>NC_080839.1:62073865-62685271 GCF_030435755.1 Ochotona princeps | reverse complement strand
CATCACTTATTCAAATTTCTGGAGGCTTCTATAAAATAAATCCATGAAGGGAAGTTCCCTGTGAATCTATTAATGATTACCTCTGGAGATCTCGAGTTTTCCAATTGTGCCGAGCCAATTGTCCAACAGATTCCCATTAGAGGAAAGTCGCATAACTGAGAAATTGTTTAAACCAGCCAGACATCTTCAGAGAATTACTGGTAGGCCGTTTTCTTTTTAAGTGGCTTAAAAAGCATTTGAAGAATGCCGCTGTGGAGCAGAGCGCACATGCCCAACCATTGCCCTTTTTTGGGGTGGAGTGCTAGCTGGCACATTCTTGTTTTGAGTTGCCCAAACCCTAGTCCTGCTCTGTGCCCTTAGGGTTCCTGGGGTGGCTCCAGGAGTGTGGGTGTTTTAGGCAGCCAGTGATCCAATCAGAACTTGAGAGAGTTTCTAGCCCATATGACTCCAGACTTTGGGAGCAGGGGAGGGAGTAAGAGTTGAGCTGGGAATAGGTGGGAAGCAGAAATTTGACATAGACGTTTAAGAAAACTCAAGGTTATTTCCCCCAGAGACTCTGGTTTGGTTCAACCTCCCAAAGTGTCGCAGAGACCCTTGCTTCTCTTGAGAAGTTGAATTACTTAGAACCAAAACACTCATGTGGCTTTTCAAGCAAGAGTTATCCAGAAGTCAGGGGCAAAGCTATGCAAGGTCTTCCCCAGAAACCCCTGAAAAGCACCAGAGCCCTGTATTTGTGCTAGCATGGGAGCACTCATGGGTGTGTGTGTCCGACTGGGCACTTTGCCCTGCCCCCACCAGTTTGCTCTTTATGGTCAGAGTCTTGCAAGCAGTCACTGAATGCCAGGCTGGCACAGCTGCAGCTAATTTAACCACTCATCTGCTGAGTGAAATACTACTTACATTTACCAATTAGAGTAAACTGAGGGATGAGATTTTGAGATTGGATCTAAGACTAAACATTTGGGCATCTTTTTGTTTACTTTTCCATTTCAGAATGTCACTAGATTATATATTTTTCCTGTGCCCTCAATTAATATAAATTTAAATTGTAGCTATTGTAGCCATCTTTCAAGGCAGTTTTTAATTCCTAGAATGAATACCAGCTATTTCAAATGAAGCTATTACTTAAAATGTAGTTTTCCTCTTAATTGGCACAAAGAAAGTATAGTATGTATAAGGGTATGACATCAAATATAGACTTTGGAGTTTATGACCAAGTAGCCAGGAGTCATAATTGTTAAAATGGAAAATCTTTAGTAATGTAAAGTGTCATCCTTTGGGTTTTTTCATGCTCCCTCCAGTAGGTGTTTAGGCCCAGATGCAGAGAATATAGAATATAGTGCTCTGACATGCATGACTATTGCCTGAGCCACGTGGTTCAGGGGCCCCTGAAAGGCACTCCATTTTTTACAGAAGGATGCGTGGGAGGGGTTAGAACTTGGTGGTTAAAGCAGACTCCAAAGTCACAAACACCTGGGTTTGACTTCTACCTCTAATATTAGTGGCTCTCAGCTTTGGTTTTGTCACGTGTATACCAGGCATAAGTACAGTACCTACATCATGTTTGTGAAAATTAAAGCAGGGATACTTGAGAATTGCAGCTGACCAATACCCAGGGAATGGCAACTCTTCCTAGCTTGGTCTATTCGGTGCCCGGCTCCGTTCCAAGTGCTGTTATGTACCTTCCTTATTTCATTTCTCTTGCAGTAAGCCAGGTAGCTCTCTTCTTGCAAAGCTCAAGCGTTCAAATTTTTAAGCATCTTGACTGAATATGACACTGCATTGGTGACATTTTGATAGCTGTCATTGCATGGTTTGGTTCCAGCATCTTTCAGCACATTCAGAAGCATCAACCTTTACATGTTGGGGCTTCTCCAGCAGCAATTATAGCCACAGTGAAGAAGAGCTATACATGTTCCCCTAAAATATCACCAAGATGTGTGTCACAGCCCTCTGGTGACAAAGATTTGTTTAACTGCTAGATGTCAGTTCCCCCACCCCCTTCAGATAAAATTAAACTGTGTAATAACCATTCAATACCTATGTATGAGAATATATATATTCATTTTTATTTATAGTTCTGTAGAAAATCAAAATTGGCACCAAATACCTCTTTAATGTTTTTGATTTGGGGTGTGCGGACAGATGAATTGGGGTGCTGCAAGGTAAAGATGTTGGAATTGTCTGCTTGGGGCAGCTTGGATAGATCCTTGTGCCCTGGTCACCTCGCAGGCTACAGCTGGCTCCTCCACTTTGTTCACGACCTTCTTCTGAGTGTGAAGTTGTAAGTCCTGGGGCTGTTTCTGGCAGCTCAGCAGGTGCACCAGGACACATTTTATAATTAGCTTTCTTAACATCCACAACTGGTCACTCAAAATAATTCTGTTGAATGTGGCCCCTGTGTTCTCCCACATGAGATGTAAGTCAGTAGCTGGCTATCTTGGGTATCTTCAGAGACATGCCCATGAAGGAAAGAAAGGAACGTTTTTGTTTTTGTTTTTGTTTTTGTTTTTGTTTTTGTTTTGGATATCAGACAAGTAACAGAAAATAGCTATCTGCGCAAAAATTTCCTGTACTTAGAGGCCCAGGGTACCACAGATACCGTACCACATTCCTGTGTAGCTCACACTGGAGAAACAGCAAACAGTAGTCACCTCTGCCAGATGCTTCATCACATGCCGGCATGAAACGTGACTGCCACGAGACGGGGAGATGGCATGCCCAGGGCCTCAGAAAGACAGAGGGGGTGGGGAGAAAGTGGGACTCAGTAAGAGAGGATGTGAAGCACAGCTGGAAAGGAAGATAAAGTGAAGGCAGATTTACACAGTGAAACTTGCGTAAGGTGGGCTGAGATGGTCAGAGGCCTCAAGAATTAGATCCAGGTGGTCCGAGGCTGTTGAGGTATTGTAATCTAGGGACAGGTGAAACTGAAAATTGGAGAATTTTTTCATGGAGTTCCTGCCTTAGCAGAGACTCCTAGACTCACTGATCATAATGGGGCACATCTGGCACAAAGAAGCAGACTCCTCCAGCTTATGCTAAATATCTTGATGCTGAGGATCGTAGGGATGGAGAACAAAGCCTAATCCTTGTGAGTGTGTGATGCCAGCTCACTTCCATATAAGCAGTAAGACACAGTATTGTTGGAACTTAAGCCAATAGAGGAAAACACTTGTGCATGCCAACTGGTATTCATTCTTCTGCTCTGTAGGGTGTGTGTACGTGTGCTGGCGCATGTATGTGTTTCTGAAATACTCCTATCTGCTGGCACACTCCTAACATGCTCACAACAACTAGGTAGGCTGAAGCTGGGATCTGGAAACTCAATCTGCATTTCCCCCGTGAGTGACAGGGTCCCATGTACTTGAGCCATCATCAACTGCTGCCTCCCAGGTTCTGCCAGAGCTGGTGGAACCCAGCACTGAGTTGTAGGATGCAAATGTCTTGATTGGTGTCTTAAGTACTACGTCAAGTACTCATCCAACCCCCTATGTAGTTTTTGGTTTGTTGTGTCAAATATAACCTAGAGAGCGTTGCCTCTGCACCCCAATATGGAGTTAGCAGAGAGCATCCTGGCCTGGAGTAAGCCTCTCTCTGGGCCACTTTCTCAGCTATTTCAGCAGTGGAAGCCCAAATATAAACCTCGGGCACATAAGGACATGCACAGGCCGCAGAGCCTGTCAAGGGCTCTGCCATGTTCCAAATGAACAGATGTTTATCCCACAACATTTTTTTCTTCTTGGGGTTTGTCCAATGCATTAAAAGAAAGAAAGAAAGAAAAACCCTAAACAGTTTACACTAATTATTCCCTTTTGCTGCCTTTGCTTGTTTTGCTTTGCTTTTTGGTTTTTCCCATACATTGAGAACTGTTCGTGTGAGGAAATTCTGCCCAGCTGCTTTCTGGAACAGACCCTTCCATAGCTTAAGCCGGGAACTCTTTGTTCTTGGATCAGAGTGAAGTTCAGATCGCCTTGTCACGTGTGTCTTGGCACATCTTCCCTGACGTTTATAGTCTTTAAAGTCCATTTCCTTTTTACCCCAAAGATAATAAGTGTCCACAGCTTCAATTTATAAAGTAAATAACAACATATTCCTCTGTTGTTTCAGGTTTTCCTCTGTGGCTCAGTATTTTCTTCAACAGCCCTTAATTAAGCACATAGAGAAGTCCCAGACCCCTATACTGAGTATTGGAAAAGAAATTTTATTCTTTCCCTTTTGGGGCTTGGTCATGTTTTCACTTATTTTTTCATTTCCTGCATTGAAGAAAGTTCTTTTTAATCTCCTACTGTGCACCCAGTACTGTTGTGGTTGCAGAGGAAATAGTGATAAGCAAAAGCAAACATGGTCTTTGCCTTGAAGCAATACCTATTACAGTAGGGGAAAACACATAAAGAATTAGTTACTGTTCAGGTGATACATGCTGTAATAGTAGGGTGCTCAGGGTTCTTTAAGGGATAGGAAGGAGGTAATTGACTGTGCCTCAGGCATCAAAAATAACTTGCTGGAGTCCAGAGAACAGCAGATAGAGAGACAAGAACCTGTGAAAGAGGTTTTGAAAAGTGATTCCTGTTCAGTGTAGTTAGTGCCCCAAAAGAGATAAAACTGGAAAAGTAAATTGGGCAGCCAAGGTTTTGAGGTCATTTTGCAATTGCCACATTTAAAAATCCCAAATACATTATATGGTGAATGGAGGGCTTGGGAAGGCTCTGGGGCAGAGGAGAAATATCCGTTGTTAGGGGCTGAATTGTTTTCTCCGGGTGCATAGCTCAACCTAACTCCCAGTGTAACTGTATGGGGACACTTTAAAAAGCTCATGCAAAATGGAGTTAAAAGATACTGTGCATTTGCCTCAAAGTTTTTTGATGTGCCTTTGTCTTCTGAAATAAGGCCTTTAGGAATTGAAGGGGCCTACTTTTTGATGTAACTGGTAAAGCCGTCACCTTGTGATACCGGTATCCCATATGGATGCTGGTTTGTGTCTTAGCTGCTCCACCTCTGATCCAGGTCCCTAATGCACATAGAAAAGCAGCAGATGATGTGGAAGACCTGGAAGAAGTTTCTGGCCCCGGCCTTGGACTTTGCCCAGTCGAGCTGTTGTGACCACCTGCAGAATGAACCAGTGAGTGGAAGATCTCTCTCTGTGTGTGTCTCTCCTCTCTGTAACTTTTTTGCTTTTTAGATATATATATATAGAGATAGATAGATAGATAGATAGATGAATAGATAGATGATTTTAGAAAAAAAAAATGAGGCCTATAGGGTAGACCCTAACCAAATCTGACTGATGCTTAGCAAAAAGGGAGAATTAGGACAGAGACACACAGTGGGGAGACCTTGTGAAGATCCAGGAGAAGACAGCCTCAGGAGAAACCTACTCTGCCAGCACCCTGATCACAGACCTCCAGCCTCCAGAACTGTTTGTGACCCCACTCTGTGCTGCTTTGTGCGGTGGCAGTGCTAGCAGATGAACAACTGTCAGGTCTGTTTTGTAAAGTGGTGGCCAGTTTAGAGAGAAGACTAGTGAAGTAGGAAGAGCAGTAAAGTACTAAGAGGCTATTAACAATAGTCTAACTATTGATCCAAGAATAGAGAGACCAAAGACTGTGTGAGTGAATTATTCCATTAACCATAATCACAAGAATCATGGACAGTTGGGGAGGGGAGTAGAAGGGTAGGTGCCGAAATAGTAAATGAGGATTTGGAACACTTCATTTTGATTTGTGCCCTGGAAGGCTGATCTACGTTGACTGTAAATATGAGCTTTCTCATTATCTGGCTTTGGATGGGTTATGCAGAAGGAAATTAGAAAGGGGAGAATGAGGAAAAGACTCCCCACTTCCCACTGCACCCTCAGATTTTTACTGGCATATCCATAGATGCATTCTTTCCCTGTGCCTGCCACTCCATTAGGAGGTTCTTCCAAATAAGTTTTCAGCTTCATGAAGTTTGTCTTAAGTCTCCCCTTTAATGTGCTGTTTTCTTGCCATGATCAGTTTATAAAATGCCTCCTGGACATCCAGTGCAGATCTCTAAGAGATGGTGGAAATTTAGGATTGAAGATTGAAAAGAGCTTGAGACTGGACACAGATTTAGTGTCAACTTATAGGTGAGATGTAAAGAATATAGGAGAAGAATAAAAGGATCTTAGATGAAATGCTGAATCAAAAGTGGAGCAGTCAGGACCCTAGCCAGCACCCAAATGGGATGCAGACGCTACAGGTGGCCGCTGAATCGGATGTACCACAGCACCAGCCCTATTTTATATATTATGAAGTAGAAAGTCAGTCTTACCTATAAAGTTTAGAAAATAATAATGTTCCAATAAGAAGTGTTTTCCTGCTATCCCATTTCATCTGTATTGCTGTTCCATGAAATGGATGCTATTTAATATCTTCTCATTACTAATGATGAAACAGACACTAACAGAAGTCAGTAATTTTCCTATGGCCACACAGCTGGGAAACATCAAAGCCAGAATCTTCTATTAATCTGAATAAAAATGAGTTTTCACTGAACTTAACATGACTGTCTTGGACCCCCAGCCAAGGACTTCATTTTTGTTACAGAACTTGAGGAGTTTCAGTGCAAAGCACTTGTTCCTGTGGTGTAGAATAGGAAGACAGCATTGGCACAGGTCTAGCTCACAGTTGAACCATTAGCAGAGTGCGCCAGAATCACCTGTGTAGGATGGGTAAGATACTTCCTTTCTGTTCTTTGCTGGTATGAAAGCTGTGTACTTAGCTCCAAGATGAGTAATCCACCCAACTTTGATTTTCCTGGAAGGCTCATATAGTGTCACTACAGTCCATTTGGTTCTTGAGTCTGCAGTCCTGCTCTGTTGCTGTTGCTACAGTCGGCCTGTAGGATCACCTTCACTCTGTGACTGTGAATTTTTCCTTGTGTGTTTATTCCAAATTCTCCTCCCAAAAAGAGGTTTTGAAAAAAAAAAAAAAAGAGGTTTTGACTAGCAAGGGGAATGCAAAAATGAAATACTTTATGGCTAGAGGTCATTATTTCTTGGGGGTCTTCTGTCCAGCAGGCCCTGAGACCACTGAGGAGTGTGCTGCAGCAGGAAAGATCGGACACAAAGTGGTGATGAGGAATATCTGTTAATTTGAAGGAGTTACAGACTTATATAGAACAGGGAAAGAATGTAGGAAGAAGGGCGGTCCCAACAGTGCTTCCACACAACGACAACGTTGTGACTGGCTAATAGGTATGTCCATCTCTTTGGACGCTCCAATGAAGTTAAAGGTCAGGAAGCACAGGAAACTGTGTCTCAGGGCAAACTGTTACCTGCTGAAAAGCAGGATGAATGTAACAGTTGACTTCCTAGGGTTGTTTACCAAGGAAGTCCTAGCACAGTTCCTTAAAGAGACAGAGCAGAGAGACTGGAGTGCAGCCCATGGCTCTTGTTGCATGCCCAATGATAGGCCATGTTGGAGTCTTGGTTAACCAAAACTTCCACCAGGGGTTCTGCTGGGAACATGTGCCTATGGCCTCCAGTGTGGGCTAGGCAGGCAGAGATCAAGGGGGCAATATGCCACAATTATTATCTGTTTTAAAAAAGAATATATATAGCTTATTACGTTTTTATCCAGTGCATCTTTTAAAGTTGTCAGTATATTTATCATCCTCAGAGGACAAGAAGTTTAATTGTGAACTTTTTAAATGCAGGAACGGACCCACTTAGAAGTTGAATGGTTTCAGGTCAGTCCTGAAAAAGTCAGCAAGGTATTGGTGCCCTCACATTTTCTTCCTTCTTGGCTGTTGCAGGCACAAATCTGGTTACTTCTGCCAGCACCCAGGAGACTTAATCTCACCTGTGCTCCCCAAAAAAGCAGTGAATTCCACCACATTTTGAGGGCGATGGTAACACCAGGCAGGGGCTCAGTGTGATTAGCTGGTCACTCATTGGTTGGACATTGCCTCATTCCTTCTATGGCAGGGCTCTGAGCAGCGTGGTGGAAAATGCAGCCAAGCTGCAATTTGTGGGCTGCTTATTATTTTACATTCATGTTGAAGACCGGGATAACTATATTTTCACTGTGGGCTTATTTAAAACATCTTTCAAATTCCAATAAGGATTGCGGGTTAGTTTTCAACTGAATTTCTCTGAACCACAAAATAGGAATTTGTTTCACACTGTGGTAACAAAGTAAGCCTGACATGTATTACTTTAATTATTGTTGTAGGTGTCTTTGGTTAAGGGGAGGGGGTGGGAATCACTTTTCTTTTTAAAGACCTTTTTTATTTTGCTCCTAAGAATAGCCCATATTGAATACATTGTTCCTTGCTTAGGCATTCTGGAAAATAATTTGACAATATGTGTTAAAAATTATTAAAAATATGGTGGGTATTATGGGGAGTCGCCCCAACTAGGCTGCAGCTCCCACTGGTTTACATGAGGGCCAAGTATGAAGTGGGCAGGATCGGCTGGACTGCAACATCCATCAGTTCGCATGGAAGACAGGGCTGGAAACAGAACTGACCCAGCAATTGCAACCACCAGCATGTGCATAAGCTGACTGGGGCGACGGACTGTGCCAAACCCTGTGCTGGTATATACACACGAGAATCAGGTCTGGGATCACCTCAGACAAAGTTTCTTTGGAGATCCCTCCAATTGAACTGCTGACCTTAGAACCCCAACCATGAAGAGATTATGTCAGCCAGTGGATTCTGAAGAGATTTCATCGTGATTGGAATGGTGAGATTGGCAGCAATTCAGAACTGTTGAACTATCAAACCTGCTTGAGCAGAACCCTCGGAGCGTGCCTCACGTCGGGGACCTGAGATAGGTGGGAGGATGGGTGGGACTTCTCCCTTTGTTTCTCCCCATACCCCAGATACAGGGGGAAAAAAAGGATGTTAGTGTGGAAAAATGGTCTTACCCACTTTTCTGTAGCCCTTGACCCTTTGTACCCTAATGAACTAAGTAAGATTATGAAAAAGAAATAAAGACAATAAAATTTTTAAAGGTACATACTATTTCAGAATTTCAGTATGCTAATATAATTCTAACCAGTTTATGGTGCTTTTAACTGGCCAGCATTTATTGTTATCTCTGTTTCTTATGATCTCTACAGAGAAATAACTTAAATATCCAGGAATAAGGGATTATGTAAGTAAATTATGGCATACCAATGTAATAGAATTCAGTCAGCTATTAAAAAACAACAACAACAATTGGGGGTTGGTGTTGTGGTATAGTGGGTTAAGCCATTGGCTGTTTCACTTCAGATCCAGCTCCCTGCTAGTGACCCTGGGAAACAGCAAAAGATTGCCCAAGTTACTACACCTGTGCCACCCCAAGGAGGCTCCAGTCTCCTGGCCTCAACCTGCTCTAGTCTTGGCCTTTGAGTCACTCTCTCTGGTTCTTTCTCCCCTCTCTTCTCTGTGTGTCTTTCTCTGTAACTTTGCTTTTCAAATAAATAAAAAGGAAAAAAAATTATGCCCTGAGAACATATTTATTACTTCTGTAAGTGCAGTTTGAAACTATACCAACTTTAGAAATTATAAATGCTTCACATTTTGGAAAAAAAGAATTATTTGGAAGTTTATTTAAATTCATTTTTCTTAGTGTCTTGAATAATTTTTAAATTTCCTTCTGTTAACATTTGACAGATATTAAAATTTTTAAAAGTGAAAATTTATGTTTGAAAGTATATGAGAAATGTGTATTTTGTAATATTTTCATTGTTTATTTATGTAAAGTGAGTAGACTCTTGTATTTCCTCATACGGATTTAGAAGCATAGGGTCCCTCTCTCCTGCTTTCCCCTCCTGCTCCTCTGTTTCTCCCTTCCACTTTACTTCCCCCCAAATTATTGCAGTGCCATATTTTCCTTTCGTTTCACAATCATACTCCAATAGGCAAAGATATTATGACATACAAGTAGAGGGGAACAAAAAGTAGAAATCCTACTATTACCCAGGAATATAAACACAGGCTCTAAACATTAATTAAATCCAAAGATGTTAATCTCGTTTCCAGAGGTTATATTTTTCACACACTGTTGTAGAGTTGTCACAGATCAGAAAGAAACATATTTGTCTTTTAAGAACTGGATTATTTCACTAAGTATAATAGTTTTCAAATGAATCCATTTAGTTTTAAAAAATAAGATTGCATTCTTTTTATGGCTAAGTAATAGTCCATGGTATTTATAGTCCATGTTTTCCTTACCCAGCCATCAGTTGAAGGGAATATAGATTGATTCCATGTTTTAGCTATTTTGAATTGTGCTGCTATAAACATGAATGTTCCAAAGATTTTCTCTTATGATGATTTTTCCTTTGGATATATTCCCAGGAGAGGGATGGCTGGATTCTATGGTAGATCTGTTTTTACCTATCTCAGGAATCTCCATGCTGTCTTTCATAATGGTTCCATGAATTTACATTCTCACCAACAGTGGGTTAGGGTACCTATTTTCCCCCCTGCATCCTCTCCAGCATTAATTATTTTCTGATTTCTGTATTGTAGCTATTCTCACTGGGGGTGAAATAGAACCATGTTATGAATTTTATTTACGTTTCACTGATAGATATAGAACTAGAGCATTTTTTCTTATGTGTTTTAGCTATTTGAAGTTCATCTTTTGAAAAATGCCTGTTTATGTCCTTTACCCATTTGTAAACTGGAACCTATTGCTGTTGTTGAGTTTCTTGGGTTCTTTTTAAATCCAGAACATTAATCCTATATATCAGTTACATGGCTATTCTGTTGGCTATATCTGCATTGTGTTGATGGTTTCATTTGCAGTACAACAGCTTCTTACCTTGATGTAATCCCATTTGTTTATTTTTTGCTTCCGTTGCCTGTGCTTCAGAGGCCTTTTCCAAGAATTCTTTGCCTTTACTAATGTTCCCAATGATATCAGATCACAGATTTAGACCTTTTATCTTTTAGAGTTGATTTTTGTATTAGGTATTATGGGGTCTCGTTGCAAGTGTAGACCCAGTGTTCCCAGCACCGTTTGTTGGAAAGACTGTCCTTTATCTTTGAATTGATTATGGTTTTCTTGTCAAAAATTAGTTGGCTCTCAATGTTTAGGTTCGTTTCTGGAATTTCTGTTATTTTCCATTGATCTTCATATCTGTTTTTGTGCCAGCGCCAGTTCTTTTGCATATCTCGAAGTCTGGTATTGTTCTTGTTTAAGATTACTTCAGCTATTTCGGGTCTCTTGTATTTCCATGTGAGTTTTAGCATCTATTTTTCTAGATCTGAGAAGAATGTCATAAGTATTTTTGTTGAGATTAAATTGAATCTGTAAATTACTTTGAGTAATATGGATATTCTGGTGATGTTATTTCTACCAGCCATGGCAGATTTTTCCATGTGTTGGTGTCTTGTGTTTCTTTCTTTGATGTTTTATAATTTTCATCTTGAAGTTCCCTCAAGCTATGTAAGATTTGTTTGCAGCTATTGTTTATGATACTGATCTTATGAATTTTTCCTCAGCCATGGATTTGTTTGTGTTTAAGAAGGCCATGATTTTTGTGTATTGATTTTATATCTTGCAACCTTGCCAAACTTACAGATTCACTCTCTTAGTAGAGTCTTTTAGTTCCCCTATCTGGACAATCACATGACCTGTATAAAACTGTAGTAATTCCTGATGATTCTTTGTGTATCTGTGGTGTCATATTTTTCTTTTCATCTCTGATTTTGTTGATTTTGAGTCTTCTCTCTGTTTTTTGGTTGGACCAATCGTGTATCAATGTTATTTTTTCAAAAGTTCAGCTCTTCCATCCTTTAATCTTATGTATTTTTTAAAGATTTATTTATTTTTATTGGAAAGTCAGATATACAGAGAGGAAGATCTTCTGTCCGCTGATTCAGTCCGCAAATGACTGCAACGGCTGGAGCTGAGCCAATCCAAACCCAGGAACCTGGAGCCTCTTCCCCATCTCCCACATGGGTGCAGGGTCCCAAGGCTTTGGGCTGTCCTTTACTGCTTTCCCAGGCCACAAGCAGGGAGCTGGGTGGGAAGCAGGGCTGCCAGGATTAGAACCAGCACCCATATGGGATCCTGGTACATGCAAGTTGACGACTTTAGCCACTAGGCTACTGCACTGGACCTTATGTATTTTTTTATTTCAATTTTTAAATTATTTTTCTCTTTCTTGGTTTGGAATGGGCTTTTTTTCCCCTAGATCCTAGATATGCATTGATAGATCATTTATTTGATGCCTTTCACATATCTTGATATAAGCAGTCTTTGCTTTGAATGTCCCTCTTATCACTGCATTTGTTGAATCCCATGAGTTTTGATATGTTGTGCTGTCATCTTCATTTATTTCGAGTTGTTTTGATTTCTCTATGACCCACTGTTCATTCAGTAGCACACTGTATAGTCTCAGTACGTTTTTGTGTTTTCTGGAGTTTCTTGAGTTGTTCTTTTCTAGCTTAATTCCCTGGTGATCGGCGCAGATACCTGATGTGATTTCAATTTTTCTGAATTTGCTGAGGCTTGCTTTATGGTCGGTCATGTGGTCTATCTTAGAGAAGGTTTATGAGCTGATGAAAAGAATGTGTATTATGTAACTGGGATGAAATGTTCTGTAGATTGGTTATGTTCACTTGGTTGATAGTATAGATTTATTCTGTTGGGTTTTTTTTATCTTTATTGTTTATTCCACATGAAAGTAAAGCTTAACATTTATCTAGGCCATTGGAATGACAAAACTATGTATACAGTTCATTTTTTTTATTAATTATTTTGCGTTATGTGACAGTTTCATAGGCTCTGGGAATCCCCCCATCCCTCCCCACGTCCTCCCCCCCCGGTGGATTCCTCCACCTTGATGCAGTATTACAGTTCAAATTTAATCAAGATTCTTTCCTTGCAAACGTATACAAAGCATAGAGTCCAGCTACTTATTGTCCAGATGGGTTGAACAGTTTCTTGGGGAGACCATTTCTGGTCCAAAGTTAGAGCTGGTAGAATATCATCCCAGTCAATTAAGAGTCCCAATATAACATCAATTCTGTTGGTTTTTGTTGTTGCTGTTTAGTTTCTGCCTAGTGATCTGTCCACTGATGACAGTGAAGTGTTAAAATCTCCCATTACTATTTTATTAGAGTCTGTGGCTTCCTGTGCATCTATTAACATTTTTTTAAATAGGTTCCCTGACACTGGGTGCATAGCTGTAGTCCCAGTTCATGCCAGCACAAGTACCATGGATGAGATACGTGCTGTTTCCTGTGTGCCCTGAGACCCAGCTACCCACTACACACTATCATGCAGTCAAAATTCCCACAGATTTGTGTACAAGACTCCCACAGTCACAGAATTCGGAGGTTCCACTTAGCCCATGAGGCAGCTACAACCATGGAGTGCAGTCTAGTTCCCACACCAACCACCTGTGAGCTCTCCATCTTGGCTGCTTACTCCTGTGGCTACCATTTGGAACCAGGCGATGGAACATCGCTTTCTGTCTCTTCTTCCTTCTCTGTAAAATCTGCCTCTCAAGTAAAAGGAAGTAATACTTGAAAAGAACTGTGCTGGGGTCACTGCTGTTGTTGTGTGTTCCACCATTCTAGCATAGAGGCCTCTGCCAGCTGATTTGACTGATGCAGGCTCCCACCAAGATGGCTCTTTCTGCGCACTCTTCTGGGTGCTCGGGAGGTGGGAGCACACTAATACGTGCCCCTCACCCCTGCTACCCCTTGCAGGGACTTCACTGTCTCTATTCCCATCATAACCTGGACTTGAGTTGATGTGATCCTGAGGGCTTCCACATTAACTAATGTTACCCATCCCACATGTCCGTAGAACTTCCGTTACCAGTGGCGAACCTGCCTGCTGCCCTGCAGCCACACCCTCCATGCTTCTCCACCTTCAATAGTAGCTCTACAACTGCACTCTTCCCCAGGAAAGGCTTTCTGTGCCTTTCCTTCACTGCTGTCCCTCCCCAGTCAAAATCAGCATGACTTTTCACTGCCCAGCAAACTTAGAATGTTCTCCCATATTTTATAATCTTAAAAGTTATGCAGCAGAAGTACAAATGATTGTTTCTTGCAGCTGACTTTTACGACAGTATGTACAACTTGATTCTTATTTTGTTAAATGAAACACACATGCATACATTGGAAATATGACTGGAAGGCTCTATAGAAATGTTGATAATGCCTTTCACTGCAATGGCAGCATTATTGTTTAATTTTCCCCTTTGCTTTCCTCTGTTTTTCACATTTTTCACAGTTAATATTTACTACTTTCTAGTCAGAAAAATGTTATTAAATACTTCAAAAGTAGAGCCAATATTTTGACTTACCAAAAGTATCACAATTGGTGTGTATAAAAAACTAGGAATATTAGCTCTATCCACTTTGTCATTAAAGTAACTAATGTCATAATAAGCATTATTAAAATCTAAGAACTGCTTCTCCCCCAAAATAGCTATAAATGTGTGCTAGACTGTATATCACTTTGAAATGTTATTTCTATATGTTTCTGAGTGATAGCAGAATTGTAGAAAGTGAATAGATAGCTTTAAGTAGGGGGTTTAACGGGACTTTTTATGGTTGTTTTGTTTCTTCTCTGGAAGATTAAATAAGTTCATGATAGTAGCTATAGAGGAAAAGAATTTTGGCTTTGCAAGAAATCTTTCTCATATTTTTACATACTTTCAACATAAATTAAAAAAACAATTAAAGTATGCACATTTAACATATTTCAGTAGAGACATCATATAAAAGGATGTGCAGTACAAGAAACATTTTCTCTGACACACAGAGAAAACAGCCAGTTCTGGGTCCCTGTGCTCTGCCACTTTCGTGTTAAGTGTACGTGAACTGTTCTTTCTAGCTTCTGTAGTAACATGCTGTAAACATCATGCCACAACCTGTATTTTTTTAAACCTAACATATCTTGGAAATTGTTCTATATCAATCCATGTAAACCCACTGGATGGCTGAAGCACAATTTATGTACCCGTATTCCTACTGATGGACAAATGGTTTCCTTTCAGTCTTATTACAACAATAAGTATTTTTGTACACATGCTGAAGACTTCTGTTTTAACAATCACATCTGTCAAATGATGTAAGGCCATGATAGGTTTTCATATTCTCAGAGTACTTGACAATTTTCATAGCCCTTCTCTACATATTACTTTATTTTGCTTACTTATTTTGCATTGAAATACCTTCAGAAATGGTTAGCTCGCTACTCTTAAGGCCAGTTAACCGCTAAGTGTACGAGGCTGCTGTGAAGAGAGGGTCAGTTGTTGAATGGTTGGGAGTGAGGGCTTGGTGAGGGAGTTCAGGAGCATGGTGATTCTTTGCTGCCATCCTATCCAATCAATCCTTCCATAGTGAAGGCATTTGTTAAAAGCTGCTGATCTTCTTACCAGTGTTATTTGAAGACTAGGGAGAAGAGGGAAATCTGTGTCCCAACTGTTTTTTGTATTTAGTACTTTATACATGTTTTTAATTAGACTGTTGTGGTTAGGATTTTCATTTACCCATTGTTTGAGCCCCGCCCCTGCTACACTTACAATTCCATATTAATTAATAAATTGTTTCATTGATATGTAGCCTCACTCTCCTTAGTATGTGTAGCACCTGGAGCATTTAGCAACCTCTAAGAGGCACGTCAAGAAGATTATAGATTAACATCTTATTTTCTTTAGATTTAAAAAAAAACTTTTTTAGCTAACAGAAACGATGACTGCTTGATTTCTTTGTGTGTGTAATTATAGAACAAAGGGATTTCTTAGCATGTTAATGCTTTACAGAGTTTAGTTCAGAGATGTGATTAAAAGGGCATAGAAACTAGAGAACTCAGGAATGTAACCCCTGCTAAACATTAGCTATCACTTTTGTGTTTCTGTTTTATTTTGAAGAATGTGTGTATGTGTGTGTGTGTTCACGTGCATGTGCATGCATGCGTACATTGCCTAATTGACCATACTGAATAGAATGCTGTCCCTTTGTTCCTGGATCCGATGAGTGCATTGGTTCAGGAGTTGGAAGAGCATTCTCTACCGGATAGTATGCAGTTTTGTCTCTCCTCTTTTTTATTGTTGTATATTCATTGTATTAATTATTTCTGATCAAAATGACACGAACAAATTCTTACCGATTTGAGACTCTCTGGAGATATAAATGTGTATCTTGGCCCCCAGCCCACCAACTTTTAGCTTAACACACTTGGAGTGTATCTGTTTCCCTATTCTTCTGTGACTCTGTCAGACACAAAGAGCATTCACTGTATGGTGACAGGGCCAGGTGTCCAAGGCTATGGGGCTTGGCCCAGGCCAATCTGTTTTCCTATATGAGAGCAGCACTTTCTACCAGCTTCCATTTTGCTGCAAAGAAAACTTTATCTCAGCATGGTCTTTTCGGGGGTGGGGGCAGTTGTTCCTCTTTCCTCTTGATGAGCAGAAGAAGAAATCAAGTTAAAAGTACCTTCAACAACACCGCGCCGAAATAACTCAGTTGGGAAAGCGTTAGACTGAAAAGTACCTTCAACAGAGCATTGTGAATATGCTTTCTGAGACCAGACTATTGAAAGTAACTCCAAAAATCTATAACCTCATGTTGGCTCAGGCCACCATGAGGAAAATACCATAGACTGGCTGGCATATAAAACAGAAACTGCTTGTCACACTCTGGAAGCTGTGTTCTCTGGGATTTAAGTGCCAGTCTGGTTGGTTCCTGGCCTGAAGACCACACATTCTCACTCTATCCTCATATGGCAGAGAAAAAGCAAATGAGCTCTCTGGCATCTCTTCTTATGAGAGCACTCATCCCATCAGACCAGCGCTTACCTGTCACCACCCCATCTAACCCGTACTACCACCCAAAGGCTCTGTTTCTAAATACTCTCACACTGAGGGGATAAGAGGCAAAACTTCAACATTTAACTTTTGGGGGAATACAAGTGTTTGCTTCATAATGTCTCTCATGAACTAGCTTTGTAGAACTTGCCATGGTACACATAACCATTTAATTTTTACAGGCGAACACATGCATGATTCCTAAATAATTGACTACCTTTTTCCCTGTGGTGCCTATAACTCACTATGTAATCTAAATGTATAGTTCTCATGAGACTTTAATTCCGGAATAGGTTGGTTGTCAGAACGTGTAGCTCCAAAGAACGCTTGTGTAAGGTAAGGAAGAAATTTTTTAAATTAGGTATATAGGATGTCCAAGGGTTCAAAGCCCTGGAAGGTGAACTTGGCAGTTATTAAGCAACCACGGGGGGCCGGGGGAGAGAGGGAAGCAATCACAGAGACCCTATAATCTGTTCCTGAGACGTCAGCTGCGCCAGGGAGCAGGATTTTTGGGTCATGCTGAGTGTAGCTGTCGTGTGCAGGCTGACTGTGCTGAGAGCACAGCAGCCCTGATGTTTCCTGGCTGCTTTGAGACTTTAAATTCAAACTAGGCCTTGATGTTAGATTAATGTGCAACTGCTTTTTTTTTCCTGTTGATTTATCAGTGTATCATTTGACAGTGTGCTGCCAAGAAATCAGTGACTGCTCTGTATTGCCAGTGAAAATTTCTGACAGCTTAAAGCATTCTGTGTTACAGGTTGGTACATGACCTTTTAGTTTACAAGCCTTGAATTTAATCCAGAAGAACACAGAAAAAAAGATGGAGACAGTATTGAGAACTGGGTTTTATAAGAGTTGAAAATCAAGGGCATGAAGAGAAAGACAAAGATTAATCATAAATGTATTGCTTGTGTAGGTATCCAAGTGATCCACAGAACTGTATTTGAGTGATTAACTCCCTCGCTTTTCGTCTAGAATGGTATCTTCCAACCAATTTGTAAAGCACATTTCTTGAAAGAATTTTAATTCTCCTAGTAAGTCTATAATAAAGCCGTAAATGTAGCTTTCCTTAAGACTGTGTTGTGGACCTTAGGGAAAGCCATTCACTCATTCATTCATTAGACAAGGGGGACCAGGCAATGAAGGAAACAGAAACTCAACGTCCTTGTGGAGATCCTATTCAAGTGCATAGGGGCAGTCAGTAAAACAAAAGAAAGCTAGGAAAGGAGCTGGGCTGCAGAATACGGTTGAGGTTACATGGCAAATCAGGGAAAGCACTGCTGAGATCAATGGCAGGAGAGCTTAAGAAAGTGCCAGAGCAGCCATGACAGTTTCTGGGGAAGGAGTACTTCAGGGAGGAGAATCAGTAAGCACACAGGCCTGACCTGGGAGCTTGCTGAGAGTCTTCCGTGGTGGGCAGTAGTCCTGGTGTGTGGAAAGGCAGGAGGGAAATGAGGGCCATGGAGGGCTACTCTAGCAGAAAAGTGATGCGATCTGGACAAAGCGTGCTTGTGGAGGTCTATCAGAAGGTGGATTTTTTTTAAAAGATTTTTACATGAAAATAAACTTAGTTTTTAATCCAATTTCCATGAACTTTTTTTAAAGTACCTAAATTCAGCAGTTGGAAATGTGAATTGAAGGTCACGTTAAAGGTCTGGACTGGAAGTACCTACAAGGAGATATTGTTACATGATGGCATTTAACTTATGAAGGCAGAACCTATGAAGTTAGGCAAATATGTGTTGTGAACAAGAACAGGTGGGAAAGAAAAGACAAAGTCTTAAGTCCCAAAGCTCTAACATTCACCAGCTCAGGGTAAAGTTGAGTATCTCAAAGATGAGCAGACAATTTATGCGAAGGGCCTTGTAGCAAAGAAGTTCTACTTTGGGTTCCATTTCTCCAACTCTGCCAGTGTAATACAGAAGCAGCCATTGATAACATCCCTAGTAGTGAACATAGCTGTTTCTACTCAAATTGAAAAATTAGAGAACAGCCTCCACAGATTTGGCCAGGAGTCATAATTTGCCGTTGGTGCATTCCAGCACTTGCCAGGATTGTCCCTTCTACTTCCTTAGATTATAGGACTTTCTGCTTTCTGGGGCCCCATTTGTTTGACTAGCCATATATATAATAGAACCAGGGTGTAGTGTTACACGTCCCTATTAAATTGGTCTGACTTAGTTTAGTCGAAAGAGCCCTCAGTTGTAAAGCTACACTTTAAGTTCTGTGATTCATTATTTTTTGTAATTCATTTGTCTGAATACAGTTGCATAAGAACTGCTGCAAATGTAAAATAGGCAATCAACAGAGGTTACCAAACAAAATCTTAAGAGATTTATAATATAGCAATGACCATTAAACAGGAAATGGGCATTGCAACTCTGAAATTTAAGCTATTGCTTACAGTACCTGTTTTGATTTGCATCTCATATCCTTTGCTTCCCCTTCAGCTGCCTTCCATCTAATGCATCCTGGGAGGCAGTAAATGATGGCTCAGGTGCTTAAACCTATGCCACCACATTGGGAGGTTTGGTTAGTGTCTCAGCCTCCTGACTCTGGCCTAACCCAGCTGGCTGTTGCAGGTGTCTGAGCCGTGAATCAGTGGGTCAAAGATCAGTCTTCTTCTTTTCTCTCTTTGCCTTGATGAGAATAAAGAGGACAGTCATTACGAAAAGGACGGTTAAATATTTATCCCCAAAGACTGGGACATAGGTGCTACTTGGAACTATCTAAAGAACCTTTGAATAAGGTTACAAATATTGAATCAATTTTTTAAATGACATTATTTCATTTATTTGTAGAAAGTTTCATCTTCTCCATAAGAACAAAGGATTCAACAGTTTCCCAATGCATTTTTAACAAAATAACTGACAAATTCAATGTGATACAAACTGATTATTACATTTTCCGTTGTATATAATGTGTATTATGTATACAAATTAAAATTTTATTGTTATTTATTTTATTATTTTATGATATAGTTCATAGGCTATGGGATTTCCCTTCTGCCCTTTCCAAATTCCCCCACAACTGATTTCCCCTATATTATTACAATAGCACAGTGCTTCATAAACAATCATAAGTCCATCATTCTATTTAAGTATACCCTGACATTGTAGGTATGGACAATGGCAGAGTTCAGTATCCTATCATCAAGATGTATTTCAGTTTCATTGGGAGTCCATCTTTGATTTATAAGTAGAGATACATATTGCATTTTATCTTCACATATGGTTGTGATAGTCTGTTACACAGTTACTATATATGCCCTTAAAAGCCATAAAACAAAATCAACAACAGGAAGAAAAATAGAAAATTTACACAGTGTGAAGTTAAATAACATGCTACTGAATGACCAATGTGTTGCCAAAGAAATGAAAAAGAAAATCAAAAACTTTCTTGAAGCAAACGATGCTACTATGTGACTTATGCGTCAATGAGGAACTTAAGAAAAAAAGAACTTTTTTGAAGGAATGAAAATTAAAACAAAAATATTAAAACCCATGAGATGTAGCACAAATAGTATTGAAAGGACTATCGATCTTTTATGAGCGTTGCCTTATATCAGAGAGAACATATGACATTTTTCCTTTTTGGATTGGCTAATTTCACTGAGCATAATGGTTTCTGGTTGGGACCATTTGGTTGCAAATGGTAGCATTTTGTTTTTTAATGACTGAGTAGTATTCCATGGAGTAGATACACCACAGTTTCTTTATCCATTCCTCTTTTGGCAAGCAACTGGGTTGTTTACATGTCTTTGTTACTGTAGATTGTGCTGCTGTAAACACAGAATTACAGATCCCTTTCTCATATGCAAGTTTCATCTCCTTTGGATATACTACCAGAAGTGGGATAGCTGGGTTATATGGCACATCAATTTTTCAGTTCTCTTAGCATTCTCCATACTGACTTCCATAGTGACTGTACTAGCCTACACTCCCACCAATAGTGAAGAAGAATAGTTATTTTTAAAAAGTTTTATGTATTTATTTGTTTGAAAGACAGAGTGACAATAAGAAAAAGAGAGCCAGAGAGATCTTCCATCCACTTACTCCCCAAGTTTGACAGCAGCCAGGGCTACACCAGGTGAAAACCAAGAAACAGAAACTCTCCTGGTCTTCCATGTTGAGTCATCATCTGTTGCACCCCAAAGGCATTAGCAGGAAGTAGGAATAGTTAAAGTCCACCAAAAGCGAAGAATCAGGATTTCTATTCTTCAAAGAGTAGAACCTGTTTAAGCAGTCTTGTCTCTTGTCATTTTTAAGAAAGTTCTTTAGGATGGTAATAGCTGAACTGATTTGTCCAAGCAATACCTATCAGTTAATAATCTGTGCTGAATAACAATATGAATAATAAAATTTCCTGTGAAAGTAAAAGACAGACTCAGTTAATCTGTGCTTTTTTATGTGGCCTCATCATTTTAGGACTTTGAGTGATTCAGTGATATTTGAAACTAGATCCTTTTTTAAACTTATGGAGATAAAAGCATTATAAACCTGTTTGGAGTCACACAGCAACCTCCTTCTTTCCCCTCATTCAATTTTTTCACCACTGCCACAATTTTTTTAACTATGTGCAAGCACCCCAGATGTAAACTGAGGTTCTAGGATTGTTCCCTGGGAATCACCCCTACCCTCTTTCAGGAGAGGGTAGGATGTGTAGGGATGTGTCACAGCTGATGACCTCCTGCCCTGGCACAGGGTTCTCCTGCTGCAGGAGGATGCTGCAGGGCCCGTGTAGAACCATTACCAGGGCCCTGAGTGGGGTGATTGTGTGACATTTTGGTAGGCTCCTGAAGAGCTCAGGGTTCCTTTTAACATGCACCACACCAACTCACAGCTTCACAGTGCTGTGATGACACATCACCAGAGCCCCCTCCTCCTGCCACAGATTGGAAACTGTGGAACAGAAATGCTCTCTTTGTGTTCAGAGTCACAAGATCAAGTCAGTGGTAGTGGTAGGACTGTGGAGTGTCAGCACCAAATAGGATTTGAAGCCTCTGTAAGTAGTGCAGGACTCCTGGCCTTTGAACAGTGGAGTTTCCTATAGAGTTCTTGCAAGGACTACAGATTCTTATGTGCACCAACTGTTGTTTGTAGACAAATTAAATAATGTCTGACATCTGTGTACCATTACTCTAAAATTGAATGTTGACTCCACTATGATTAATAAATTGAAATTTTATTTTCAACTGTCACTGCATCAAAGTATCGTTTTGTCATTATAGCTTTTCATTGCACAGATTCTTAAAGTATAACTGCTGACATGAGATTAGTGTGACAGAGGTTTGACATGTTAAAATGTCCTTCATGCTGGAAAAGATTGGGGAATGCAAATCTAGCTGAAACCCTCCACTTACTTTATGGACTAGGAGGTTAAAATCCAGAGGAGTGGGTCCGGCTTGGTAGCCTGTTGGCTTAAGTCCTCGCCTTGCACATGCCAGGATCCCATATGGGTGCCGGTTCTAATCCCAGCAGCCCTGCTTCCCATTCAGCTCCCTACCTTTGACCTGGGAAAGCAGTCTAGGATGGGCCAAGGCCTTGGATCCCTGCACCCATGTGGGAGACTCAGAAGAGGCTCCAGGCTCCTGGCCTCGTATTGGCTCAGCTCCAGCCGTTGCGGCTGCTTGGGGAATGAATCAACAGACAGAAGATCTTCCTCTCTATCTCTCCTCCTCTCTGCATAGCTGACTTTCCAATTAAAAAAAAATAATAAAAATTTTAAAAATCCAAAGGAGTTACTTCCATAGGATTGGCAAGATTATAATTTTTTCTTATGTATATCATGTTCACCATTCACATTAATCCAGAACATCCCTGTGAATTAGGAAAATTGACAAAATGCATATTTCCCTCCCTGTACATGAAGATCAGACATAAGTAAGCCACATCACTGCTACACAACTTGACAAATGGTGGTGTCCAGGATTCCTTTCCAAAAGACTGAACATTATCTCCAGACTAGCAGCCACCTCCCTGTGGACCAACCACCAGTTCAGACAGAACCTAGACAAGCTTGACAGGTGTTCTCTCTGTTATGATTCTGCAGACACTCTGTCACACCAACCACACAGCATTTCATATTCCTTTTGGATAAAATAATGCTGCTTTAAAATCAAGTCCATAGACTGATTTGTAAGAGCTGAGGACAGGCACCAATGTCTGCTAACCAAATGGTGGTGGTATACAGAATGCATCTCCTGTTAGTGCATGTGTATTTCCTTTTCATAGTTTGTTTTGCTTTAATTTAAGGAAGGATTTATTTCTCTTTGAAAGGTTTCATATTAGAGAGCCACAGTATAGTTACAGGGACACAAGTTAATTCTTTCCTTTGTGCTCTTAATGCACACAAAACTTGGTCTGTTGAACAATAATATTTCTGTTTGGGCATAGGAGACATATAAATGTACACCTGCTCAATTGGATCACTAACACATTTGCTATTTTTAGTCTTCTTTTGCAAACGAGATAAATCTCTGGCTTTTTGTGAACACTTTATCCCCAAATCCAAGGCCACTGAGGCATCTGGAACTCTGCTGTTTACTTTTCCAGATCTCACTCTCTCTCCCTTGGACTCTCTGTCTTTCCCCCAGCCCATAAGTTTTCACACTCATGACCCCATTACTGGGTAATGCCTTACATAGGAACTCTTTAATGTGAAATGAGTCATTGGATGAAGTGGCACACAACTACTGTGTGAGATGGCTTTAATTAAGTCACTTATTTTCTTAAGATTTTATCACAATAATTTTCTTTCTTGGTTTGCAGTAAAATAGAGAAGATTTGTATTTCTACAATCCTAAAACCTGAAATCTTTATGTCATTGTCCCATGTTTGTGGAGAATGGAAAGAATAAATAAGGGTATTTAAATTGTGAATGTCTGTAATCTATTTATGTTGAGAAATAGGTCTTTGAAGAGGTTAAAAATAATGCAAAGGCAGGTGTAAAAAGTGAGTGTCAGCTAAATAGACTCACTCGGTATGGAGTCACATCAATACGTTAAAGCCCTATATTTTATCAGGACACATTTACCCCAGGACAAAACACCAGGAATGAACTCATCTGCTTGCAGACAGAGCCATCCACCTGAACCCCAGGTGGGTGTTTGTGTTTGGTCTGTTTCTAGGTGGGATGATCTCACGTTCTCCCTTACCACAGAATTGTGCAACACTGATACACACCTGTGTTTTGATCTTGAAAATCTGCGTGTTAACATGTCAAGTAATTTTAAATAGCTTCATGGATGGTCCTGCATTCATGTCTGGCAGAAGCGTAGCTGGACACTGATGGAGAGCTGACCTGAATTCCTGGGGCACTACACCTCAGTCGTACTGAAAATTAGACTAGATCAGGTCCTAGTCTTTTCCCCTGAGGCATCTGTCAGAATGTATCCTGGTGGCCTCATAATCCCCTGGCAATGTATGAGGTTTCCCAGTTGTTATGGAAGAGGAGTGGAGCAAGCTCTTGAGAAAGAAAAGTAAATCCCCTGGGTCACCACATTTTAAAATTTTTCAGAAGTATTTGGAATGTTATTTATTCTTCTCCTTTAAATATATTTTGTTCCTAAAAGTTATTTTAAAATATGACAGGTTAAAGTGTCTGCTGAAAGAGTTGCTCTTAGGCATACTATCACCGATTTCTTTCTTTAAAAACTGCTATGAATACCCAAGTTGTAAAATATTAAGGCAGGATTTAGTGTGGCACGGGGTCAAGAGGAATGAAGAGACTTGACGACAGGGTGTCTTAATGTAAAGCGGAGTGATGCATGTATGCACATTAATATGTTTCTGTCCTGCTTGCAAGTCCGTGGGTAATTCCTACTGTAACTTACCACTGCATTTTCAGGGGAAAATGTCGATATGGCAACTTTTTTCATTTTTAAAAATCTTTTAAAAAAATTTTGGATTAACATAAAACATGAAATTGATAGATTTTCTCAAATGTATTTATTTTGTTTGAACATTTTATGGAGTTGCAAAAACTTATAAAACACAGTGATATAGTAACTTCAGGTAACCAGGCTCATTCACTGGATTATTTTGAAGCAAATCCAAAATGTATAGTTAAAAATTTTATGCCGAGGGGAGCATTTTAGAAACTACTACTACTATACATAGAGTGCAAAAACATAAGGAGTACATTCTAAAGATTGAAAAAATGAAGGAGAGAAGCAAGGCAAATACAAAACAGTAGTAAGTACAGGTGGTAGCCTATCCCATTATTCTGCACTATTTAACACCAGGAATCACATGTGAACATATTACCACTGTAACCCCATGTACTGGAAGACCCTAGCTAGTTCTTTGTGATTTCCTTCAAAAGGACACTGATCCCATAACAACAGAGATCCTCACGATCTGATCACTTCCCAAAGACCCTGATTACTCATACCATCATTTAGAAGGAAGGTTTTCAACATAATGAATGTTGGGGACATTCCAACTTTCATGCTACAACAAGTATCTGGAAGAAAACATAGGGAAATAATGTTAATGACTTTAAGCGTAGCATTCTGAAATATGGTACAGAAAATCACAGACAATACAAAAGAAAAATCAATCAATTGGATTTCAGCAAAATAATTTTAGCTCTTTAAAATAACAATCTGGCAGACTAAGGAGAATAAAACTGACAAAGAAGTTTTAACCAGCATATATAAAGAACTGTCAAAAACTTAAGACTAGAAAGTCACAAGGCTCAATGAAATTTGGGCTGAAGATTTGAATAGATATGTAATCATTAAGGAAATATAAGTTAAAACTGAAATGAGTTGATGCTTTACATCCATTGGCATAGCGACTTGTTGAAACAAGTATTAACAAGAATATAGAGAAATTTCAGCTTTCCAGAGTACTGTAAAATGGTACATTTACTTTGAAAAGGTCGGGCCATTTCGTACAAAGTTCCATATACCTTCCATAATGCATCTGTTCAGGTCCCAGGAACTTAGTCAAAAGAAGTAAAAGCATACATTTACATAGACTTGCAGGTTAGTGTTCAAAGCAGATTTATTTGTGACAGCCAAAAGGTGGAAACAACTTAATAGCTGTTGACAATGGGTGGCCTGAACAGATTGTGGTATGGCCATAAATGGAATACTATTCTGCAGTAGAAATGAATGCATCAATACACACAACGGCATGGGTGAATCCCAACATAATGATGCTAAGTAAAAGAAACTGGACGAAGAAGAATTAGTTTATTCTGCCTAATTCCATTTATATAAAATTCCAAAGGATGCAAGCTAATCTGTAATGACAGAAAGCAGAGCAGTGGTTGCCCAGGGACAGGAGCAGTGTAGTTGTGGAAAAGAAATTACAGAGAGTAAGAGGAAACTCAGGAGGCCGGGGGGAGTAAGTGCTGGATATGTTCACTATTCTGATTATGGTTTTTTGGGTGTATACATATGTCAAAAGTGATTAAAAGGGTGCATTTTGAAAATATGCAGTTTCCTGCACATGAGTTATTTCTCAAAGGTGGAAAAAAAGGAAAAGTCATTGATTGTCAAACTGGTTATGTTTGTTTGCATGGTGACAGGAATCAACATCAGCTCAGTGCCCTGTTGATGTTGATAGGAGGTTGTACATTAAACCAGGTGGAAATGTTGAAGCAGTCACAGTTGTGGGTGTTTATTAATTTGACAGGGTTTGTAGCTACTCGTTTTAACTTAGGTTTGCATTTGTTTAAGCAAATTTCTCTTGAGCCTTGCTTCTGTTTATAGTACCTTCAGAGAATAGATTAGACACATCATGAAATTGGACTTGAATTTGATTTTAGCTTGCTTGAGATAAAGACTGGTACTTCTGGGTTCTTGAGCGCCTGTTCCTTAGGTGATAAACAGGCTGCTGGGCTCAGGTGCTGTGCTCAAGTGAGCCTAGTTACATCCTTACTCAGGGGATCTAGGGCTCTGGCTGCTGCTTAATGAATATGAGACCTTGACCAGCTGCCTATCACTGAGCCTCAGTGTTTCCATATGTAAATGAGAGCAATGATAATAGCTGCAACCCAGGATTGGAATCAGAGTCACATAAACATTCTTTAGAAGTTATCAAATTGGGGCTAGCCTTATGATATAATGATATAGCAATGCTGGCATCTGTTCTCATCCCAGCTCCTGGCTTTGACCTGGCCCAGCCCTGGGCAGTGAACCAGCAGATGGAAGATCTCTCTTTCCATCTCTCCCTCTCTATAATTCTGCCTTTCAAATAAATGAATGTGTCTTTTAAAAAAAAATTAACTTTATCAAGTAATGTAAAAACGAGGTAGATGGTTATTATTTCTCTCATGAACCTGCTTGAGATCTCAGAGCTTATCTGTTACTTGAGAAAGTCGAAGATACCTAATCTTCGTCATTTAAAAGAAGGCATATGAGGTTATAGTGTAAATCTGTGAGGAAACAGGTAATGTCACTCAATGGCATTATGACCCTATTGCCCCAAGCACACTATCCTGCTCCTGCAAACGTAGTTTTTCTCACTCATTCATATTTTTCTCTTCCCTCTTTTGCGTCTTCACCTTTATTTATTTATTTGAAAAGCAGAGCTACAGAAACAAGAGATTTCTCATCTGCTGGCTTACTTGCCAGATGGCTGTAACAGCAAGGGGTAGGCCAGGACGAAGCCAGGAGCCGGAGCTTCTTCCAGGGCCCAAGCAGTTGGGTCATCCTACATTGCTTTCCCAGATGCATTAGCAGGGAGCTGGAATAGAAGTGGGACAACTGAGTCTTGAACTGGTACCCATATGAGACACTGGCTTTACCCACTGTACTACAGCTCTGACCCCCTTCTTCATTCATTTAGCCAGCAGATACTGCCAAGCACCTGCCAGTTGCTGGGTCCTGTAGGCAACAGAAATGAAACATGGAAGAAGAAAGCTTGAGTCAGTGTCTGTGAGAAGCTGGCATTGCAATAGGGAGTTGTGATGTAGTCTGATGAGTGCCATGCCTGGAGAAAGACAGGGAACTGTGGAGTACCCAGGAGTACCTCCAACCCACATCTGGAAGGCAACCTGAGATAAGAAAGGATCGTTCATGCAAAGAACAGGAAATGTATTTCAGTGAAAGGAAAAAGTATGTCCAAAAGGCAAGGAAGAGAGTTTAGTGTGCTGTGGCTGGAGTGTGAAGGCAGGTAGTTGATAGAAGAGCGCCGAGGTTTTCCAGGGATGGCTGAGCTAGAAGCCTGGTGAGCTATGTGAAGAGCAGTGGGAGCCACATGGGGTTTAAGCAGGAAACTTACATGATCCACTTGCCACTTCACTGTTGAAGCTGAAAGTCTCCCTGCCTGCAGCTCCAGGTTCTTGTGAAACCCTGTTGGTGGTCCTCAGGATGGAGAAGGTTGCTGCCCTCTGTCTAGGCGAGACTTTCTTGGACAGAACTTAGTTTATGGTGACCAAGTTGATTTTACTTACATGGTTTTCTGCCAAGAAAGCAAAGCTTCTGTGAATAAACAGTGATTCTTACTAACACTGATTAGTGAAACCATAACTTTCAGCATTTCCCTCACAATCTGTTCTATCATGGCAAGGCACATTTCTATGAGGATCCCATGTCACAGAGAAAACTGGGCTGTAGCAAAAAAGACTGGAAAGATTTGAACACTGGGACACAACTACAAGGTTGAGTGCAATAAAAAAGAAAGACACCAAACAGTACAATGGCTGATTTTCTGTTTTTGTTTTCCTGAAGACTATAGACTGCGTTGACATTAAAAATAATCTTGTGGATGGTATGCTACCTTTGCAGGCCACAGAAATACATTAAACATATGTTTGTAGGGGATAATGTTTGTCATAGTGGTAAAGACACCACTTGAGATACCCACATCCCATCCAGAGTGCTTGGGTGTGAGTCCCAGCTCCACATCTAATTCCAGCTCCCTGCTATTGTACACCCCAGGAAGTCACACAGTTGGCTCAAAAAGTTAGATCTCTGTTACTCTCCCAGACAATCCTAAGAGCAAAAGAAGATAAAATAGTTGCTCGGAAGTAATATTACTTCATAGGCCAGAAATAAGGTTTAAGCAGTAATCTAGAAGTGTTCAGGAAGCCTGAACACTTAGATAACAAGAGAGTGCTGTAATTTAAGTTCTGATTACCCACTGGGAGTAGGAAACAAGAGTTAGATCCAAGCTTTTTCTGGATGTAGGGAAGTCAAGTAAGAGCACTCCATATAAAACTGGAACTCCAAATTACCATACTTTCCATGTAAGATAATTTAGGAAGGGATCTGTTCAACAGAAAATGTGCTTGTCTTGACCTTGTTGTTAGGTAGAAGGGAGGAAAAATACCTCTGTTGGCTTTCCACATCCGCAAGTGCAGCTTTCAGTTTTTCAGCCTGTGTGTATATCAGAAAAAGCTGATAACTTTCAACCAGAGAAATTTCTTTATAGTTTTTGAATTATTGGCACCCTCAGGTGTCTTCTTTGCCTTTAACTCCAGTGCTTGAGTACCAAAGAAGCCTAAGATTCGGTCTGTACTGTACTTTCACGTACTAGATGTCATGGCTGAGGTATTTTGTATTAATATTAGTGTTTTCAGCCCGTTAGGTAAGCATAGTCTCACCATTGCATTAAAAACCTTTAGTCTCATCCTACAGGTAACAAATCAGATGGGTCAAAAGAGAGAGAGAGATACGGAGGAAAGGAGAGACGAGGAAAGGAAAAGAAAAATAATAGGAAGACATATTTTTAATGCCCTAACTATATCCCAAACTGATTTGAATGTTAACATCACCGTCTCAGACTGCAAAATACCTAAAGCAGGCCTGCTCTAGGAAGGGAGGCTGTGGATGTGCTTTGAGAGTGTGAGTGTTTGGGCAGCAGGGAGAGAGATTCTGCCAGGGCAACATGATCCGAGGGCAGCTGAAGGAAGCGAAAGTAGGTGACTGCCCTTGAGATCCCCAGGACTACTCCCACTTTCCACCCTGGAAATGCCCACTGTTTACCTAGATTACTAAAATGTAGACTTTTTCATTTGTTGTGTACCTGTTACTATGGTTCTATCCCAGCATATATTTAAGAGCCATTTTTTTTTTTTGGTACTTCTTCATTTGTTTTTGTAATGCAGTGCTAATCCCTTTGCTGGGTCAGCAGGGAGGGCAGGCAATTGATTCTAGAAGCCTTGTGCTAGTTGGTATAATCCCAGAAGCAAGGTGGTGGATGTCACATGATGTGCTTGCTGAGTTTGACTTCTTGGCTGACACACATCCTTTGCTCTTGCATTACATGCTTGTAGCAAGTTGTATGCTTTACGTGCATATTCTTGGCCAGGCTTCTACAGGTCAGTACCACCCAGCTCTTCCTGTTCCCAGCCCGTGTTTGCTGTTTAGCAGCTGTGGGGCTTTCTGGCAGATTACTCTCTTTGTTTCTAAATTTTAAAAACTCACAAACGACTTGGGTTCATTACCATGCACCCAACTCCTTGCAATACACTTGGCAAGTAGTAAGCATTTAAGAGATTTCTTGATCACATTATTATTTTGTATAGGCTGTGGTTGGAATGCAGTAAAGATACAAGAATGGTTTCAGTTCAGGCCATTAACCTGAGGCGATAAGGTTGCCTGAGCACGAGCGTCCTCGACCAAGATTGTGAGGAAGTCAGAAAGCATGTTGTCCCTTTAGTTGGCAGTAAAAATGGGTGGGGATCAAAACCAATTCATGTGCTGGACCAAGGTCAACAGATTGGGTTCTAAGAAGGCAGCCATGGACAGCAGTTAGCATTTGAAAAACCTATAGATTAATGATTTCTCTACAAAACTTCAGAGCTATCGTCAGCAGTTTGGGAACAAAATGCATCAGACCATAAGACCTCGGTGCAAGTTCCTTGTCCCAGATTGATAGTAATGCAGAATGGGTAGAAGTGGACAGTTCTTAACACTGTTATTTTATAGAGTAAATCTTAGGAAGCCCCTCTATGTTCTGTGTGTGTCAATAAAAAATACACTGTTAATCACAGTTTATACTTGTATAATCTTTAGCAAATGTGTGAATTGTGCCTTTTAGGGAAATAAATATGCATTTTTATTCTTTTTTGTTGTTTGCATTGTTAGCTTAGAATCAACTTTCCAAAACAGTCTTGCCCATGCACAAGGCTCTTGACAGAGAACACTAGAAGTAGGAGAAGGCAGGACAGGATGTTGGATATTTCCATTAAACTCCTTTCCCTTATTAGTCACTGTTGAGTCCTCTGTATTCATTTTTCACAGATCATCATCAACATTTACATCTCACTAAATCTGAAGTATCTCTCCATTGGATATGTTTGTCTCTTAATAACCTCTATTAATGAAAGTCTAAAAAGGCTAATATTTACAGAACTGGGTCAGATATAATATTACCGATAGATATCAATGCTCTTCTTCTCATGTCGTTGATAAAAGCAATCTGTTTTTTCAGAGAGAAGACTAGGAGCTACCCATCCGTATCCATACTGTGAGCACACTCAATTAGTCAGTTGGTGAAATGCACATTGGGAGGCAACTTCAGTAATTAATCTGCCTCGTCATCTATAAATAATAGTTTAAGTAACTTCCTCTTCTTGCTCACTACTGGAACAGCCAATCAAATTCAAATGACAGGTAGTATGATTGACCTTTCCAAAAATAGACTTGGTATCATAGAGTTTATCTTTTGTTACTTTGAATTCTAAGCTGTTTACAAATCTAATAACTTTTCATTAGTTTTCCTTGAATAAGGAAAGGGTATTAAATCTCAGTAATAACCAAGGAGGCATGTCTTATGTGCCACTTAATTGTTTTGCATTAAAATCTTTTTTTTAGGGTTTTAGTATAAGGAAAGAGATCCTGATATATAAGATGATAATGGAAATAAACAAGTAGGCAGATTTGGGAGATGAAAATCAATTTCTTATTTTGGTCCTAATATCACATAATGATTGTTTTTACACAAAATGCCATATGGCTAATGTGAACCCAATCTCCTCAACATTTTTTTCTGTCTTATGTGCATATTTTCATTTGTTTTATATATATATATGTGTGTGTGTGTTTCTATTTATATATATATGTATATGTGTGTATATATATATATATATATATATATATATATATATGTAGAGAGAGAGAGAGAGAGAGAGAACCTAAAGTGGGAAGATAAGAGCATTGCTATTTTGTGTGTGTATACACACACACACACACACACACACACACACACATATATAAAGAGAGAGAGAGCGTGCCTTAAAGTGGGAAGATAAGAGAATTGATATTTTTGGAGAAGCTTCACTCAGAGAGAATCTGAAGCTGAGTGTTTCAGAGTGTGCTGAAATAATGCATGCATGATGAGAAGCTTTTGTTTGTAGCTTTGGTTGTCACTGGGCGACCATTGTTAATTTTGCTTAAAAGATCTGCTATTTAATATGAAAGGAGGAAAAAACTATCAAGAACCAGTTTGGCCAAACTTTTATAATTAGGCTCTGTCAGAAATTGCATCTCCATTTTGTAGTCTCAACTAATCCTCCACAGCTTCTTGCCAGAGTTCCTAAGTCTTGAGACTTACAGAGACGCTGGCAAGAAAGTGCAGTGCATCAGCAGAACAGGTTGCAAAATGAATTCAAAGCCTCTGGCAAGATACAGGAGGATTACTAGAGCCAGACCACAAAATGCAGATGAAACTCCAAATGGTGGAAGATCACTGTGGTCACAGTGCAGATGCGTGAGTGGGGTGTGCCTCTGTGGGGGAGTCATGTAGGATGAACCATGAGCCCAGATGGTCAGGAGGACCGTTGGGAACAACAGACTAGGGGCATCCTTTGCCAGGGATGTTAACAGTTTTAGAAATGAAAATGCTCAGCAATACCAGAACAGTCTAAGGATGCTGCAGTTCACACCTCTACTCTCGATAAAGGAGTCTGGGATTAGCTAGAAAAGCACTACTGGATCAGAATAACAGTAAAGCCTAGAGAAGGTAAAAGATTTGGATTAACACTAATTTATGGAGCGAAATTTGTGACCAAGGCAACTTACTGTGTTCCTAATATTGAGCTGTGTTAGCATTGCCCTGCTGTCCTTATCAGCTTCAACTTGACCCCTCCCCTTCCACCCTTCAACTCCACCCCTGCTTTCTACCTGGATCTATCCTCTTTCCTCTCTTCCCATTGACAGTGTAACTTTCCCTAAGTTGCTTTCTCAAGGACTGCTTATATTCATATAATATTTGAATAAAATAAGCATCAGATAATAGAAAAATCTGTTTTGATTCTAAATGTAGTTGCTTCAGAAACAGTGAAAGCCTGGAACTGTTGCTTTAAGCAATAAGAACATTTCAGTGGGACTCTTGCTAAGTGAGCACCTGTAGATAGAGAAGGAAATAGCATTATTTGGCTTGTCCATACTGTATATTTAAGCACAGAGAATTAAAACCAAAGTAAACAAATGCGACTACATCAAATTAAGCTTCTATACAGCAAAGGAAATGATCAACAAAGTGAGGAAACAACTAGCAGATTGGAAGAAAAATCTTTGCACACTACACAACAGATACGGAATCCAGTATTTACAAAGATCTGCAGAAACCCAATGACAGAAAACAAACAGCCCTTTTAAGAGACAGGTGAAGGAAAGGAGCAGGCATTTTTCAGAGAACAAATTCAAATGGCTAATAGACATGTTAGGTCAGGTTCCCTAGCTATCAGGGAAATACAAATAAAAACCGCATTGAAGTTCCGCCTACTCCAGTGAGATTAGTCTACATTCAGAAATCTACTAACAACACCTGCTGGTGTGAATGTAGGAGAAAGGTACCCTACTCCACTGTTGGTGGGAGAGTAGGCTAGTGCGGGCACTGTGGAAATCAGTACGAAGGGTGCTAAGAGAACTGAAAATTGATCTACAGGTGACTCAGCCGTCCCACTCCTGGGAATATATCCAAAGGAAGTAAATTCTGCATATGAGAAAGTGACCAGCAATCCTATATTTACAGCACAATCTACAACAGCGAAGACATGGAAACCACCCAAATGCCCATCTCAAGAGGAATGAATAAAGAAACTATGGTGTATCTACTCCTTGAAATACTACCCAACCATTTAAAAAAATGAAATGCTACCATTTGCAACCAAATGGTCCCAACTAGAGACCATCATGCTCAGTAAAATAAGCTAAATCCTAAAAAGGCAAATACCTTATGTTCTTTCTGACATAAGGCAACCTTCATGCAAAATGCAAGATCAATAGATATTAGGTAAACAAGAATATATAAATATTCATCTAGATGAACTGTATAATGGAGACTAGCATACCACGAAGTAGAGACAGCCTGCAGTGTGCATTTCTACTCCCAAATCAAAAGAGGACTCTCCATGAAACTGTTAAATATGTCTTAACAATAGGATGCTGGACTTTTGCCATTCTCTATACCTATAATGATACACTTAAATAGCAGAATGATGGACTTGTGACTGTTACTTAAGGACTATATTATTGTAATAATGTGGGGGAAAGTAGGGCAGGGGTTGGAGAAGGGATAAAAGGTGAAATCCCTTTGCCTGTGGAACTGTCTCATGAAAAATATAAATAAATAAATAAATAAATAAATAAATAAATAAATAAATAAAGTGCATCAGAATTGACCCTGTGAATGGGGATAATCAGAACTTTCATCCTTTCTTTAGACTTAACAAAAAAAGAGAAAGAGACACTTAACTACAAGGTACTTCAGATAGTTTGTGGAAAAGTGGAATTAGAAGATAAGTTTATTTTGGTGCAGAATTCTTTGAAGTCCATAGTATGCATTTTCCATGAACTTTTTGAAGACCCTTGCATAGTTAAATCAACAGTTAATACAATTTGAAGCCTGTCAGACATTGCACAGAGCAAATATGTGCTTGAGTACTTTAGTCACAGGAAGATTCCTTGCATTTTTCAATGCAGTTGATGATGACAAAGTGCCAGCTTGTACTCTGTCCCTTAACCTCACCTGTGACCTTCCACACCCTTTCAGAAGGAATACATTCTTGCTGATGAATCACTGTGGAGAACATCCTGTCTCATGCACAGGGTGATGACATGCCAAAATTAATACATACTAGGATTAAGAAAGCCAAAATAAAGTGTCAGTGAGGTTGTACTTTGACCCTTTGTGATGAATTTACTTCTTTTACAATTTACTTTTCACATCTCTCTGGCTATATTCTGCTAGGAGAGCCTTAAATTTTAGGATATAGGTTTCTCATATAAAAACATTGACTAATTGATTCTGTAAGAAAGGGGCTCGCTTACAATGGCTACTGAGACAGCCACAGAACCTCAGTTCAGATTGTTGTAGCCACTATCAGCACACAGCCTTTTTCATTCCATTGATCTACATACAGCAGTCTGGAATTTTAGCAAGAGCTGTGTGGATAAGAATAAACTAATTCCTACAAATGGCTTTTTACTTTATTTTGGAGGGAAGGTGATCCAGGTGTCTCTGGGACCTTGTGAATGATGGCATATCAGACTGTGTGAAACCTTGCTTCACCCCCACACCCTTCCTTCCTTGCCTCCTTCCTTCCTTCTATAATCCTTCCTTCCTTTTTACTTCATTCTCCATCTCCACTTTGCTGCCATTCCCATTCATGATATCCTTAGTTACTTATATGCTCTTCAAAATAATTCCCTACTGTGTTGTTTGGTGGACTTTGCACAGAGATGCTTTTAAATTGCATACGTGATACACTAAGGCACTCATACTATTTCTTAGATTCCCTTGATTTTGTGTTTGTAAGAACTTAGTTGGAGTTCCCCAGCTGGCACCCACCCCCGTGGTGATAAACGGTTAAGTTGCCCTGGCTTACTGTGGTGAGCTTCTTACTGCACCACCAGACTGTCCTTCCCGAATCCCAGCAGCAATGGTTGCGGATGCTCATGTTCTCACATCCTTGCCAGTACTTTGTTTTATATGAATTTGTAACTTTGACCGGTCTTGATGGTATCTTGCAGTAATTTGTATTTCCCTAATTATCACTGATAGACTATCCATTGCTTTATTTGCCTTTATGCATTGACGTTTCCCCTTCTGTGAGTTGCCTATTAACCATCTTTACGTGTATTTCTTGTCTTGTTTATTTTCTGGAGTTCCTTATGTATGTTGACATCCATCTCTCCTTTAAAAATTCTTCTTTTGTCTGTACTGTCTTTCTTCGAACAAAAATCCTTATTATTTATAAAGTCACTTAAATTTTGTACTTTCCGAAGAAAACAGAACATTGTTTTGAGCTTGCTTTGAGCTAGAGACTGGCAGTAGATGGTATGAAAACAGGATGTTTAGACCAAGACATTAGAGAATTCCAGAGCTAGTCTGATCTCTGAAACTAAAACAATTTGCAGAATGCATTTCGTAAGACTTTCAGGGGAAGAATAAGCATGAAGCACCCAATGGATACCCAAAGCATGCGTGCACTAGGACTTGAGTCACTTATGGGAACAGCAATGGTTCTTTGGAATGTCTTTTCACACAGTGCTTAGAAGTGGGATCATTTCAAATGTCTGGGCAAGTACACAGATCAGTCATTAAATTCTAACCCTGAATTTTACTCAATAAGGAACTTTTAAATTAAAATCTTATATTCCAAGAGTTGTAGCAACTGTATTTTAGTTTTAGTAAAACCTTTATTGAGCATTTACTATGTGTCAAATTTATACACATTTATTTTCTTAGTCTGTATGTTAACAAAGTAGTTATGACAGAAGTAATGTTTTAGAGTTTATCAAATTTCATCTCATATTTCTCTGCTCTGGGAACACAGAAAAACTACACTTCTCCAACCCTGTAGTTGACTAGGGTCATGCATCCGTAAGCAGTTGCAACAATGACACAGGAACAGATTCGACACTGTCGCTTTCAGAGTTGGGTTGGTCAAAAGCCTCTTTAAAACAAACACAGAGGTAAAAAAAGAAAAAGCAAAAACATGTTTTTAGTCATTATTCTTCAGTCAGCCTAGGTCACTGAGTCATTGATGACAACTGCCTAGGATAGTCGTCAGTGTATGCAATAGGCATTCCACATGCTTGTACTGTGAGGAAACATTGAATTGGCATTAGCTAATGTATCCTAACTACTGGAGCAGTTGTTAGCATTGTCCAAACTTTACAGATGAAGCAAGCACACAGAATTGCCCAAATTCCTCCCAATATATAGATCTAGTCCCTCGCTTAAGTGCAGTTATTGAGAAATTGACATGATCTTAAATTTAAACAAGGTGAGGTCGCAAATCATTTGTAGAGTAAATTGAAGATAAATAACTGCCTGTTTTCATTAAGTAAACATTACCAGTTGATGATGTTTACATAAATATATGTCTGACTTGCAGTAATAATAGGCAAATAAAATTGTGTTTCTCCTAAGGGACACTAGAATAACTTGGCTAGTTCTAGGGAAGTAAATATTTTTACAACATTTCTGCTTTCAAATATGAAGAATCTTATTTCTGACTCTGTTTTCAAATCAGGCAGTTTTTTGTTATTATTATTCCATGGAAAAATAAAATAGGATTCAGGGAAACTCTCATGTAGGGCAGCATTAAAAGGATATAATTTTAAAGGCTGGATGGGTTTTCCTGGGAAAGGGCCTGCAGGGAGCAAGCATGTGATCGTCCGGTAACTCTTCTGGGTGTTTGAGATATATATTTGAATAATGCTGATACTTTATGGTGTAGAAATTCTAACCAAGAATGGGGCAGCTATTTGCATAGCTGCCGGGTTGTATCCAGGAAATGAAGCCAAAAGGTTCATAGGTAACTTGGGGAAACTTTAAATGCCAGCTGTGGGAGTCTGTGCTTAACACAGCCACCAGTGGGGCACCAGAAAACTTCTGAAAAGAGGGCTGCCATGATCATGGCTGTGGACTGAGACTCCATTAGACAGATAGAATGCAGGACACTTAGCAGTGGAGAGTAACCAGATGTGTTGATCCTTGTTTTCTCTCTGGGGTCTTGGTGGTGATGATACTGACCAGTGAGATAGTGAGTGGGGTGAAACTCAACAAGTGCTCCACATGTCCCATTCTTCTCACCATGTTAGGGGCCCTTGGCCCATCCCTCAATCCCAAAGAGGGGGTAGATTTTTGTCTTTCATATTCCATAGATAGCATCTTGATTATAATCCCCGTACGCATTCCTTCTGTGCTTGCAGTAGCCCTCTTAAGTGGCAGTTCTAGAATTTGCCTCCAGTCCTACCTCAACACAAAATATGTGTGATATTAAGGTCCAACACGATAGCCTAATGGCTAAATCCTCACCTTCCATCTGCCAGGATCCCATATCAGCGCCAGTTCATATCACAGCTGCTCCACTTCCCATCCAGCTCCCTGCTTGTAGCCTGAGAAAGCAATAGAAGGTGATCCTAAGCCTTGGGACCCTGCACCCACGTGGGAGATGTGGAAGAAATTCCTTGCTCCTGGCTTCGGATCAGCTCTGGCTGCTGGAACCAGTAGGAGAGAGAACCAACAGAAAGAAGATCTTTTCCTCTGACTCTCCTTCTCTCTGTATGCCTGCCTTTTCAATAAGAAATCAAATAGCGTAAATCTTTCTTTAAAAATCTGTATGATTTTGCCCTTGTGTAGTCATCCAGCACTACTGGCCACCATTTACTACTATTACAACTACCACTCACATTACTACTGCTGCTACGAAGACGGAAGGAATAGCAACAGGCATTTCTTGAGTGCTTCCATGTGTTATACACAGTGCTCAGTAATTTACACGCATTACTTCATTTCGTCTTCACAATCTGCCTGTGAGGTAGACATTGCTGACTTGCTAAATGGTTAGATAGGGATTGGAACCATTTTTTTTTTTCAGATTGTAAATCTGAGGACTTAACCACTTACTCGTATTTCCCTGGAATACTCTTCTTTGAGATTGTTTTGAATTTATTTAAACAGCCAAGTTGCTCAAAGAGAGACAGAGACAGAGGGAAGGAGTTGGGGAGAGAGAGAATCTTTACGCCCCAAATGAGCACAATGGAAAGGGCTGGGCCAGAACAAAGCCAGGATCCAGGAGCTTCTTTGTGGTCTCTTATGTGAGTGCAGGGATCCAAGAATTTACACCATTTTCTACTGCTTTTCCCGGAAATATTTACAGGGAGTTAGAATGGAAATGGAGCAGCTGAGGCTTGAGCCTGCACCCATCCCAGGTAGCAGATTCACCTTCTGTGCTGCAACACTGCCCCCCCAGGGTGTGTGTGTGTGTGTGTGCACATATTTAAAATTTTTATTTAAAAAGAGAAAGAACAAAAGAGCTTGTATCCACTGATTAACTTCCCATATGGTGGCAGCAACTAGGCTTCATTCAGGAAACTCAGTCCAGGTCTTCAAATGGATAGCAGGAACCCAACCACATGAGCCATCACTACTGCAAGTTTATGTTAGCAGAAAGCTGAAATCAGAAGCCAGAATTGAAAAACCAGGTATGCCAGTGTGGGATGTGGGCAACTGTAGGCTAAAGGCCTTTCCCTCTCCTGAATGCGTATGTGCGTATAAGCCAAATAAAACAAAAACAAAGGTTGTTTAAAGTTAGCCAACTTGAGCAAAGGATAACTTAAGACTGGTGCCCTGTTTTGATAGTGTTTGGTAACTGTGTAATGTACTTATACATAAAAGCATTCTGAATGCTTGCGGAGAAAAAAAAATAAGGTAAAATCAGAGCTCATGGTTAGAGATTTTCATGAAAATGCTGGTGGTTATTTTTGAACAGTTATAAAGCATTTTACATTTGATAGGATAAGCAGGTTTAATTTCACTCCTTTTCTCTTAAGACAAGTATGTCTAGTGCACTGCTAATTACTGGTGTGCTTCTCTGTGATTTAGGACTCTGGTTTCTGCTGGTATTTTTTTTGCTTTGTTTTATTTCTTTGCTTCAGAAATGGAACAGAGAGATTAATACATTTTTCCTGAGTATGTCATCATTTGAAACTCATGGGTGGAAAGGGGAAGGAGAGGCATGTACATCTACTCATGAGGGAATTGGGTTGATTGTCCGAACTGACTTGGGTACACTGAGATACCACCATCCTCAAGGTACTGGGCCCAGAACAGCCTGGTGCTGTCAGCTGGTACCCAGGGTGGGGCGGAGGATCCCAGCCCCAGATGTTGGGTGTAGAGCAGTTCTCTTGCGTTATTTGTGTTCATGAAGCGTTTCCTCACTGGCTGCTGCGTTAAAGAAAAGAAGCGACATTGTTAAGTTTAATTTATGAGTACTGTGGGGGACTGGTTTTTGAAACTTTTCCTTTTTTTTTTTTTTTCAATTAGCAAAAAGTTCCTAGCCCAGTTTCCACAAGTCAGAATCAGAACCCAGCCTGCGGGGACTGCCTGAGTAGCCTTTCCTGTAGTGCCTGGCAGGGGTGCCTGTGAGACACTGCCTTCCAGGCATAACCTTTCAGTGCTGTAGCCATCTTTGCTAAAGTTTGTTTCTTTTTTCCTCTTCAATACTTAAGTGCTCACCCTTTCCTCTTACTCCTCAGACTGTCTTGGAAAAATCTCTGAATCATTCTGTTTTACTACCAGTCTGAGTCTCTAGGTATTTGCATAGCATCTGACAGACCTACTGGGTGAGCAGGCAACGCTGGAGTTGACATTCAGCTTTGATGATTTTGAACACTGTGCGTGACTGGGTCACTTCCTGTAGAGCTGGTTGTAGACTTCACCCCTTTCTTATAGACTTCACACCTTTCTTCTTGGCTCTTGAGTCCCCGTTCTCCCAGAAACCAGAAACATGCACAGGTGGCTCTGGTCAGAATTCTGTGTTCACAGGCTCTTGGTTACCAGGCAAGCCTTTCCATGTGCCTAGGCCCTGTTGCCTGAGAGGTACATGAGGGCTGAATTAGGTCTCAGGACCCCAGCAAGTTATTTGCAATCATAAGCTTTGATACTCGTGGCATTCAGCTGTTCTCCATTGCTGTCACTTCCCAACTCCTTGGAAGTCTTTTCGGTGGCTAATCATGGGCAAGCAGGGTGTGAGTGGCCATAGCAGGAAGTCACCAATCTTCTCCTTCTTCCTTGGAGTGGAGGTGGAGTTGGGATGATGATTACTTTGTTTATCTCTGAGGTAATGTTGTTTTCTATAGTAGTTGTACTGGGTGGAGAAGTTTGTGATTACTTATTAGCAATCTTCTAGGATTAGCCTCCCACAAATTGAAGGTGGGGACCTTGTCAATAAGAGACTTTGGACTGTAGCCTGGTCTTCAGATTCCCTGTGGGAGGTGTAGTCTGGGTAAAAAGGGTTCCTTTGATAAGGAATACTAGTATTTTAAAGTTTCTGAACACTAAATTATCAGCATTGTAAGAGAGGTGAGGGATGGCTTGCCAGTTTGATAGAATATGATGTGTGTGCAACAGTAATTGTACTCTTGTTGCACTGCTCATATGTCAGATACCTGACAGCTACTAAGGGTTCCATACTCCTCAAGGCCAGCACTGAGGAGTATTGGTTTCTAGACATTTGGTTTGTAGTTAAGGTTTGCGGCTTTCAGGTAGCAGTAATTTGACTGGCTATCCTACATAATCCAACCCTAAGGATTGAAACAGAGACATGTTTTGCCTAGGACAGATTCCAATATGATTTTCCTCTTTGGAAATAAAATTATTTACTTAAGACAACCTTCAACACTAAGGCTAGATATCTACATTTAAAGTGGTTAATTTAGAGAGAAATCTCCAAGAAAGCAAAGGTCTAGGTATAATTAGGTACTTTACATACCCTTAACTGTTATCCTTTGTATCCTGTGACTCCCATTTCCAGAGTCTTAAAGAGAAACAGCCCATTTTTTCTTGACTTCCTTGCATAAATGTGGAACTCTGAGCTTATAGATGTAACTGTGGCTTTCTGCAAGTCCTTCCCTTTCTTCTCATTTTACTTCTCAAGAAAGAATAGCCTGCAAAGGAACTAGGGAAGAGAACACCTCTTCTCCTTGGTTTTCTTCCCTGCTTTGCTGCCTGATAATTTTCCTGGTAGCCAGTAACTGGTACATGCCTGGGATGGAGCCTGGTCCTGTAAATGGCCAGATCATTGAGAAAGATGTACTTCTGCCTTGGTCCGGGGAGGGAGGACTACACATGAGATAAAGTTATACCAGACCATTGGGTGTGCTGGGTTTGAGGCATGAGCCCAGTGCCCTAGAGGAATGCAAGAGCTAGGGACTGAGGTTTTACAGAGGTCTGGTGGCAACTGTGGAAGATAGGAAGGCTTGAGCATCTTTCAGGTGGCAGAAGTAGCCACGGGAGGTAGTATTTCACCTTCACAACTCAAGAAAATAGAAAGGCATTGAAAACATGTGCTCCAATTACTTTTTTTTTTTTACTATTTACAGTGAGAAAGTGAAAATTTTTGTTTGTTTTTGTGCCTAAGAAAGAGTTGTAAATTCAAGAGGAAGGAAAGCCCAGAGCACGTAAGCTTCCCACCTCCTGATGCTGCCAACCACGGCTCCTGGATTAGGTTCGGTGATAGTGAGGTCCAGTGACGAAGTTTTGTCAGCACATACTTTGGACCATTCTCTTGGAGATGAAGCTCCAAAAGCAGGGGAAAATGTGCTTCCTCAGTGCAGACGTGTGGACGTGATTATCTTTCTGCCAGATAAACCATTTCAGACATTGAAGCTGCACACTCAACAGGAATGTTGGAACAGTGATAGGCAGTGATTTCATTCCCCAGATAACTCTTCATTCCTCTGCAGATGGGGGACAGCGGTAAAGACAGTGCAGATATTTTCAGTCTGGGTTCTGAGTGATCTGGTGCTCCAAGTCAACCATCTACATTTCTTGGCTCCAAGTTAAAATGAGTTGGTATTTCCTAAGCAAGTCATAGGAACATCCTTCACCAGGGAACATGGAGTTCGTTTTAGATTTCCTACTAGCCAGCAGAAGAGAGAGTTTTCAGGTGAACTTAGAAACTCCAAAAGGTCAACTACTACCTACCTATAGATCAGTTGGAAGTTAAAAAATAATTTTTTGATTAAGAAAATGTTCAAGCATACATAAAACTAGAAGACATGTGTTATTGGATCCCAGAGAGACACTCTCCGTATTTAATAGCATTTGGTCATGCTTATCCATTTATCCTTTTTTCCGTATTTCCTTTCTACCTCTCTTTTTCTTTTTCTTTCTTTCTTTTTTTTTTTTTTGGAAATGGACTTATAGTATATTAAACCCAGAAAGATTTTTGTGAGATTCTCTCACAAAACAGTTTCCAATAATTCTTCTTTTTTTTTAATCTATTTTATTGTATTGTTGTTGACAATCTTTACATAGTTAATTACAGTTAAAGGAAAAAGAAGAAAGAAAAAGAAAAAAAAGGTTCAGGGGGATAGGGAAGTGGGTAATGCTATTATGTCAATATTGTCTCCAACATGTATCTGAGGTAAAGGGGGATATTGAGGGAGAAGCCCCACCCGGTTTCCCGCCCACCCCGAGTCCCGGATGTGGGGCATGCTCTGAGATATGTGCTCAAGTGGTGTTAATAGTTCTCCAGTTATGAATCACTGCCAGTTTCGCTCGATGAGGTCGTCCACTGATTGATATGGTCCATCATAAAGTCTCCATTTGCCCCATATTTCGCTGCCAACATAGAGCTGAGATGAATGATTGTCCTGTTCTGTCTTCTGTCTTTTCTTGGTTAGAGTTCTGAGTCCAGCAGTTCGATTGGGGAGATCTCCAAAGATACTTTGAGGTATTCCCAGATTAGTTTCTTGTATGTTCTAGCAAGCACAGGGCCCGGCACAGTCCATCACCCCGATCAGCTGGTGGTTGCAATTGCTGTGTTGGTTCTGTTTTCGGTCCCGAGATGCACTGGAACCAATGGGTGTTGCAGTCCAGTCTGGTTCAGCCCTTACATCAACCAGTGGGAGCTGCAGCCTAGTCGGGGCGACCCATAATAACCCCCACCAGGCCCGCCCCCTACCCTGGTTTGCCAGTATGTGTAGCAGAAGACCAGTCTGTGCCCCATCCCATTTGGCTCTGGTACTTGTCAATGGGTATTAAAGCTTAGTTCTATCTAACCAACTCAACCATCCAGCCCTCACGGATGTTGTTGAGTACCTCTCTATCTAGCCATCCCAGCCCCCGTCCTAGTTTTCATGCCCTCCCACGGGAATAGTGACCCAAGAAGGGGGAACCCACTTTTCCCTCCCAGGTCTCTCTGTCCCGGTTTATGCACTCTTTAGGTGGTCCTGTGATTTGACTTGACAGAATTAGTCCCCAGTGCCAGCTTCTGCCAGCTGATGCTGCGGCCCTGATCTAGTCCACATGCAGCGCACAGGTGTTGTAGCCTTGCTTAGTCGGGTCTGTCTCTATCCCAGCCCACGCTCTCCAGTGGGAGTAGCTGTCCAGCGAGGCGACCAGCCCCTTAATCCCCCCGCCAGCTCTGCCCCTTTCTTCCTGGATCTCACGTGTGCTGGATGGGTGCTTCATTCATATCCAGTACAGGCAACCACGCCCTGGCATTCCATAATGTGTACTGGTTTTGTCGCGACCAAACCCGGCTCATCCCACACTCTGTTCTGGTGATCGGATTTGCCAGTGGATGACATGAACTGATTCAGCCTGGTCTGCTCCTGACCCGTGCCGAATGTATGCCAGCGGGAAACTTTCCATGGCCTATTCTGGACTGTTTCCTATCATACTTCTTGCGCTTACCTGCAGGGACTGTGTCCTGCCAGAGGAGTTGCCCAGGCTCCTCCATCAGAACCCCTCCCAATGCCAGATTTTGCACTTGCCGGGGGTTCTTGAGCCAACCCTACTCGGTTCACCTCCTGTCCTAGCAGGAACAGTGGCTTTTCCTGGCTGGCTTTCACCCCATTCTGGTTCTTGTTGTTGGATGTTTCAGCCCAGCCATGGCTTGTCCACACCCACATACAGCTCACACATGGCTCAGTAGGGGAGTGAGACCCAGCCTAGTCAGTCCCACATCTACCCTGGTTCTCCATGACACCAGATGGTGTTGGGGTCTGAACTGGCCTGGTGCATCCAATCCCAGCCCACACTAGTGCCTCGGGTGACTACAACTGTTTCCTAGATAGAACGTAGCCCCCATTCCAGCACATACACCCCTTGGTGGGAACCTCATCCCAGTTGTGGTGTCCCCTTACCTCCCAGATTGGGCCTGTTCCTAGCCGTAAATCACGCACCTGCCCGTGGTTGCTCTGAGGACCATTAGGTGCAAGCCTCAAGTTCATTTGGGATTCCCTCATTGCCAGCATTCTGTTTCCTCCATTTTGATTGAAGGGATCCCCAAAGAGACTTTGAGGTGTTCCCAGATCAGGTTATTAGCAAGCACAGTGCTTCACGCCCCAAAGCACTGTGGGTTCAGGAGGGAGCCTCCCAGGCAGCAGGTCAAAGAACCAAAAGTCCAAAACTCTCTGGCCGGGCGGCTAGCAGGCGGAGCCTGGCGCCAAATGGCGCACTGGCCGCCCTGGAGCAGCTCACCACGTCTACGTGGTAGCTACTGTGTGTTCCCAGGCTTAAGATGAGGCCATCCCAAGGCCCCCCGGCAGGCAGCAAGGTGGCTGCCTGCCGGAGGTTCAAGTCCTTAGGCCCCAGTCCCACCCTTCCTGGCTCCTCCCCCCCAGCTCCAGCCACATGGCGAGCAGTAGGGGAGGCCTAGACTCGCTACACAGACCCCCGGGACTCACCCAGAAAAGGGGTAGCCATCGAGATTCCGGCAAATCTGGGAGCATCCAATAATTCTTCAATACCATTTAAACTAAGTCCACATTTAGATTGCCCCATTATGTAGGTATTTTTATATTTAGTTTGTTTAAATCAGGACACAAACGGTACACAACTTTAGGTTTTTGTTTTTTTGTTTTTTGTTTTTTTTTAAGATTTGCTTATTTTTACTGAAAAGGCAGATTTACAGAGAGAAAGATCTTTCATCTGCTGCTTCTTCCCCAAGTGGCCACAATGGCTGCAGCTGAGCCAATCTGAAGCCAGGAGTTTCTTCCTGGTGCCCTGTGTGAGGTTCAGGGACCCAAGGCTTTGGGCCATGCTCTACTCTTTCCCAGGCTGCAGGCAGGGAGCTGGATGAGAAGTGGAGCAGTAAGGACGTTAACCAGTGCCGCTATGGGACTTGCAAAGCAAGGATTTAATCACTGAACCATCATTCCAGGCCCAGTATCTTATGTTGTTTTTTTTTTTTTTTCCCTAAGTCTGTTAATCCAGAACAGTTTTTACTGAAACCGCCCCCCCCAATTTGTTTAAAAAAATTAGGTCAGTTGTCCTATAGAATGTCTCATTTCTGGAGGTGTCTGTTGCTTCCTTGTGATATTTGACTTATTCCTCTATCCCTCAGTTTCCTGTAAATTGGAATGGTTTGGACATTCTGAAAATCATTTCACTTTTAGAAATATGCATAAATTGATTAAATTTAATGTTAGCAATGTGATTAATCTTGCATTCTTTCACTCAAACATTTGAGTGCCTACCAAGTGTCAGGCACAATTCTGGGTGCTGAATGTATTTGTTATTTGTTTTCCTAGCACTAATTTTGTTCTAGAAAACTGAACATTTGTTTTAAATTTAAATTATGACACAAATTAAAATATATATGAAATGGGAGCAGCATTTGTTGCAGTGACTAAGTTCTGTGTCACAGTGCCTGGTCAGAGTCTGGCTCCCTCGTTTCTGATCCAGCTTCCTGCTGATGAGCACCCTGGGAGGCAGCAGGTGATGATGCAAGCACATGGATCCCTGCCACCCACATGGGTGGTCGGAATGGAGTTTCTGCAGCACGGCTGTTGAAGCAGTCTTGCCTGCTCCCTTCAGATCCAGGTCCCTGCTAACACACCTGCACTAGCAGCAGATGGTCTGAGTACTTGGAACCCTGCCACCTATGTGGGAGATGCAGATGGTTTTCCAGGCTCCTGGCTTTGGCCTGGCACACCTGCCATTTCAGTTATTTGGGAAATGCAGGTAGAATATCTCTCTCCCCCTCCCATCCCCATCGCTATACCTTTAATCCAAAAAATAAATCTTTCAAGAAACATTAAAAACAGATAGAGAAAAGTATTTTACCCTTCTCACTTTCAAATTCCGAATAAGATTTTTTAGTTTCCGAAATTTGTTTTGGAAATTTCTTTCTAAATTTATAAGGTAAGCAGAGCATGTGTTTTAAAAACATAGTATTTCCAATTAATCTTTACTATCAATATTAAAAAGTTTTTTTCTTTTTGTCCTTGAAATCATGTAACCCTGTATTATTTACTTATTATTCTCTTCCTTATCCACTGGTCTACTTTTGGGGCAGATAACGATAGTGTACTTTTTAAATGATAAGAGGAGTTTTCCTGTGTTAGGCAAGAGCAGCGTTGTTGACAGCACTATTAAAGTCAGTATTCATGAGCTCCTAGCACTCTACTCTAAATTGTAATTCCTTGTCAGTTGTCATTTGAGCTGCAGCCCTGGGAGCCCCAGAAGATACTAGGCAGGCACTACATTTTGTGTGGATCTGTCTGGGAAGCTGAGGAGAGACTGAAAACTACAAAGGCTGCTAAGAATTCTGGATGCCATGTGGGAGCTTGGCTTGATCCTTAGAGGTCACTTGTATAACAAATAGGAGATGTTGTGACCTAGCTTTTTTTGGAATGTAAAAAAAAATGGTTTTCCAGTAATTTGATATATATATTAGCAGTGTATTTAATGAGATAAAGGGTAGAAAAGCTGTATATGTTGAAAGCTGGCAGAATATATAATATTAATAAATTATAACTAATTTCTTCACACATCAGATGTAATTAACTTATTTGCTTTTTAAGATTCATTTTTGTTTGAAAGGCAGATTATACAGAAAGAGGGGGGTGAAGAGAGAGGAAAGAGAGGGAGAGAGAGAGAGAGAGATCTTCCATCCACCAGTTCACTTCTCAAATGACGGTAATAGCTAAAGCTGAACCAGTCTGAAGCCAGGAACCAGGAGCTTCATCCAGGTCTCCATTTGGGTATCAAGGGCCCCTGGACATGAGTTACCTTCTGCTGTGTTTCCCAGCCCATTAACAGGGAACTGGATTGGAAGTAGAGCAGCCAGGACTCAAACTGGCACCCCTATTGGTTACTGGCTTAGCATACCATGCTACGACACCGGCCCCTCTTGCCTTACTCAGGCTTCTTTCTGCCACCAGTTGCCCAGTTATAGAGTCTCTATCTATATAGGGAAATAGAAGAAATTCATTTCATTTAGTTCAGTATATTTTTCAGAGCTATTCTAGAAACAGAACATTTGATTTGGTTAAAAAAAAATGAGATTGGGACGGCGGCGTGGCCTAGTGGCTAAAGTCCTCGCCTTGAAAGCCCCGGGATCCCATATGGGCGCCGGTTCTAATCCCAGCAGCTCCACTTCCCATCCAGCTCCCTGCTTGTGGCCTGGGAAAGCAGTTGAAGAAGGCCCAAAGCTTTGGGACACTGCACCCGTGTGGGAGACCTGGAGGAGGTTCCGGGTTCCCAGCATCGGATTGGCGCACACCGGCCCATTGCGGCTCACTTGGGGAGTGAAACATCGGATGGAAGACCTTCCTCTCTGTCTCTCCTCCTCTCTGTATATCCGGCTTTCCAATAACAATAAATCTGAAAAAAATAATAATAATAAGATGTTAGGGGGGAAAAAAACAGTACAGACTTCCTTGAGCCGTCTTGACTTTCCTCGGTGGTGACGTGTTACTCTGGGATACCTGTGATACAATGTCAAAATCAGGAAGTTGGCTTTGGTACATTTTGGTAACTAGATGGGCTGCAGATCTGATCAAAATTCTCTTTTTTTAACCTGCATTCATTTGATTTTGAGTGTCTGGGTATATATTTGAATAACTCTATGCAATTTAATCAGATAAATAGATTCATCTGATTCCCACTGTAACCATGACACAGAATTCTTCCATTACCACAAAAGAACTTCCTTGTGCCACCTTTTTATATTTATGCTTAGGGCTATCTTTTTTTCTTAATTTATTTGAAAAGTATAATTATAGAGTGAGGGAGACAGGGAGGTCTTCCATCCTCTGGGTCACTCACAAAATGGCTACAACAGCTGGAGGTAAGCCAGTCCAAAGCCAAGAGCCTGGAGCTTCTTCAAGGTCTGCCATATGAATGAGGGGGGCTTGGGCATCTGTCATTGCTTCCCCAGACATATTAACAAGAAGCTGGATTGGAAGTAGAGCAGCCAAGAATCAACTGGTGCCGTATAGGATGCCAGCACCACAAGCAGCAGTTTTACCCACCACAGCACATTCTCTTTATTTTTTTTTTTAAGAAAAAATATTTAGTATTTATTTGAAAGGCAAAGAGTGAGAGAAAGAACACGAAAACATGAAAAAGATATCTTTTCTCTTCCAGTTTTGCTCCCACAGATGCCCAAACAGCTAGGGATGAGCCAGGAGCCAAGAGCTGCAACTGGGTCTCTTCCTGGGCAGCAGGAGACCAAAGACTTGATCCAGTATCCACTGCTTTTCCTGGAATAGCAGCAGGAAACTGTATCAAAAGCAGAGCAGCCAGAACTGGAACTGGTACTTCAATATAGGATGCTAATGTTGTGGGCAGTGGCTGGTTATAATCTACTGTGCCATAATGCTACCCTCTGTCTTTCTATCTCCTTCCCTCTCCTTCCTTCTTTCCTTCCTTTTTAGAGAGAAAATTAGAAATAGTATTTTAAAGTTTGGTTTCTGTATCTTCACGACATGTATAGTAATATAATTAATTTTTGTATATTGATCTTGGATCCCACAACTTTGTTGAACTCATCTGTTAGTCCTGTGGCTTTCCTTTTTTTCTTGCAAATTCTTTAGTATTTTCTGAGTGAACAAACACGTCATATGCAAAATAAAGGCAGATTTATTTTTTCTTTCCTGATTGGTATACATTTTTCCCTCTAGTTACATTGGCTGGACTTTTAAGTATTGTGTTGATCATGAATGGTGAGGGTGGATATTTGTGCATTATTCCTCAGAAGTAGGGAAGTATTGCCTGTTACCATTAAGCATAATATTAACTCTTATGATTTTAAAAGTGATTTATTGTATTTATTTGAAAGGCAGAGAGAAAGAGATCCCCCATCTGCGCGTTCACTGGCCAGATGACCACAAAAGCTAAGAGGCAAGAGCTCCATCTGAATCTCACATGTGGACAGCAGGAGCCCAAATAGTCAGTGTGTGACTGCCTCCCAAGGGAAACTAGCAGGGAGCTGAATTGGCAGCCAAGTAACGTGGACTTGAGCTAGCATCTCTGTGCCACAATGTTGGGCCTCTATAAGAGTTTTATAAATATTTTTTATCAAGTTGAAGAAATTTCCCTCTAATTCTAGTTTTCTGGAATTCTTTATCATGAATATTGGATTTTACAAAATACTTTTCTTACATCTGTGGATATGCGTAAGTGTGACTAGAGAAATCAGTCTGTAATTTCTGCTTTCCCTAAGTGCCCCTTGCAAGTCTCATATTCTAGTGTTAATATGGTTGTTTAAAGAAATGAAACAATCCAGAGTAAGCAATTTGAGATCTGAACTCATGTTATTGGTAATTCTACATTGCTGAATGTCAAAGGGAGTTGATTGGATACCTGTTGGAGACCTGGTCTTTGCTTCTCTTCTTAGCATTATTGTAGTGTTTCTTGAGGAAAGTAGAGAGCAAAGTAGTTAACAGTTTGTACTTTGGAATCAGACTTTGTTCCAAGGTGGCCTTTGTCATTTAGTAGCCACGTGGGACCTTAGGCAAGCTTGTTAACTTGTCTGTTTCCTTCTCTGTAAAATGTGAGATTAAATGAGATAATGCATAGAAAATGCATCTTACATAATAAGTAATGCACGTTGTCTGATGTAATACTCATATATTTAATAAGAATTTTTAAACATTCTTACATTAAAAGCATTGTGACCATTTGGAATAACACAGCGTTCTGTGAAGTACAAATTCAGTCTTAGAAGAATGCATCATGTAATTTTCAGATATCCCATATGTTTGAATAAATGAGTGAAAACTCTGTTCTCTTCTTCAGACTCAAGATGAGTCAGTCTTTGGTCACTACCTTCAGCTCCTTTCCACTGTCCCTTTTCTCTTTCTCCCTCTTCACCCCATGGTCCCCCTCCCCTCTTATATCCCTCTTTTTTGCTAGTGATCAATTCTTGCCTACTTTTGTGGGAATTTTCTCTTTGCCTTTCTTCATTTCCCTTTTTCCATTTTCCTGTTTTGCTTAGTTCCCCTGATTGGGTATTGGGCCATTTTTCTCTTTATTTCCTCCAGGAACCTCAGGGCAGCTCCTTTTCATGTCTTGCTCTTCTGTTTCTAAGCTAAAGCAACCATGATGGGCACTAAGCGTGAGAGAGATAACTTGACTCCAAAGTGATAATGATTTTAAAATTAATTACATTAATCTCCAGGAACCTCATAGGTAACCAGAGTTCCTGAATAGACTCTTCACTTCTGTCTTGATTTTTTCCTAACTAAATTTCATTTTCTTCAAGTAACAGCCACAAAATAAATTAAGATGAAAAGTTCAAATTAATTTTTATTTTCTACATTCTGAAATAATTCATTTCTTATATTCTTAATGCAGAATTACAGTATTTCTGCCACTGTATGAACTTCTTAAAATATGTTTTTATTTTGAATTTTGAATTATGTGGTACAATTTTGTATAGGCTGGGATTTCTCACCAAACTCCCACCCGCCAACAGATTTTCCTCATTTTACTATAATGGTGTAGTCCTTCATAAGGAATCGTAATTCTGTCCATCTCTTATTTAAGTGTACCCCGACATTGCTGGTACAGACAATGTCAGTCAGTCCCGCATCCCGTTGTCTACACTTGTCCAACAGTTTCATTGGGAATCCATCTTTTCGTCTGCAAGCAAGGATGCATGTTCCATTATACCCCCATGTCTGTATATGATAGGCCCCAGTACTCTCATCACTATCCATTTCCATAATTGAGAAGCCATGAAACCAGGTCAACAACTGGTATAAGTTAGAACAGCCACAACAACAACAACATCAACAACAAATTACAGCACCATGAAAACGTGCCACTGAGTAACCAACACATGGGTGACAAAAAGGAAACACAAAAGCCTCTTGGGAAAAATGATGCCACCGTGTAATCCATGAGCCAGTGATGAATTCGACAAGAGAAAAGGAACTATTTTGAATAAACAAAAGTGAAATAAAAAACACTTTTTATTATAAACACTTTTTATAATAAAAAATTTTTTTAAGCTTTTTGGGTTTGGCCTGAGAGTCTTACTTCCTTTACATTATTCCTAGAGGAAAATTCATTTTTCTCCCAGACAAGCCAACTTTGGGAACCCCCTATGTGAATTATGTACTCCCTGTACTAAATGTTCCAACTTGTAAAAGATTGCAATCCTTGCAGGTATTTCGGAGAGCCAAACTAGCCTGTAAGTGCAGCATTTGTTCATTCTCGTTGCTCAGAAAACTAGAGTTGTCATGACAATTCTGTTTTCCTGTAATATACCAGGCCTATTGCTCAGAAGTTAAAGTTGATGGAGCGCATGTCTATGTTAGTGACTGTAGCAATCACCCAATGTCTTAGCCAAGTTTAGCTTCTTTTCTGATTTATATGCCTGTGAAGTGTTTATTAAGCACTTTATTATATAAGTCCATGAAATGTCCATAGTAAGAAAAAAGTAACAATACCGATCCCCGTCATGGACATAGAAAGAAAAATGTACACGTTACCCTCGTTACACCAGCTATCTTGCCTCTGCCTGTGCATTGGCCCTTTCCTCCACCTCCAACCCCCAACTTGTGCCCTTGAGGTCACATTGGCCTCCTTCTGTGCGTCAAACATCCTGCATTCATTTTCACCTCAGGGCTTTTGTACTTCCTCTTAGCTCTGCCAGAAAGAATTTTCTTCCCAGATGATTACATGTTTGGTTCCCCTTTGTCATTTGGACCTCAATTTAAATTCGTTTTCTCTAAGATTAATTTGCCTGATGAATGAATGATGAATTAGAATGGTGGAAGTTCATGGTTATCCAGAAAAGCTGCTTGTGTTGTATAACACCTGTATAAAGTGTTTTGGCTAGAGTAATAGATATAACTGGGCAATAATAAAAACCAGAAGTCATTTTATGTGTGAGGAATGATCCGTACAAATAGCTGCTGTGCAGACATCAACAATCATTTGTTCAACAAGAATTCATCTGAAATGCCAGTTGAACTAGAGGGGAAGAGAATACCTGGAGGGTGACCATAGAAGGATCTAGATAAGTGAGATTCAGAACGTTAAGGAAATGATTCACACTGGCCAGACAGATAATAAGGAAATAAAGGATTTAAGGAAAGTAAACAGAGTCTAATGCAAAGAAACTAGAAAGTCTAACATGCCTAACTAATTCTATAGAAATTCAAGTGAGGTGATGGTGATGATATGGTGGAAACATGGCTAATTAAACTCGTGAATTAAATATTAAAAAATTATTTTAATTATTTTAATTATTTTAATACCACTTTTCTTTAGGAAAAGTTGATTTTTTTTTAAGTTGACTAAAAATTGATGTTCAAGCATTTGGTAGTAGATACCCACAAGATGAATTTTTAAAATTGTGTTTGAATCTTGGTTCTCTGATGAAAGAAGCAAGGAACAGGACTATTAAAACCCACTGATAATGAGAATAAACTACATTTAAAATTATGTGTAAGCCACTAAATACCTTACATGACTGTTTAAATTTCATGTTAGTGCTGGAATCATTTTTATTATCAGCATTTCACATATAAGCAAGCTGAAGTTTAGGCAAGTTTAACACAACTGGACCTAAGGTCAGAGCATGAAGGGATAAGGTTGAACTTCAAGTCCTGGTGGCCTGTCCAATTTCAGGGCAAGAGATCTGAATCACCTCATTTTTTTCTAGTTTGATCATACTTTTAGCTGATCTTTAAAGTTTTTGTTTCATATCATCTTCCATATCTTAGTGCTTGGGACGCAGGTATCCCTACTAAACCTAAATTTCTTGATGCTCAGTTAACAGATAGGTACAGTACTGGTCTACTGCATACCAGACATGTCAGCATTTATCAATATTATCTGGAAAGTCGCCTACCCAATTTCATGAGTGTACTTCAAAGTGTTTATAATGTTATCTCTGATCTGAGGCAATCTTTGTGCAAAATATAAGATCAGTAGATATATAGGTAAGCATGTGTATACATAGATTTATCTAAGGGATCTGTATAATGGAGGCAAGTATACCATGAAGTGGAGGTAGATTGCATCTCTACTTCTGAATAAAAAATGGTATCCCCATAAAACTGTTAAGTATATTTTGACATCATAATTCTGGCCTTTATACCATTTTCTGTCTACAGTGTCAGGGTACACTTAAATGACAGAACGATGGACTTGTGATTATTGTTGAGGGACTGAACTATTGTTACAATATAGGGGAAAACATGGACCTGTTTAGGTAGCCTAGAGGCAAAAGTCCTTGCCTTGCATATGCTGGGACCCCAAATGGCAGCTGGTTCTAACCCCAGCGATCCAGCTTCTCACTATTGTAGCTGCTTGGCGAGTAAATCAGCGTATGGAAGGTCTTCCTCTATCTCTCCTCCTCTCTGTATATCTGACTTTCCAATTAAAAAAAAAAAATCTTAGGGGAAAACAGTGAAGGGGGAATGAGAAAGGAAAGGGTGAAAGGGGAAATCCCTGACCCTAAGGAATTGTATCATGAAAAATAAAGAATTTAAATGAAAAAGAAATTAAAAGATAAGCTTATGTTGGTGCAAAAGCATTTTGAAATCCATACATATAAAGGGTCTTGCAAAAAGGTGATGAAAAATTCATATTATGAAAAACTTGAACATGGATTTCAAGCTTTGTTTGCACAAAAATAAATGTATTTTTCAATTCTGCTTTTCCCAAATATTTTGAAGTACTCTTATGTGTTGCTTTTTACATTAAGAGAAAATTAAACTTACTGAACCATAGTTTCCCTAAAATTCTCTATTTGTGTGATTTAACAGTAGATTCAATAAAACAAAAGAGTTGACAGGAAAATTTACAGAATTTAGGAAGTAACTTTTTAAAATATTTTTTTTTTCTCAAAGAACAGTTACACAGAGAGAGATCTTCCATCTGCTGGTTCACTCCCCAAATGGCTGCAAGTCGTCTATAAGCCAGGTCAGAGTTGGCAGCCAGGAGCTTTGTCTGGGTTTTTTGCGAAGCGACAGAGACTGTAGCACTTGCACCACCTTATTGTGCTTTCCCAGGGAGCTGGATCAGAAATGAAAAAGCCAGGATATAAACCAGCGCCCATATGGGATGCCTCCATTATAGTGTGCAGCCTTAGCCTCAGTGCCACAATGCCAGTCTCCTGGGAGTAACTTTTTATGTTCAGTATTAAATTGGAAGAAAAAAATCACAGGAACAGACTGAATGGGACCAGTGTTGTGGCACAGCATAATTAGGCCACACTGACACTAACATCCTATATTGGTGTGCTGGTTTGAGTCCCTTCTGCTCTGCTTCTAGTCCAGTTCCCTGTTATGTGCCTGGGAAAGCAGTGGAGGATGGCCCAAGTGTCTGGGCTCTTGCACCCACCTGGAGGAGACCTGGATGGAATCCTGGCTCCCAGCTTTGTCCTGGATCATCCCTAACTAATGTGGCCATTTGGAAATTAAAGCAGCTGGTGGCAGATCTCTTTCCCCTCTGTCACTCTGCCTTTCAAATAAATAAATAAATTGTATTAAAAAAAAAAAAGACTCAGAAATGTCCCTGTAACTTAGATTCACCAGTTGTCTGCATTTTGACCCATTTACATTACCATTTTCTCTGAATTTATACTTAAATGTCATGCCTTTTTTTTCCCCCTGAGCTGTGTTGTAGTAAATTGGGGACATAGTGAACTTCATATTTAAAATGCTGCTGAATGTATTTCCTAAGAACATGGACATTCTCTTAGTTAAAGTGCAGTTATCAAATCATGAAATGTGTCACTGACACACTACTATTATCTAATTCATAATCCATATTCTAATTTTGTCATTTGTTCCAATAATATCCCTTCTAGTGTTTGTTTTTTAAATAGGGGTCCAGGATCCAGTCCAGCCTCACACATTGCCTTCAGTTCCATTTGTTTCGTTTTCAGTCTGAAAGAGGTTCTCAGTCTTTATTTTGCTTGACTTTGATATTTTTGAAGCATACAAACTAGTTACTTATTCCTCAGTTTTCATTCGCATGATGCTTGTTCATATTACACATTTTTGCCAAACATGCCTCAGAACCTTGTTGTGTCCTGGGGACATCATATCAGAAGACACTTGATGTTACTTCATCCCAGAACTGATAGTGTTTACTTTGATCACTTAGTTCAGGTGATGCTTTTATTCTCTAATGATACTAATTAGAAATAAGCAAGAAGATGTGTTCAGACTGTAACTATCCTTTTCAGACTCTTGGCTCCTAATTTTAATGCCCATTGATGATTCTTTAGCTGCTTCTTTCCCTCTGAATTTATTAGTTTGTTTTATACTTTAAGAAAGAGCTTTTCTCATTTACTTATTTACATACTTACACATTCAGATTGAAAAGGGTGTATTGATTTTGTTTTATTCAATAGGACATAAACCATTACTAACATTATTTATTTATCTATAAAAAGAACCTTATTTCATCATGTTTCCTTCAAAAAATAATATACTCTTTGAATGCTATGTGGAGTGCTGCCATTGCAGTAAATTATCACAAATGTAGCATCTTAAAAGCATCTTAGGTCTCCCACAAGGGTGCAGAGTCCCAAGGCTTTGGGCCATCCTCGACTGCTTTCCCAGGCCACAAGCAGGGAGCTGAATGGGAAGTGGGGCTGCTGGGATTAGAACCGGTACCTGTATGGGATTCCTGTGCATGCATTGACGAGTACTTTAGCTGCTAGGCTATTGCAGTGGGCCAGAAAAGTGCACAGTTGTAACAGAAGTTCTGAAATAATGCTGAAGGGTCAGGCAAGCTGTTAAGAAACCAAGTATGTACACAAGGCATTATGCTTGTGTCCCTGTTATAGAGTGAAACCATGGCACATACTGACTGCAAGCATGAGAAGAATCACATTGGATGAGTCTGTGGCTTTGTATCCTGTCAGTCCCTCAGGTTTCACAGCAGTTAGTAAAAACCTCCTTTTCTAACGTGCTTTCACCACCTTGCTCTATTCTTTTTGTGCCAGGAATGCTTATATATTAAGATTGAATCTTTTCTTCCTTCCTTCCTTCCTTCTTTCCGTTCTTTCCCCCTCCCTTCCTCCCTCTCTTATTCCCTCTCCTTGGCCCCTCTTTTTTTTTTTTTTTTTGTCTTTTAACTCAGAGACAGAAAGACACACACAGAAATAGACCAGCCAGAGCTCCAATCCATTCACTATGCCAATGCCTTCAAAGGCCAAGAGTGGCCAGGCTGAAGCTGGGAGCTGGGATCTCAGTCTCAGTCTCCCGCATGGGTGGCAAGGACAACTTGAGCCATCACCTGCTGCCTCCGAAGGTTTGTGTTGACAGGAAGAGAATCTGCACCCAAACTAAGGGATCAAACCCAGGTATTCTAATAAGGGATGTAGGCCTCTTAAGCACAAGGCCAAGGTCCCACCTCTTTTTGAAGTTTTCTTTAATAGGCCATATGCCTAACTTTCTGAATACAAATATATACCTGCCCATACCACCACCTGAGACCAGAGTAGTGATAGAATTAGAAGGCATCTAAGAGTCCCAGCTTCATTGTGCAAATCAGAAAGCTGGATTAAGAAAAAGCTAAGTGATTGCTGAAGACCAACTGGCAGAAAGATTTCATTCAGGAGTTAAATCGCCTCCTCCTCTAATCCAGTGTCCATCATTTACTACTGCCTCAGTCATTCACTGACTTCACCTGCCAAGTCTTGTTTCTATGTGTGAAATATAGCAACTTCACAAGGGTTTTTAAGGATTAAACAAAAACAACAAATGAAAGGTCTCAGTGCAAAATCTAGCTTATGGAAATTGTTCATTTTCTTCCAAATGGTAGTACATCCCAGGTCAGCAGTCACAGGTCCAGTATACTTGGGAATAAAAGGCTCAACTCCAGAACAAAACAGTGTTTTTAAACTTTAATATTTGTCCCTTCCCCTGCCCTAAGCATATATTACAAAAATAACATGTGTCAATTCTAAATTTCTGTTACCCTTAAAAAGCAAAGTACCCAAGGCCCTGAGTCCTATTGGAGTTCCACTTTACTCCAAGGAGTAAAGAGGAGGTTACTTGGCACAGTGACCGCCTCAGTTCTCCAGTGAGGATTGGACTGGAAATGACTCTTAATTTAGATTTCCTGAAATTACTCTAGAGCTTCCAGCGCCTCACCACCCATGCCCTCCCTATCCCCCCACTCCACCACAGTGTCCCAGTAAGGCCTGAGAAACTTCTCTGAGAAACTTCTCTGGTCCTGTCCCCTAAATTTCTCACCTCTCTGCTTGGCTGGGGTCATTGTCATCCAGTACTAGGTCATTCTTCCCTATACTGGGCCTTCTCTGACTTGGGTGGGACAGAGAGCCCCAAGTCTTGAAAGGGTAGAAGAGAAACATCGCCACTGAGAAATACCAGGTGTATAGACTTAGTGTTTTAGCAATGTTGTTGCTGTTAAATCAGTTTAGGTTATATGTTAATTTTGTTGTTGCTTTTATTTTAATTTAACAGTGAAAATATATTATGTGCCATTCTGAAGCTTGCATTTTTCCTATAACAATATAACATGGCTGTTTCTCTAGGTGAAGATTTATAGATTATTCTCGTTCTTTCTGGTGACTGCATAGTACTCACTTGTACATTACTCATACATTATAGTCACTATGATGTGTTCAGCTCCTCAGCCCACAGGTATTTAGATTGTTCTTTGAAATGCATTGTTTACATCTGGGATTTTGTCCTACCCATATGAACTTGCTGTTTATTCTCTCCAAAGTTTGGCTTCAGGCTCCCCCTTTCCTAGGAGAATGAGGTGGCTAAGAAAAGGCACAGTCTGTGTGTTGAATCTACAGAACGGTTGACATGTGAGCTGCTGTGGTGATGAGCATGCTCCCACCTTGATAGTTTGAGAATGTGCCATGAGAGAGCCTTTTAGGAGTGGCTCTGATCCCAAATTAGCTCCTGGTGCAATGAGGAAGCCTCCAGGGGAGTAAGTTCTGAGTGAGTCCCAGTCTGTTTTAAGAAGCAGCCTTGGTTTGGTGGGGCAATAGAGGTGCTGATGTGAGGCAAGAGTGCCTGGGGCTCCTCCAAAGTGGCGCAAGTTCTGGGGTGGACCTTGTACACTCAAGTTCAGGGCTGCCAGGTGGCCCAGAAGTTATGGCCCCATTCCTGTGTTTCTCTTCTGAGACTGGCCGTGGCTCTGAAGAATCCAAGGCAAGTGCCAAGACTAGTGAGACTAAGGTGTGTCCTGAAATGAATTCTTACACCAACAAGTCCATTCTGCATGTTCGTCCCTGTAGGGCCACGTGATAGTGCCTTGGGTCCATTGAGACCGCTGATGAAATAATACTGATTATAAGAATCATGGGGCAGCCATACAACCAAAAATAACTGGTGCTTACAGTGTTCTTTATGCTGTTAATAATGTTGCATTAGTGAATCTTGAGTTTTAGCTTTGAAAGCTTAAGAAAACAATAGCAACGAAAATTCCCAAGTAACCAACACAGTGGCTTCTAGAAGTTATCAGGCTGGCCTCAGTTCTGGCATTGGCATTGCCTATGTTTCCCAGAGAACATGCTCTTATAAAAAGCCAGCACATCCACTTTGTAGGGTTGCCTGCCAATAAGGCCAAGCTCCCCTGGGCCTGCACGCCTGCCCCCTGTTCTTCCCGTAGCATCTCGCTATTCCCTTCATGCCTGCCCAGCAGACTGTATGGAAATGTGAGGGCCTTACTGATTGCTGCAGCTGTTTTGAATCATCTGTTTTAGAGAACTGGATAAAAATAGTATTGAAACTAATGGCTATTTTTAAAAAGTAAGTTATAGGTAAATAAATTATAATGTTCAGAATCAGAATCCCAGTTTTGCAGACGGCTATTAACAGAACTGAACTCTCACTTTCTCCATTAGTAAGTTAACAATTTATTTAGTCAGTTCAAATTCTTTTTAAATGACAGAAATCTACTGAAAACATCTTCATTTTGTAATACTGCTGACCCAGGTAATGCCCTGAGTCCTTCACCTTCCCAAATTCCCAGTGGTCCTTTCTCATCATCTTCCCCTCAGACTGCTCTAGAAAATGGCCAGGTGTTTTTGGTGGATACTGCCTGGAGGGGTGCTGGTTCTGTGGAGGGGCATGGATCCCCACCCAGGATTTGTACCCTGTTTTGGCAGCACAGAACCATTGCGAATTCCTCTTTGTGGATGGGTTCTGGGCTCAGCACCCCAGCTGAAGTCACAAGATATGGATGAGAGGGCGTCCTAAATAAGCACTTGCCTGCCATCTTTGTATGCTGTGTCCTGACTTGACTGTATCAGTCTCTGTCCTCTTAGACTGTTGAAGTGGTAGGGCCAAGAAGAGGGTAAAGTAGGGGATAGCCCTAGAAGAGGCGGGAAGATGGACGGGCAAATAGAATGACATGTGTGATTTGGCTCTTGAAGGTGGAGCTGGTGCCAGGTTGAGTCTTGCCAGAATCAGGCACAGCAGTTGTGCCCAGTATCTGGGAAGATCTTGACTTCTCGGGAAAGAAGACTCCTCCTTCTATACGTTGCACAGTGTTTCTCATGCTGGCTGGGGCAGTTGTGAATTCTGACCAGTGAGTCCATATGAGAACCTGTGATTCTATATGGTTGTCTTGTTTTATTTTTTCCATACATTCCACTCTCATCTACAGATCTGGCGGCAGGTTGGGGGTGGTGTGTCATGTGATAATCCCTGTCCCACCCCCTGCCTCCTCAGTTCACATCAATGGATTCCACTGACAGTGTTCAAGATCAAGCAAGCAAGATGCAACACACCAAGACAGCAAAACATTTGGTTCCATGCCATGAGTAGTTTAATGTACCTGGTTGTTCATGAAAGTCAGACATCACAAAATCGAAGGTGCCTGGTATTTCCCGTGGTGATGAGTTTTAAACATTAACCATAATGCAGAGATCTTGAGTGCACAGAAAAGGGCCTGGTAAGTGTTTGGGCTTGGAATTAGTGCACCTTATTGTTGTCTTTCAATGTTTTGTTTGTTGGACATGTTTTTAATTAAAAAAAACAAGCCTCCTCCAAAAAAAAAAATAAACAAACAATATCCCCCCCGCAAAAGAAACCCAAAGCCACATTTACTTGAAATGAGCTCTTTCGTGATTACCGCAGACAGCGTGCATGTCCCAGAACCAGACCCAAGGATTGCTGCCAGTAAGAGGAATCTGCAGTCTGCTCTGGCTTGTGAAACTTCGGGACTTCATCTTGTGGTGCTTGGAAAGAGTGCCCCTCTTGCTTTAGAAGCATGCTTCAGTGACGCTTATATCACAGCTTAAGGCCTCTGCTGACAACCTGGAGCTCGCGCAACACTTTGAAGGTTTGGCCCAGGCACTGTTGAGAGGCAAGCATTCCCTTCCTAAGTACAGGCCTAGCCTAAGGTTAACAGGGAGACTGATGTTTTGTTGCTTCATTTTCCTATTAAGCCCTGGGTTGCTGATTGAAGCAAAATTCCAAAGTTTTGACACACCACCACATTGTTAACACGATAGGGAGGATTTGATTATGGGAGAACAAGTCCAAAAACGGTAAATTGACAAAAAGAAAAAAAAAGTCTGGGGCCTTGCTTCTCAAGGCAGCTTTTGTGGTTGCATTCCTTTATTTGATGTGGTTCCCTCCTTCTCCTGTGCCAAACGGTGCAATGTGGAAAAATGATGATGTTGCAAAAAAAAAAAAAAGGGAAGGGGAGTAGGGAGTACACTGTTTGGTAACAGCAAGAGAAAGAAAGCAGAGCGCGGGGATCAAAGACGAAATTACCTGCTTTCCAAGCAGGAAGAAGAAAGAAACACAGGAGTCCTCTCTCCGTGCGTGGGTGAAGACAGCCCGGCTGTCATTCGGCGCCTTGCAGGTCAATCCCCTAGAGAGCTCAGTGGTGACAGGGAGACCACAGGCTGCCGGGAGGTGAGAAGAGAGTTCTGGAGGAAGGCACGCTGAAGGCCATGGGTTACCAGGAGCGGGAGGTTTTAAGGAATGGGCTGAGGAAGAGAGAAGCAGAGCCAAAGCTGCCTTCCAGCCTCAGCTGATGCGACTGAACATGTCCCAGCACCAGCCCGCCCCAGAGGCAAGTCTTAGAGAAGCACCAACATTTCAATGAGGAAGCAGGTTGCCACGCAGGAGCTGCAGTTTATTTATTTACAGTTTTCAGGCTGGGCAGCTTTTCTGTTGTGTGGCTTCTTACTCTACCCAATGTGGCATTTTCTGAGTTTTAAAATTATCTCCTTTCGCACTGTGAAAAGAGCATATATGATTCATCTTAATATTTCGGAGGATCAGTCACTAACAGCCAGTATTTTGGGTGGGAGGAAAGCTTTTGTAGGCAGCTCCTTCACCTAACATAGAAGTAAAAAAGCCCCAGAATATGCCTTCAGCTTCGTTCACAGCCATATAAATAGCTGGCTCTTGCACAGTTACACTCCAGTATCATTGTGAGAACTCCCACGGGCCACGAGCTGCCTTGCATTCACCTCACCACTGCCTGGAAAAGGCTGGTGCCTCTGGTTTACTTGCTGACAGCATAGGATTTTTCAGAGATTTGGCCAAAGGATCTCTTCTTCATTCTTGCTTAACAACCTAATCCAGGTCTCTCTTTTGCCATTTGAATTGTCCCTGAAAAACTTAACAAAAATGTGCATAATGAGAACACTACAGATGAATTTCAAAAATAATTTTTTGCATAAAAATCAACTATTAATTCAACTTTTTCTGTGAACTTCTTGAAGTCTCCCAGATGTTTTCCCCTACTTTTTCAACATCTGTCGAACTGTCCAGTGGCTTTGTAATTCTTAGTCAAGAGTCAACAAGCAAAGCCAGCTGATGAGCTAAGGAAGGATTGTTATGCTTTTTAAAACATAAAAAGAATAATGTTGTATGACTTTTAAGAGTTATATGGTAGGAGATGTGAGCTTCCATAAGGAAAACTGCACTGGAACATGGCCGTGCTCATTAGTTCCCTTCCTTATTGTCCACAGCTACGGAGTCAAGCAGGTGCAACAAAGGCCTAAGGCTGTAAAACCAACAGTATCCGCTGCCACTGCCCCAGCCTTGATGTTCCCTTCCACTATGACCATTTCAGTAGAAATTTCTTGTCTTGTAATATCTGTTTTTGAATACTTAACCCCATATCTTTCTTTAAATTCATTCAGTGTTAATACTACAGGTATTTAATGGATGCCTAAATGTTAGCGTGGCATGTCCTTATTTCTGGAGTAGAGAAGTTAACAAAATGGACAAAGATTCCCTCCCTTTCTAGGGGTGCTGCCATTCTAGTGAAGGCTGTGGGTGGGAGACAGTTGGTGAATACTAGTTTGGCAGAACATCTTATGGAGATGTGGGCCTTGAAAGTGTGACGAAAGAAGAGATGGGGGCAGGTTATTTTAAGTAGGTGGTTCAGGAACACATGACATGTGAGAAAGGCCTGACGCAGGTGAGGGCGTGAGCCCCACAGATGTCTGGGAAAAGAGCTTCAGGCAGAGGAAATAGTAGGTGAATGGAGCCCATTCCTGTGATGGGAGCAGCCCTGGCTTAGCTCTGGAGTCAGTAACCCAGATGAGAAGCATTGGAAGGTTGGACATGGCTCATGGAAATGTGAGGAGTGACAAATGAGGCAAGGAGGACTGAGGGTTTGGGTCTGGAACCAAGAAATGGGACTGGATGGGATGTGTGCTTGGAGTGGTAGGTTTTGCAGAAAGTTTGCTAGTATGGAGTGTGCTTTTCACATCCAAGTGGAAGTGCTAAGTAGGCAGTTGGCCATTGGGGTCCTGGATGCAGGAAGATTCTGAACTGGAGATCTAAATTTAGACGTTTTAGGCAGTGAGACAGATTCAGTCTCAAAACCTAGTTGTTTCCTTATTTCCAGTATGCCGTCCTGCTGTGATCACACCAACTCTTTTTGACCTCGTGTTTTCTTTCCTTGTCACCACACACACTGCACTAAGATCTGCCATTGTTCTTATTGCTTCCTGTCTGGGTACTAGGTGGCCTGGGCACCCATGATGTCAGAGATGTGCTTTTTCCAGTAGAGCAGAACACCACTTAGCGTGGTTCTGGGTCAGTGGTCTGCTGACCACCCTGAGTTCCTGACCTTTGTCCACAGCTACCTGCCTAAATTATATCCAAGTCCTTCTTACTTCTAGCCCTCATCTGAAACGGACTGCTCCCTTGTCTACTGATTACTTGAAAGTGGTAACCATACTTCATTTTGTCCATAAGTACAGTTAACAAAAATCTCCTTGATTTTGTTTTTTCTAAATGTTTTATTCCCATACTTGACTTTATGAACATGTTTAGGGGCCCATGTTGTAGTCTACCTGATAAAGCCAGCACTTGCAACGCCAGCATCCCATATTGGAGTGCTGGTGTACTCTGCTTCTACACACCTTCTTTTCTTCTGTCCTTATCCTCTGCTACATCTTCCTCCTTCTTTTTTTTATATTATTTATTTTGAAAGTCAGAGTTAGAAAGGGAGCGACAGAGACAGGGAGGGAGATCTTTCATTTACTGGTTCACTCCAAATGGCCACAATAGCCAGTTCTGGGCCAACTGAGAAGGCACCCAATGATTTGGGCTACCTTCCACTACTTTCCCTAGATCATTAGTAGGGAACTGGATTGAAAATGGAGTAGCCGGACTCAAACTGGTGGTCATATTAAATGTTGATGTTGCAGACAGTGGCTTTACTCATTAGGCCACAATATCAGGTCTAACTGAACCTTCTTGCTAGCTGGACTAGGAAGACAGCAGGTAACGGCTCAAATACTTAGACCCTTACCTACATGAGAGAGAACAGACTGGAGCTTCCTGGCTTTTGGCTTCAACCTGACTCATTCCTGGTGATTGCAGTATTTTCTAAATAAGATCTCTTTGTGTGTGTGTATGTATCAGTGTGCCTTTCAAATAAAGTAAATCTATAAGAGTACGTCTGTTTTCTTTATTTCCTGTTGTACATAATACGTTTCAGACAGTCACAGACCTCCTACCTCAGGGATGGGAGGCAGATTCACTGACACTACACCCCTCTCCCCATTCCCAGCCCAGTTGTGCAGCCTCTGAACAAGGTGGATAGTAGTACTTAGAACGTGCTGTGATACCCACTTGCATCTAGTAGAGAATGGGTTAAAATGTCGCTTACCCAGGTTCAGATGCAGGCCCCCTGGAGCAAATTCATTTGCCACTTGCCAAGTTCCTCAGATTATTCTTAGGCAAATGTGGTAACTACTCGGAATGGGTAAGATGGTAGTCCCAGTTCCACAATTTCTAGCTTAGGCAAGTCACCCACCTCAAGCCTGTTTTTCACTCCACAATGAGTATTTTAGTATCTACTACCTGGTTTGTAAAGAGTTTTATTAGAAAAAAAAAAAAAGGAAAGAAAGAAAAAGACAAGCAAGGAGCACTGGGGAACCAATTTGTGAAATACTAGGTACCACTACCCTGCTGTCTTCACATTTGTGCACAAGCCAAACTCAAGCTTCCAGCAGTGTACTGCTTTGAGCACAGAATCCAGCTCTGTGTGTGTGTGTGTGTGTGTGTGTGTGTGTGTGTGTGTGCGCACATGCGCTGCAGTGATCCAGTGCCACTCCTATACCTACACTCAGAGTAGATCCCAGCTGTGGACACTCGGTACTCCTCTTCCCTGGCCTCATGAGGCAGAAGGGTTCCCCCCTCCCCCTTCTCTGCATGCGCCTTCAACCATCATTCAAATTCATGTGCAGTGGAAAGGAAGGCATGAGGAGCATGTTGATAGATTTACTTTAGGGTAATAATTGTGTGCATTGACTTTCATTTTCAGTGAAAGCATTTTAAAACGTACTTCTTGATAAAGTAACCCAAACCTATAAGGGTACTCCAGAAAGTCTGTGGAAAATGAAATGAAAAGATAAGCTGGTTCTGATGTGAAAAAATTTTGACATACTTGCATAGTTTCTCTCATAATGCATATTTTTCCATGAACTTTTTGAGACTCTTAATAGCAGAGCAGTGAAGCCATTTGTTGGAACATTAAAGTTAGACATTTCTAACAAGTAAACAGTTTCACTTCTTTAAAACAAAAGAGCAGTGATGGAATCAACAGCAGACAGTTCCACCTGGGAGTGAGATGCAGCAGGAGGGCAGGGCTTTCCTTCCTCTTATCCTGCAGGCATCCTGACAGACTGGGCATGTTCTCCGCAGTTTCCACCAAATCTTAGAACATCTGCTAAGTCTGCGGTTGTTTTAGGGAACTTAGAATGCTTTTCCACATACTAACAAAGCCCTGATGGTAGACATCTGTTAAGATCGCTGCCTCTAGGATGCTGTTGTGAGACATTAACAACCTGAGGGAGGATATTCCTGAACACAGATTTGGCTGGTGGCTGCGTCAGTAGGCGTGTTCTGTTTGTTACTGCCATGCTCCCATCTTTATGTGCTCTTGCCAGCATTCCACCTCCTTTCTGCTGAAAAATATCCATCAGGTCCTCTGGCCCTCAGAGCTCTTCCAGACTTACAGGAGTTACTTTTGGAACTGGCGTGATGGCTTCAGTGCAGGTTCCTGAATAAGTTCAGTGAGTGGACCTAGAAAGAGCCTCAAGGGCCTGCTCGGCCCAGTCATTGGCCTGGAACTGAATGTGGAGTCTGCAGGTGAGGGTTGGAAGCCATGGAAGTGATCCCTGAAGCCCCTGGAAAGGGCTGGATTTAGGTCAGAGACTTGGAGTTAGATGCCTGTTTGCTGTTCCGTGTATAACCCTAGGGAAGTTATGTAGCATCTCTAACCTCAACCCTCTCCTCTGTAAGGGAACACCTGACTCGTAAGTCAGAGTGAGCAATAAATGATATATTGGCAAAGCACTTGTTGTGTATTGTCTGCTACAGACTTAATGCTTAGTAAACAGAGTTGCTTTACTATTCTGCTTTATAGAGAATTCATTTACAAACCAAAGCCCCATCTTACTACCTTTTAAACTCCTGTTGTTTATGCTGTACCTAGGCAAGGGACAGCTGATCAAAAGTAACCATACAGTGTGTCTTCACACTTTAAAGATAGTTAGTAATAGCTTTGTAAGTCATCTCATGTAATGTAACTTTAGACTTGCCTCCATAGAGGGACATTTTCTGAACATTTACTCACTGTTGCCATTGTCTCAGGACATTTTCACTTTGTATGTTCCCTCTGAAAATAGGAAACAAAGAATGAAATGCAACACTGAAAAGAAGACTCCTTATGCTGTGAGCTGAGCTGATAGGAAAATTGGGATCATCTGTCACCCACGTAGTAGGGCCAGGCCTGTGCAGCGCCTCCGCAAGCCTGCGCCCGTGTGACCCATGGTTTCTTCCTCTGGGTACTTAACTTCTTCCCGCAGTGAACTCACCGAGAGACCTCCCCCTGTTTTTGTGTGTGTGTGTTTTTAAAGATTTTCCCTTTTCCAGTTGCTCCCTGGTTTTGTTTAGCTAAACAGTTGAGACTCAAAATGACTCAAAATTGATCCAAAAAATGACATGAAAGCTAACAGTGGGTATAGAAAATGATTGATCAAAAAAAAAAATCTAATTAGGAAGAAAAAATAAAGCCATTTTGTATTTAATATTTATATTCCTCTGAGTCTTAAAATCTGTGGTTTTGTTTTGTTTTGTTTTGTTTTGTTTTGCTTTGTTTTCCATTTTATTTGACAGGTCACTCCCCAAATGCTCATAACAGCCAGGACTAGATCAGGTGAGTCCAGAAGCCCAAACGTCTGTCTACATCTTCCAGTGTTTTTGGTCTTAAATATTTGAGCCATCATCTGCTGCCTCCTAGGGTGTACTTTAACAGGAAGCTAGGCAGGAAGCATAGCTGAGCCTTGAACCAGATATACCAATATAAGATGTGAGCATCCCACATAGCATCTTAACTGCTGCCCAAATGACTTCCCCTATACAGTTTTTTTAAAAGCTCATAATTTTAACTTGTTACACAATAGTATATAAAAAAAGAAAATGTGAGAGGGACTGATATGTGCAGCACATTAAGCCACCACCTGTGACTCTGGCATCCTGTATGAGCACTGGTAAGACCTGGCTTCTCCCCTTCCAGTCCAGCTCCCTGCCAATGCGTCAGGGAAAGCAGCAGAGGATGACCTAAGTTTTTGGGCCCCTGCACCCATGTGAGAGACCTGGAAGAAACTCCCTGTTCATGTCTTTAGCCTAGCCCAACCCTGGCTGTTGCAACCATGCGAGGAGTGAACCAATAGATGAAAGAGCTCTTTCTTGATCCCTCTTCATTTGTAACTCTTCCTTTCAAATAAATAAAAATAAGTCTTAAAAAAAAGAAAGAAAAATGAGGTGTTAAGGTGATACATTTTATGGATAAAGGATTTGTGCACATGGAATAAACATTTATCTTAGCAATTAAAAGCACCCCGTCTCATATCAGAGTACTTAGATTTAATTCCTGGCCTTAGCTCCTGACTCTTAACTCCCTTCCAATGCAGTTTTGGGAGGCAGTGGTGATGGCTCTGGTAGTTGATTTCCTACACATAAAACAGACCTAGGGTGCTTGCCTAGCTCCTGGCTCTGGCCCTGGATCAACCCATGTTCCATTACAGGTATTTGGAATATGAATCAGTGAATTGGAGAGTGTGTATGCTCTCTCTCTCATTTTCACTTTCAAATAAATGAGAAATAATAGTAAATTTTAAAAAAATGTTAAGCTTTGAAGAAAACCTTCGGTCACCTATATTACTGTTTGAGTATGTATGTAGCAATTAGACTTGTAAAATTCCACATGACCTTTTTGTGAAGGAATTCCTATCAAAAAAGGACATGGACTTTGGAACTAAAAAGACCTGGTTTCAGACAGTGTCTGCAACTTACTTGCTGGTCTATCTCAGACAGAACACTTAAACTCTGAGAAACCTCCATTTTCTTACCCATAAATTAGACTGCTTAAACCAAATTGGAAGGGTGGTTGTGAGGTTCATGGAGAGTCTATTGGGGTCTACAGCAAAGGTGATTACTCAGCCAGTGAGAGTGAATTGTTGGTTTCATTGTCTCCTGGGAGGCCACTGGGAAACGTTTTCTGTTATCATAAAGTATTCAGATTCTTAAGGTTCTTGACGTTCTTATGCCTCAAAGGAACTTACTAAAGGTGCCCAAGTCACGTATTCAGGATGAGGACTTGAAGGCCTTAAACAAGCAGATAGTGTGTGCTGAATTGGATTGAAGCTGGCATCCTTCGCTTAGGAATTCCTTTGCTTAGGGGTTAGAGGCAATTTGTCTCTGTCTGCCATCCTGCACATTTCTTGGCTTCAACCTCTTGCATTCCTTCTAAATTGTAGTTTGGAGGAGATAGCTAAGTCAACTTCTTCTCTATTGGAACCCAACTCATGGACAAGAATAGGACTCTAAGGCTGACCCACACGTCTGTGACAGTGCCTTGTCAACACTCTGGAACAACAACAACAACAAAACCCAAACTAGAAAAATTCTAGAACAGTGTCACTCTTGGAGTGCTTGGGCTGTTTTCATATTGGTGTCATTATAATTGTTATCTGACTCTTTTAATGCTCCAAAAAAGGACTGTCTTTCAGAGTAGCACACTGTCATCACTACACTGGTAAGGAAATCGGGTTGCAGCCAAGGAGGGGAAACTTGACAGAAGCAGTCATTGTGATTGAATCATGGGTCCTTTTGGTTTTCTCCATTGTTTCATTATATTTTTCCCATTTTACTCAGTTAGTAAGGTAAAAACCCCATGTGGTTGAACGGTTATTTTTCCTTAATCAGTCAAAATTAAAACCCCATTGTCCCAAGTCAGACTTTCAGACAGGCTAACTCTGCATTTTTCCATGTCAAAATACTCAAAAACAATTCTGTTTTGCTGTCACACTGCAACCATGGAATAGTCTTCACTATTATAGATGCTCTGAATGTTTGCAGACAGCGCAGGGTTCACAGAGGGCTTTATCAGCATCACTTGAATGGAAAAGGGTCGTGTTAATACATTCCAATAGACAGATCTTAGATTTCACTTATATCTAGAGCCAATGAGATGATCCTAGAAATACTTTTGGTCTATTTAATGGACTTCACTGTGGAAAATCTTTTTTAAATTTTTTCTGGCTTTATCCTGTTAACTCCCCTCCACAGATTTCACTTCAGTTTTAAGAATTATCAACTGATTTTATGTATTGTATTAGGCCATGAAGAAATAGATGTTATCTGTTTCCCATAGAAAAAGAACCCTTTTCACTCTTTTCTCCCCCAAGTTCACTCTGGGATTCTGACTATAATGTTCTGCTTTCACCTTATCACCCCTGTTCACCCACTCCTCACTGCACCACGGTAGCAATCAGACAAGGCAGTGCCGAGTGTCCCTTTCATCTCCTGTCCCTCCTGCCGGCGCCCCAGCTCAGCTCCTAACGGGTGGTCAGGCCCTTCTTCCTCTCCAGCCAGCTCTACATTCCTAGCGATGTCTGAGGGAACCCTGGAGTTTCTCCACAGGGTGAGCCTCCTGCTGTGTGTGCATGCTCAGCTCAATGGCTCTTGATTTGTCAATATTAAATAATTAGTGATCACAAGGTCTTACCTCCATCTTCCACCCTCTAAAAATATAATAGCTCTTTCATTTCACAGCACTTGACTTTGTTTATTCAGCATGATCAGGGCAACAGTGAGCTTTAGCAAGCCTGTTAAATATTTACTCATGAGGCGGATATTTATGCATAAATCAGTGGCACTTATCAGTATGTGGCACTGTATGTTAGGTTTTGCACTTTTATAACCCAAGAAACTGCAGTTAACCAAAGGATGAAATAAGCATCTTTTTGAAAATAAACTCTCAGTGCACACTATCCTTCTCAGCGCCTGAGTGCCTCCTATACTGAGATGCGCTCTATGCAATCACTAAGTCTTAGAGAGTGAGACATGGCAGAGTGGTCAGGGCGTCCCAACTGAGGTCCAGTGTATCTGATTGTCTGATGGAGTCTCACCATTGTGTGAAAGACTACAGAGGAAGGTGAGCTGTGTATTGCAGGGTCTGTGGAATGGTGGTCCTTGTGCCTCCAGCAGCCTTCACCCTTGTCAGGATCCTGACCAGCTGGGAGGGAGCACAGCTGCTGTTCCTTCCCATCCCCATCACTCTGTTCTTAGGAAGGCAACAAATCTCATTAGAAACAGAATGGATGCTGGGGGACAGGCAAACCTGTGTTGGTGAAATGGTCTCACCCCTGTCTAGTTGTGTAAATCAGAGGCACCTTCTGCCTCAATTTCACTTGTAAAATTCCAGTGACCATTCTGGCCTCACCAGCTCCTGGAGAGAGTCAAATTAGATGCTGTGGTAAAGCACCTAGCTATACGTGTTCATTCTTGACGATCACAGAGGTGGGATGCAGAAACATGGGCCTGACAGCAGAACACTGGTCTTTGCGTTTCTTCACTACTCAGCTTCTTTCCAGCATTACAGGTGACTTTTATTTAATGATCATATGTCAGAATGATGTAGTTCAAGCTGTGAAAGAGAAAGGAAAATTTTAAGAAGGTTTTGGTTTAGTCTGAATAATTCCACAAACTAATTCCCTTGCTTGATGCATTTTAATGAATACGAACTTATTCCATATTTTTTATACAAGTCAAAGTTCATTATAATTAAACCCAAAGATCTGCCCAAATTATTTTCTTTCTTGTAATTTCATTAGGCCAAGAGTTCCTGTGAGTACGCTGTTAATAGCCTGTGTCTTGGCATTCCCCCTGCTACAAAGATCTTAACCAATAACTACATGATGCAAATATTGGAATCTTTTTCCTAATCATTTTTCCATCTTAAGGGACTCATTAGAACCTTCCAGTGAGATGTGTGGCTTCAAAAAGGGACAAAAGTCCTCCCTTCAAGTCATAGGAATTTTCCTAGCTCCTTCAGATTCAGACTAAATTTAATCCAGTGTCTGCCCTGTGCAGCCAGTGTTCTGTGTAGCTGCAGACTGCAACTGATTCAGTGGTGTCGAACTTAGTTGAATGCTGTCTTAGTTTTTTCTTGGCTGTCAGAGGAGTTGTGCTTTTAGGGATCATCTAAGTAGAAAAAGACCAGTGTCAGAAATTTCCACTTCAGATTGACTCTTTTGCTTGTTGAGATTCTTCATTCCCATAAAAACAACAAAAAATTATGAAAAATTTAACTTCATAAATCTTAGTATGAGTCTGGAATTCTTTCAGTAGTTAGATGTGCATTCTGTGTATCGCAAACTATTACACTGGGTCAACCTGCCCTCAACTTTTCAGGAATGATTTTCTGGGAAGTGATTGCAACATCCTCTTCTTTTTACAACCTTGTAAGTGTGGAAACTTGGGTAATGAATAATCACAAGATTAAGGGATTTTAAAGATTTTTTTGAATCACAGAAAGGATTTAAGAGCTAACAGAAATATATATTAAAATAAAATAATAAAAGCAAACTACAAGAAAAGTCAAAGGAAACAAGATGTGACCAACACCAGAGGTGATAAGCTAAATACGTGATGTGAAATTTTGAACAATTTCTTGTAGTAATTATTTACTGGTTAATTTAAACTAAAAAAGGAATTCCCTTGGGAAAGTTCTAGAGCCTTGTTTCAAAATCAGTATTGTACCTTAGTGTTTGAATCCGTGATTATTGACTATCCCTTGTGTCTTACACCTAATAGCACTCAAGGTAACAGAGCTGATTGGCTATAGAACTAGCCTCTTCAGTACACTGTTACAATGCCAGGTCAATTTATTTTGGTTTGGTGCAACTGTTTACTGAAAATGACTCATCTATGCTGAATTGACCATACTGAAGAGCATTACAGTGTGTTTCAGTAACATATGTAGCATGTTAATATCAGTAAGACATTTACCTGTGCCAATCAAAGCTTGATGATTTGTACCATTGTGTGATAAATGTCTTTGATTGTCACTCATGATGGTTAATGGGAGTATACTAGCCTAAAACAAGGAATCAAGATAATTTACTCATAAAGGAAATTCCAATTATCATAATCCATGGCAGCTAGTGGCTAGATTTTGATGAGAGAAGCCGCATCTGCCTGGGGTGTGAATTGTTGAGTTGCTTCAGCCCTGAAAGAATTGTCCATTGTGCTCTTGTCCTTTCAGTGCACTTGGAGGCTCCTCTGCTCTTCACATCCCAGCTTTTCCAGGAGGAGGCTGTCTGATTGATTATGTTCCTCAAGTGTGCCACCTGCTCACCAACAAGGTAAAAGCAAGTCCTCTGACTGCTCATCTCTGAGACTGCTTCTTCCGGGACCCCCGACCCCAGTTCACTGTGCATGGACCGTCTTCCTACTCATGTCATCTTCCTGTTTCAACCTTCATTTGACATCTGCTATAGTCCATCTGTTGGCCACCTTGTTTCTTTGTCCTCCTTCTTTCCTTCTTCCTTTTTAAGGATTCTGACCTCCTGTTCCAGTCTTACCTCCCCCTCTTGTACCTGGAAGCTTAGTCACCCCTCTTCCAAGTTTTCTTTATCCCTAAGTCTTTGCTAGATCTTGTACCTTCTTAGGGTTTTTCATTTTGGAGCCCGTGTATTTCCCCCTCATGTGATGCATACGTGTAGCTACACCTATTTACCACTGGTGCGTATCAGGATAACTCGTACAAACTGCCTTTATTTCTTTCTGCTTTGCAGTACCTCACTTTTTAAGTCACTTCCTGATATCTTTATATAATTTCTAGGAGTAGATTCCTGACTCCAGGGGCCAAAATTCAGGTCAGTTGTTCTACCCAGGCACAGAGATTCTCTGTAGCTTTCTTTTAGCTTCATTGATCAATGATTACATTGGCAAGTAACTGGGTTTATTGTAATAGTTGTCCTCAGATGTTTCTGACAAGTGGTAAAAAATATACTTGTTAATATCCAGCCATGGTATTCAGCTGAAACCTAAAGGTATTGAAGCAACAGTGATTCTCTTTATTCTCCCACATGAACTGTGACTTAATTTGTTTAGTTGTCACAGCATGATGTCTCTTGCTCTTGCTGACTTATTCACATTGGCTTGGAAACTAGAGCTTTTGTTTGTCTCTCAATCAAAATATAGCTAATCCCCATACAGAAAGTATCTTAGAAGTACAATAATATTTTAGAGGCTTCAGTCTGATTTCCCAAACAGAAACTCAAGTCTGGGAATTCTGCAGCTCCAGACCCAGCCCAGGTTCCAGGGCTCCAAACTTTAATGGGCTTTTCGCTAGACCAAGCCTCTCCTTCCTCCCCCTCCCCCAACCCCTCAAAAACCTAGCTGCATGGCAGAATTTTTTTCATTCCAAGGTCTTGTGCTGCCTTAAAATCTGTGCCCAAAAACCATAAAGAAAAATGAAAACGTGCTCTTCCAGAAGTGAGAAGAAAAGTCTTTTAAAACTCTCCTATTGAGATTAATTTCTAGTCCTACATTTTCTTCAAGAAAAGTTTTCATAATGTTTTCCCAGAAATTCAAGAACCACTCCATTTTTTCTTATTTGGTTCCCTTTCATTAATTTTACTTGTCTTTTAAAATTGATGTTCTTCTGTTTGCTACAAATGAGGACAGTGCAGGCTGCATTTAGAAACGCTCTCTTCAAATGAATTTCCATAATTACGTTGGAATCTATCTTTATAGTCATTTTTGTTGTGGGTTTCTGTTAAAATGGTTTTCTGTTTTTAAAATCAAGTATACAGAACTGTTTCATCCCTGTTTTAAATAAAGCCACTTAAGCAAACTTATCATCTGTTTTCTTTTTTGAAAATAACATTTCTGATCCTGCATTAAGCCTGCAAAATAAGCACTGTTTTTATAAATTGACATAACCCCCCATTACATAATAGAATTGTTTCATTTTTAAAGGGTACAACATGGCTATCACTACCAATTGTGTCAAGGTTATTCCAAGTACTTTATCTTCAGCTTTTGTTAGCCATGGAAACTCAGCGTGGCTACAGCCAAAATAAACAGTTTGGGGTGGGAGGGGGTGCCTCTCTTTCCCATTGTTTCTTTCATCCATTACAAACACATTGTAAGAAGAGTGTTTTCATGTTTAAAACTGATGAATAAATGACTAACTTCCATATGCCTAACTTAATGAGTTCAGAGGTTTTTTTTTAAATAGAAACTGTCATTTGATAATAACAAGGAAATATAAAAAGTAAAACTAGAAATCTCCTATTGTAACACTCCTTATTCTAAATGTTAGGATTTGAAAAAGAAAGAATTAAGCATTATTCTCTTTTCAATAGGAGTTCAAGATAACCAGACAATTTTACTTGATGAGAAAAAGCTGTTCTTTACAGAATGGCATCTGATACTTGCAAAAGAAATGATAGGATTTGAAAATCACTCTTTTGTAAATCCTAATGAAATATTTGGTTCAGATAAGAATTTCCCAATAGATACTAAAACCATAAGTTGATGAGGAACTGTATCTTTTTAGACCTTGAGAAAGACTCCTGCTGATTACTCACCATGGTATATTTTTGTATATGTGTATGTATGTATGCATAGATGGATGGATGGACACATAGAAAGATAGATGCTGTTTTTGTTTGTTTTTTATTTTTTTTAAAGATTTATTTTATTTTTATTACAAAGTCAGATGTACTGAGAGGAGGAGAGATAGAGAGGAAGTGGAGCTGCCGGGACCAGAACCAGTGGCCATATGGGATCAAGGCGAGGACCTTAGCCACTAGGCCACGCCGCCGAGCCCGTAGATGCTGTTTTTACTCATTATGGCAAAGAGAGCCTTCCATTGATTTTGGGGTGACATGCTGTCGTGTCACCACCTTAACCAAGTGATCATGCTCAGGGCGACCTATGAAATTTCCTTGCCAAAAACACTTAACCTGAGATCGGTCATGAGTTTGGCTTTAAATTCCAATTTTTAGGAAATACACAGGGCAAAGGAAAGAGGAAATAAACAGAGAATTAAAATATGATACAGGGCAGCTAACCCCATCTCCTTGAAAAGTTCATGTCAAAAAAAAAAAAATTCATGTCGTATATGCATGTGCAGGCAAATACACACTTATACACATATGCACACTCAATGAGATGCTGTAATTCTATATTTAAATTCTAAATAAAGGCTGGCACAGTAGCCTAGTGGCTGAAGTCCTTGCCTTGTGTCCACCGGGATCCCATATGTGCACTGTTTCTTATCCTGGCTGCTCTACTTCCTTGTGGCCTGGAAGTACAGTCAAGGATGGCCCAAAGCCTTGGGACCCTGCACCTGTGTGAGAGATGTGGAAGAGGCTCCTGGCTCCTGGCTTTGGATCGGTGTAGCCCCAGCTGTTGTGACCACTTGGGGAGTGAACCAGCAGGCAGAAGATTTTTCTCTCTATAGATCTGACTTACCAATAAAAATAAATAAATCTTTTTAAAAATTTGGGCCTGGCGGTGTGGCCTACCGGCTAAAGTCCTCATCTTGAACGCACCCGGATTCTCTATGGGCATCGGTTCTAATCCCGACAGCTACACTACCCATCCAGCTCCTTGCTTGTGGCCTGGGAAAGCAGTTGAGGATGGCCCAAAGCCTTGGGATCCTGCACCTGTGGGGGAGACCTGGAGGAGGTTCCTGGCTCCTGGCTTTGGATCAGCGCAACACTGGCCGTTGCGGTCACTTGAGGAGTGAATCATCGGACGGAAGATCTTCCTCTCTGTCTCTCCTCCTCTGTGTATATCTGACTTTGCCATAAAAATAAATAAATCTTTAAAAATTTTAATAAAGTGGGCTTGGCGGCATGGCCTAGTGGCTAAGGTCCTTGCCTTGATCCCATATGGCCGCTGGTTCTAATCCCGGCAGCTCCACTTCCTCTCTGTCTCTCCTCCTCTCAGTATATCTGACTTTGTAATGAAAATAAAATAAATCTTAAAAAAAAAGAAAAAAATTTTAATAAAGTACCATATTTTGTTATATGCTGATTTTTAAAAGATTTTCTGGAGACAGTTGAAAAATTGAGAGTGGATGAGGTATCAGATGAATTCAGAGAATAATTGTTAAGTTTGTTGGGCATGATAATGCTGTTGTGGTTATGTCAGAGAATGTCTTATTTTTTTGGAGATACTTGCTGAAGTATTTAGGGGCAAACTGTCATGATGTGTCTAATTTCCTTTGAAATGTTTCAGGAAGATTGATTGATATGTAGGTAGATAGGTGGCTTAATGAAGCAGCTAGGCAAAATATTCTCAGTTGTTGAATATAGATGGTGGATATGTTAGTGTTCATTTTACTATTTCTACCTCTCTGAAACTGGGGAATTATTCATAACAAAGCATTTAATGGTGTCCTGCATCACTGCTCAGCTTTGGGTTCCTATTCCAGGTGCAGTATGTGATTCAAGGCTATCACAAAAGGAGAGAGTACATCGCTGCTTTCCTCAGTCATTTTGGCACGTAAGTTCTGCTCTGCTTGAGCCATGAAGCACCAGTGCCCTCACTGCTGATAACTCTCACATGGACACTTGGTTAGGACAGTAGCTCCAGTGTGATTTTCATGTGCTGCTGTCATCAAAGCTCCTGGGAAGACATTTTCATAGCATTCTCTATCCAAAAGTGGAATTCAGTGCTTTGCTGGGGCAGCAGCGTGACAAACCCCAAGTGCCCCAGTGACAGTGGTAGCAGTGCCCAGGGCTGCAAAGCAGTGAGCAGTTTGTGCAGCCCTTTCTTCTCCATCACCTCACAGTAGTCAGGAGGTGAGCTAGGAAGGCTCTGTTGACACATTTTATTGAAGGCGGCCCTGAAACTGGTTAAGTCCAGTAGCCTGATGGAAGTCACGCATGTAGAAGAGGTGGCACCAGGTCAAGAACCTCAGTTGTTCAGGCCTCAGGTACCACCCCGGATGTGGGACAGAGATGGTACAGGAGCAGTGGCAGTGAGAAGCGAGGGAACTTGTGACTGCAGGTGGGGTGTCTCCTGCTGCTGCTGTCCTGGCGATAGTCTGCTGGTGGCCTGTGGCTATGCCTCCCTGCAGCCCTGTTCCTTAAATGCTGTCAGAGACCTCAGCAGGCTTATACAGGTGCTTAAATCAGCAGGACAGGCCATGCGTTTTCCTTGTGGTCTTCAGAAGTCTGGTCATTCTCACTGTGTGGAACAAAGTCACAAGAGTTTTAATGATCTGGTTTTAATTACTTTATTCCAGAGGAGGTTATAAATAATGCAAAAATGTGTACAGAAACACAAAAGGAAAGTTGTAAAGTAGCCAGTGAAGACCTTAGGACAGAAAGAAACTGGGAGCAAGAAAAAAAAGATAACAAAAAATAAAGCTCACCATGCCCTGAGATGTCATTTTCAAACTCTGTCATACTTGCAACAAAACTTCTGATTCCTCAAAACAATGTCAATAACTGTTCTCATTATCCATAAAGAATTCTTTATATTCCAGAACAGAAGTGTCAGTATCCAAAGTGTATAACTAGCTTTCCTCTGAGTCCTTAATACCTAAGATTTTCTCAGTTTTATCTATAAAAGTTTGAGCAAGCATTTTTGATACAGGTGGTTGATAAATGATTCCACTGATCTTCTGAATTTTAGTAATATTGTTTTTAATATCTATAATTGAAAATGAAGAAATTCATGCAGTGACCTCCATATACACCCCAAGGAGTTCTGTTGCCCTCTCCACCGAGGGTCAAAGGAATATGAAAATTGCATTTGCATTTGTGTTTCAAGATAATTCTTTTTAAATGTATCTTTTGGGTGTCTTTTTAGCGTGTAGGGCCATAATATACATAATAGAGGTTCTATAGAATCACTGTCAAACTATAAATGTGTTACTATATTTACCACTTGCTGAATTCATGCTAAAAGGTACTGTATGCTTATTTTTGTCTGTGGGCTATAGATCTAAAAAGTTTAGACGTCCATGTTACAATATTGGAGTGACTATAGATTCACAGGAGGAAGAGAATAGAAATTGTGGAATTGACTTAATCAACAGTTCTAGGTGATAATACCAACTGTCTTGGAACAGATCACGCAGCCTTGGTGTCTTTGCTTCTTTGCCTTCGTAAGGGGTGTAGTTTTGTCTCTTCTTGCTTAAACTTAGAGATCATGAGTGTTGATGGTCTGGCCTAATTCAGTCAAGGAAAGGGCATCACTAAGAACATCAAAGGCCTCCTTGTACAGAAGGAGAAACTCAGTTCTGCCCTTGCCATGTGGTTAATGCTGCACTTGGCTCTTGAGGGACATGAATGAAGTGAGCCTGCCACAATTCTGCCCAGTCATTTCACATGAGAGGTGCGTCTCCCATCTGTACTCAACACCCACCCATCTAACCTTGCTGCCCTATCTTGAGTGTGGGGGGAAAGCTCAAAACAAAAGAATTCTACATACACTTTGGGAGAAAACTAACATATAATCCCAAATTTAGTAATATTGTTATTGCTCATAACTGTTTGATACCCAATGAAAATGACATTTAGCAGTCCCTGAAAAGATAATATGATATTTAACACTATTGTGCAGGTCTGATTGCTGAATTTGTCCTTTTATTCATAGCTAGTAACTAACAGATGTTCTCATTTAGTGGTTTATCTTATTTGCTTCACAGTTCTGTAATTAAGTTTGCAGATGCTATTGACCTGATAGACAGATGAGGAAACTGAACTCCAAAGGCCAAGTGATTTGTCTGAGGTCATAACAGATGTAAATGGCAATGCCATGGCTTCAATCTAGGTGCTCTCAGTCTAAAGCCCACACCTCCCTGTCATCCTGCTTGCTTGTTGTAATTTCATCTGAGCCTCAATAACTCTGATTTCATGAATATATTCTTTTCTTGGTGTATCCGTTTTATGCCTTATTTTAATGAGGGCTTTCTGTTTTTCCATATTTTTGTTACTTAGCGGTGTTGTGGAATATGATGCAGAAGGCTTTACAAAACTCACTCTGCTGCTGATGTGGAAAGATTTCTGTTTCCTTGTACACAGTGAGTATAGTTTTGTTGTCAGCATGCACTTAAAAGATTCTAAACATGTCATAATCAGCCTGAGACACTCTGGGTTTGTGTATTTATTTATGAAGAAAATGTCTCCAGACCAGGTGACTCAACCACTGGAATGATTTTGCCACTTAGGTGACATTTGACACGGTCTTGAGACATCTTTTACTGCCTTGATGGGGAGGGGGTGCTTGCTACTGGCATCTAGTGGGTGGAGGTCAGCAGTGCAGCTGAACCTCCTGCAGTGCACAGGAGTGAGCCCTTCAACACAAGAAATCCTGGATTCCAAACACCTGTATTGCCAGGCTGGAGAACCCCCATTGCAGACAGACTTCTGCCTAAAAGCTCTTGTCAGTATCAAGTCTCAAAATTTTCAGGATCACTCAAAACATACTTGGCTTTGATCATTTAGTTATCACCTTGTATTAAGTAAAAAGTGTACAACTTTGCTGGTTTGTAATATGACAGTTCTTCAAAAAGTCTGTAGGAAATGTGTAGTATCAAAGAATTTCTGCATGAAAGTTCAAACTTTTTGCACCCAAATAAGCTTATCTTTTAATTCCATTTTCCCAAATACTTTTTGAAGTATCCTTTTGCATAACTTCAAAGAAAAACAGTGGTTTAGCATATTCCCCCACATCACTCACTATTGTCTACATGGCAGACATATTTGAATGACTGTTGGACTATGATAGTACACGTTGGTCCAAATTTCTCTTGATGTAGAATTTTGAGGTACTTTTGTTTATTTTCTTGTTACATAAGAATCAGGGACCCATGGTGTTAGGTTCAAGTGCAAGTCAACCCAGACTTTTATTCTGTTTTCTTTTTTTTAAGGTTTATTAATTTATTTGTTTGAAAGAGTTATAGAGAGAGAAGAAGGGAAAGAGAGAGATCTTTCATCCATTGGTTCACTCTTCACATGGCCACAATGGCAAGGGTTAAATCAGACTGAAGCCCGAAGCCAGGAACTTCCTCCAGCTCTCCCACAGGGGCCTTCATTTCCCACTGCTTTCCGGGGCACTTTAGCAGAGAGCTGGATCAGAAGTGGCACAGCCAGGGCTCTAACAGTGCCCATATGGGATTCCAATATCACAGGTGGCAGTTTAACCAGATATACTGACAGTAGCCCAAAGCTTTCATTCGTAAGTAGGTTAGTATGTACCATGTCAGCTTCATAAGCCAAAGGCAAAGACAGCTTTCCTGCATCAAATTAGAGAGAAGCAATGAATTTGAGTTAGCCTCACTCAGTGTATATAGAATTGTCCTGGAGAAAAACTGATCAAGGCTTCAGCCACTGTAGACTCTGGGGTTTTTCTTCTGGGTTGTGATTTGCTTAGGTTAATAAAATAGTTTTGCCTCCACCTTCTTGCTAGTTCCCATATCAGAGTGCCAGTTTGAGTCCAGGCTGCTTTACTTCGAATCCAGCTTCCTGCTAATGTACCTGGGAAGGCTGGCCCAAGTATGTCTCTCATATGAAAGAGACCATGATGGAGTCTGTGGCTCCTAGAATTAGCCTGGCATATACCCAGCTATCATAGCCATTTGGGAAGTGAACCAATGGTTGGAAGATCATTTTCTGGTCCCCACTTTCTCTCTTTCTCTTTCTCTCTCTCTCTCCCCTCCCTCCCTCCTTCCTGTTTCTCTCTCGCCCTTCCTTCCCTTCCTCTCTCTTTCTTCCATCTTGCATCTCTTTCCTTCTATGTCCTTTAATTAAATAACATTCATTAGATTGCTTTATTTTTAATCAATACATGATTGTACATATTTATGAAGTATGGTGTGACAAATACACAGTGTGTAATGATGAGATAAAATATTTTTAAGTTCAACTGAGAGTTAGTTGATCTTTTATGTGTTGCCCAGACAGCTCCATTTTGTTGCATACTACTTTGCATTGAGCTCCTGTTCAATAATTTGTCATACATTAGGACCTTGTTTTCTAATGCATTTGGAGATTCCAAGCATATAACTTTGTGTTGATTGTGTGCATAGATAAGCAGAGTTGGAGAAGTTAAGATTTTAATCTTGTGTGTGTCTCTCACTGCACCTTGTTCAACCACTAGGACAAGCCATCCTCTCTGTTTTAGTTTGCTCCTTGTATCTTAATATCACTGCCCGGACTCTGGTCCTTCTGGCAGATAAGACTTGGGTATGAATCAGGGGACATTGGTGCTGTTTCCTGCTGGATCACTAACCCAGCCTGCCTTCATACATTATTTCCACCCATTTTCTTCTTTCTTCTCTGAAACATAGGACTTGCTACATCCCAGGGAAGATTGGTTAGATAACTTGTTTTCCTCAGTCATGCAGTGCAGCCTCTGACACTTACCTTCGCTTTGTAGCATCTGCTTGCTTCATTATAATGCCCAAGGGACCATTTGCTCTCTCTTCTCCTTCCATGGAGATGAGGAGGTGAATATGGCACGGCAAAGATGTAACAGAGAACATTGCCAGGAATGACTGTGCAATCTCAGAGGTAAAAAAGAACTTGGAGCCAGAGGCAGATTTCTGTGGACTGCTCCGCCTCTTCGGGGCAGTTGAATATACAGCAGGAGAGGAGACAGCACCTGTGCTGGGCCCTGCCTCTCTGTTTTGAGGCCCAGGAAGACAGCTGGCAGCAGGACCACTGCTGGCAGCCCTTCTGAAGCTTTAGGATGCCAGAGGAAAGAGGCATCCTTCTCTTGAGGCAGATGGCTCTGACTTCAGATTTGGCCAGGATGTGGAGGCCAGTGTGCCCCAGGGGAAATGATGTACAGCCTGTGGGACCTGTGAGACCTACAGCATCCTGGTGTTCTGTCAGCTCAGGAGGTTTGTGATCACGATTACTCCTGTTGAGATTCCTGTCCACCATCACCCTCTCCCTTCCTCCTCCATCCATGCCCAGCATAACTCAGGGTTTGGCCATCATCTAAGAATCATCATAGCGAATGACTAGGTAATTTCATAGTTACGAACTTGTTCTTTGCACTGATGATCGACACTGTCTTTAAGCCAGCCTTTTCAGAAGCTGGATGGCAGGAGGCCCAGACAGCAAGGTAAAATCACACTAAGCAGAAGTGGGCACTGGTGCCTCTGCTGTGTTTCCAGAACTGCAGTTAGCTGCACTTTGAGCAGACACAGGAGGAGGCAGCTGCCTCAGGTAACAGAGCTGCTGTCCATGAGGGGAGACTATTGGCATCCGTGACTTCTAAAGTAGTTAAAGGGACCTGTGACTGAATGGAAAACTGTCTTTTCACTACAGGGAATCCTTGGAAAGTGACCTTTGAGTCATCCAGCCTGGACTGTAGACGATTTATCTTATTACAATGCCTGTTAGATCCAGCCTGACCACTTTTTCTCTTCTGTGGTCTATCCCCCATCCATTCAATTTGAGTATACAGAGAACCTACTGTATGCTCAGTACTGTGCAAGGTATTGGAAGATGAAAGTACTTTGTGCTTGACCTTGAGACAGTTTGGGAGGTACAGCACAAGGAACTAGAAAACCGTGGCTAGGGGGCCAAACCCACTGCTAGCCTGTCTTTGTATGGCTCTTTTTTAAAAAAAAAAAAAAAAAAGATTTATTTTTATTGGGAAGTCAGAAATACAGAGAGGAGGAGAAACAGAAAGGAAGATCTTCCGTTCATTGATTTACTCCTCAAGTGACTGCATCAGCCAGAGCTGAGCCAATCCAAAGCCAGGAGCACGGAGTCTCTTCCAGGTCTCTCACACAGGTGCCGGGTCCCAAGGCTTTGGGCCATCCTCCACTGCCTTCCCAGCCACAAGCAGGGAGCTGGATGGAAAGGTGGCCACTACGATTAGAAGTGGCACCCATATGGGATCCCTGGCACATGCAAAGCAAGGAATTTAGCCGCTAGGCTACTGCGCTGAACACTTTTGTATGGGTCTTAAGCTAGGAATAGTTTCCACATTTTTAAGCTTGTTAAATAGCCAAACTAGAATGAGGGGAATCTACAGCAGAGCTGGTGTGTGTCTTCTCAAGTCTACAGTTTTTACTGCTTGACACCTTGGGAAATGACGTGTGACAGCCTCTAGTGAGAAAAGAGATCAGATACAGGTCGAGGACAGTGCTGAGCAGGTTTAAAAGCAAATGTTCTATGAGTTGTCTGCTATAGTGAAGGCACAAAATGATGTATGAAGAAGAGACATTCTCCTGTGTTACATATGTAAGGTGGGGCAGATGATAAAGATAGTCGGAAAACACATGATGGGCCCAAGGGCTGTGACAGATGCTGCAGGGCTGCTGTGAGTGAGGGCAGTTTCGGAGGACCTCTCCTAGGACATGACACTTCAACTGAAACCTTACAGCAGCCTCAGTGAGCCAAGGAAGGAGAGTCCAGGGCAGTGAGCAGGTGTCTGAGCCCCAAGGCAGGGGAAAGCTTTGCCCGAGTGAGTATGGCTGGGACTCAGTGAACAAGGGTGCGGGGGTTGGCCTTTGTGGTCTTTCTCTTTCTTTCTTTCTTTCTCTCTTTCTTTCTTTCTTTCTCTCTTTCTTTCTTTCTTTCTTTCTCTCTCTCTCTCTCTCTCTCTCTCTGTGTCTTCCTTTTTCTTAGCTATACTTGTAAAAAATTCTTTTCTTAGGAATTTGTTCTGGAGATTGCAGTATGCGTCTTTAGCCTAACACACTTTACTTCAGGTTAATAGTGACTTCATTCTGGTAAAACAATAATAACTTTGTAAAAGGTAACATCGTGGGCCCATCCCATTAACCTAGTGGCTAGTCCTTGCCTTGGATCCCATATGGGCATCAGTTTGTATTCCAACTGCTCCACTTCCCATCCAGCTCCCTGCTTGTGGCCTGGGAAAGCAGTGGAGGATGGCCCAAAGCCTTGGGACCCTGCACCCATGTTGGAGACCTGGAAGAAGCTCCTGGCTCCTGGCTCCTGGCTCCTGGCTTCGCATCGGCGCAACTCTGACCATTGTAACCACTTGGGGAGTGAACCAGCAGATGGAAGATCTTTCTGTCTCTCCTCTCTGTAAATCCGACTTTCTAATTAAAAAAAAAAAAAAAAAGAAAAAAAATGTAACACTGTGGCTCCTTTTCCATTTTCTTGTTAGTGCTATTAATTGTCAGATATGTGACACTGTTATATGTTACGATATAAATACAACAATGTGGCATTTTCCATTATTGCTGTAAATAATCTAAAGTTTTTAGAAGAAAAGAGAAAAGCATTGTCCGTGTTTTTTTTTCTTCCCGTCATTCCCAGCATATCTCTGAGGACTGTGGGTGCCAAAAGTGTCAGGTTTATGCGATCGGGTGAACGATACACTTTTACTCCAATGCTTTTTAAATGATTAGCATTCATACAAGCAAGTTAATATTCTTTTCTGTATTGTTCAGAAGCCTATGTTAAATACAGGAAACAGTTACTTTGTTTTCTAGAGTTCAGTTTCTGACAGCTTGCTTTTTTTAAGCTGGAAAAGTTGACAACTTCAGACTAATTCTAGTTAATTCAGAATTTCTGTCCTTATAGGCCTGTATTAAGATTAAAAAATTAGAACTTGGGACAACTTTTGACATTTTAAATGAAAATCAGAGGCTTCTATTTATTACCAAAAATGCCCCTTCCAAGTTCTGATTATGTCAGGCCATGGGATTCCTAGTAAAACCCAGAAAATCATTTGCATTGGTGTCACACTGTCATCTAACCACTAAGAAACAGAAACATAGTATCAGCTGCTTAGCTCCTGAGCCAGGAAATACAGAATCTGGTCTCCTGTCCACAGAAACAAGCTTTTGTTGTAAAATAGTTAGCAGGTGATTAACAAGATGGCTGCTGGGTAATGCAGTACAACCAAAGCACAAAGCTTGCTTGCTTTGGCTACAAATCAGATTTTTGTACAAATGAACAGAATTAGTAACATAGTTAGAATTAGGAAAGAATTTGTTTCAAATAAAATCTGTAAAAAGTGTAACATGATTTCAAAGCAGCATATTTACCTCATATCAAGACCATATAGAGATTCTTAGCTTAATTTTATCATTTCTAGCTTTAATAATAACTGCCAGAGTGACAGAAACTAAAGTGATTATGAACAAAAGGTAAACCAATCTATTCTCTACATTGTTTAAAATAACAAAAGAATATGGGAAACAAAAAGAGAATCCTTCAGAATATCTGTTTTGCTTTAATTATGAGAACTGTTGGATCCTTTTGTTACTTGAAACATTTTAGTGATTTTTTTTAAAAGATTATTTATTTTTATTTAAAAGACAAAGTTAGAAGATATGACAGATTTCCATCTGCTGATTCACTCCCCAAATGGCTGCAGTGACCTCAGCTGGACTGGTCCTAAGCTGGGGACCAAGAGTTTGAGCATTGCATGTGGGCACAGGGGCCCAAGGATTGGACCATCTGCTGCTACCTTCTCAGACCATAGCAGTTAGCTGGATGAGAAGTACAACCACGAGGACTCAAACCAGTGCCATTTGGGATACTGGCACTGCAGACAAAAGCTTGGCATGCTACCCCACAGCACCAGCTGCAGGCTGATTTTCATCCTGAGACTTCCTGGAAGGTAGTTTGCCTTACCAGGCTCAGCAACTTTCATTAGCGATTGCACACACAAGCCAAACACACCCATATCACATATATAACTCACATAGCTTTGGTCCCCTAGTAACTACCTTCACTGCCTTGATTTAGATTGAAACTACGCTTTCAACTGTAGTTTACTTTCAGAAAGTTTTGTTTGTAATTTCTGACACTTTGTAAAGACTTGATGTCATTAACCTTCATTGGGAATATTCTCTTCATTGTAGTTTGTTCACACGACATCTTTAAATGCTCTTAAAGGGTTCATAATGAGGAAAAACACTGGAATCAAATACTCAGTCATGCAGTGTTTTATATTTTGTATGATCTGAGAAGCTATAGTTATTGAAGTCCTTGCCAAGTGAGTCCAACACGACACACAGACCATCTCTTTCAGTGATTTTGATTTGTGTGCAGGTGCTTTCGTATGACAGATGGTAAGGCTGACGGCATCTTACTCAAGAAAACAAAGGAACTGCTTACCAAAAGTAACTCTTTTTGCATTGATACAGTTGATTGTGACTTTTATTTCAGAATTGATGTTAAAGTTCTTTTGACATTGATGAAACATGCATTGTTACTTTGATTCAGAGTTTGAGCACTCAATATATACCATGTTCCAAGCACTGTTCTGAGTAATGGGCACATATCATGGTATTGAATGCTGGCAACGTTCCTCCAGAGGATAGTGCCTGCTGTTACTCCTCTTGACAAAGGACAAAGCTGTGTCACAGCAAGACAAAGGGACAGAGCCAGGATGGTAACCCAGGAACTGATTCCAGATGCCATGTGCCAAACTGTGCTACTTTACTCCTTCAGGTCATCGCTTAGCAGTATCCCCAGTGTGAGAGGATGTAGTGATCCTGCAGAACCTCACAGAGGACCTGTGAGCTCCAAGAACAAGAGCAGAGGGTCGGGGTCCCACACACAGGCCAGGGAGGCGGGAGATCTCCGCTCCCAGGAACAGGAGTGAATGTCTCACCACAGGCAACATTGTCTCTGATAACAGCCACAGGAGTGGCTTCTCAGTGGTGGCCACAGGTTGTCCAGCTGCAGTTCCTTGCCATGGAGGGATTCATTGTGTCACTGAAAGAGCAAAACTAAGTGGCCTAATTGAAAAACCAACCAGCTACTCGTTATTGATTTACTGTGTTTAAACACAGTGAATGGGGGGAGGGAAAATCCTAGAGCCTATTGAATTGCATCAAATTTTTTTTTAAATCACACATGATAAATAACTGAATAAATAAATAAATAGATAAAAACAATGAATGCACATGTTGAATGGTAGTAGTTTGTCATACAAAGTGCATACAAACCTACAAGGTCAAGTGGCTCCTTGAGCAAAGAAGTGAGCTTGAATTGGGAGTGGCATAGATTCTAAGCCAAGAGGGAGGAGTAGGAACTGTTTTAAACCACGTGTTCCCTAATGTAATCTCGTTAGACTTTTCTTACCTACATAAAATATTTTTGAGCTAGACCTATCCTGAGGGCCTGCGAATTAAAAAAAAAAAATCTAAAAATTTCAAATAAATATAAAAGTAAAGGAAATATATGATCAACTCCAAATGCTCAGTAACCACATTGTAGTTCTGTCTACCTGGTTTCTTTGATCCCTTTTTTTTTTTATTTTAATTTTTTGAAATATTTTGAAAGAAAGTAAGCATTTTGCCTGTACTTAACATGTATCTCTGATAAGGATTTTTACAAATATATGTATATCCATAATAACACTATTTTATCTTATTATTTAATGTCAAATAATATGCTAAATGTTTGATAGATTTTCCTGTTTCTCTCAAACATGTGTTTTGCATTGTTTTTGTTTCTGTTTTTTTACAGTTTGTTAAAATCAGAGTATAAACACGTCAGGATATCAATCTTGAAAGCCTTGTTTTAGGAAAGCTGGTATCCAGGAACTGCACTGTGGCACTGTGGCAAAGTGGATAAAGCTGCTAGCTGCAGCACTGGCATCCCACGGTGGTGCCAGTTTTAGTCCCTGCTGCTTTACTTTCGATCCAGCTCCGTTAATTTGCCTGTGAACACAGTGCAAGATGACCCAAGTGCTTGGGCACCTGCACCCAGGCAGGGACCTAGAAGAAACTCCTGGCTCCTGGCTTTGTACAGGCCCAGATCTGGCTATTACTGCCATCTGCCTCTCTCTGTCTCTCTCCCTCTGTGTAACTCTGCCTTTCAAACAAATAAGTAAATCTTTTTTAAAAAGAAGAAAAGGTGGGACCCCACATAATGGACATTGCTTCTCATTTTTTCCCCATAGTCTAGTTAAGAAAATACATTTAGAGTTAGGCATTGTGTTGTGACAAGTTAAGCCACCGCTTCAGACACATCACATGCTAAGTGGGAGTGCCCAGGCTTGAGTCCCCAGCTGCCCTGCTTCTGATCCAGCTTCCAGTGAATGTACGTAGCAGACAGCATGTGAAGCCTCAGGTGTTTGAGTCCTGGGCACCCAGCAGGAGACCCAGGTGGAGTTCCTGGCTCCCGGCTTCAGCCTGGCCCAACCCCAGTTATTGCAAGTATTTGAGAAGTGAACCATCCAAGTACTAACCAGGCCCCACCCTGCTTAGCTTCCGAGATCAGAAGAGATCGGGCGCGACCAGGATAGACGTTGGACAGGCTCGGCTAGGCCTCAACCCCATCTGAGCCATATGTGAGATATGCGTGGGTATGGACGAGCCGTGGCTGGGCTGAAACTCTCAACAGCAGGAACCAGAATGGATTGAAGAGCGGAGCTGGCCGAAGGACCTGCTGGAATGCGTGAAGCCCGACACCATGAAGGAGTCGGAGGGAGGAACCTGAATAGTTCCTCCGACAGGACACTGACTCTACAAATAAACACAAGAAGCATGGAGGTAAATAACCCAGAAGAGGCTTTGGAATGTGACCCACTGGAATACACTTGGCTCGGGTTGGGGCAGACCAGGCTGAGTCGGTTCACGTCATCCACTGGCAAGCCCAAGTGCTGAAACTGTGTGGGGGCCTGGCCGGGTTTGGTTGCGATAAAAAAAAAAAAAAAACAGTACAAAACACAAAATGCCAAGGTGAAATGGCCTGTGCTAGCAGGGAATGCAACACCCGACCAGCACACCTCCCACTGGTTTAGGTGAGGGACGAGAGTGTGATGGGCAGAGCCGGCGAGAGATGTGATACTCATTGGTTCCAATAGAGGTCGGGGCTCAGAAGAGAACCAACCCAGGGGTTAAAACCATCAGCTGATCAGAGTGATGGACGGTGGCGGGCACTGTGCTTACTAGTAGTACATGTAGGAGCCTGGACTGGGAATGCCTCAAAGTTTTTTTTAGGGGGATTCCCCTGAACAAAATGGAGGAATCAAAGCATTAATCAAAAAAAGATGGAAAATGGAGTAGATGAATCAACCACCTCAGCTTTATGCTTGCAGCGGAAAACTGGACAAGGGGAAACCCTAAGACGGACTATGTCAATCAGTGGACTCTGCACCAGCCTCATCATACCTGGACTGTTGCTGATGATATGTTGGAGCTTCTAATTGATCGAGGTGACGCTCTGCTGGCTCTGCCTACAAACCTGAGAGGGCCTCCCTAAGAGGCCGTTGAACTTGAACTGGACAAGTGGGATGCTGGACTCTGTATGGTGTAAACTTTTAATTAGGGAATCTCAACGGAACTTGAGCTGTGGTTATGCATCAAGGTGAAGGAATTCACCATGGGGGAAGGGTTTGGGGTGAAGGGGGGGGGAATCCCAGTACCTATGAAATTGTGTCATGTAATGCAATGTAATTAATGAATAAATGAATATTAAAGAAAAAAAAAGAAAAACCATAATCAAAAAAAAAAAAAGAGAAGTGAACCAACAGATAGACAAGGTCTCTCACTCTCTTTTTTTCTCTCTCTTCCCTCTCCTCCTTCTCTTACCCACCCTCTTTCTCTTCCACCCTGCCTTTCAAATAAGTATTTTTAAAAATACATTTAGTTGATAAGCTGTTAAAAAATTACTTAATTCATGGGCGTACGTAAAGCAGCCTCTTATGTTGGCAGTTTCAAAATACTTCTGAATGTTTCAGTTAGAATATGAGTTTTCATGCTACTTTTATTACAATTCTTAGCAATAGGATGGGTAAAGACCACCTGGCTGTAAGGAGTTGTAACATTTTTCATGCTAAATACTCTTTTGGTGAGTCCTATCTCTCTATTCTTTAGGGAGCCGTTTTTAAATACCAAAGATAAATCTCGCTACAAAAAGAACAAACCCAATTATATAAAATTCTGTTATCAAATCTTTTAAAAAGTTCTGATATAAGAACTTCCTTGTTAACATATGAAATAATAATATCCGGTGGCAAGTCTAATAACCACTATAATTTCAAAATTGTGATAAGTGTAAATAATATTTTGATATGGGCAACACTTAGAATATGATATAAAAATATCTGTGATGTCTATTGGTAACTGAATCCAGGCGCTGTTAATACTATTGCAAATGGTTGTGAATAATTCTAACAGTAGGAAATGCTAAATTTCAGTTAAAAGTAGTAAAAAAAAAAATCACATCTTGCTGTCTAAATTCCAAGGCCTCTTTCAGGATGTGTAGCTCTCAGATTGAGAGGTGCCAGCAGTGACTTAGGGAGGAGGGCTAAGTTCCTCCTCTAAGGTCACTCATGATGCTTAGGAAAAACAGGACTAGAAACCAGGCTTCTTACAGTGCAGTTAAGTAGCTTTCCCAGTCTGAATGGCTCAGTTCTAAGATTCTGATTGTGCTGCAAACGTCTAGGTACTAGCCTGGAGTACTGACTCATGTTCAGCAGAAGCAAAATACCAGGAAATAACACTCAGCTCTAACAACTCTTCCATTTGCAAGTATTATGCATCTTGATGCTCAATCTCAGCTTTTGTGAGTTTATGAGGCTTATTTTTTCTCATTTTTTTTGAGGTATAATTTACATTATATAAAAGTCACCCATTTAAAGTAAGTGTTTTGATGAATTTTGGCAACCACAAGTAGTCATAAAGCCAGCACCATCATTAAGCCACCAAGCATTTCTTTACCTTAGGAAGCTTCCTTGTGTGCCGTGGTAGTTGCTCTCAGCCCTACGTGGCCACTAGCCACTTTCTGTACTGGAGTTTACTCTGTTACCAGTTTCATAAAAATGGAATCATGCAAGAGGCAGTCTTTTGGATTTAATGTCTTTAGTGTAGTGTTTTTGAGACCCATGTATGTTGTTGGGTGTGTTATTCTATTCTTTATTGCTGAGTATTAATCTTTGCTCCAATTTTGTTGTTTATCCATTTATTAGATGTTTGACATTTTTGTTTTGTTTTTAGTCTGGATTATTAAGATCAGTGCTCATTGAACATAATTCAAATGCAGGTTTGTGTGTGGACTTGTATTTTTATTCCTCTTAGCACAAGCCTAGCGATGAGAATGTTGGGCGGGCGATCGTACAATAAAAGTGTGCATCACTTCATGAAACACTGCTATGTTGTTTCCCAAAGACCTGAACTTACACTTAGGTATAAGTTCTTTCTACGTAGGAACACAGCAGCCCTTTGTCAATCACATTTGCTGCAAGCATTTATGGAGCCTTTTAATTTTCTTAACTGTGTTTTCCAGGGAAGAAGTCCATTCCCCCAGTTCTTAATTTTGTGTCCTTCGTAGGAAACTTTTGCCTATCCAGTTCACTGATAATTTCTTAGTTTTTTATTGAGAAAGTTTATAGTTTTAGGTATTAAATGTAGGGCTGTGTTCCATTTCAGGTTAATTTCTGCATGTTAGGAGGTAAGGGACGTGATTATTTGCTCTCCCCCGTCGTGATAGCCAGCTCTTCAGTCCTTTCCTCTTATGAAATTGCCTTGGGATAGTTAGCAATCATCAGTTGACTAGTTAAGTGTGAACCTGTTTTTGTATTTGTGATTTTTTCCACTGATCTATGTGTCTGTCCTTTCACTTTGAAATCTTGCAATCATGCAGTATAACTGCTGCTTCATAAATCTTTTGCCTGTCCATTTACATTTTAGAATCAGTTTGGCAATTTCTTCACAAAAATCATGATTGAGATTGCATTTAATTCATACCTTAGTTAGAGGAGAATTGTCATCTTAGAAGTACTGAGTTCTCCAGTTCATGAATATGCTATAGGTTTTCACTTATATTTTATCTCATTCATGACAGTGTTTTCAGTACATAGGCATTCTACATTCTTTATTGAATTAATTCCAAAGTTTATTTTAAAACTGTGAATGGAAATTTAAAATTTTTTCGTTTTCTAATTGCTTAGTTAATAGGTAGAAGTACAATTAATTTTTGTAATATTGAATTCTAGTAAATGCCTTAGGTTTCCTATGTACATGACATTGTCATCTGCAAATACAGTTTGAGTTATTCCCTCTGTCCTTCCCATCTCTCCTTCCAGGAGGCCCCAGACCTGACATGTGCAATAATTTGTTCATTCGTGTTTTGATTTATTTCTTCATTCATGAAGTATTGAGCCATCTGCTCTGGCTCAGGCACGGTCATTACTCAAGGATACCAGGCAGAGGGACCTGCTCAGAAATGTCTCACAGACTAATGGAGAAGATGAACATATAAAAATAGTAATGAAACATTATTTAAAGAACAATGCTGAGTGTGCAGCAGGTGTTATGGGAACCCAGAGCAGGGACACCTAACCTGGTATAACAGCAGGAAAGCTGTTAAGAACATATCAAGCATAGGGGCTGCCATAAACAAAGCCACTGTGGGAAGAAGAGGTAGGGGGTGTGTGAGGAACTGTTAGATATGGCCTAGAACTTCTTGAATGCTTACTAGGTTTTAGGGAGGAGTGAGAGTTAGAGCTAAAGTGGCATTCAGAGGCCAAAACACAGATAGCACTATGTACTTGACTGACAGACTGACTTCATCCCAAGGATAGCAGGCAGTTACTGAAGAATGCTCCCTAGAGAACTTGCCTATTACTGCTTTTTAAGAATAGACTATCCTGACATTATGTAGAAGATGGTTTAGAGTAGGGACCAAAAGATCTAAGAAGATAGTCTGTGGGGTGTGGGGGGGCTAAAGCCGCTCCTGGGATTGGGAGGGGCCATTGCAAGATGGCAGCTGGCCCAGGGCCAGGAGGCGGAGTTGGTCTCGCCTGCAGGTAAACAGGAAGTCACAGGGATAGGCTAATGCCCTCGCTGCGATTATGTCATTGCTACTGGCCTATCACTTAGCGCCAAGTGGACCCACAGGGAGAAGTGATTGGTGGAGAATGATATAAAAGTAGCCAATAAAAGCTAGGACAACGATGACGAGAAAGACAGAGAGACTGACGGATAATGATGGAGAAGAAGGACGGGAGGGAAGAAGGGTGGCGGAGAGAGGGCTGGAGAAGCGAGGAAGATAGCTAAGGCCAATGGGGAAGGGGGCAGCGGAGAGAAGGGTTTAAATGCAGCCGCTTTTGACAGTGAAGGGTCCGGTTGTGGTTCCGGCTTTTCCCAGACCCTCGTCATTTTAGTTGTCGTTGTGGGACGTCAGCAACTGGTGGCCCGTACAGGGACTTTTTCAGGCCAAAAACAGACAAGAGGGAGCACGACAGTAGTCTAAACCAAAGGATGATTAGATCTAAGCTAAAGCAGTCATAGTAAGGATCACAGGTGTTTTGAGAAAATTTCAGATGTAAAACTGGCAAAACTTTGTGACTGATCCCAAGTAGAAAATGAGGAGCTAAGAAGAATCCAGATGGCTCCTATGTTTCTTCTTTAGGTGTCTAAGCAGCTGGTGATGCCACAAGCTGAGGCAGGATTATATTAGGAGGAGCTGGTTTGAAGATGTTGAGTCCAGTTTAGGAACTGTTGAGTTTCATCAGCCTGTCAACATCTGGATGAAAGAAGAGTGTGTGACATTCACATTGAGCAGATATACTGCAAGGCCCTCACAGCGTCAGCTGGAGGCCATTCCGACCTAGAAACCCATGGTCTCCTTGGTCTGCTCTTCTGAACTCTGTGACCTCGCCTGACCATGGGGTGCAGTCATACTTCATGTGGACAGCATCTGGTCTGTGGCTCAAAACCCTATTGATATACTTTTCCTCCCAAAGAGGTCATCCAAGTCCTTGAGTTGGCCAGACCTAGAATGTAATGAAAGAGACTTTCAGAGAATGACTTCAGAACTGAAAGTGACCTTCAGCTAAGCCTAGCGCTCTGCCCTCCTGTGAGGGAAAGATGGTGGAGAAGGGTAGATGCTCCACTTAGAGGATGCAGCTTACTAGATGGTATGCCGGTGGCTGCCACGGACTGTGGAGGGGAAGAGTGGGTACAGAGTTCAGTTTGGAGTGATGGAAACTGTGGGAATGGAAGGGGGTGTGGGATATACAACAGTGGGGATGCACTTAAAGCCAACAAGTTTTACATTGTAAAATGTTTAAACTGGCAGAAGTGTGTTCCATTTTACCAGTTTTAAAATGAGAAAATAAAGGAGCACACCTCTTTGGTAGGAGACATCTGGTCGGCACCCTCTCTTCAGGCTCAGTCAATCTGCCATTTTTCCTCCCTCTGATCCAGTCTCAGTCAGGGGTTAGTGAGGCTGTAAGAAATGACCTCTAGTTAATAACACATTATTCTGTATAAAGAATGTTATTTACTGAGTGCTCACAGTAGACCTAGTTCTGTACTCAGAACTTTATATTCATAAGTGAATATAATATTTCCAACAGCCTTGTGGGGCTGGGTTCCTAACCTTGTCCTTATTACGGAAGAGAAAACTAAAGCAGCTGAAAGCAAAGTACTTGGCGGAATTCCCTGAACTCATAGCAGGCAGTTTTTGAGTTTGACCTTTAGGTTCCCCATATCTTGTTAACAATTCTCTAAAGCTTGTGTCATGAGTGTACTTCTGGGGATGGGGAGGCACAGACAGATCACTGATCCGTCTGTCCTGGTAGTGAATGGAGCCCCCAGTCAGTGACCTCTGCCAGCTTCATTCTTTTTTCCCAACATGCCGTAGAGCAGTACCACTTTCTGGATAAGACCCATGATTTGAAAGAGATTGGCAAGCTAGCTGTGCTGCACTTCCTCCTCTATAATAGTGGGAGACCCTAGATATGGATATGGTCAGAGGAATCCCAGCCTCAGTGGGCAGGGCGGGCAGGGGGAACTGTTTTCCAGTTCCTGTCTGCATATGAGGCACTACCCAGAGTTGCCTCTGATACTTGCATCTATGAGGCTCTCTCTTTGTACTGTGAGCCTTTGAACTCTCCCCAGTGTTGAAAAGGAGGATTAAGGAATCACTGTCTCCAGGGAAACCGTAGTACCTGCCAGTGATCAGCAAGTTTTGCATACAGGTGAGCTTGGTGAAGATAATTGCAAAAAGGAATCTATCCGTGTGATTGAGGCCAGGGAATTAGCAATTACATTCACATTTTAGATGCCTATCACCCAGCAATTCATGACCTAAACCATTGTCTCTACTCAGCTTTATTTCCCAAGAAAGATAGAAGTTTCCTTTCATGTGTTTTCTCAGTTAGTCTCTCCGATTAGACCTGGAATCTTTTTGAGATCTGTAGGTCTTAGCCTTTGCAGAGATGGGGTGTGCCTTTGTACGCGCTCCAGGGTGAGATCGGAGTTTAACTCCATGAACACTGCAGCATATTTTTTGGGCCAGGTTCCATGCTGACTACCAAAGACACAGCTGAAATGAACAATCAGACTCCCTGAGGCTTTTTTTTTTTTTTTAATTCTTTGGCTAAGCTAGTAATTCTCATTTTTATTTGGCTGCATGCTTGGAAACTTCATATGTATTGTATACTGTCTCCTGTATCCAAAGGATTGGAAGAATTTGCAAAGCTTATCCTTAAGCTCTTTGTGTAACCAAGACCTCAGAAGTGAATTGTGCTTTCAACAAAAGCATCTCCAAGTGGCACAGTGTACGTTTTATGTTGGAGGAACAGAGCAAGGGCAAATCCTGAATTTTGAGTATTTCACTGCAGCAAGTCAATGAAAAGGTTGAGCCCGTGTTGATGGCACACTGCTTGAACCCTTCATTTACACAGAGATGAAAACATGCTCAGTTGGCCTGTAACCAAAAGGACAGGATACTTCCAGAGACCCATCCTTCTGGGAAGGGAGCAGCCCAAGAGTGCCGACTCAGTGGAGTCTATAGAGAGTGAACGAGGGGACCCTGATGCTGAATTCACAGATGGCTTATACTCCAATGCCATTCATAGCTCCCTTGAATCCAGAGGTGGAGGGATGACAGAAACCCAGCCCAGTTCGAAAGAAGTACTGTTTGATTTGAGCTTCTCGAGTGTAACTCTTTTAACCATTAGAAAATTCTTTGAAACACCCAAAGTTAGCCTCAGGACCGTAAGAAGTAATGTTAATTGTTTAGGTCACACGTGAGCCTAAAAGATCTAACAAGCTACCCATCCCTATCTCTGGCTCACACAATAAAGGTTTATGTCTTGCGCTGTCAGGTCAGGCAGGTGTGGGAAGAGGTTCCTGCATCCTGTAGGTGTTCTGGGATTCAGCTTCCTCTGGCCAGCAGCTGCCCCATCCCGTCACCTCAGCACTCCCTACGCTATCCTCTGCTTCAGGCACCCATGCCAGGCATGGTGGGAATTGGATTTTGAAGTAGTGTCTCTCCCCCTGGAAGACTGGCAAGTTTGCTTGCCCGTATCTTAGAGAAAAAGAGATAAATAAACCACAATGTTGATGGGCATTTGAATATCATGGTTGCGTTGTTGGTTATGGCAAAACCTGTAAGAAACTTGTTTCCTGCCTGGGAATGGATAACTACATAGTACTAAATTCACACCATTATACAACTGTGAAAATGATGAACTGTGTATCTACACATGACAAAGATGAAATCTGAAAAACCTAATGCTGATTGAAAACAGCCAGTTACAGAAGGAGTATAATACGATATAGGTTCTTCTATGCGAAGATCAAAAGCAAGCCACGCCAGACAATTTACTACTGTCTAAAAATCAAACCAGGTGTTTTTGAAAGGGCCTTTTAGGATCGTGGTTCTTTCTGGGGAGCGAGGCAGAAGTCTTAATGAAGAAGGCCTCCCTGATAAGACAGTTGCAGCCTACAGTTGTATGTCAGAAAATAACTGAATGTTACAGGTTGGGTTTGATATATGTCAGTTAGCAGGCAGTAGTTTTTGGTTTGGTTTGTTTTGCTTTTTAAAGAATGAACTGAAATGCCGTAGTTAGTAGAAATAAAAATGAATCTTTGTAGTTTTAACTACGCGACCAGGAGCAGGGCCATCACTTTGAGAAGGTACCTCTTATCCTTTGATTTTCCCAACACCGTGGCAGTGGTCCCTAGGGGCCTACCTACCATCACAGATGCTGGCTCTGATTTGTGTTGATCAACTCTAGTGCCCTGGTCCTTACTGTGGTTCTCTGCGATTTTTGTACATTTTCCCACGTCTCCATAATCAGCTGCACTCATTCGTTGATGCAGTGATCTTCAGGAGTCTTATGTGTCTTGATGCCTACTCTGGCAGTTTTTTCGGTGCAGAGAACTTCTACAAAACTATGTTGTGATCTTATCCAGTGAAAGGTGGGTTTTACAGACCTGCATCTGCGAAGCATTGTCCCTTTAGGGCACCTCCTACCTACAAAAAGGAGACCAAATCCAGCATTCCAGCAACCAAAGTCTGGGGCTTGTAACAGAGTAATTGCTCTACAGTTCTCCAGAAATACGTGCTCAATTTCCAGGGTAACCAAATCACTTAATAAACATGTCAGATCCCTTTTATCTCACAACGAAAGACCTGAAAGACCCACCACTGTAATTGCTGCTAGCCAAGATCCATCCCTTATCTGGCTGCTGGCGAACTGTCTGTAAATAATCAATCCAGAACAGTCCGCAGGCTGCAGCTCTCTCTCCCTCTCTCCTTTGCCTTCCCTACGCTCCACAGAGGATTGTGTGCTCTCTGCACTCGCAGTGAGTCAGCTTGTGGATGCAAACCCACATAGCCGGGGAAAAGCACTCAGGTTATCAAAGCACTGATCAGTCCAACTGCAGATAAAAATCAAGGCACTTTACAGCACCCCGATAGTTAGCTCAGCAACTGCATCCTGGAACACACAGTTCAGCTCCTCTGGGAACTACCTCACTGGGGAGTGACTTTTGGTCGCCCGGGAAAAAATGCTCGATTCTCAGACAGCAAACCCTTTGTGAAAGGGAAACAGACTCCGTCAAAACTGGGTGGTGACGAGATAAAGAGCAGCCACTCCTGTTTGAATGTTTGTCATTTTGGTGGGGATTTTGTTTAACATGGTTCCTACCTTATCTGTCTTCTTTCAGATTTATAGCTGTAGGGCCCATAAAAGGGAGGCCACAGATGTGAATATGGGTAGTGGAAAGATTAAAAAAAAATCAATAAAAACAATCATAAGATATTTGGGATTTTTTTTTTTTGCTGTTGTTTTCTTTTTTCTTTAAAATTGGAGACCACCTCATTGTCTCTAATAGTGTTTGACTAATAGTACTTAGTTGTACTTGGCTAAAAATACCTATTATGTAAATCCTGGAAGGGATGTTGTCTTTATGTTATTTATAGCATGTGTGCGATTTTCCATTAGTCTGTGCTGGAACACAGGGTAAATACGTTATTATAAATTAGAAATAGCTTTGTTGAATGCCTGTGTTGGCCTAGGCACTCTATATGGTCTCTCTCTCATGACATTTAAAATGAGAAAATCATCTGTATATGTCACCCTTGTGTAACACCATTCCAGAAAATAATCTTTCATTTATCTCTCAAAGAAGAATAAGGTGTGAGACAGGCTCTTGAAACGGTGGTATCTGGTGCCTGCGTGGACACCCTGTGGTTTCCATGCTCTGGACAGGGTCCTAGCTGCTGCTGTCCTTGGCCATTTATCTGTTCCTAAACCAGATACCACCTTGGTCTTTCCTGAACTAAAAGTCACCCTGCCCTTCGCCCAGAAGGCATGACTGTCCCTTAAAAGTCTGTTGATACCTTCTATGGTTTCTATGGGAGAGAAGTCTTGGCCTTTAACTCAGACCAGTGAAGTGTCATTTAAGAAACATTGCAAGAAATTAGTCATGGTGGCTTTCTCCAGCTAGAGAGGTGGATATCAGGGAGAATTAGTAAATTGCCTGAGATCCCACAGGTGGTGAATGAAGAACTAGACTTAAACCAGTCCCAGTTTACAAACTCACACTCAGCTCTTTCTGTTTGTCCTTACTTTATCTTATTCACACAATGATGTAATGCTGTTATTTCTTGATCCTTATTGTGATCTTGCCCTGTTTCCCAAGGATTCAGGAGTCTGCAGAGACGACAAGTGCTCGGAGTTGACATGCACAGGTGTTTGCCAGAGCCTCGGAGACACGAACGATATGGAGTATCTCAGTTAGTTTTGCCCGTTTAGGAGACACATATCAGAACACACAGCTAGACCTTAGTGGAGTGCTTACTGGCTCGGCGGTGTTGAAACAGGAGGTAGCTGCTTCACACTCATGGATTTCCTCAGGAGAGCACAGGATCTCTTTTCCCACCACCCCCAGTAGAGTTTTGTAAGTGCGGAGTAGTTGAAGGGCCCTAAGCTGGATCAGAGCCACCACCTGCAACTAGGGCAACTTCCTCCTGCATCGGGGAGATTGTTCCTTCAAGGTCTCCGCACCCAGGCAGTGAACCAGCTCCTCATGACCTGGGAAAACGCCTCTCCTCATGACTTAGGGTCTCACAGGATTGACTGTGCAGTCAAGTGCATTGATGTGGTCACAGTCTTCAAAGAGTTTCCTGTTTTGTTTCTTCTTCTTCTTTTTTTTTTTCAAAGAAAAAAAATTGAGATTAATCTTGTCTATTCCTTCTGAAGGAAGCAAGACTCTTACATATCCATCCTCCTTACATTATTTATTCCATTGCATTTGTCAAACCAGAAACCATCCTATGATTTTGAAAAAGATCTTAGATAAAGATAAAAGATCTGAAGTAGCCATTAGTTAACAGGGAAGGGATCAGCCAGACGGGTTAGCTGTCCCATGTAGTATTTACTTACTCTGCATGTCAGTCTGCTAGTGCCCAGTTTTAAAAGGCTTCTCAGGTTTTGTTGTATATAGGTATTTATGCTCAAACTTTGTCATGACCCTTGTTTTTGTGACATTTATGTTAATCAGTGATGTTTACTCATCTTAAATGATCCTTTGGTTAGTTTTAGGCACTGGGTAGAATTTGAAGCTGGTTCCTACTTTGAAGGACTATGACTTTCATTAGTGATGTAGATCGAGAAAAAGCACAGATGTGGTACTTATCAGCATTTTTTTTAATTTTTAAAAGATTTTTATTTATTTTTATTGAAAAGTCAGATATGCACAGAGGAGAAGAGACAAATATCTCCTGTCTGCTGATTCACTCCTCAAGTGGCTGCAGTGGCCAGAGCTGAGCTGATCTGAAGCCAGGAACCAGGAGTTTCTTCTGAATCTCCCAAGTGGGTGCAGGGTCCCAAGGCTTTGGGCCGACCTCTACTGCTTTCCCAGGCCACAACCAGGGAGCTGGATGTGAAGTGGAGCAGCCAGGACATGAACTGCCGCCCATATGGGATCCCATTATATACAAAGTGAGGACTTTAGCCACTAGGCTACCACATTGGACCCATTACCAACACCTTTTGAGGGGAAGGGAGAGGGTTTGTGCTGGCCAGTAGAGAATTGGGAGAGTTCTTTTGGGAAGCATCCAAGACAAGGTAATTTTAGGATTCCACTTTGCAGGTGGGGTATGCTATTATGAACGGAACGTAAGAGATTCTTTCCAGTGTTTAAACCACTTTATCCAAAAGCAGCAATGGCAGACTGTGGTCATACTGTGTTCAGAACTGTTACTCGGTAACCTAATAGAAATCAAGCACTTCTCCATGTTAAAATTACAAAAGCTAAATAAAATGCCTAGTCTTTTATTTGAGGTTTAGAAATTAGAATCAACTGGATTAGCAATTAGGGCATCTCATGAGAAAATGCTGCTTAGGTAAATTCTTTCACAACCTGTGACTTTGGGGTGGGCAGTAGAGTGGAAGATGGAATCCTGTGTGTCATAAAAAGGGAAACTGTTATTTAGCAAAGGCCCACAGGTAAGAAACAGGTACATGTGGTTTATCAGAAAAGTTCATTATCACAGTCAAATGAAGGCATCGTTTGATAGAAATCTGCCTTGGCTCCGAATGGCCATGTAGGTGTAACAGAAGGTCACACAGGGGCTCCACAGAGAGCACACAAGTGGCCATCGAACCTCTCTCATGTCATGAGTATAAGATGATTCAAGTGGCACCTGCTGGCAAGTTACTCATTAAGTCTGTGAGACCGAGAAAGCCAACAGTGTGACAGGGACTTCCAGAGTCCTGGGCACCTCTGTGCCTGTAGAAGCCAGGACAAGCTTTACAGAGAACCCTGTAAACCACGGGTGGCATGACTGAAAGAACAGGCGGAGAGCTGAGAGCTGCAGGACATGGGGAGAGCAGTGGAGCCCAGCAGCGCCAGGGCTCCTTTGGAACTGGGCAGTGCAGGCACCCCTCATCCCAGGAAGTCCCTGCGGTCGCAGTGCTTTCAACCAATCTTCTGGAAGACTACTTACTCTGCCTGCCCCACAGGGCTTTTGTGAGGAGTAAATCATATGAAAACAAATTGGAAGCTATCCCATGTTTGCCACTCCCATGCCTCCACCCTGGCTCGTGTGCCTCTCGCTCTGTGCCATGTGCTGCAGGAATGCTTGGAGACACCGCTTGTGTCCGTGGTCGGTCTGTGTCGCCAGGCTCACCTTGCCCCTCAGGCTTTCTCGCCGTCTCAGCCCTGGACTCTGGGTTGTTAGCCCTCCTTGCTGCTTCTCCCTGACCTACCATTCACCTTTCTTGGAACCTGACTTTCTGCCTTGGGCACCCCCACGTTTGTCACACATTTGGCCTAACAAACTTGCATGACACTAACATGTATTATCTTGGAAGGTTTGTTAATGGTCATGTATGTATATCATCATTGTGGGTCCAGGACTAAGTCTGCATTGGTTTTTTTTTTAATATTTATTCTATTTTTATTGGAAAATTCAGATATACAAAGAGGAGAGACAGAGAGGAAGCTCTTCCATCCATTGATTCACTCCCCAGTAGCTGCAATAGCCAGAGCTATACTGATCTGAAAACAGGAGACCAGGAGCCTCTTCCAGATCTCCCACATGGGTGCAGGGACCCAAGGCTTTGGTCTATCCTCCACTGCAGAGAGCTGGATAGGAAGCGGGGCCACCAGGGTTAGAACCAGCATCCATATAGGATCCTGGCATGTGCAAGGCAAGGACTTTAGCCACTAGGCTACTGTTCTGGGCCCTCTGAATTGAGAATTTATTGATGGCTATGCACAGTGCCACCTGATGAAGTGCAAGAGCTGGGTGTTCAGAGTGCCTTGCAGTGTGGAAAGCACTGGCGTTTGCAGAATCTCCTCATTACAACCTTGAGAGGCAGGTGGTGCTATCCTGCCCTCTTTTCAAATGAGAGAAAGCAGCTTAGAGAACTTATGTAATGCTAAACTTCTGACTTGAAAGGACGGGAGTGTGACTCTGCAACCCACTGGAGAGCCGGGATGAAGCTTGTGGTCAAGGGTAGACATGAAGAAGAGTTCCTGCTGTAACAAAGCTGGCGCATCGCTTTGGCTGAATTAGTGAAGCCCTCAAAGATGTGACTGGCCCCACCCAGCACAGTGGACATCACTGCAGGTGGTGCTGCCCTTGAGGCTGCAGAGTAGGGTCCACAGGTCTCCCGCCGACCTACTGGTACAAGTCAAGTGAGTGGGAGCCAGCAGGACTGTAGGTGACTCAACTTCTGCCCTGGCTGGAGTCAGGCAATAGACTTTGCAGCTCATTTCCCAGGGAATTTTCTAATGGGCCAATGAGTTCATTTCTGTTCTAAACACACCTCTCCCCCTCCCACCCCTGGACAACCCCAAAATGGCAGAGTTTCTCATCCAATTGCCTGAATGAAACCAAGGGGGGGTGATCTCTCCAAAAGTAAACTGAAATATTGGCTGTGGCGTCAGTAATTCCATTCCTAGCCAAATGGACAAAAAGCCCTTCCAATTTTCTCTGAATGGACTCCGGGTATAGACTGATGTAGCAGTCCTGCTGCCTGGCTTGTGAAGGCATAAGCTCTGAGCAGGTAGCCTGCATGTGCCTCCAGGTGAATTCACTTTTCCTGTTGCCCAACTGGGGCAGGCCCAGGGTACGGCTTGGGGGAGCTGGCAGCACTAGGTCCAGAAAGGCAAGCTGCAGTCCAGGGTGCAGGCCTGGAGTGGAAAGCTGCACAGTAAATGGGTGGAGTTCCAAAGCTTAGTTGTGTATATAGAGAATTCAGGGTGTGGCAAGGGATCAGCTCATGGGAGAGCAAAGATTAATATTTAACACATATGCATTTATTAGCGTGGCTGGATGTTTCGGCCTTAATTCACAATTCAGAATATTAAAAGTCAATAGGATCACTGATATTTCTCTTTCAGTAGCCAATAAGCAAGCACCCTTTACTGAAACAGTAGTTTAGAGTTCCTGATTATCCTAAAATATTACAGTTCTATTTTGCAGAAGTTTTTAGAAATATTTTTCAAAAAGTTCCTTCTTCCGTCTCCAGCCCTATCTATGTCAAGGGTAGGAATTAGCCGTATTTCCTTTAAAGCATTTGATGAGGCTTCCTTCTGCCCTCCCCAACATCTACCAAATTTTTACCTCAAAAAAAAAAAAAAAGATGGGGTGGGGGTGCAATATGGCCAGATTTCTACCTTTACAAGTAAATACTGCAGTTTGGCTGGGTAACTGCTTGTGGAAGCTTGTTAGGTCCAAGTGAGTCACCGGCGTAGATGAAGTTATTTTTAGAGATGTAATTTGTACTGTTTAGAAAAGAATAAAGACATGGCAAAAGGCTAGATCACTCATTATAGTTTACAGAGCTCATGAACCCAGCATCCATGCAAAAGATGACTCAGCAAGGGGTCGCCTGGTACTTTCTCTCCGGATTTTACAGACATGAGTCATCCACTTGAGGCTGCAGACACAGCACGGAGGTACCTGTGACTCAGCTCCATTTAGCCGGAGCCCTAGCATTCAGTTCTGATACACTTTTGTCTTTAAGGACGGAAGAAGTTACCTATCAAAGCAGTCTGTGCCTCCGTGCCACACAGCCCTTGGATATTTCTTCAGCAAGGACTGGCTGACTGCACCTGTGGCCCTGGGAGGACGTTGTTGGGGATGGTGCTGGGCAGCTTGGCCCTCAGCCTCTGCTGCACACACAGCTCAGCCTGCTCCTGCCTCCTGACCCCAGTACTCCACCATCCTCACTAGAAAGAGCAACAGCAGCTTTCTGCATGAAGATATCCAACATGAAGGGCCACTTGTATGCGTGAGACAGAGAGAGAGAATCCACAGCCCACAACGTTAACATTCTGTTTCTGTAAATTGGTAAATATAGCTTTCAAAGACCTTCTCCATACCACACTGACCTATATCAGAGATTAGGAGTCAGTGGGCCCAGTACAGTAGCCTAGCAGCTAAAAGACCTTGCCTTGCATGTGCTGGGATCCCAGATGGTCGCCAGTTCTAATCCCGGAAGCCCCTGCCTCCAATCCAGCTCCCTGCTTGTATCTTGAGAAAGCAGTGGAGGATGGCCCAAAGCCTTGGAACCCTGCAACTGGTTCCGGACTCCTGGCCACAGATCAGATCGGCTCAGCTCTGGCCCATTGCGGCCACTTGGGGGAGTGAATCAATGAACAGAAGATCTTCCTCTCTGTTCCTCCTCCTCTCTGTGTATCTGACTTTCCAATAAAAAAAAAAAAAAAAAAAAATTTTTTTTTTAAAAAAGAAGTCAAATAACAGTTTCATAAAGTATTTTTCTTACATTTCTTAAAAATCCTTGTCCACAACCACACGCACACACACTGGTATCGCCAACCTTCTTGGTTAGACGCACTTGTCAGCGTAAGTGCTTGTGCCTTCTGTGGGTCACTGCCTTGTCCCCCAGGGCTCTCCAAGTGCAGCCTCATCCAAGGCTGTTCCCTCCTTGTCATAGACACACATTGGTAACCTAGCCTGGAATAGAACTGTGCCTTCACATATTCAGGTTGCAGACATATCAGGAGATTTTTCATAGCTGTTTGTTACAACATGGAAAGTGAGAGGACCCTGCCCCCATGCCTTTTAATCTCTTCTATCGTGTACTACATCTGTAGCATTGTTACTAAGAATGTCAGGGCTTATGGAGGTTAAAGCTTGGTCCTGCTGTCAAGAAGAAAAGCCTCGTGTACCTTCAAGGTAGCTCAGCAGACATTCAAGTATCTGGTATGGCCTAAGTTCTGTGTTTTGGCCTTGTGCTCCCAGAAATGGGTCATGGCACTAAGGAGTGTGTGCTCAGGTCTGGGAGACAGACTTGCAAACCATGAATACTAACACTGTGCAGGAGACGCACTCCACAGGTCTGCAAAACCCCTCCTGAGAGTTCCAGAGCAATGGCCCAGAGGCTGGGCTTTGAGTATGAATAGAAGCTTTCTAGGTCAATGAAGAACAAAGAATGTCCCAGACAGAGAGGAAAGTGTGCTTGTGGATTATGTGCACATTCTGTAAGTCAGGAATACTCACAGGGTGGAATTCCTGTGAGTGAAGGAAGTAATGGGGAGACGAGGCAGGAAAGGAATGTGCCTGACTGTGGAAAGCATTTGTAAGTTATTCAAAATATGTCCCATCCTGGTGGAGAGTCTTGGAAGCTTTCTAAACAGGGATATGGCATTGTCGCAGTTATGCCGTCACATAGCAAAGAGGATGCATTCAAGTGGGAAGAACCCAGGGTAGAAGAAACACCTGGAGGTACTGAGATAATGGGAGAAGAGAAGAGGAGGAGGGGGCGGTTTCTAGAAATTCTTCAGAGTAGAGTCAGAACTTGGAGAGTGTTCAGATTTGAAGGGTTTAAGGAGAGGAAGGAACTGCACATTGCCCTTTAATTCCTAGTTAGAGTAGCTGAGGGGAGAGTGGACACTTAAGAGCTCCAGAATTTGTAGGTGAGAGAAAGAGTGTATTGTGTTTTGTCTTGTTTGCATGGTAAGCAAATGGAAGTATTAAGTAGGTAGCCAGAAATGTGAGACGTCAACTTCATGACCCACGTCGTGGTGGCTTTGGAGGCTGTGGCACTGATGGTTCCTATGGTATGAGCATGTGAAATGAAAGGACAGAGAAGAGCTCTATGGATGCAGCTAATGGAGGGCAGGAGAACATTCTGATTGGAGATTGAGAAACATCAGGGGCTAAGATGAGTACCAAGAGAGCGAGAGAGATTTGACTCAAATGCACCTGCTTTAGTAGTGGTGCTGGTGTGTCTGGACAGAGCCGTCAAAGAATACAATCTGTTAGATGGAGTGAAGCCAGGAGTGAGTGGTTACTGAATTAGCTGGCAGTCCTCTCATTCTGAGAGTTTGCAGAATTACCGGAAAAGTGAAAGGCAACAGGTAGGAGGGGTGAAAGGATGATGGGCTAGGGCATGCTTTGGGGGGTGTGAAGATCTGCAGCATACGGTAAGAAACCAGTGCAGGAGATGTGGAAATTTCTGGCATGGAATTCAGTCCCTCTGGGGCCACACATGGCAGTAAGATGAAATCTGCAGCTGGGACCACTGGGGAGTTTGGCCTTTCTTCTCTGAGTGAAGGGACAGTTCTCAGGGAGAAGAATACCATTGGCCCTGGCCTGAGGCTTAGCCAGAAAACTGAGGGCAGTTGGGTGGGGATGCACAGTAGTAGGGTAGGCCTTTGCCTCTCCATCCACTCAGTGTGATTTCTGCTTTCCTTATCTACTCAATGAAAATGGCGCATTGTAGAGTATGTGAAAGGGAAACAGAACCCAAGTTGTAGCTAGTCCTTCTCTAGTCCTCTAAAGCCCAGTAGCAATCAATGCAACCTCTTATTTTAGTCCTTGTCACACTATATTGTGATTTGTTTACTGACTGTCCCAGTAAGGAACCCTTCAAGAAAGGTTTTGTTTTAGCATCACCTTGAAATTTTCTGCCCTTTACATAGAAGGTCCGTGTGCGCCGCATGCATGTGAAGGCCTTTGAAAAGATTGCACAAGTTGGCCTGGTGGCGTGGCCTAGCAGCTAAGGTCCTCACCTTGAACGCACTGGGATCCCATATGGGCGCCGGTTCTAATCCCAGCAGCTCCACTTCCCATCCAGCTCCCTGCTTGTGGCCTGGGAAAGCAGTTGAGGATGGCCCAAGGCTTTGGGACCCTGCACCCGGGTGGGAGACCCGGAAGAAGTTCCTGGTTCCCGGCTTCGGATCGGCGCAGCACCGTCCGTTGCAGTCACTTGGGGAGTGAATCATCGGACGGAAGCTCTTCCTCTCTGTCTCCTCCTCTCTGTATATCCGACTTTGTAATAAAATAAATAAATCTTTAAAAAAAAAAGATTGCACAAGTTCACATACTCTTTTTTTACCTTGACTTTTGCTCATGCTTTCGATCCTCCTGTCAACCAAATCCTAGTAGACTTTTATGCAGTTGAAAGCCCATGAAACATTACACTGTGCCAGGAGTTACCATGACTCTGTTGGTCAGAAGTCCTGCAGTCAAGAAAGCTCTTGGTTACCTTCTTCAAATCTCAGGCAAGCAACTCTGTCTTGTGTAGATCTTACAAGGCCCTATTCCTTTAAACCAGAAACATACACACATGCACACACATGTGTTTAGCTACAGAACATTTAGTATCTCTGTACAACCCTGGGTCACTTATTCCCCTGAATCTCAACATCACACGCTCCTTGTGATCATTGCTGGTGCCTGCTCGGGCACTCCTTTGTAGAATTCAGCTTGATTTTTCTGTGACCTAAGATTGAGCAATGACTTAGCAAGCTGAACATTTAAAGAACCAAACCTGTTTTTCCATGGAACCAATTAGTAGCATACCTGAAATGAACCATCTGGCCTCTAGGAACAAAGAGCTTTCCACCAGAGAGTGTTGGTAGGGGTCATGGATAAGGTGGGGCAAGTGAGAATGGCTGTGTGAGAGGGTTACCTGTGGCATTTCACTGTGGAGTCTGCTAAGGTGTGACCAGCTTTAAGGTACTTTATTTTGAAGTCCTTTGGAACTTGGTTTTCTTTTTTTAAATTTCTAATCTGGTTCTTTTCATCTGTGCCTAAGTTCATGAGTTCATGAACTTCAGTTTCTATATTCCAGTCACAGTCTTTTCACCTGAGCTCATGGGGCTACACCAACATCTTTTCAAGAAGTAAAGGCTTGATGGGCATCCCTTGAGCTGCCTAACAGCACCCAAGAATTGTGTTTTTATCCAGAAAACCTTGGCTAATCCACATGGCCTGTAGGACAAGGAGTCAAATTAAGGTAATTAACCTGATATCAATGTGTAGGAAACATACAAAGGCAATTCCTGGAGGTAGAGGAACCTTATTGAATTACTTCTGGTATTAATGGATTCTTATGTGGAGCTAAGGGGGGGGGGGGGATATGGTGAGGGAACAGTGGTTCCCAGATATTCTTAGTTTTAACCAGAAATGTATTCACCTGTGTAAAGCACGGAAATTTTTTTCAAAGTACTTTTTTCCCATGTCTTGATCCACAGTGGAAGTGGATGTGGGCCCCAGCCAGGCCCTCCTAGAAGACAGGATCCAGTGGTTAGCCCTTTTGGGTGGGTGGGGGGCTTTCCAGAGAAGGAGGCAGCAATATTGGGAGCCAAGATGACACAAGGTTTTGCATTTGGCAAAGTTGAGTCCTGACCTGAAGTGTGGTGAATGGTGAGTAAACTATGGGTTCTGCTTTAGACCTGTACTGTGATGCCCCCCAGCTGGGAATAGAACCTTCTGGTGGCATGGGAACCACTGTACTTAAAATCTGAAGACCCAGGCCCAAAGGTAAACCCAGCTCTGTCTCAGTATGGTTTTTTTTTAAGATTTATTTATTTTTATTGGGAAGGCAGATATACAAAGAGAAGGAGATACAGAGAGAACTTCATCTGCTGGTTAACTCTCCAAGTGCCTGTAATGGCTGGAGCTGAGCTGATCCAAAGCCAGGATCCAGGAGCTTCTTCCAGGTCATCCACGTAGGTGCAGGGTCCCAAAGCTTTGGGTTGTCCTCAACTCCTTTCTCAGGGCACAAACAGGAAGTTAGACAGGAAGTGGAGTAGCTAGGACATGAATTGGTGCCCATATGGGATCCTGGTGGATGCAAGGCCAGGATTTAGCCACTAGGCTATCATACCAGGCCTTGTCTCACTATTCTTTATGAGCTCTTTCTGGTCCAGGTTGTACTGTTCTCATGTAAATGGGGCAGTATGCCCACAGAGAAATATATGTGAAACTTATTGATACCAGAAGGCTTCAATTACAGTGTTGACCAGGCTGGGCCTCCAGGTGAGCAGTCAGGGAGGGACATGAGGATTTAAAGTCATCAACACGTGAATTCAGCCTCGTGGAAGCAGCTGTCAAAGGGCCAAGATCCAGAGTTAGCAAGCCCTTCAGCTGAGCTTTGAGAGTGAGGGGGTGCTAAGCAGATGGAGAAAAGGAGGCAGTAAAACTTGCAAGAGGAAATAACAGATCAATACAGTGTTATGGAAACTGGAAGACACACAAAAGTGAGCAACAGAGTCAAAGGCACTCACATGCCATCGATATGACCATAAAATACCTTCCTGATTGAAAGGAAGAAAACGAGGAAACTGGAATGTCATACACCTGGCAGGGGAGATACCATGATTAGGAAACTGGGATGTCAAAAATAAATAGTCTTCAAGTCTGAGGCTGTTGTGCCCTTAAGCCTTACTTGTCTGGAAAACAAATACATCGTCTTCCTCCTGCTGTCATGAGGACTGCATAGGTCAGTCTCTCATCTTTTTTGTCCTCTTGACCAATGGTCGGGCAATTTGTTTTCTTGTGAAATACTCCCACTGAGACAACCAAGGAGCCAAATACCGGAGCAGAAGCCTCCCCAGCTTTGTGTTAGTTCACTGGCTTGTCCCCAGAGTAGTTTACCCTCCAGCAGGAAGGGCAAGACGTAATCCTACTGCAGTCAGTGCATGTCCATTTCTATCCTTTCTTGTAGCATTTTTTTTAAAGCATGGAATAACTTGAAGAACCAAACCAAATAAAAGAAACCACCGTGCCTAACCATTGCCTGTATGAAGAGACTTTCAGATGTGGTTAATGAAGAACCCAAAGTCATACAGTGAAAGCAGTGATTGTGCTGTTGTTTGTTTGGTTCCTGCAGGGAGGTTACTGGTGTTTTGTCTGTGGCTGCTGAAGCAGTTGGAGCCACTCCCCATGTTGCAACGCCACCTCCTTCTAAAGGCAGGATGATTTCTGCCACTCCTTGCTAAAGTGTGCTTTGGCTCATGTGCCCTCCATAGTAACAAAACTTGGGAGATCATATTATTTTTTTAAACATTCATTCGAAAGGCAGAGGCTTTCCATCTGCTTATGCATTCCCCAAATACCACACTCAAGGAGGATCTTGAATCTCAATCCACATGGCAGGGATGCAAGTGCCTGAGCTACCTGCCTTTCCTGGTGTGATTAGCAGGAAGCTGCATCAGAAGCAGAGCCAGGCCTGGCCCAGGCACTCTGATCCAGATTGGCAATGCCCCAGGTAGCCATAATTGCCTCACTTGAACCATCACCTGGGAGAATTTTAAATAGCTTATCTACTCAGCTGGACCTTGTAAGCATATGTCAAAAGAAACTGGAGAGGTGTCACAAACTGAATGCTTTACCCCAGGCCTGACTGCCACACCTTCTAGCAAACCTCAGTTGGCTCCCAAGTCACTGTCAATTTAGCCTCCTAGAGGGGGTCCATGGTGCAGCTGCACTAGCCATTAAAATTCAAGAATAACCTGATGGATTGAAGCAAAATAAGCTCAGGGAGGGTCTCCCACACAGTGACTGTATGGCCCATTGTATGAGTTTGTGGTCACAATTTTGACTGTGAGTTGTTTAGAAAGGAATACATTAAAAGTAAATATAAAGTCCTCTTTAAAAGGGTTGGAATTACAAGCAGTTCAAACAGCAACAACAGAAAAAGGTTTTCGAGTTAGGAACAAACCTTCCGTTATCTGAAAAGCCCAAGGGACCAGGCATGATTTACAGAGTGTAAATACACTTTTCCTAGACTGCTGATGACCCAATACTTTCTCTTGCAGGTTGTCTTATCCCTTTAAATTTGGATACACAAGTCAGGCAGCTCAATTATGTTGGGATACGCCTCAACACGATCCATTTTTCTGTGCACCATTTATTTTCTTTAGTTCCAGTAAGACATGAGACTGATGCGACAGTTCAAAAAGCATCACTTTAGGCAACAATTGTGCCTTTATTTCAATTGAAGTTTCTAATTGGCCTTGCCAGCAAAGAGCATTAATTGATTTACATTCCTCCACTGTACCCTAACACCTACTCCCCACCAAGCCACTTTGAGAGAAGAGAGATGCTGGCCAGAAAACCATAATAAAGTAAATAGAATACCTGGATAATCCATAGACCAAGCAGGAAGATGTACAAAGATGCTGATACTTCTTCTTTACTCAAATCAGGCATTCAACAGAAACAGAAGAAGCCAGTACTTTGGTGGATACCCCTGCGCTAACTGGGGTATACTTCCTCTTCAGAACACAACAGAAAACTGTCCCTCCACTTGCTCAGTGAGCATCTTCTACAGAGATACTGGCTTGGTGGCTAGCTCTTGCCGCAGGACCCCATCTTCAGCTCTCTAGAGCTGTGGCTTCTTTATGTAAAGAAAGAAGATTGCAGAGTTAAAAGTGAAGAATTTCTCATTTTTAAAGATTAGTTTATTTGAAAGGCTGAGAGAGAGAAAGAGAGAATGAAAGAGATTTTTTATCCACGAGTGCATCTCTAAATGACAGTAACCAGGGCTAAGCCAGTCCTAAGCCAGGAGCCTGGAACTCAATCTGAGTCTTCCACATAGGTGGCAGGGGCTCAGCTACTGGAGCCATAACCCACTGCCTTTGCATGTATGTAACAGAGCTGGATAAGAAGCTCAGCAGCTGGAATGAATTGGTGTTCCACTATGGGATCAGTGTCATGGACAGTGGCTTAACCCACTGGACTGCAACACTGGTCCCCAAAGTGAAGAAATGTTCCACTATGGGATCAGTGTCATGGACAGTGGCTTAACCTACTGGACTGCAACACTGGTCCCCAAAGTGAAGAAATCCTAAGAACTCCTGAGTTTGCTCAAATTAAAACTGTGGACACAATTAAGTCTGAAGCTCAATTGAAGGAAAATAGTCACTTTTGACTCAGCAGTTGTATTTTCTCAGTTGGAAATCAGGTTTAAAAAAAATTGTATAGATTCAGGTTTATATGTTTGTTTTAATTGCTTCTAAGAGAAAAGCAAATAATAATAGGTATCATTTATGAATGTCTGCTATGTGCCAGTTATTCTACCCATATATTCATTATATTATATAAGCCACCTAGCAGCCTTGCAGGGTAGGTTTTCCCATGAGAAAACCTAGACTCTAGAGAGTTTAGTGAATTGCCTCGGGTAGACCTAGGTTGTAACTGGCAGAGTAAGAATCAAGCCCAGATCTGTTGAATTCCAAGGCCCGTATTCTTTCCAGTATATTCTCCTATTAGTGCATTCCTTTAGGTTCCACCCTTCATTTATCGAGTGCTTTCTGTGTGCCAGACATCATAGTGCATACCTGACATGATTTATTTTCAACCCCCTCAAGTTAGGGTTTTTCCAGTTTTATGGATGAGAAAAGGTGCTCAAAGAGGTCAGTCCGACTGCCAGAAGTGTATGATTACTAAGCAGAACTGAGGTCTCCCATCTCCAGGGCATGTGCCTTCCCTGGAACCTCCAGCTTCCCTAGACAAGCTGTCCTGTCCAGCTCACAGTCTGAACTGACCCCCAGAGAACCAAAGAATGGGTTTATCTTTGGACATTTCTGGGGAAGATACCTCACACTGCCCATTCTACTGGGTCAAACATTTTCAAATGCTTTTAGTACTGCTGTGCAGTATATATCCGGAATGTAGAACGCCTAGAAATTATAGTGCAGATTTAAAACTAGAAGGAATGGTGCCATAGCACGGTACATTAAGCCTGCACCTGCAGTGCCAGCATCCTGTTTGAGTTCCAGCTGCTCCACTTCAGATCCAGTTCCCTGATGCTGTACCTGGGAAAGCAGCAGAGGATGCCCCAAATCCTTGGGCACCTACATCCACCTGGGAGACCTGGAGGAAGCTTCTGGCTCCTGGCTTTAGGCCAGCCCAGCTCTGGCCATTGAAGTGATTGCGAAGTGGAGCATAGGATAGAAGGGGTGTGTGTGTGTGTGTGTGTGTGTGTGTGTGTGTGTGTCCTTCTCTCTCTGTAAAATAAATTTGCCTTTTAAATAAAATTAAATGAATATTTAAAGATATATATATATATAAATTCCTCACCCTGTCTTACAAAGCAACACAAAAGCAAATCAATGTATCAAATGTATGATTCAGAACCTTAGTCCCAAATTGTATAGCTTATTCACATGGGAAGAGAGAGAAGGGAGCTCTTAGCAGCTCCCTGTCAGGCTTTCTACTCAGAACTTTGTTGACAACTAAGTCTAAAAGCAGTGTTTAAGGAAGAGGAATTGGCTCCTATCATGAGAAGTAAGTGGTCGTGCTCGTCTCATTATACCTACATTATTCCTGATTTGTGCTTTGTATTTTCCACAGTATTCTCCAATTTGGAGGATTTCTACTCTGCTGGAGTCACTGAAATTACTGAAAAATATCTGTGCCACTGGAATGAGTGGCACAGGCAGGGTCTTATCTCTATACATGTTTAGGAGTAGCACTGCTCATAGAAAAATGACCACACTCCCTTGCTTTGTGTTCAGAACATTCCATAGTTTGACATCTTTATCCAGCGCTCCTCTGCAAAGTCTTCTGTCCTCCAGCCTATATCTGTCTGCCCTAATCACCCTGATCCTCATCCTTCTCGACTTTTCTGTTCTGTCTTATTCCCACAGCCTGGATTTCCTTGCCTTTCCACTGTCTTCCCCCATTATAATCCACCCACTGCAACCACCCATCAGAATCTTAAATGTTGGGGCAGGAATTTTACCTAGCGATTAAAACACCTACATCTAACATGGGAGTGCCTGGGTTTGAGTCTTGACTCTGCTCCTAATTACAGCTTCCTGCTGTTGCACACCCTGGAGGCAGTGGGGATGGTGCAAGTGTTTGGGTTCCTGCAGGCCATGTGGGAGACCTGGATTGCATTCCTGGCTCCTGGCTTTGACTTAGCCCAGTCTCAGCCATGGTTGGCATTTGAAGAATGAACAAGGAGATAAGAGTTCTGTCTCTCTGCCTCTCAAAATAAGTAAAAATAAAATTAAGTAAATGAAAGTTTTTTAAAAATTTGACTTCTCAGAGCCTGTGCAAAGCCATCAAACCCTGTTAGTCTCTTCAGAGCCCTTGGCTGGAGCATCTTTCCACCTCTGAGCCCTGGGGTGATGGCTGCCTCCATCACAGCCTCAGCAGGGACTCCCTGCCAGAGAGCATGGGCCAGCACTGCCCGGAGGAACCACCTTCTCTAGAGCTGGCACATGCTGGGAGCTCAGGAAATGTTTGTCAGATTGGGTCCATGGTGTTTTCTTTAGGATACAAACGTCATAAGTAGATCATTTTTTTTAGAAACTAGAGTGGTTTGAGGAATTTTTTTTCCTTCATTAGTCATCCTTTGTATCTAACTGGTTTGTTCTGCTTTTTTGAGACTGGAATTTAAATTTACTAGTATTAGTCTCCCTACTCTAAACAAAGAAAACATATTTGCCCTTTTCCCCCAATCACCTTCATTTGGCACATTATCCAAGAAATGTTTTGTAATTCAAAGATTATGACTATTTAAAAACTTTGCCCAGTTTGTAAGTGCTGGGAATTTTGTATTTGAATATATTTTAATTTGTTTAAGGATTCTTTTAATCAAACTCTTCCCTAATTTAGCCAGATTTCTTTTTTTAATCCTCCCAGGCCAAGAATGTATTTATTGAGACTAAATTCTTTTAAAAATAGAAGTTAAAACAGTACTGAATGCTATTTATGGTGTTCTCTCATGCACTTGATTCTCTCTGCATCTCATAAAAGTGTTACTTATATGTCTGGTGCAGTCAACATTTCTTCACTTGGATAATCTGTGCCAGCTAGTTCCTAGTGTGGATACACTGCCTAGTACAGATCTAGTGTGGTGGTGCCAGTGGAGGATATAACACAAAGGTGGGTACTCGCTAAGCTTTAGCAGCCCAGCTGAGAAGTGGGTGATGTGAACAGCCATGAAGGAGAAATCACAGAGCAGGTGAGGGAAGATTTCTGGAAGAAAGTGGTGCCTAGACTGCACAACAGAGCTGGAAACAATAACAGGTGTAGGGACTGCACCAGGAGCCAGTTCTGAGGAAGTGAGAGTATCAGGACTGCAGGGGCACCAGGGTTGAAGTGGGGTGCTGTCCAGAGGCCACACAAGCCAGTGGCCCAGCAGGCAGGAGCTGCCTGCTTCAGCACCTGGCCCAGCCTCAGCAGGCAGGGACCTGGGTTCCAGCATGGAGTGTAGCCCACATGTGTGACACATGAAGCAAGGGGTCACCAAAGCACTCGAGCCAAGGACAAGGCTCCTCTACTGGAGCCCCCTGGGTTCCAGCCTCAGATATTAGTATACCCTTGCTTCCAGCACTCAGCACACTCTACTGCAGAACACAGTTGAAAGCATGCGGAGTTCCAGGATAGAAGCATTTCCTGCCACAGCCCTGATGAGGTTAGCCTAGAAAAGCAAGGAGAGCCCTCCAGGTAGGGAGAGCAAGTTGGCCTGTGAACCTCCCAAGGTGCTTTCGTCAGCTTTGCGTCACCCATTTCTCTGCACGCATGCACAAGTCAAGACAGAAGTGGGAAAGAAAGCAAGACTGGTAAAGTACAACAGGTTATAGCTCTTCCTCATAAAACATATGGGATACCAAAGGAGGCAAAAGAATGATGGAAATTATTGTATCTACCCTTTCAGCAGAGTGTTCCCAGCCTATAATTCCAATGCAGTCTTTAACCTTCTAGAACCAGCTCAAAGTCCATGTCATGAGCTGTAGCCTTAGGCGTGGTTCTCTTCCTTCGCAATGTGCACCCTGCTTGTGCCTCCACTGTCCCCTGGGTATGCCCAGCTGGGAGACCCTTTACCTTTGCCCATCTGTGCCTCCAGCTCATACGCTCAAGACCACACACACCCTCTTGCATCCTGGGACTCCCCAGACATGACTTGTTTTTCTCCTGAAGGTCATTCAGCTTTCCAGACTCTCTTGGTTTAAAAAAAAAAGTTCTCGTTTTTTTTAAAGTTACATGTATTTGAATATACATGAAGTACTTCTATAAGTTTATCCATGCTTCAAGTTAGGGAAAAAAAATTGCACCAAAAGAAAATTACCTTTCATCTCTGTTTTCCGCAAACTTTTTGAAGTACCCTTGTATGTACAAAGATCATGGAAAACATGGTTACATACTTTAAAGATTAATAGAACACCACCCTAACTTAAAACACTGGAAGAGTGCCAGGACTTTAGAAGCCATGTGTCTCTCCCAGAAATAACCTCTACCCTCAACTTTCTGTTAATCATTTTCCTGCTTTTCCTAATAGCTTTACCACAGGATAGATGTATATATAATAACAATATATCATCTTTTCTATGGCAGAATTTTATATAAAGGGAAAAATACTGATTATTCTCTGCTGCTCTGAATGTTAATGCCCTTGCTTTTTAAAACTTTCAAGCTTGCACAATATATAAAGAATATGAAAGTATGATCTGTGAACTCACCTTAGTTGTTACTGTTTTACTTTAACTACCACTGTTTTTTTTTTTAAAGATTTGTTAATTTTTATTGGAAAGGTAGAGAAGGAAAGGCAGAGAGAAAGATCCTCCATCCACTGGTTCACTCACCAAGCACCTGCAACACCGGAGCTAAGCTGATCCAAAGCCGGGAACTTCCTCTGGGTCTTCCATGCAGGTGCAGGGTCCCAAGTCTTTGGGTCATCCTCTACTGCTTTCCCAGGCCACAAGCAGGGAGCTGGATAGGAAATGGAATATTTGGGACACAAACTGGCATTCATGTGGGATCCTGGGCATGCAAAAACAGGAGTTAGCCACTAGACCATCACACTGGGTCCAAGTGCCGCTGATTTTTAAAAAGCAACAGAATAGCATATTCTCAGTTCAGTCAGAACCCCCTGAGTGTCTGTCTGCAATGTGTTCCCATCCTTCTCTCCTCCCGTGACTCCCAGACAAGACAGAATCTAGACCCGACTTCATTTGATGCTTCTCTTTTCCCACATAGTTTTGTACCTCTACTACGTAGACATTCATAGATGGTATGTAATACTGTTACATGATTTTTGAACTTTACAAGTGTATATTGAACAGCATTCATCTGTAAGTTGCCTTTTTCACTGAATAATGCATCCTTGAGAACCATCTGTATTTGTACATATCACCCTGGATTTTCTCTTTTTAAAAAATCGTCATTTGTTTTAAGGAAAAATGACAGAGACAAGGAGAGCTCTTCCATCTAATGGGTCACTCCCCAAATGGCCAGAATAGCCAGGCCTGTGTTAGACTAAATCCAGAAGCCAGGAACTCGATCCCGGTAACCCACAAGGGTGGCAAGTGTCCAGACACTTGTACCATCTGTGCACTGGCTTCCCACATCTTCCCACTGCCTTCCCAGAAGGAAGCTGGTTTGGAAGCAGAGCAGATGGACCTTCAGCCAGTGCCCCAGTATGAGATGCCAGTGCATCAAGCAGCAACTTAACGTGCTGTGCCACAAAAATAGCCCCTGGCTTATTCTTTTAAAGTATCCCATTGAAAAAATATACCATGATCTATCTCTGATCTGTTGGTGGGCCACTCAGGTGGTTCAACTTTACGTTGTCATACACTATGCTGTTACAGTCTTTCTCCTGGCAGTTCCTTAGGCATGGACTTACTCTGAGTACAGTCATCTCCACTGTTACTAAACCAGAGGCTGTAGTATTTTATATTCTGCCCCACAGTGAATGGGAATTGCCAGTGTTCCACAGCCTTCACTGTCAGCACAAAATGGAATTCTATTGAGTTTTTAGTTTCCCTTTTTCTGTTCCTTCCTTTAGTTTAGTAAGCATCTGTTGAGTATGTCTTTTGTGTCGTTCTCTGTGCCAGTATCAGAAATAATAAAATAGCTAATTCACAGCCCTTGTTCTTAAGGTATTTCCTAAAACTTTACCTATTCAGGATAGTTTTAAACCTGAAAAGAAGGAAACAGGCAGCACGAGGAATGCCCAGTCCCTGAACTGGGCCTGAGGAAAGCAGTACAAAGTCCACACCGCATGGTGTACCATCAGCCTCCTGCCTCGCAGTTCTAGGATTATGCCATCAACTAAGTCCTATACTGCAGCAACTAAGATGTGGTGGAATGAAGACAATGAAAGAGAGGAACAAGGCAACAAAAGGAGACCCTCACTTAGGCAGGGTTAGCGTCGGTGAGATATGCCAGTGGGTGAAGGAGCTGGCTAAAAAGGAGAAACAAATAAGGGAGAGAGACTGGCAAGGTGGTATAGCAGGTAAAGCCACCGCCTGTGCCAGCAGCATCCTGTATGTGGGGGCCGATTCAGGTCCTAGCTGCTCCACTGCTGAACTACCTCCCTGCCACCCATGTTGGACACCCAGGTGAAACTCGTGGCTCGTGGCTTCAGCTTGGCCCCGACCTAAAAGTTAGCCACCTGGGAGTGAATCCAGGAAATGAAAGATCTGTGTCTCTCTCTATCAGTCTGCCTTCAGATAAATAAATCTTTTTTAAAAAATATTAAAAGCTAAGTTGCCTTTAGTGCAAAAAAATTTTTAATCCATGCATAATTTGTTCATAATACACATTTACCATGCAATTTTTGAAGATGCCACAACATTAAAACTCCAAAGATGGCATATTTCTTTAGTCAAATAAAGGAGAAGAGTGAAAAATGTTAAGCTAATTTAAGTTAAAGCAGTTTAATAAAAATCTGGTTAATATTAACTCTTCCCTTTGTTTAAATGAAAGGCAGTGATGATAAGAGGAGACACTGTTTGATCCACAGTGCCTTGAATACAGATATTTCTGAATTGGAAAATCTTGCTTTTATATTTCTTGTCAGTGAGTGTTGTGGCTCTGTGGTATTTAGTTTTCTGGCGGTTGTGATGCATGTCTCAGAGCTTTAGTTTGTTGCTGTAATATGGGAGGGTGGTCGGTACATCAGTGGCAGTCTTCCCACACTGGCTGGTTGTGGGAGCAGCCTGGGAGTGAGATGTGCACTAAGTGTTCTTGGGAGGAAGCAGCCTCCTTTATGATCCTTGGAGGAGGAGTTTGTAATAAGTCAGCAGGAGTTTAAAACTCAGAGCTCAGCGTGAGGCTCGAGGAACTGGAGGGACCTGAAAATGGGAACCACCCCTAGCTCAGAGTGGATCTGTGAAGAGCTTTCCCAGGGACCCAAGAATACAACAAGAGGCACAGGAGTACATGGTGTGCAAGGTCAGCCAAACCAAAGCAATGGCTGCTTGTGAATAATGATGGAAATATTTGATGATGTGACTCCCAGGGACGCAATTATGGTTAACCCCTCATTTGTTTGGCATTTTCAAGGATTGAACTATCCCACAAAACTGAGTTTTCCATACAGCTCAAACTTTCCTACTTGTATGCATGCCTTGAGTGTTTTTTAACCATGCTTGGTGGAAATATTTCTGAAGTAGACTATACAACTATCCCACTTTCTTGGACAGAAACTACAAGAAGTAGCATTTCCTCAAGTGCCTTTGACTACAAATGTGAGAAGACTCGATTAAAAGAGATTTAAATAATAAACTTGAAATTGTCTCAATCATTAAGAAACCTAGAGCTGGGCAGTTCCAGGGACTGGGAATGCATAGCTCACTGATTCCAAGCCAACCATCTCCTCTTGCTCACAAGATGGGTACAATAGTGCCATGCCTCGAGACCTCACATGATGAGATCTGTGGCTGTGGGGGCTGCTGCTTCCACGTGTCATTAACCAGAGAGGAAAATAGCTCTCAGAAGACCCCTTGCCGACTTCCCCTCAGGTCCCAGTGGTAGAAGTGAATCACATTTCCATGCCTTGGTTTATGAAGGTATAAGGGCGTTAGGACCCAACCCCTTAAAACGGGTGGGAGGAAGGGCACTGTTGATCAGAAACAAGGATGGAGAAAAAAGGTTTGGTAGACACCCAAGGGTGTCTGCCATTTACCAAGATTCCTCAGGGTCAGGGTCACTATCGACCTAGCTGAGGGAGAAAGGGTGCAGCCTGGGATTCTCTTTGCCCCTGTAATTTCTGCATTGACCCATTAGGCCCTTCCATATGTCCAAGACTGCCAGCTCTTAGTACTTGCCTTTAAGCACTTTATCCTCGTGTTGCTGTTAACATTTTTTTTTCCTGTAAAAATCATATAATTAGGCTTGTTAGAAATGTGAGCAGCTGACAGACTATCCCCTGAGTGAGTTGTGTGGTGTGGCATTTCTTTTCACTGCTTTCTGGTTGTTTTTCAATCCCAGAAGTTTGTGGAGAGGTGAGGAGTTGCTAAGCATCACTAAACTTAGATATACATTACTGGAATCTGCTATGCTGAAACAGTGACTGCTTAGGGGCAGTGAGCTTGTTACTAAGGAAGCTTAAAAAACTGCAGCCAGCCATCTGAGCCTCACCTTGCAGGAGTGAGGAACCTGTTCCTGCCAAGGGTCATTTGGATGTTTAACATCATTCCCAGACCATACAATACGGTCAACTTAAAAATTAGCCTGTCATAGATGTATTAAATTTTGAGTCCCACCTGTGATTGCCTCCCGCCAACCCACCTGATGTCCAACCCACCTGAAGTCCCAGGCCTCACACTGGCCACAGGACAGACATTCCCCACCCCTGGAACTAAGACAACACAATTTTTCAGTGCCTTCAGCTTCCCATGGAAGCTGCCCAGCTGGTCATTGCCCGTGAGTGCCAACAGCATCCAGTGAACCATCAAGAACAGCAGCTGTCTGGAAAAAGACTGGCTGCAGAGCTGATTCCTTCCACCTCCCCTGGGCCACGGGAGCGCTGGGAGTGTGTCCTGAGAACTGCTTCGTCGGTGCAGAACCAGCAGAGTCTGGTGGGATTTGTTTCAACAAGTCCTCAAGGAGAGTTGTGCTTCAGAAATGGTTGTTGACATTCTACTGAACAAGCAAAGACCTCCCCTCCTGGGATAGAGAGCTGACCAAACTCCCATGTAAAAGGAAGAAAGTAGGAAGCGGTTGTCAAAATAATACCTACACATAAGCAACTGAACCAAAAGGAAGGATCCTACTCCAGGAATCACACTGGAGCCAGTAGGTTCTAAGGAAGCAAATAACACTGTTTGATGTTGATAGAGATATGAGCCCAAATTGCTCCTGCAGAGCACGTTAGCTGTGTCAAAGTGTAAGGTAATTACTTAACTATGCGTGATAAAATCACAAGTTAACCTGTAAGCAAAATTTAAGTGGCACAAATATTTAGGAATAAGTAAAACATGCTTTTCCCTTTTAAAATTTAGATTAGTCCGTACCATCTGAATTGTTTCTGTAAGAAAAATTGTTTCTCATTATGGTATTAGATGCTAACTCAATCTTATGAATAAAACATTTTTATGAATAATATAGATAAGGTACAGCTGAAGTTGAGCAAAATAGTTGATATTCTATATATTTTATCTTCTAATGTGAAGTCACAAGTGAATTGTTGGTTGAATCTCTGAGGTACTCTATCCATTTCTGTTTACCTAATCAGTTACTGTGTATCCAGAGAAAGTATTTGAATTATTTATTTATTTATTTATTTTAAAGATTTGTGTATTTATTTGAAAGGCAGAGTTAGAGAAAGAAAGACCTTACTTCTGCTGGTTCACTCACCAAGTGGCCTGTTTTGGCAGAGCAGGGCCAAACCAAGCCAGGAGCCCGGAATTCCATAAAGGTCTCTGCGTAAGGTGGTGGTCCAAGCACTTGGGCCATTTTGCTGCATTTTCAGGCCCATTAACAGGAAGCCACATCAGAAACAGAGTGGCTAAGACCCATGGAGGAGCTTAAGGGTGGGAGTAGGGGAAATCCCAAAGCCTATGAAACTGTATAATAAAATGATAATAATAATTAGTAATTTTTTTAAAAATAGAGCAGCTAAGACTCAAATTGGTACACATATGGGATGCTGCAACTTGACCCAATGTACTGCAGTAGCAGCCCCCAGAAGTACTCAAATTTGGTCCTGGCTTCAGCCATTTAGTTAGATCAATCTGTATAGGAAAAATTGTGTAATCAGTGTTTGGGGGAAGCTGATTATGGTGCTTATCAGCCTGTAGCTTGCTGACATTTTTAAAATATCAGGACAACTCACTTGGCCACATAATGTGAATTTGAATGTAATGTGAATTTTATTCACATTCTGAATGATTTCTGATGCTAATTGAGGAGGGGGATAAAATAAAATGTCTTAGAAACAGGTAGAAAATTCACTGTTTAGCGTAACAAATACAAATATCAGCAAATTCGTTCTCTATAAAACAATGAGAACAAAAAGTGATGCGGTCTAAAGCCTCCCCAAGGCTGATAGCTTGAGGTCATCTAGCCTGTGATATTGCCTGCATTGCTTTTGATCCTGACCACTGACTGTTTTTACTTGAACTTTCTAAATGAGTGCCATTGGATTTTGGTGTTTAAACACATTGCTTTTTTATAGGGAACTTAACATGTTAAACACTTTCCTGCTACTAATGGTTATTTTGGAGTTAATCCGAATCTTGTATTTGTAAACTTTCTATAATGCAGCAGCAATGTAAGCTATGTGGATAGGCACTATTTTCCCTAAAATTAATCAGAGGACATGAAATGAGTTATCCAAGAACTTACAAAAATTCTATTTGTTCAGAGTGACTGAAGACGTTACAGATTATGATTTGTGATTTGAAAGGATTCAAAAAGGGGCTTCTGTGTGGAAATATGTATACTTTGAATTACTCTGTTTAATAGTTTCTGTTGTTCCTGTATATTCTGAAAACTTCTTGGATATAAATAGATAGACTAAGAATGTCTTATTTTGGGCACTTGAAGAATGTGACTAAACAGTGGACATTCACGATCTTGCCTCCTTTCTTTGGTTGTAATGTGATTCATCTGTAGAAACCCCCTGCAGGGCTGAGTCAGACATCATCAGAGTCAAGTATACTCAGAGGGCAAGGAGGCCCTACCAACTGGACAGTTTTTGCTTCTTGGGAGTTTTTGGTTGGTTTTTCTTTTTAAAAGCTGGCTGTGAACCTTTTCCTTAAAGAATCATATTAAGTACTATAGAGGGCCTGGTCCAAATGGCGATGGACACAGAATTATCTAGAGTGCATAGAGTATATTTTAAAAATGTTTTCACTTCATTCAGCCGATAAGACAAACCTGTGCATCTTTTACACTGGAAATTTCCCTTCAATTATAACCTTGTGATTATAACATGATGGGTGAGTTGTAGCAGTCACACCTGTGGCTTCAGAACCAGGAGAAGGGAGTGTGGCATGGTAGGAACCTGGGGTTTGACTCATGCGACTAGATTTGAGTCTTAGCTCTGCCTAGCTATAACACAAGCAAGTTAAAAAACTTTCTGAAGTCTCCAGTTTGCTCATCTGTTAAATGCAGATGGCAAAATAATATCTCTTTCATGGAATTTTAAGTAACAGATAAAGCACATTAAAGTACCCTATGAGACTAGACGCTACTATACATATTTTCTTGTTATTTTTAATAATGTAGCTGTTCTTTGTCCTGCAAGTGTGTAGCAATCACATGAATACACATTATACATATTTATAAGCATGTGCTGTTGAAGCAATCTGGGTTTTTCATGATGGTTTGCCTCAACTAAAAATAGCAAGTCACCTTGTTTTTAAAAATTGAGTTTAAAGGAACCCCAAGATGAAAAGGTAAAACACGTAATACATGTTAACAGCAAAGATTAGAATCAGCCTACACTGTGACAGGGGACGTATTTTGTGCCTCAGATTTGCCACCTTTGCCTTCCATTCAGGAACTCCCACTGATTTAGGAGATATAAATACACGTGGCAGCGCATATGGGAGAAAATGGAAACTGCTGAGTATCAAAATGTGCAGCTTGATTGGAAGTAGAGTGGTGACTTTCTTTTCTGGTGATGTATTTGTCATGTCCTGTGAAACAGAACAGTCCTCACGTGCCCTCACCTGCCCTTTTCCAAACTCATTCTTTGAAAAACAGCCTCAAGCCCACTTCCTCCATCAAATTCTAGATGAGGAAGATCCTCTACAGCCCTTTAAAGTGTATGGTATTACAGATACTAAACAAGAGCCTAGCTAACCCTGAGATGGAATACCAGACTAGGTAAGTGACAGAGAAGTTCGGAAGGCAGGGGTGCTGGTCCCACCTCTGCCCTGAGCCTCTAGTGCTCTGTCCGCATCTGCAGACCACACCTTCTGATGGTTACACTAGCCTGTGAGTGACATTTGCCACTCTAGGTAAAATTTTGGAAAGTAGCAGGGAAGACCACTTACATTTCTTGATCCTTTCCCCATACCTTTTATCTAAGCCTCAACCAGTATTTGTGATTCAAATACTGTCTTATAAGTCTTGTACACAACCTTCTAATTTAGCAAAACACTGCCATAAGAAGTGCTTTAAATCTAACTCTCTTTTCTTCTGTCTTTACAGTTGACCTGCCCCTGTTTTTCCCTCGAGACCAGCCAACTCTCACATTTCAGTCCGTTTATCATTTTACCAACAGTGGACAGCTTTACTCCCAAGCTCAAAAAAATTATCCATACAGCCCCAGATGGGATGGAAATGAAATGGCCAAAAGAGCAAAGTAAGTCAACCTGTCATGGTCTTCCATACGGAGGAGCTTTTTTTTTTTTTAACTCTAGGGGTTGGCAAACTACTACCAACTGGGTAAATCCTGTCTCATGCCAGTTTTTGCAAGTAAAGTTTTATGGAAGCACAGCAATGCTGGTTTCTTATCACCTGTGGCTGCTTTCATGCTACAGTGGCAGAGAAAGTGGTTGCAACAAAGACCACATGGCTGCAGCACAGAAATATTTCCTGCTTGACCCTTTCCAGAAAATGTTTGCCAATTCCCTTATCTAACCTCACCAGGAAGAAACTGACCTACATCTAGAAGGGTTTCCTTTTACTACTGTTACTGTTGATCTTTAAAACTAGTCATGACTGCTTTTAAAAATGGATTGTGGAATTTATGGAAAATCTTACTCTCTAAAGAAGCATTGAATATTAGAAAATAGGAATTAAAATTATGGGTAGATGGTGGCAATGATGAAAATTTGGGCAGCTCCTTTCATATATGTTTAATTGGAAAATGTAGGTGATGATAAAAAAAGTGGAATGTTGCTAATTAGATGATACTTGAATTCAGTAGTTACTTTTTCATAGGGAACATCTGTTTGAATTGGTTATCTCATTGTAGCTCTATATTATGAACCACAGCCAATGCCCAAAGTGGGACCTTTTATTCCTGGATTGCTTAAAGCCATTAAAATCACCAGGGAAGTAGTTGGTGTGATGGAGGTTAAAGTTACGTGGAGTTTGGAGTTTATGGATATAGCTGTTGCCCACAAACTTCCCAGAGTATAAGGGTGTCCCTTCAGTCATGTGAAATACGTAAATATGAAAATAAACAGTGTTTTTCATAGATAAAACTTTAGTATTTGGACCATCATTCTCCATAAACTCTGGTCTCCTAGATTAGAAGCGGCAGTAGATCAAAATCATAGTTTCCAAAAATAGATGCTAGAGTGCATATGATTATTACTGTATCATCTGAACAACCATATGCTCACACCTGTGAGCCCAGCTGAAGGGTAATCAGATCCAAAGCATCACATCACTGAAGACGATTAAACATCCTCTTCAGTCATCCACCCAGTATTTGCAATCCAGCATCTACTATGTCCTGGGCACCGTGCTCCATGCTGGGGGTATAATGAGAAACTAATTGGAGATTGTCCATGGCTTCATGGAATCTGTAGCCCAGCAGGAGAGATAAAGCCTTTATCATAGCAAACTTTTGACAGTTTAAAGTCCCAACTAACAAAGCCTGGCTTTCCAGACATAAAATGTTCTTGATTAGGACTTCTTGCTTTTTATTCCATCTCCCCTGGTTCCCTTCCTTCCCCTGGGGAGCCTTTTCTCATACTTTTCTGTAACATGAGACCTTCACTTAGAACAGACTTGGAACTCTTTTAAACAAAGCCAATGGGATTTTCTCCAGAAATCCAGATCCCACCAGAGTGATGTGAGTTGTTTTGCCTGCCTGCCTTGTATTTTCCTTTTTTCTCCATGGTGCCCAAATCTGAAATTCTAAGGGAAAAGAAAACTTAAACATACCCCAAGAGAACTAGTGATTAAGACTTACCTATCCTGAAAAACGTTTGAGGGAAGGAATCACAAAGTAAGTCTTATATTTGAAATATTGCAATCGTTTAATTTTCTGGGCTTTCCCTGTGTATACATAGAATCTGCCCTTAAAAGATGGGCCATTATTTGTGGTATGTGCTCTGGAGTCTGATTCAGACAGACATGGCTTTGTGGTTTCCATGGTAAAGCTATCTTGGGGTGTGTGTGTATGTGTGTGCGTGTGTTTCTTATGTGGACATTCTAGCATTATGAGCTGAGTCTTTAAGGAGTTACAGACCACAAGCCTGTGATTTCAGTGTAGGAAAGTCGTAAGCGAAGCCTGTTTATTGTAACAGATTGGTTCAGAGTCTCAAGAGACATTTGCTTTATGTTAGCACCAGCCTAAAGGAAACATGTGAAGTAACATGAAAGAAATCTGCTTTCAACTGTAGCTAAGATGGATCCATTTAATTGTAATAAAGGAGAAAGCCAGCAGCTCATGCTAGTTTAAGGGCTCCATTCTTAAACCAAGTAACTGCTCTGGACTGTGTCAAAAGGCCAGGTAATAGGTAAACAGAACCAAAGAATTGCCCATACGTATAGGTCTCAGATTGGTGGAGAAGCTTAAAAAGAAAGCACAGAAAGAGAGGTGGGTCAGTGTGGCATTCCTTACACGCCCCGTTTCTTTGTCCTGTGAATACCATACACAGTGCGTAAAAGGCTGTAATTCACTTGGGGAGCTCTGCCCATGACATAAATACCCTCATGGTTTATGAAAATCAGTAGAGCCCTTTGAGTGGAGTCAGCTGTTTATTCCCTCCTGTGGAGCGAAATGCTCAACATGTGAATTCAGAAAAGACACTTTCTGGACCTGGCCAGGGCTTTTTTTCCCCACAGAGCTGCTTGCTGGTGGCTGAACAAATGCCGTCTCAGATGGAAAATGCCCTTTCCTGGGAGCAACTCAGGCTTTGGGGAACATGCCCGCAGTTCCTTTCTCTAGCGCCAATCTTATAGGTTCAACAGCCTTAGTCAAGGAGTTTAATGTCTGCAACTTTCATCTAGTGAAACAAGATTGTACTCCTTCCCATTGGGTGAGCTTGTTCCGAGCGGTCAATGTCAGTGAGTTAACTGCGGGAGGACTTGGAGGTTAGTTTCTGCCTAGTCCCTCAATACTTTTACCCAACACTTTCTTCCCACCCTCATTCTGTCCCCATAGCTGTACTTCCCCAACAACTTTCTTCCATATGGGTTTTCCCATCCGTTCAAGCTTTCAGGCAGTTTTTTCCCCCTTCTTCCCACTCTCATTTGTGGTCCATACTGCTTTGAATTTCTTTTGTATTACTTTTTGATTTTGCATATCTTTGTTTATGTCTCATTTTACTTAACCAAGTTGTGATTTCTTTGAAGGCAAGGGCTTTTCACGTGTATTTTTTTTTTTTTTTACTGCAGTGTAATTTATAATGGAGTTGGACAGATTTCCACTGAAAATTACAATGCAATTTACAATGAGATGGACAGCTTTAAGTACAGATAATTCCCAACTTACAATGGTTTGACATATAATTTTTTAGCTACTTCAAAGGGATACACATTCAGTAGAAACCATGCTTCAGATTTTAATTTTGACCTTTTCTTGGGCTAGTGATAGTCACTATTTTCTTTCCTTGCTGGGCAACAACAAGTCACAGCTAAAGTGAGCTGTAAGATCATAGGGTAAACAGGTGATATACCATGATATATTGGATTGCTAAACAATGATGTCTGTAGGTTAGTTGTATTGAATGTAGCTTTGACTTTTTAATTTATGTTGAGTTTGACAGAACATAAGTCAAGGAACAGCTATAGACTTTTTAGTAAGATGTATTCATATATTATAACATTATGAATAACTCTATTTCTGGTAATAAATATTCCTTTACTTGAAGTCTACTTTGCTTTAGTATGAAAATACTCATAGGTGAGCTAATTTCCTTCTGCACATAAATTTGCATGGTGTATCTATTTTTATCCTTTTTTATTTAATCCTATATATTTCTTTATAATTCAAGGAAACTATTGGTAGATTTTGTGAAGTTTTTAAAATAGCTGATCTGAAAAATTTCTTTTAGTTGAAGTATTTGAGTCATTTACACTTAATATAATTAATAATTTCATTGGATTTAAGTCTGATTATCCTACTATTTGATTTTTTTAAAATTTATTTATTTACTTAAAGTCAGGGTTAGGGGGGATAGGGGGAAAGGAAAGACAGAAAGAGAAAGATCTTCCATTGCTGGTTATTCCCCAAATGTCTACACTCGCTAGAGCTGGACTGGTCTAAAGCTGGGAGCCAGAAGCGTCTTGCAATTCTACCATGTGGCTGCAGGTACTCAAGACCTTGGACATTCTCTGCTGCTGTCTCAGGCCATTATCAAGGAGGTGGTCCAGAATTAGACCAACCAGGATGCCAGTGCCACAGATGGAGGATTAGCTTGCTACACCACCATACCAACCCCAATACAACTTGATTTTTTTTAAAAGCTTTCAGTTTATTTACTTCAAAGGCAGAGCTGCAGAGCAAGAAGGAAAGTCAAGAAAGAGAGAGAGAGATTCCATCCATTGATCCACTCCTCAAATTAATGTAACAGCCAAAGTTTGGCTGGGCAGAAATCAAAAGTCTGGACCACCATTTCGATCTCCCATGCGGGTTGCAGGACCCGAAAACCACGGGCCCTCTTCTGCTGCTTTTCCAAGCATGTAGGCAGGGAACTGGATCAGAACTAGAATAGTGGGACTTAGTGGTGCAATATGGGCTGCTGGTGTGGAAGACAGTGCTATGCCACAATAAAGGCTGTACTGTTTGTTTTTTTATTTTCTCCTGTTCTTTTTTTTTGGGGGGGGGTTATTTCTTTTTTTATTTATTTTTTATTCATTAATTACATTGTATTATGTGACACAGTTTCATAGGTACTTGGATTCTCCCCACCCCTCCCCAAACCCTCCCACCATGGTGTATTCCTCCACCTTGTTGCATTACCACAGTTCAAGTTCAGTTGAGATTCCCCCATTGCAAGCGTATACCAAACATAGAGTCCAGCATCTTATTGTCCAGTCAAGTTCAACGGCTTCTTAGGTATACCCTCTCTGGTCTGAAGACAGAGCCAGCAGAGTATCATCCCAGTCAATTGAAAGCTCCAACATACCATCAGCAAAAATTTACATCATTATGGAATTAATTAACATAGTAATGAGTAACCAATATGTTAAAAATAAATGCGAGTTCTTAACCACCTTCATTGACATTTCAATTTTAGTTTATACACAACATATAACATACATAACATAACATGTTATACATAACATCATATCATCTTAAATTAAGGCAAACACGTGGTATTTAACCTTTTGGGATTGGCTCATTTCCCTTAGCATTATGGTTTCAAGTTTGGCCCATTTGGCCACAAAGAACTGCTTTTTGTTTTTTTTAATAGCTGAGTAGTATTCCACGGAGTAGATGAACCATAGCTTTCTTATCCAATCCTCTGCTAATGGGCATTTTGGCTGCTTCCATGTTTTTGCAATTACTGATTGTGCTGCTATGAACATAGGAGTGCATGTTGGTTTCTCATAAAACAAGTGTTCTGGATATATTCCTAGGAGTGCTATTGCTGGATCATACAGTATGTTGATTTTGAGTTGTTTGAATGTTCTCCATACTGATTTCCATAGAGGCTGTACCAGCCTGCAGCCCCACCAGCAGTGGAGTATCTCCTGTTCTTTATTTCTTCTTTCTTCACTTCATGCATCCATTTGATTGTCTTAGTATTTCTTGAGTGTGCCATCCTATTCTGTTGGCTCTTTAGCCATATGTTCCTTCAGGTATTTATGCACCAAAATTATATCCCTGACTTATCACAAACTATTATGGATTAATATTGTAATGATTTACTTTTCAAACTCGTATTTTAAAAAAAAACTCATGATTTTCTTTGTACCTTTATTAGTCTATGTACTAGTAGATGTTACTTTGTTTAACAGTGAACTGAGATTTCATTCAGTCTCAATCTGTAAATTCCAAATACATATAATGCAGAAGCATATCCTCTCCAGAATCAGCATGCTTTTTTTTTTTTTTAAGATTTTTTTTGATTGGAAAGTCAGATATACAGAGAGGAAGAGAGACAGAGAAGAAGATCTTCCATCCGCTGATTCACTCCCCAAGTGTCTGCAACGGCCGGAGCTAAGCCAGTCTGAAGCCAGGAGCCAGGAACCTCCTCCAGGTCTCCCATGCAGGTGCAGGGTCCCAAGGCTTTGGGTCATCCTCTACTGCTTTCCCAGGCCACAAGCAGGAAGCTAGATGGGAAGCGGGGCCACCAGAATTAGAACTGCGCCCATATAGGTTCCCGGAGCATGCCTTTTGAAGACTTTAGTTGCTAGGCTACTGTGCCAGGCCCAGCACTCATTTTTAAATGTCTTCTTCCAAAGAAGCATCAGAAAGGTGCAGCCAACCTGAATGCAGAAGACATTGAGATTTGCAGTCATCAAAAAGCAACGTCTCTGTGACATCCACACACCCCTGCCTGCCCCCGAGGGCTATGCTATTTCTCCTCACATATGTTTGTGAACTCATCCCTAGAGCTCTGTGAGGAATGCATTATAGGAATTCCTGCTTTTTCATTATGCAGAATTTTTTAAGAAAAAAGAAGCAAAACCTGAAGTCCAGAGTGATAAGTTGCTTTCTGAAGGACACACAGCTAGTTTTTACTGAAGTTAGGGCACAATACAGAGGCTGTGATCTCTGCTCATCCACACCCAGGCAGACAGATGCTCTCCCCACTCTCTGAACCTCCTTTGTCAGAGGCCTACCACTTGAGTAACATACATCCAGAGAGGAAATGCAGGTGGCAGTTAAGAGCCTTGACCCTGAAGTCAAGACTTGGCCACATTTAAACCTGTCTGAGCCATGCTTAGCTTTGTGATATTGTATGAATTCATCATCATCCTGAATCTTTGTCTCCTTGCCTATTAAATGGTGAAACACTCAGAGAGTTATTATGATATCACATGGAGGGTTTGATGTTTTGTGTTGCTGATGAACAAGTTTCTATAAACTTACCCTCTTGAACCACCACAAATTTTTTATCTCACAGCTTTTGTGGGTTGGGTATCCCGTTCAGCGTTCTGTGTGCAGGATCCCAAACAGCTAAAATCAAGGTGTCGACTAGGGCCATGATCTCACTTAAGACTCAGACTCTTCTTCCAAGCTCATTTAGGTTATTGATAGAGTTCCATTCCTGTGCTTGTGGGACTGAGGTTCCTTTTACCTTGCTGATCAATGACTCTGCCAGCATTTCCTGCCACACAGTCCCTTCCGTCCTTAAGCCGTTACTGGTGCTTCTTCTCATGGGCCTGCATTCTGTCATCTACATTTCAGACCTAGACCCAGGTGTAAAGGGTCCAGTTAACTAGGTCAGTTTTTATTCCTTGTAAAATTCAACTGTGCCGTATAGTTCCACCTAACAACCAGAATGAAATCCATCATGGTCACAATCCTTGGCACCGCATAGAGGGTGGAGCATCCTAGAGGGTCAGCACAGAACTCAGTCTACTACATGAGATGGTACAGATGAGGTGTGCAGGACGTGTCTGGCATGTAATGAGGAAGTGCTAATATCAGCAACAGGGTCCCTGAAAGGGGGAAAGAGGATTTCAAAGTAAAAGATAGCAACGTCAACTTGACGCCATCACATGCAACTCAGTGAACAGTCTCTTGACCTCTGTGGCCTGGCCAGAGATTCTAAAGTTGTCAGTTGCCCCGTCCATGGGCTGCTCTTCCCTATGCTGTGTCTTCTTGGTGCAACATACCCAACTTGAAAAGTAGAAGAATTCTGTCCTTTAGTTGCTTCATCTGTTAAAAAAAAAAAATCAATCATCACTTTAGAAAGAAAATTTGCATGCTAGTTACCTTGGTGTCTTGTATCTAGCTTTAGACCTGTCTAGGAGAACACATTGCATGATGTTGTGTAATACTTTCTAGTCTGAGAGATAAGCGAATAGATGAAGTGACTTTTCAATGAGTCTTAGTGCATAAAGCATCAGGTTGATCCTAGAGGACTATGTAAAATCTTAGAATAGAAAGTAACCCCCAAACCACCTACTAGAATGGCTTGCCACACATTAAATCCCTAATTAAAAAACTATCACTAGGGCTCGGCAGTGTGGCCTAGTGGCTAAGGTCCTCGCCTTGATCCCATATGGCCGCTGGTTCTAATCCCGGCAGCTCCACTTCCTCTCTATCTCTCCTCCTCTCAGTATATCTGACTTTGTAAGAAAAATAAAATAAATTAAAAAAAAAATTTTAAAAAAAACTATCACTAAAGGATATTTCAAAGAAATAGCTTCTCAGTCAACACACGGGAATAATTCATCATGTACCTCCTGTAACATTTTTTTGTCTCCTTTTTCACCTCAGGGTCAGAAAGAAAAAGGTGTGATTTTCTTACTCAGGAAGCTATCCACACCCTCCCAAAGTGGTCCGTAGTGTCCCATCTGCTGCTTGTCACAGCACATACTTTTATCGTTTGTCATCTAGTTGGCTCTGTAGACTAGTTTTCTCTTTCAAGAATATTTTGGTTGCACATTCTGGACTATTTCAGTTATTTCTCACTGTCAATATCCCAGTAATTCTGAAGACACTTTTCTCCAAACTTTTTCCTGGCAGTCAGATGCCAGTCATACTGACCTTGGGCAGTAGCACTCTAAATAAAATAGATCCCCTGCCCTTGGTCGCAGGGTGTATAAAGAGGTTATGTGTGTGTCCACACACATCTCGACCCTCACGTGGTGAGGTCCCTCTAGGACTCCATGCAACACAGTATGGAGGTCCCAGTCCTAGCAGAGTGCCTCAGGGCATGGCCTCAGAATGCTTTGGGGAGCAGGGGAGGCTGGGGCAGGTGCCCATGAATTGTGAGTGGTCTACCACACACTTGTTCATGTCTACTGCCCCAGGAATTCATCATTCGTGCCTTCCCTCCCTGATGATAGCCCCTTAAGGTGGCTGTCGGGGTGCTTTCTCTGTGCCAGCTCTCTCCCTGCAGTGCCAACACTTGGTAAGCGGACCAGCAAGATCTCAGGCTGGACCAACCTCACAGGTAGTCCCACCTCAATTCTCTTTAACCTTCCTCTTCTAGATCACACGGAATCTTGGAAAACCAGGGTGGGAGCTCTTCTAGTCATCCCAGCCTTTATCTCTCCTTCATGTGTGTATTCCTGCAACTCCCATCTGGCACCAAGGGTGAGGGGGAATAACGAAAGCTAAGAACCATGGACAGCTTTAACTGCTCACTGCCCACACTCCCTCCATAGAGGGAGCAGCTGCGGACCTGAACCACTCTGGGCCGGAAGGATGTTGGGTTGAGGCAGGCAGAGAAGGCAGGGCTGGACTCCCAGTGGACTTTGCCCCAGGGGACCCACCTGAACTCAGACCTCAGCATCAGAACCTGCCAGCCCAACTGCTAGGATGATTCACACATTTTCTTTTTTTCTTCTGTTTTGCTCCAAGTTTCCTAGGAATAGTTCCCTTTAAAAAAAAAATCCCCACCTTGTCTCAGCTGAACTCCCCTTGAAAGAGAAGAGGGAATTTTTCCAGGCCTGGGCCAGCATAATTGAGAAGTCATATCACCCTGAGGGGGACAGTAAAGGAGACATTGTGGGGAGACCCCCAAAGGCTGAGGTCCCCAAGACCTCCCATATGTGCCTAAGCAAGCTCACCTGTCCCAGAAGGCTTGCCCTCCTGGGCATGGAGAGTTAGAAAGTATGAGGAGTAAAGAAGTATGCCAGCTGCAGAGCCATGCTGGGAGCCAGGACTCTCCAGGCGCTTCATTTTGAAGTGCCTTCAAGGCCTTGGGCTTGTTTCCCTTCCAGAAGTGAGAGCAGCTGGCACAGGGAGGGATCCAGATCTTCCCGATGGGTGCACCCTCTCCAAGTTGCAGAGGTCAGAGCGAAGATATGTCCTGACATCTGCTGCTTCGTGACAAGTCTGGCCGGTGCTTACTGCTTGCCCAGTATCCAGCATGGAGCTTCCTCACTTCCTTCCACCTGCAGGACTGGCTGTGCCAGGCCCTGCCTACCCAGGGAGCTGGGTACCTGTCCCTAGGGCTGCCCCTTGGGTTCCTCTGAGGACTGCTTTCAGGACCACATGCCCTGACAATTCAGCTCCCTGCAGTGAGGAGAAGAACCAGAGCCTGCCCTCAGCTGTAGCCACGTAAGCCACAAGAAGCTGCGTTGAACTTGTCCTACCAGGAGAGTCACACGGAGTCACCAAGGGTCAGCACCTCTTTGCCAGGGAAACCAGACTAGTGGTGCCTTGTGAGGACTGCTGAGTGCCCCAGCTTGGGTTCCTGGCAGGGCACCCCCCCACAAACAACCACTGCGCTTAGGAGATTGTTTGGAACAAGCCAATGTACCTAGTATTCTGTTTGTCCCATGTTTTCCCTCTTAGAAATATACAGATGCCTTAGAGAATCAGAAATGAATGGCTAGCGAGTCTGGGATTTTTATAATATACCAAATTAGGAACCTGCACTTATGAATGCAGTCAGTGTTGCCTTTGAACTGGTGAAAGAAAAAATAGGAAGGGAGAAAATGCAAAGACAATGACCTAGTAGATAGGAGGCCAGGGTCTCATCCAAACACCATAATTCCTGTGTGATCATGGGAAACACATATTACTTTTCTGAGCTTTGGTTCCCTTGTCTAAAACCACAGGGGGCCTTTTAAAAGTCCGTGGGCAATTGGGATTAAAAGATAAGTTTGTTTTCAAGTTCACACATTGTTTTGCACAATGCACATTTCCATGATCCTTTCAAAGCCCCCTACTCCTGGGCTAGTACACCTGGTGATCACCAAGCTCCGCTGCACCCCTACAAGTTTCAATGAGAATTAGATTTAAGGTAGCTCAGCACAGTTTTCTGTTTGTGTTGAAAAGCTTCCATCTCTGTTGCCAGAGGTCAGACACAAATTGAAAACATTACTAAATGTAATTAAGTACACCATGTACGTGATGCTTTTTGTACAGCCTGTGTCTGATATTTATAGAACACTTCAGTTGTGGAACATGCACACATACGCCCTGAACACACACCCAGTGCAGTAATTCTAGTTGCAGTACATTTTCAGATGTCAAGTTCAAACAGCTTCTTAGGAATTAGGCTTGACTGTTCAGATGTGCCTGTTGGCTTCTGACAGGTGCTGCCAGGGCTGCTTCAGGCTGTCATGTGTGATGTGGAGTTCAGCAAAGGCAGGACGGCCAACCTGCTTGTTTCTATCACTTCTCATTAAGGCATGCATTCTAGAAAAAAAAGTGGGTGGGGAAGTATCAAAACACAGTCAGGACTGTCCACTCTGTGCATACCACCATAATAAGCCAGTGCCTGGCTTCTGCAGAAACGCAATTCTCTCAGCTCTGTTGTCAGATCATTCAGTACAAGGGCCACCTATGAACATGAGCCAGCTTCTTTCTGACCCATAGAAGTGAGCTAACATGGGGACAGGTATTGGGGCAGTGGCCCAGCAAAATTCACGGTCAACAACAAAGGTGAGTTGAGGGACCAGGCAGAAATATACGGGTGACAGTGGGGCAGTCTCAGAACACGAAACATGGAAGGAACTTCAGAAGCACTCGAAAGGGCCACACATGGCAAGCTAGAACCATTGGGACGGAAATGAAATGAAGCAATTGAAGCAAAACTCCTAATGCTATGATTGGCATAGGTTGACATTCTATCCATCATCATCATTTCCTGAAAGAACTTGTTCAAGATTAGAACCCTGAACCCCTGATTACTGGTTTGGGGCCCAACCCAAGCTACCTTTCACCTCTCATGTTTACTCGGCCTCTTCCCTGCTCCTTTGCTCACAGGAGCAGCTCAGTGGTGTCAAGGGCTAGAAGCCAGCCTGCCTGTGCACGCTGGCATGTGCCTTCTTACCCAGAGTGCCATGGGCTTCTTCGTGGTGGCTCAGCTAAGAAGCTAAACATGACCATGACTTTTAGGAAAACTGGAGTGTTCTCGAACAGAAGTAGCTCTTCAGGGTCTGCAGACCTAGCACCAAGGACCTTTAAGAACAGGTATAATACTCTTGAAGCCAGACTTATCACAAGGGCCTGTGGGCAAACAAGGAAAAGAGTGTTTTAAAGGAACAGGCTAGAGGAAAGGTGGTGCTGCACAGTTGCTCCCAACCCAACAGGAAGGTTACCCACAGAGAAGGGAACAGAAAATTCCAGTGACTCCTGTATTCCCACACAGAACCTCTGGCGCTTAGTCATGCTTGATGGAAAACGGAAACCAAGAAAGCAGAAGTGAAGGTGGGGTGATCTGGGGTAGTCCTTAATCTAAAGTCACATCTGAACTGAAAAATGAAAAGTTGTGATTTGTCACCTCATGTGCAGAGTAGCCATGATTGTAAGAAGCAGAGTGGTGTAGCAGTGGCTTCCCAATGCACACTTAACAAGCATCTCTGAGTGCAGCTGAACCCACCCAGCAACCACGTAGGAGCTCATTGCCTGCAAAGTATGTCCAAAGCTCTGGGATTTATAAAACACACACGCGTGCTTACGTGTACATGCACACACCATGGCTCCTTTCTGAATATTAAAATTCACCTGCACGTATTTTGAAAAGTCCCAACTACAAAGTCTCCTGGCCATTTTCTGGAGTGGTCTGCCCTTGCTTGAGATTTCCTTCTGATGAGAGGGCTATCCGTGGCATTACTTACTCAGTAGAGTGTGAGTCTGAGTTGCAGTGGAAGGGACTATGTGGTTTCTCCAAAACTGAAAATGGAAATCAAAATTTAGAAAACCAAGGTTTTTCCATAATTGATTCAGGGAATTAGACAATTTTTAAGTTGTCATGATTCCAGTTGTTCAGAAAAATAAAATGTGTGCTCATGAGCATATAAGGGCAATGCTGGTGGTTTTTCTCTAAGTGAATGCTAGTGCCCGTCCAGTCCCTCCTGCTCATCTTCTAGGTAGTGATGCTACCAATAGTAAGAAGTTGTTGAGTGCTTAAAATGTACCAACATAGCTACTCGTATATTGTAAGTCTGCAGTTCTTAACAAGACCCCTGTGAAATTGGTGCCACTGTACTCCTATTGTACGGTTTATGTAGTTGAGATCCTGCACTGTGAAGTGACTTGGTGAAGATCACAGAATAACAAAATAAAGGAATTAGTGCCCCAGCCCTTAGCCTATGCTCTTGCGCCACACTGTACCACCTGTCTGCCTCACGCTGACAATCTTCATTCTAGCAGTTCTCCAGACACTGAACCTAGCTGTCTGCTTAAGATTACAAAACATCTCAGATGTCATCCCTGACTGACATTTGGATTTGGCCAGTCCCAGCATAGATTTGTCATGGCAAACCCTTTGATTAGATTCTGCCCAGGTCACTAGCACTTACTCCATCCATTTGTTCAACAAGTGTTTTTAAGTTCAAGCTGGGAGCAGCACAGAATACTGCATGGGACACAGTTCCAGGAACCAGAGGAGGGATGGAGTCCATGCAGGTGACTCTGTTTCAGGTGCAGCTGTTGGTAAAATGTGGGGAGGGTCCTGAGGAAAGGAGATGCCCTCTCCTGAAATCTAGGAAGCCGACCATGAAGGAAGAGGAGGACTCCATGCACTGAGATGGAGGAGGACGCTGCCATGTCCAGAGGCCCAGAGGATGGGCAACTGGGTGGGGCCACAGGTGGGCCAGTGAGCACTGCAGAGGGCGGCAGTGGGAAGTGGAGGAGGCAGGGGGTAGGCCAGGAACAGGTTTCCTAGGTGGAGAAAAAGCACTGTGGAGTGGGTTTTTGTTTGTTTCCTTTGACTTTTGTGGACCTTGATGTTCTCATCTCCCCACAAGGTTTTCAGTCTTCCCTTAGTAGGGATCTGCAGTATTAAACTGGTCCATGACCGTAAAATGCCTGACATGGTACCCATTTGCCTCTGGTTAGCCTGCCAGGCTGGGACACACCATCTCTTTCTGCAGGTAGTAAAGGTTTCCCTAAGAGAGTGCCTACAGATCTAGTGGTTGGGATAGATATATCAATCATTTTAGATCCACCTTGGCTTTGCAGGTCTTGATAAAGGCAATGAGAACAGAGTTCACGGCCACAAGTGTAGAGCACTGTAACGGAAGATTTGCCCTTTTATCCCTTCTTGCCACCCCAGTGCCCAGGATTGTCAGCCATTGTAGTTCTTGGAGTTAGGATTTCTGGCTTTGGCCACAAATATGCAAAGTTAAATTTCACATAAAGGACAAATAATTTAATAGAAACACAGCCTCAATGAGGTTTTGAGCATATTTACAGTAAAAGAAAATTTTCTGTCCACTTCGAATTTGAGCTTTCCCGGACATCTCACACTGAGGGGGCAGCCCAGAAAGGAGCAGGAGCAGTCTGTGGATTCAGAGGAGGGAGCCCACGTGGCCTCTCTCACGTGCTGCAGACCCCACCCAGAATGCTTTGTATGACCAGGGGCCAGGAGCTGTGAATCCTTTCTTGGGCGGCAGGAGGAATGCTTTGTAGCACCCTCACACTTCCCCACCTCTCTGCTCCCCAGGCCGCAACGCACATCAGCCTCTACTTCCTCCAATTTAAAGGCACCCCAGAGAATGTTCTTTCCCTTCTTCAGAGCATTCTTGCACACAATTGGCACAGTGAATACAGGCTGGTGGTCTGATCATTTAGAGAGTGACATGGGGAGGCCTTCCTCTTCATGCCTGTGTAGGAAGGCATGGTGTGGGAGTGGGGTGAAGGTCACAGGCTAAGCACACACCCCTTTACTAATGTGAAGATTTCAACTTTTGGGCTGGAAAGAGGGCACAGACACCTCACCTTGTGACACTTGAAGTCTAAACTGATGCCTAGGTCTCTGCCTACAGCCCTGGGTCATTCAGTAATCATTTAGGGGTCTTGGAGACCCCTGACGTACTAGTGGATTGGTTTCTGTGTTGTCTTTGGATTACATGACAGGTGTTCCCTCAGCTGGCCTCTGCGTCCTTTGGCTCCACAATGCCCAGTTCTGTGAGTTGGCTCCTGCAGGCAGGGTGTGAATCCTGTAGCAGGGAGCCCACTACTGCTGGTGAGCTAATGATGCTTCCTCTGCCAGTATGATCCCCCCTTGCCCATCAGCATCTACTTCCTGCTCCCTGTGCCTGCCCTGACCCAGAGTTATACAGTTCAGGGGAGCAGATAGCCTGTAACCTGCATTTCAGGGGGATCCCTCGCCCACCTAACATGAGATGAAAATTCAAACAAAGCACGGTGTAATTTGGAGAATAGCACCCCTAGGCTTAAGAGTGATGTTGACCTGTCCCTCCCAGAATAGAATGGTTGTCTGGCTGCCAGAGAGTTCTTAGGGGAATTACTTTATTAAGTGGTGTCCTTACCAAAGCCGTATTAACCCTAAGACTAGCTCTCTGCACACTGTGGGAGTGAGCTTGGCAATGTAGGCAGAGCCAACCCATGTGGCAGCCCAGAGCAGTGATCGTGGGATCTTCCACTCTTTTTGTTTTCTTGTTCTTGCCACAACCTGTCATGAGACCGAGAAAACTTGTTTTGAAAATGCTTGGCAGTTGCGACAACCTGTCTTCCCTGGGCAAGGGGGTTCATTCTCCCTGACCATGTATGTCCTGTTCCAGGCCTCGCCAGCTGCTGACTGGAAAAGATGATTTGCTGTTTTCTTCTCATATTGTTCAGAGACGAGTGCCAGTGGCTCTCCACTTCCTGTTTCCTTCCCTTTCCTTTCCAGCCCTTGGCCTGAGACTCCAGGATTGTCCCTGAGTCTGAGTGATGAATGCACACGAACAGCAAATACTGGTGAGGCTGGAGCCCGGGATGACTTCTCTGTGAGCCATGCTTGCCATGGCAGCCATTTCTCCCAACCCCAGCACATGTTAAGCTGGAGAGAGATTTCTGCCTCTGGTTTTCCCCTGACCTCTCAGTCTTCTCTGGCCAAGTGAGCTGTCTTAGTCAAGCTCTCCAGCTCTCCAAGTGGCCATGTTTGCCTCCACATTAGTGGCTCTCAGACCTGTAGCAGGACTTCAGTCAAGGCCTGGTCTTGGGCAGACACCCAGATGGCCCTGTGGCTGTGAAGGAGTTGTTTGTCCCACTTATCCTCGGACTGGGTAAAAGGAATGGCAAACAGCAACCAGAGGCCAAAACCAGGCAGCTGCCTATTTTTATAAATAAAGTTTTATTAACGCACAGACATACCCATTCATTTTCATATTATCTGTGACTGTTATCTCCCTAAGTATAGAGTTGACACTTGAAGCAGAGTCTGCCCTGCAAGGCTGAAAATATTTATCAGGCCCTTCGTAGCAAAGTTTGATGATCCCTGGACTACTAGTCTAGGGGTTCAAGTGCAATGTTCTGTGGCTTTTGCACTGTGGCAATTCTTCTCCAGCTAGAACTCCTGAAGAAGCTAATACAGGGGCCTCCTTATCCCCTGTGGCAGACAGCAGTACAAAGCATGCTTTGAGATTGTTGAATTCCACAAAGGGTGGCGGCCCTGTCTCTTGACACTGTTTATTTTGCCATGCGTCTGTGTTTGTTTATGAGTCTGAGGGCTTGGACACCTAGTGAGCGTGTTCACTGGTTTTGGAAAGAAGATTCCCCGCCCAGGTAGGGCTGGCTGGATTCAGTGGCCTGGAGCCAAGTGGGCCACTCCTTTGTGCCCGTGAAGTAGAGAATGCTTACCTGAATGCTGACTTTTGCTTGATAAATATATCAGCAAACGGAACCAAACACTGTCCTCAGAAGCCTCTCTTGCTTCCTAAACCCCAGCATTCCCACAGCAGTCCGCATTTGCCTTGGTTTCCACCTCTGAGCTGTGGAGAAGGAAGCACAGCTGTGACAGCTGTAGAAAGAGACATAAGCACAAGGTCTGAAGAGGCTTTCCAATGCAGGCTAGAAAGGAGCTCATCTTTTTCACCATCTTCCCTCAAAGCCAGGCCTAACAGGTTGTCATTTTTAGAACTTGCATCCCAGTGAACTCATCTGTTCCTGTGTTCTGCACCAGATGCTTAATGCAGAATCCCCTGCTCCCTGCACCCCTGCCCCCCCCCACCAAAAAGCTGCTGGAAAAGACAGCCACTTTGGATTGGAGTAAAGCAAAAGCTACCCCTCTTCCTCTGGGTGTAGGTCCCTGGGGGCAGCAGCCTTTCCTGGGGCCCCTCCTCATGCTATGGGGCCCTCGCTGGCCTGCAAGAAGTTGCCTCTCCTCGGCCTTGACCTTTGAGAGCTCAGCAGCCTGGGCTGGCCCTTCCTACCCCTTCAAACCTACACCATGCAGCAGTAAGACCCAGACCTGGAGGGTGGTGCCATGTGGCCGAGGGTAAAGGCTTGGTCCTCTTGCCATGGGCATTGTAGGCCCTGGCCCAGCTCAGGGACTGCTTTTAGAAAGCACAGGCCCTTGGCTCTTCCTTCCCAACTTCAGGAGTCCACCCTCTCAGATCTACCTGAGAGACAATAGTCTAGCAGTACAAGGAAGTATGCTCCGAGGGCCAGAATGGACAGGTTCCTGGTGCAGGGGACTGACCTCACTCCCTAGGTGTTGGGCTATTGTCTGCACAGTGTGTGTAAAGGTGCCAACCCACGAGGACACCTGTCTCCTGCAGGTGTGTTGCCTGAGTGGTTTTTGAGAAGTCTCTGATGACTTCCCATATGAGCTGCGGCCTTGTCTTCATGTCTGACTCCCACCCCTTAGTTCACACTGGGTATTTTATTCAGACCAGTCTTATAGACAGAGTTTGAAATATCTCTTTCTTACCCTTTGCATCCTGCATCCATTAGCAACTCCCAACAGTTTAGAGGCCAAAGCAAGAAAAATGACTATCTAAGAGCCCACAATAGCCAAAGAACCTGGTGGCTACTTCCTGTCCCGTTTCTGTTACAGAAAGTACTGAAGTGGTTTGGGTATGGCCTGCATTGTGGTACAGCTGGCAATACTGGCATCCCACATGGACACCAGTTCTAGTCCCCGCTTTCTTCACTTCTGATCCAACTCCCAGTGCCTGAGAAAACAATGAAGGATGGCCTAAGTGCTTGAGCTCCTGCCACTCACATAGGAGACTCAGATAAAGTTCTGAAGACACCTTATTTCAGCCTGTCTCCATCCTGGCTTTTGTGGCCATTTAGGGAGTGAATCAGCAAATGGAAGATTGATCTCTCTAACTCTGTCTTTCAAATAAATGAGTAAAAAACTCTTTTAAAAAATCTGCTGAGGATAAAAAGGACTGCAGCTCCAGCTCCTCTCTGTCTAGAGCCGTGCTATGTGCTAAATGTCACAGTAAGAGTTGGCTAAAGTCCTGGGGACATAGTGCTTCACTCTGCAACTTATCAAGATGGGACCTGGAAGACTAAGTGGGAACTCGGGCTTCTCCCAGACCCACAGGCAGTCAGTGATGGAGCCAGATGTGCCTCCATTCCCTCCAAGATGTGCATTTTCATCTCCAAGGTTGGGGTTGGGTGTGATGCAGTCTTTCCACAGGTCAGCTCCAGGAGCATTTGTCACGTTTTCTTTTTCTGAGAATCCCTTAGGTCAGAAAACCACAAGTGACTACCCTGCTTCCTGGCCATAGAGTAGGAATTGTGCAAAATCCAAGCAAGGTGGGGCTGTGTACCATGCTTCATGTGTACATGGATCAGGCTTTAGGAAAACAGCAGCCCTTTGTGCATGTTTGGAATCTCTCTCATGGTCAGCCCCTAGAGGAAAAAGCTCACCCAAACAGCGAGCTCTGGGCAGAGACAGGACAGGTGTCTTTAGAAGCATAAAACATACCACCAAGAACCTAGAAATCACTCTAGAGAGTATGGTTTTCCCACAGGAGGCAGGTTTTGGAAATACATTTGGCAAAGGTTTTGAAAATACACTTGGCAAAGGATTATGCTTACCCATCTGCCCCCACCCCAGTCTTGCTGCCTCATTTGCCTATAGCTCCCCAAGACATGGAGTTCTGTATCCTTGTGTCAGTTGCCATTCGACACGATATATCCTCCTCTCAAGTTTAACACCAAGTATTCCTTCTGATAAAATATGGGAGAAAAGAAAGAAGGAAGAATTAAAAATAAAATAAATCTGTCACTGCCTTGGTCTCCAAAAACCAATCCCTGTCATTGACAGTTGTCACATGCCTTCAAGAAAGAGAGAGCAGAAAGTGTGGGTACGTTTGTGTGTCTGAGATGCAGTGACAAGATGAACTCAGAAGTCTGCAGAGAGCGCCATCCCAGTGAGGGGACAGGGTCGTTTAAAGAGCTGTGGTCAGAGCTGGGCAGAGACTGGACCAGAGCGAGCCATACCCAGTGCTAGAGAAAGTAGCTCGGCCTCAGGACCCAGGGCACATGAACCACTTGGTTCACAAGGTCCTGCTGAACTGTAATGACTGATGAGCCACCAAGCTGTGCTCAGTGGCAGCCACAGGAATAGGCAGCTTGTACACCAGAGACATCAGCCACACCTCCAGCATTGGTAGGGTTGCTTTGCCCCAGAGGGTGGGAGCTCCTTGGGACAGATTGTAGTTCAGGAGACAAAAGATCTCAAGCAGGCTCTGTTAGCCATGACTGTTCATGCTGGGTGCTCATGTATGAAGGTCAGGAGGACCACTCTGAGAAGTGTTAGGAGGGTGGGCTTTGCCTCTCCCACCTGTAGGTAGTGAGGGGCTCTCCAGTTCATACCATGGGCCTCAGGCAGGACAAAGAGTTGGTGGCTGGGGTGGCAGCAGCAGCGGACCCCATGAGGGCCTGTGGCTAAGGCCGGGTCTTGAGAGGGGCAGGTTTTGTGTGAGTGGGGAGGCCCCCAACGGGTTGTAAGGCCCAGGAAAGTACCCTTCAGCTACAAAGCCAAGGGGCTCTGACTGAGCTGGCTCACAAACCTGCAAAGGGGAGTTAATTATTGTTTGTGGTACACTTTAAGATCCCCGGATGAAAGGCCTTGTATAAATGCAAATTATTATTATTGTCATTAAAGGTACTAGACGTCTGGCCTGCTGAATAATGTGGATAATGCCCTGGCACAACTCTAAGCTGAAAAGAAAATTTGCTAAAGAGCAGTAAGAGGAGGAGGCCAAGGAGGGCCAGGCCCTGGACTCTGATCTCAGAGCTCCCCAGCTGCCTGCCAGGGCTTGCGTGCAGTCCCCACTCTGGTGGTCAAGTGTGTGTGTCCTGAGGGTCGGGGCACTGTTCAGCAGCTTCCCTTTGTCAGCCCTCCACTGAGGCAGGAGCTCTCTGTGAGAGTATGAATGCTTCTGTGTGAGTGTGGGGGCGGGAGAGGAGGGCCAGAAGGAGTGCCAGCTGTCATTCATGGGGTCCAAGTCCGACGTGGAAATGGGGAGATAAATAGAAACCTCAGACATGTGCTGTGCTGTGCTTCCAGTGAGGCTCCTTGGGGGCTCTTGAGGGAAACCCTGTAGCAAGGTACAAGGAGGAATTATTTATGAAATGACAGTTTCCACTTGATTCCCTGACTGCAGAGCTCAGGTGGATACCAGAACATTACTACTAATAATAAGGTAAATAGTACATCAGAGCCAGCAATGACCTTGGCAGCCAAGAGTCATCTGGGGCCCAGTTAGGTGAAGGGGATTAGCCAGGCTATTATCCTGACACTACCAAGGACAAGTTCTTAGCAGCCTTCACAAGGATGCTGAGCCACACCTGTGTTAGAGTAACCTTCTGAGTGACCTTTGCTCTCCTGAGACTCATACCTTAGAGAGCTCTGCCAGCACCTCCCTGTTCTCCTGGGTAGACTGAGGGGAACTTCTCCCTGGCTTTCAGAGTATTCCTCACTGTTCATTAAGGTGTTCTAGCAAGCAAGAGGGAGGTCAAGTTCAACACTTTTGTCCCTTGTTATCACAATCATAATTCTACTGAGAAGCTACCCAGTGCAGATCCCTACATGAGGATTAATCCAGCTAGTAGAACCCTCTGGGTACCCAGCCTGGTAAGAGAGAGGGCCGCTTGGGGGCCTCTGTTCCCCTTTGTAAGGACCACTGTAAGTGATGAGAGGCGGCAGTCAGTTGTTCTTGCGGTTTGTTACTGCCTGTTGGCAATCACCGTGAAATTTTGAGTGGAGGAGACAGAAACACAGCTAGAGCGATGTTTGGGGGTGGGAAGGGGGAAGACCACCAAGTCAAAATATTTTAGGAACCTTCTCTCATGCTGCCTGCTGTAGATGAAGAAGAAGGGTGAGTCATTATGTGTGGCACAGCCAGGAGGGGCCCCAGCTCCCCTGTGGAAAGTGTGAGCTCCGCGGAGTCATGCGGCTCTGGGTTTGCAAAGAGCTTTGCCACCTGTTAGCCATGAGATCTTAGGGAAGTTACTGTGCGTCTCTGGATGGTACTTTTCTCTTTGGTAAAACTGAAGACCCCACTTTGCAGTAGCAGGCCTGTCAGGAGGGGTCAATGTGAAGTGAGACGATCGGAGTCAGTGCAATGCCTAGCTGTCGCTGACACCTTCCTGCACACTTACAGCTTGTCGACTTTTGACAACGAAGCACAATCCGGTATACTCCCATTTGTTACAACAGAGTAACAAGATGTGATTTTGCCCTTGTTGCCTGTGATGCCCTGTGATTTTATCTCTTCATTTGCAAGCTGGTCAGAGTATACCCTGCCAATGGGCTGCCGCTACTATTTGAACAAGAATGCTTCCTATCCATGTGGGTGCTGTGGGCGTTCTCCCCACCCTACCCTTTATGAGTGGCTCCCAGGACCCGACTCTGGGCTAGCACAGAGAGGAGCGAGCCCAGGGGATTTGCAGAGCCTTTCTCTCCCAGCCTCCCTAGTGCACCTGTCATGATTGGAGAGACCCAGAAGGTTCCAGCCTGCCAAAAACTCTGCCCTGGCTGGTCTGTGAAGCCCCCTTCCCACACACCCCACCACAGCAGAGCCCACCTGAAGCTCCTGATTTAAGAATTGTTCCCCTCACCAAAGCCCCCCATCTCTAGAAGACTGTCACCCCTCAGCAGGGAAGCTGTACCCCACTGCCTCCTGTCACCAAACAGTCACTTCTGCCAGTGCTGCTCTTCTCTGCACATCGGGGACGGAACTCTAGCTGTGTGGTGAGGGAATGAGAGTGAAAAGAAGAGGGCCATTGGCCATCTTCCTGCTCCTCCAGATCTTCCCAAGAAATGGATGGACACTCAGCCAGGAGGGTGAAGGCTAGAGCGCTGCCAGAGGCAGGGCCAGGGCAGCTGTGGGCAATGCAGACTGTGGCCCCAGGGACTAAGGTCCATTGGGGGAATCTAGACCTGCTACCAGGAGAGTGCTCTGACCTCACAGAGCTGAGCACCTAAGTGGTCCTCTGTCCTTTCTGAGCCTGCCCATGCTGAGTGGGAGCACTGAGGTACAGTCCCAGCCGGAGTGTGACTTGGACCCACATGGTCTGCCCTGCTGGCACCCTCAGCACTTCCCCACTGAGGACTGTCCTTCACTAGCTTTCCCCCTTGACCTGACTAATAAGTCGGTGGTGGTCTGTGACCTCGGTGATTCACCGTTATACAGCCCAGCTGCTCCCCAGCCAGGTGGCTGGGACTGTGGCAAAACTCCCAAACCCTCCAGGGGTGTCCACCTGGCCTTGTCACACTATGGCTTGCACTGACCCCTGCCAATATGACTCTGGGCAGAGCAAAAAGGGAAGGTACCACCTGAGCACACCAGGCAGGTGCAGAAGGAGAGATCAGGTAAGCAGAGAGTAGCACCAGTTCCTTGGCCTCTGCCTGGCCCCAACCCTGGCCCAGCCAGGTGCCTTTTTCATTGGCCATGCAGCCACACCACCATCCAAGCCTCGCAGCAGGTAGGTTAGGATGGAGACAGTGTCAGCTTGTGAGGTGGAGATGGGAGGACTGGCTCAGTCTGCCTACCAGCTCCAGTCAACCCTTTGAGTAGACGTCCTCTTACGCTCCATCCTGACCTTCACCTGCTACAAAGTGAATGTCTTGTAGGTAAGGAGAGTGAGCATCAAGGGTAGGAAGGACAGGCCATTTCTGCCCTTGAGGGGCTCACAGAGAAGGTCTGTGCTACCGTTGAAATAGCTAGTCACATCACATTAGGACAACGTAGTTTCTCCAGCCCTCAGATTTCCCTTCTCTGAAATAAGACTGTTTCACCTCTGAGGTTTGGTCCCATTACAGAATTCCATCATCCTAAAGTCCATCTCTACATAAGCCAAAGATTTGTGTTTGTGTTGAGCTGCTGTGTTGGACGTGATCTGTACTTGAGGCTGGAGGAACAAGGACAGATGAGTGCGAGAAGATAGTCTTGCCCTCGAAGAGCATATAATCTGGAGTGGGAGAGTGGTCAGGAGGTGACAGGGCCGCGGAGAGGAGGCTAGCCCTAGGTCCCTGGAGTTTCAGGGAGCCTGATAGGCCTTCTGTGCCCGCCTCTCATTGAGCCAGCTGGCCTGCCTTCCTGCCACCCCATCTCCTGCATGAAAGGATGCCCAGGTAGGAAAGGTGCCTGCAGCCCCAGGGGTGACAAAACTTGCTGCAAGCTGCTCTAGCTCCACTGTACCAAGCCAAGCTCCAGGAGGCCATTGGCAACTTCTGTGGGAGAGAGAGCTTCTAGGTAGTTGTGATCTCTTTTGTTAAACATTCGGAGTACCCTGTGATTCAGCAGGAACCACATTTCATCCCAATACTTTGATGTCTGGAAACAGACTCCAGCCGATTGTTGTTGAAGTCCTCTCTGCAAACAGCATTTGATTTCATTTAATTCAGCATCTACTATGACAGAGCCAGCCTTTCTTACAGGCAGGAAGGCCAAGCTGTGTGGGGCCAAGTCTAGACACCAGTCTAAACATCACGAACGCAAGGCAACATGGGGAGTAGCTCCAGCTGTGGGCATGCAATACTCCGCACTCCCCGGGTGTCCCCAAGCCTTTGCAGCTTGAATGTGTGAATTACTGCCTTGTACAGGCACAGGTCCCCAGCAGGCAGTCCAGGCCTCTGCACGACTGTGTGTGCAAATCAGCTACAGCTGCATGTTTGTTCCAAAAGCCCGCACCAGAATTGTGGCCAGGCTGCTGTGGCCCAAGCATTCCCACAGGACAAGTTGCCCAGCATGCCAGCCACTTGCTCACCCAAAGGTTGGAGGTGCCATCATCCCTGGGGGCCTTTGCAGCTTTGAGGGGAAAGGACACTGACTTAGAACCAGTCTCTTTGTAGAGATGCTGTTGTGAGGGTGACCCTTGGACATGAGGAGAGTGACCCTGCATGAGTCAGCATGTGCAGTGGTGGTTCAGGACAATGAAGACAAGGCGAGACCATGAGGCATGATTAGTGAGCCGTCTTCCACTATTTACAGGGCTGCTGTGATTTTCAGACCACAATCAGTTTTCATGACAGATTAAAAACATGTGCCAGTTGAAGTCACAGCTGCAAAAGAGAACTGGAAAAAGCAATGGGACTTGAGCATCTGAAACTTGCCTCCATTCGCAAAAAAAAAAAAGACCTCTGACTTGATTTATGCATCCTTGATTTTCTTACCGGAAGGGCTGTGTCTCCAAACCACTTCTCCCACCCTACCCTAACCCTGCCACATGGGCCTGACTCTAGCAAACATCACAAGGCTCATCTTCCAACCACCCAGAGAAGCACATTTTGGATTCCTGAATTCAAGCCCTGTTTTGGAGGAAGGCAGCTGTTGAGGCTGTTGTGAAAGTCCTGAGTGAAGGGGGCTACAGGCAGCGAGACCCGGTCCTTCTCCAGGTGGGAGAGGCTCATTGGTGCTGCCCTAGGTAATGCCAGGTAAAGTTCCGAAGAGAAGCTGCTGAACTTCCAGTTTCTTAGCTGTCACTGGGGGAATGTGACCCACAACCTCCTATAGTCCCCCTGTGGCAAATGAAGAATCAAGACACGTCGCAGGACGACATCTCTGACCACAACGAATCAAGTGCACATCTCCTGTTAGATACGAGGAACCCACGTCTCAGACCTGGGTAGTTTAGTCCACCTCCTCTTGCTCCCACCATGGCCTCCGCTGTAACACATGGCATCCCAGACAGAAAGAGCTTAGGTTGACCACCTGGTCAACAGACAGGGCCCTAACTGTGTGCAATCACAGCCTTGAGGTTCTTTTCTGAGAGGTAGAGAAAGAGAGTGCTCCCATCTTTGGTCTACTCCCCAAATGCCCACAAGAGCTAAGCATGAGCTAAGTTGGAGCAGGTAGCCAGGAACTCAATCCAGGGCTCACGCTGCTGTTGGCAGAAACCCAGTTACTTGCACCATTACTTCTGTCCACTCCCAAGGTGTGCACTAGCAGGACACTGGAATCAGGAGATGGACTAAAGCACTAAGCCCAAGTACTCGGATACAGGATGAGAGCGTCTTGGCCGTCATCTTAACTGCTAGACTAAGTGCCCACCCCAAGAACCCTGTGATTCTCACATACCCATCTAACCAACAGCTTTAGCCACCTCCCTGACCAAGCCTTTGACCAACACTGCACAAAGACTTTGAACAGAAGCTAGGCAAGGGTTGGCAAGAGCCCCTAAACGAAGAGATGCACACTGTCTGGATAACTTTGGCTGAGTGCTTAGCTCCGAGTGGCCATCTCTGTGCCCCCAGATGCCAGCTCCCCATATTTAGTAGGACAGAAGGGCCTGATCCAAGGAACCATATAGTAAATGAGGAAATGCTAGCAAGGACTCTGAGACCTCCTTTGCACAAAGGACTCCCCTCCTATGCAGTCACACGTGCCTGTGTAGTCTGTTCCTCCAGACTTAGCCTCACCCCTTTAGACCCATCTTGGTCCATGGGCATAGTGGACACCTGTTGTTTGATTATTAAGGCAGGCATCATGCCAAAGACTTTCTTGGACCATCTCACCTAGTCCTCACAAGAACACTTTGGGGCCAGTGCTGTGGCACATTGGTTAAACCACTGTCTATAGTGCCAACATTCTGTATGGATGCTGGTTTGAGTCCTGGCTGCTCCACTTCTGATCCAGCTCTCCGTCAAGGCACCTGGGAAAGCAGGAGAAGATGGTTCAAGTACGTAGGCCCCTACATCTACATAGGAGACCTGGATTAAGCTCCTGGGCTTCAGCCTGGCCTAGCCCTAGCTGTTGTGGCCATTTGGGGAATGAATCAGCAGGCTGGAACTCTCTGTCTCTCTCTTCCCCTCTCTACCCTACACTCCGTAACTCTGTCTTTCACATATATATATTTTAAAAGTACCTTAAATAGGAGCAATTATTCCCCTTTCATGGATGAAGAGACAAGCTCGTCGGTTACCTACACTCCTTGAGCCACCTGGTCCACAGCCCCAGCCCCTGGAGTCTCTCAGGCTCAACTCCCTGCCTTATAGATGAGGGAGCTAAAGCCCTGAGAGGGAACACGGTCCTGGGCCCAAGGCATGGAAATGTGGATGCCAAGGACACATTCCGGTTCCATGACTGCTGGTCCAGAGACTGCTGCAGCCTTCCTCCTGCCCCACCATAAGCTTAGGCCTGGGCTGGCACCACTGTGCTCCAGCTGTGCAGAACCTACTTGGCCTAGGCCTGGGAACCAGTCTCTGCATGTCAATCTCCCAGCTGAGACATGGAGAGCTGCACTATGGCTCTGTGACCCCTGGCAGTCAGGGCCATTCTGTCGTAAGGCTCTCCGAGCTCTGAATTGGTTTAAAACTCAGTTCTCCTCCAGGGTGGGTGTGACAGGCCAAAAACATGCCAGACCTCCTATGAGTGCCAAGTGGCCGGTTAACAGCAGCAGGAGACACTTGTGCCTTCAGAGCACTACATGCCTGGTCTTTGGGTCAAAGATTATTTTTCAAAGATGACAGATAACCAGCGCCCCGAGCAAGCTGTTCTGCAGGCAGTTCTCTGTTTTCCTTGATAAAACGTGAAATAAAATCTCCTTTAAAATAATTTTTATGTATATAAATAGGTGGGAGCTAATAACCATGTTCCCTCCCCTCGCTGGCTTCCTGACCAGGAAATGCTCGCTGCAAACAGCTGGGAGCGTCCTGCCCTCAACTAGCCTGTCTTTGCTTCCCCCTGACAGCTTGCAGTTTGCCCTGGCGGGGAAAGCCCAGAGCACAACAGACAACTTTAGAACTTTCTGCAGAGGAAACAGCTTACCTTTACAGCCACCAGCCCTTGCCAGGACCTTTCTGTGTGTCAGGATCTTGTAACATCGCAGAGTTTACAAGAAAAGCTGAGCTGGTGAGATGAGCTCAGGACCCATGTTAGTCCAGGCCTGGGGCAGGGCGGGGCAGGCCCGCTGGCACACAACACTGCTCACCTAACCAGTACCCTGGCTCTGACCACCTACACCAGCTGCTGGCCCCACTCACTCAGCAGGTGCTGTTAGGCCTCCGTGTAGATAACCTGTCTCCTTAACATCTCTCTCACCTGTAAGTGGATGCTGGTGTAGAGCATGCCCCATGGTACCTGCAGGTCCTTGGAAAGCTGAGACAGCACCCAGTCCTTCTCTGACCCCATCCCAGAAGGAGCCCATGAGCTCTCCCAGGCTATACAACACACTGGTGGGAAAACAGCAGCAGGTGACACATGGTAAAGGACCACTTGACATGTGGGTGGCAACTGACTTCCCACACATGGCCCCATTGGTAGGCTCCTACCCCTACTCTCAGAAGCTGCATGCAGCCTCTCTTTAAATCCAGGACCTCTTCCCTGCTACTCCTCGCGGCCCACCTTGGGCCCTGAGGACACAGTTGTGGAGGTGTCAGGGATGGTGGCAGCTTGGCTGGCTCAGGTGTGCTGCTTAGGCGGGGTAGCGGGTGGTACCTTGTCCTTCCCTCTCTTTCATCCCTGGCAGAGGTTCACAAGTGAGAGCAGACTTGTTTTCCCCTAAGTGTAACCTTTCCTGGGAGTGGGGAGTTGTTGTCCTCTCCCCGCCTTCTTAAGCAGCAGCTGGGCGTGCTGGTGCTACTCTTTGCAAACTAGTGGCTGTCATTCACCAAGCACCTCCCAGAGCTGGCAGGCTGGCATGGCAGATAGGGCACACACACAGCACTAGTCCCCTGGAAAAGCCCCGGGTGCATGCAGGGAGAGCACCTTCCGGTGACCAGCAGGAGCTTGGCAGGAGGAAGTCATGGAGCCTGCACACAGGTGGAGCCTGGCCAGAGCAGGGGGCCTCACTGTGGGTGGGAGGGTGTCGATCAGGACTCAGACTCTGGAGTGTGGGTAAGCCACAGGGGTCTGTGACACCCCCTGGTTGTGTCTGACATGTGCATTGTGGGGGAGAGAGCTCATCTACAGTGTCTCTAGGGACAGGATCCTTAGTTTCCTAGCTTCTCAAAAGGATGCCTGAACCCACGGAGCAGCAGCCTCTACAGCATGGGGTCCAGACTGACCAGAGCACTCCTTAGTCCCTCACGGTGAGAAAGATACCCACCTGAACACAGGGATTTGAGTGAGAGAGCAGCTTTCACGCCAGAATGTCCCATGGAGGCTTGGGAAGGTACAAGTGGAAGTTCACCTGCCCTGGACCCAAGGAATGTTCTGCTCAAGGCCACGCAAGCCTGAGAGTAACTGATCTTGATCTTGACCTTGCTTTGCCTGAGGGGAGTGGAGGGCAAAAAGGAAGGAAAGATTGTTTCTGAGGGTAGGGAAGGGAGAGGTGGGAGGCCTGTGAGAGCTTATCACAGCAGCTGCAGGGCAGGAGGGCCTCTAGACAGAGGACTCCAGGCAGTGCTGCTAAAACGCTGGGATGGAGAAGGAGCTGGAGCGTTTCTGAGTGGCCCCACTGGAAAGAAAATTGCAAGTGACCCAGGTGGCCTGGCAGGGGCGGAGGGCAAGTGTGAGACCAGTCGCTACATGTAGCCTGGTCTGCCTGACACCCTGTACAACACCTGTGCCATTGGAGCTGCCGTGTCCCCAAGTGCCTGTCCGTCCCCTGTTTGCAAGTGGGTTGTGTGTCGTTGCTCGTCATTGCTCTGGCAAATTTGCCTCTTGCCTGGAGCTTGGCCCTGACACTCCCAGAGCCGGAGCCTGGAGAACCAGGCCTATTAGAGCCATATCCTAAACAAAACAGATGTGGGAGGCTCTCCCTGGGCACAGTGCTGATCCGCGGCCCTTCCTGGTTCTTGTCACTGCTCAGGGAGGAGATTGCTGGGTGAGCCACTTCTGCATACACAAGCGAGATATGATTGCAGGCTGTCAGCCTCGGGGCACCAGGCGGCTAGCCTAGCCCACCTGCTGCCTCTCAGAAGAGCTGACTTTGTTCTGGCAGAACTTTCACTGGCTGCTTATAAAAGACCTCTGATCCTGCTGCATCCTCCAGCCACAATGGCCACTTAGCACCTCTCTTTGCTAGCCACACTGGTGCCCACATGCTCTCTCCCATCTCTGAACGTGCCTCCTCTTCTAATCTGGCACCTCCTGCATTGGCAGGTGTCATGCCTGGGTCATCTCAGCACCCCAGCACCTCCTACCGTGCCTGGCCCGGGGTGAGTTCAGTACGTGCCTGTCTGGCAAAGAACATGACCCTGCCTTTACAGATTAGGGACCTGAGGGTCAGAAAGGCCACGCCTGATCTGTCCCATGTCACACAGCCACTCCGCCTGGCCAGGAAAGGTTCTCCTAACACCCAGCCTGGCTCTCCTTCCAGTGACCGCACTGCAGATGGATCTGGAAATAGGTGGAGAGTGTACACCAGTTAGGAATCCTCATCAGACTGTCCTTGACTGCATACAGGCAAAGGTACAACTGAATGGGGACACAGCCAGTCCCAGAATTCGGATCCCTTGTCTTGGTCCTGGGAAAGCAAAGCAGGACTGAGTATGGTGTCTAATGGGAGCTGGCAGCCAGGAAACTCTTCCTGTCTGTACACACTTTAACTCTGCAAGAGGTAACACAGCAGTGTACTGTGTGTCCCTCCGCTAGAGAAGTCCAGAGGGCTTGGCCTCAGCAGAGAAGGAAAATCCAACCCAAGACGGGTGAACAGTCAGTCACACTGGGCCGCATTGGCACGAAAGCCCATCGCACTTTCTGCCGAGTTGCCTGTGCTAACCACATTGTTCCCTCCCTCTTCTTTCCCCCCAGGGCGTATTTCAAAACCTTTGTGCCTCAGTTCCAGGAGGCAGCCTTTGCCAATGGAAAACTCTAGGAAACACCCGTCTCAAGAGCTGGCCAGCCAGACTGCTCAGTCCCCACGCGTGTCAGCACACACGGCTGCTTCCTGGAAGCCATTTGGAACGTCTTCATGCAGCATTTTGCTCACACAGCAGCTTTGTGCACCCCAGACAGCCCCACTCCTCCAGAACCCAGACTCAGCTGGCTGGCAGAAGCCTGAGACCTGGAGCCCCTCGCTCTGGGAGCACCCTCTTCCTTTCCTTCCTTGTGTGTCTTAGTTGGAAGAAATAAAATCACAAATCAGGATGCAGTCGTGTTCCAGGGAAAGTAAGACGTCATCAGTGCACACACACCCTTCTCCCACGGCCTTTGTCTCAGAAACTAAAAGTTTAAGATTAAACACTCTGTGGCTTTGTGTTTTCCTGAAACTAGTGGCATGCCTCTGTGTATGGGTGTGTGAGAGAGAGAAAGGCCCCGAACATTTCCCATTCAGCACAGTCCTCCTCTAGAGAAGGGAGCTGCCTGAAGGAAGTTGCCCGGCCTGCAGGGTTCCAGCCGCCCAGCCAGGCCCTCTAGCTCCCTGTGTGCTGCGTGCCTGGCAGCCCTGCCTCACCCTCTCTTCCTGTCCCCTTGGGAGGGCAGAGGGGAGAGTGTGGGGGTTTACTCAGCTCTGTGCAGGTGCTGCCAGAAGACCATGGACCAAGGTTCCAGCCCATCCCTTCAAGCTGGAGAAAGCAGCCTGTGCCCTCTCAGTGTGGCTACAACAGGGAGATTTTCAGGGCCAGACGTCATCTCACAGTCCCTGCCAGCTCCTGCAGCTACCCCCTTCCACAGAGGGGAGAACCTGGGCCGAGAGCTGCAGAAACGCTCCCAACAGACGGGCAACTCCAGTGCCTAAAAGCCCAGCCTCTTGCTTCCATTACCTACCCTGCCTCAACTTCCCCAGCAGCTTGGGCACAGGGTGCAGCAGGGCTGTTCCCAAAGGAAGAAAAGACCCCCCAAGCCACCCAGGGCTGAGAGAGCTGGGCCCACCCAGCAGCCCTTCCACAGTGAGGTCAGGCCCTCCTGGCCACAGTCCAGCTTCAGGGGGTCCTCGGCTTCCTGCAGCTCTTGGAGCCCCCAATGTGAGCTGGAAAGGAAGCAAGTGTGGGCCTGGTGGGCAGCAGAAGGGCCCGCCTCCTTCCTGTGCCAGTCTTGGTGCACTCTGGAACCTTGGGAATCCCCAAGCAGCCAACAACCCCGTGTCCCGCGTCCACACCCTCGCCCGGCCTTTGCCCAGCTGCGTGAGGAAGGCCCTTCCTGCCTGTTGAGTGTGCAGGCTGGCTAGTGGAGCCTGCACAGAGCCGCTTTTGGGAACTCCCACCTATGGGCAGCACTGCCGGTCCTGCTGAATCTGAGCCTGACTCCCAGGGGCTCTGCCGTCCCCACATTGCTCAAAGGCCCCCAGGTCATTCCGACGAGCATGTGGTTATAACCCGCTGAGCATGCTGGCTCTCCCCAGCCTGCCTCGCCCCTCTGGCGCCTACAGGAGCATGCCCTTTGGTTCAGGGCTGCTGTGTGCCAAGTTCCAATCTCCCTCCCAAGGGCTTGCCCCTGAACTCCATGACACAGTCTTAGGATCACCGTGGCTGCAGCGGGGCAAGTATGGTTCTGCTGCCTGCTGGGCTGGGAGTTGACGGGACCAGGGTTTGCTTCAGACTCAGTAGGGTTTCTAGCTGCAGCCAGAATGGCTAGCACTGGGGCTGGGGAGAGATTCTGCAGTGTTCATTGGTGACAGTAACAGTGGTGGGCAGTGGGACCTGCGGGGCTAGTCACCCTCCTGGCCCTGCCAGCCACAGGATGTCCACACGTGCTCAGGACCAGCCGCATGTGAGCAAAGCAGGCTGGACCTTGGGGGAGCCATTATCCCACTGCCCAGCACCTCCTGACAGCTGCCCCTGAGTACCAGACCAGAGAGGTTAATCAAGTTACCCATCATCACCAGCCAGCCGGCACTCAGTGAGACTGAGGCTTAGTTTTCCTTTTCTGGAGAAGGATGGTGGGCTGAGGTCAGGGTTGTGAGGATGAGAAGGTAGGACTTTTTCCCCAGGCTTTCCTTCCCTGGCTATAGAAGAGGGGTGGGCTGCTTAGGAGGAACTAACCAACAGAAAGTGGCAACAGCCACTGCATGTTTTAATGCCCAAGAGTGAAAGGTCAGAGTTTTCAGAACTTGGCATCCTCTCCAGCAGCCCTGGCAGGTGGGCCTCCAGCAGCCCCAGCCAGCTCAGCCCGCCCAGCAGCAGCGGCAGTAGTGAACACTGCGGCCGCACCCAGGACTCGGTGGGCTGAGTGGGGGATGGGAGGCAGCACCTAGAAGAGCAGGTTCTCATTGCCTCGGAAGGCCCGTGTGCAGCTCGGCTTCATCGCCAAAGTGGAGTCTGTGGGATGTGCTCACTGCTGATCCCGGGAGCAGAGTGGGCATCCCGCAGGGCGCCAGAAGCCACTCTGCCCGCAGGCACATGGTGCTGCTCTGAACCCATTTTCTTCTCTCCTAGGAGTTTGGGAAAGAATTAGCCTGAGGCTGAGAGTCTTCCATGGGAATCCTGGCTCATAGCTGTCTGGTAAAAAGTGAACAGTCTGTTAGTTTAAAGAAAAGGAAAAGAGGGCCCTAGCCTGTCCCATGTGCCAGGCTCTGCAGAGTAATGCATCAATAGTGTAATTTCATCAACAAGAGGGAGTCCCTGAACACAGAGCTGGGAGCAGCACGGGGGCACTCTGTGAGGGATACCCCTTCTTGGTGTGCCTGCCCAGTGTACATCTCTGAGTTAGGGAGGCTGGCATGTAGCACAGTAGGTGAAGCTGCTGCCTATGAGACCAGCAGTCTGTATCAGAGCTCTAGTTTGAGTCTTGGCTGCTCCAGTTCCAATCCAGATCCCTGCTAATGCACCTGGGAAAGCAGAGAAAGCTGGCCCAAGTGCTTGGGCCTCAGCACCCATGTGGGAGACCAGGAAGAAGCTCCTGGTTTTGGCCTGGTCCAGCCCTGTTTGTTGTGGCCCTTTGAGGAAAGAACCAGCAGATGGGTGTGTGTGTGTGTTTCTTCTCTATTTTTATTAGAAAGGAGAGAGGAGAGAAAGCTCTTCCCTCTACCGATTCACTCCCCAAAGGGCCACAAAAGCTGGAGTTAAGCTGATCCGAAGCTGAGAGCTGGGAGCTGCTCCCAGGACTCCCACATGGGTGCAGGAGCCCAAGGACCTGAGCCATCCTCTGCTGCTTTCTCAGGCCATAAGCAGGGCGCTAGATGGGAAATGGGGCAGTCAGCTCATGAACTGGCTCCCCCATGGGATGCTGCTGCTACAGACAAAAGATCAGCCTACCACACTGCAGTGCCACACTTCTCCCTGCCCCCATACTTAAAAATCTGAGTTGGGCTGATCTGCAAGATGGGCCTCTGAGCCACCTCCCAGGGTTGTGAGGGTTCCATAAGGAAAGCAGATAAGCACCAAGAATGGGGCTGATAACCAGTGGCTATTATTGCTGCAAAACAGAAAAGCGATTTTGTGGTGTTGACTTTGACCTCTTTTTCTGAAAGTCAGAGCACCCCTGTTAACAAGACCTTGTCCGTGACTGTGACCGCTGGAAGGGTGTCGCTGTCTGGATTACCCTGCCGGGGAGAAAAGATGGTGAGTCATCTCGAATTTTCCTGAAGGAGAGATGAGAAGCATTTGTGGGAGTTGCTCCCACCCAGCAGGTCTCGCTGTTGCTGTTGGCCGCAGCACCCTCGGCTCCAGCCGACCCGCTGACCTGTTTCTGCACCCTGGCCCCTGCTTTCCCACGGGCGAGGGACTCAGAGCCAGGCCGTTCACCTTGGCCTCTGGCTCAGTTTCGGTTCCTGACGGTCACGGGCCTGCGTCCTGGGGTCACAGCCTTGCCTAGTTTTCACCTCACTTGGATCTATAAATAGAGCCAACCACTGACTGCCCCAGTTCACAGGGGCAGGCCTGTCCCGGGGGCTCCCCTTCGCATGACTGCTGGGGGCATCATCCAGTGGCAGGATGCCCTCCAACCCTATGTATGGTCTTGTCATTGTTTCTAAGATGCTTTCCGAATCAGGCAGTGGTGGAATCTTTTCGTCTTTGTGTCCCTTAGTGCTCAGGTGCGGCCAGCTGAGGCGTGCCGGCCCCGGGGTGCTGCTGGGCATGCCCTGCCTTCTGTAACCACCACCTTCCCCAAAAAACTGCCAGTGTTGTCTTCCCTGGTTCATAGATCAAAACGGGAGCCCTGCAAAGTTTAAATCCCTCACCCAAGGCCTGAAGCCAGGTGTCGGCTTGCTCATTCAACCCTTCCGCTCATTCTCCTCTCCATCTCTCCCATCCTCTTTCTTCCTTATCACGAGCAGGACTCCTGCACACTTGGCACTGCAGTGCCCAGCTCCCCTTGCAGGCCAGGGTTGCATTAGTCAGTCATCGTGCCCAAGGCCCTGTTAGTGTAGCAGTAGCCATTTGCTGCTGCCAGTTCCTTGCATGGTGAGAGGAGCTTGGAGTCGCAGGGCCTGACCACAGGAGCTGGGGCCAGGCCCAGTGCGCTGCTATCCCAGGAAATCCTGTGTATCTGCACACACCCAGCGGCAAGGTACTTGGAAGCAGCCTTTGTCTGGGTACAGCTGGATGGAACTGCACCTGCATATTTAGAAATACCCACATGTTGTCACATGGTTCAATCCATATCACCAGTTAAAAAAAATCTGACTTCAAATTGTGGATTCCAGTCCAAAATACACTTGGTTGCATCACGACCTAACAGATGAAGAAGAAATAAAAAGATGAGAATAGTTGTTAAAATTGGCAAGGAACGAGGTAGACATTTAGCCCGGTGATGAAGACAAGCCACAGTGCCTAGGCCGCACATCAGGCTCCAACGCCAGACACTGCCTGCCTGCCAGGGCAGACTCTGGGAGGCAATGGGATGGTTCAGGTGCCTGCCAGCCACCTGGGAGACCTGCATTGAGTCTCCCATTCCCAGCTATGGCCCAACCCCTGCCGTTGTGGCTACTTGGAGAGTGAAACTTGAATGGGTTTTTCTCTCTCTATTTTCATATCTCTTGCCTGTCAAACAATTTTTCATAAATTTTAATTATTTAAGAAAATGACCCAGGTATTATCAAAGTCAGCAAGGTCCAGGAACCGATTCTGGGTGAAAAAGCAGATAACCCCAAGAGGCCACACGTGCTCCGCTCCTTCCTCGGGGGCTGGAATGTGCTGCTCACTGCTCCCCAAGCCTTTGAAAGAATGACACTTTACAAGCCTCAGAGGTCATGCTTGGGGTCACGAGAAGTCATGGCTAATCACGGCAATAAACAAGCAGCAGGAGACAGGCAGAACTCCCTCCCTGCCCTGGGCCAGCTGCCTTGCAACACCCTTGCGGTGAGCCAGATGACAATGGAGGGCATGGCAAGCTCAGTCCTCCAAAGCAGGTCACAGTCCCCTCCCTCAGAACACACACAGGGCGGGACCCCTCCTCGGGGGTCTGCTCAGAGATCCTTGTCGGAACCTGTGCTTTGAGCCTCCTTAGGAACTGCCCAAGCAAAGCAGGTTCCAATGGGTCCCAGGAGCTCTGCTTGCTCCCGAAACAAAGTTCCCAGCCCTCAGTGGTCTCTGGCTGCTTGTGCGGATGCCCAGAAAGTAGAGGCTGGGGATTGCAGGAGGGGACAGTGCTGAGCATCAACTAGAAATAAAGCAGCAGGTGGTAGGTGTCACCAGGGATGCTGCCCACTCCCCTGTAAACCCCTAGCCTGGTGGGCGGGCCCTGTACCTGGCAGTGTGTACTCATCACCTTCCTATGCTGCTGACCCCTGCCGAGCATGCCAGGATGGCATCAACAGCTCCTGGAGAGACCAAAGGGAGAGTCCACCCCTCAGCCAGGTCAGCTCTGGCAAGGTCAGGAGGGGAGCACTGATATCAAGCTCAAGGGCAGACCAGCTGGGGCAAAGGTCAGCCTCATAGCCAGGCAAGCCCCGGGACAACCACCTGCCAGGCTCCTTCCTTGCCCGTGAATCTGCAATCTGCATGTGTGCGCGCGCACACACACACACACACACACACACACACCAGGGGCCTCGGGTAACCCAAATCCTCCCAATTCTGCTTCAGTGCCCCCTCCAATAACTCAAACACACGCCAGAGGAGAGGAGGGCTTCCCATTGCAACTCCGCACCAGGGGCACTCAGGGGTGCGTGGGCCGAGGATTGCACAACCCAGATGGCAGCCGAGGCCTGTATTCTGCCTCTCTACCCGCACCCACACCCCATGGCCCCTGGGGCGCCTCCTCTGCCTCACCTGCTTCCACCCCAGCCCATCCAGGCCCGGTGGCTTTCCTGCCTGGCTCACTTTAACTGCTGCCCCTATGCACCCCCTCCACCTCCTTCCCTGCTGTGACCCCTTCACAAACACCAGCACCAACCTAGAGCCTGACTTCAGGGGAACCAAGCTCTTGGCTAACTGGGCCTGCTCAAGGCCTGCGGGCTCTGTAGCCAGCCTGCCTGAGTCAGGCCCTGGCTCCTCTGCCTGCTGAGTTGTGAACTTGAGCAAGCCTCTTGGCTTCCATTCCCTCCCCCTTCCAAATGGGATCCCTCCCCCCACCCCGGGGAAGGTGGCAGGCAGGTTGAGCAAAGTGCCCAGCACCTGAGGAGTGTAGCTGTCCCTACCATGTCTGAGGGGCTCTGGTGCCAGGACCCCCTAGTTACCACATCCATGTGTGCTCAAGCCCCTTCTGTAAGGTGGGACCCAGAACCTCCATATGTGCTGCATGGTGACTTCACTGTGTATCTCATGCCAGGTATCCGCCTTGTAACTTCTGCTAACACTGTGTGGCTTTGGGGACGTGAGCGGGAGATTCCTCACTCAGCACAGGTGTAGTTCCTTCCAAGGATGCTTGCTCTGGAGTCAGCTGAAGCCCAGATGCTGAACTCAAGGATGCAGGGATAAAGGCACACGCAACATCTGTGTGATGCCAGCCTTGAGGCATAGTGTGGCAAGTGCAGTGCGGCAGCGCATAGGAGCTCCAGTGTGAGTCCCTGCTGCTCACTTGCCATCCAGCTTCCTGCTAATACACCTGGGAAAGCAGTGGAGGATAGCCCAAGTGCTTGGGCCCCTGAACCCACATGGGGGATCCGGAAGAAGCTCCTGGCTCCTGGCTTCAGCCTGGCCCAGCCCTGGTCATTGTGGCCATTTGGAGGGAGAATCAGATGTATGATTGCGTGGAGGGTAGGGGGAGTGTGTCTGCTTTTGAAATAGTTTTTTGTTTGTTTTGTTTTTACCAAAGCCCAATGGCTGCATTGTCATTGCCTTTTGGGTTTGGCATAAGTTGCCCTCTGGCCCTTTATTGCCTCTTCCTTTCCCTGCCGTTAAACATCAATTGGCAAAAATCAAAACCAGTGCAAACCTCTCCCTGATGTGCATCCCTGTGGAAGTGCTGCCGCTCTTGCACCTCCGGTGTCCTGGCTGCCAGCTCTCCAGCCCCCGCCCAAAGCTGCTCCAGTCCGCAGGCCCCACGTCCTCTCCTCCAGAGACCCCTCAGTATGTGGAGTTCCCAGCTGCTCACCCTTCTAACTCCTAGGACCCCATCCCCAAAACTGTGTCCATTGCCGAAGTCATCAGTGCTCCATACCTGCTAGTGATTCTAGTGGGTGCCGGGTACACCTCCTGACACCCCCTACCCAGCTCTGACCCCAGTGAGTGGCACATTTCCTGTCAAATCCAGAATACCCTATCAGCCAGGGCCTCCTTTATTCTCACAGACAGGCATTAGGGTCCCTCAAATCTTCACTCCCAGGCTACCCTTCCCTAACACCCAGCTTACTATCTCTAGCCGCGTCCTGCCCCAGGCCAAGCCCCAGGCAGGGGCTGCTCCTAAACTGGAGAAGCTGATAGAACCCGGGGACCATCCACACAGCTGCTGCTCCCCACCAGTCTCCTGTCCCTCTCTGGTCTGAGACTGGAAAGAGGGGGGACAGGCCCAAGACCATGCAGCGTGGCCCACACCCATGGCAGCACAGCCCGGTCTGCTGGGGCTGCGGGGAGAGGTGCTGGGACACTCTGGAGCCAAAAGGCCTTGACCAAAGATCGGGCTTGTCTGAGCAGAACACAAATGTCCTGCAGTCTCTGCTCTGACAGGGTCAGGCACAGCAGTGAGTCCCCATTGTTCTTTCTCTCTCTCCTTTTTTTAGGTTTTATTTATTTTTATTACAAAGTCAGGTATACAGAAAGGAGGAGAGACAAAGAAGATCTTCCGTCCGTTGATTCACTCCCCAAGCAGCCGCAACAGCTGCAGCTGAGCCAATCCGAAGCCAGGAGCAAAGAGCTTCTTCCAGGTCTCCCAGGGGGATGCAGGGTCCCAAGGCTTTGGGCCGTCCTCCACTGCTTTCCGAGGCTACAAGCAGGGAGCTGGATGGGAAGTGGGGCTGCCGGAATTATAATTGGCACCCATATGGGATCCCGGAGCGTTCAAGGCAAAGACTTTAGCTGCTAGGCTACCATGCCAAGCCCAGTTCCCATCTTTCTATTTTCATACCTGCTCATCAAGAGCCTTATATGTGCCGGAAGTGAGGGGGGGCTGCTTCCGGTGAGAAGCGGAAATTGAATCCCACGGGTATATCAGACAGACTCGCCATTCGGTAGCTTCCCCATGGCAGGCGCTGGGCTACTGGGTGATGAGATGAACCCTGTACCCGGAGAGCCAGGAAGATAAGGCAGGTGTACATGTGCCTGCCTCTGACCCCTGCAGCTTCCCGGGAGAGGAGCCCCGTGGGAAGAACAGTGGATCTGCGCAGCTGACCAACAGCTAGCACACTGTCGTCCCGGGAGCATCACAGACCACTGGGCCAAGTGGCATACGATGTCCCGTCGCTCTCCTGCATTTGGGCATTCATGGACCGCTGCCCTGTGCCAGGCACCATGGCAGGCACAGCAGTGATTGCAGCCCGACAGCCCTGCCCTGCCCTCACGGGGCGTCTACTTTCCTGGGCAGACAGCGTGACCAAGGTACATGGGAGATTGTGTTGTGCGTTAGGAGGGAAGCACAAAAATGGTAAGTAAAACAGGGAGGCCGAAGTGGGAAAGTGACACTGGAGCCAAGACTGGTGTGGGGCGGGGCTCTCCTCCTCACCTCAGTGGGGTCATCCCTGCTCCCAGAACACCCAAGCAGCCACCAGCAGCGCCAGTGAGCAGGGCTTGGCGCCACGACCCTGCTAATGTTCTCCATCTCCATCAGTCATAAATGCCCAGGCCTCCACATCCCAGCCCACAGGTGCAACACTGGGGCCGCTGCTCTACCTTGGTGGCACAAGGAAAGCAGACAGGTGATGCCCTGGGGACAGAGCCACCAAGTCAGGGCAGGGGCCTGGTGGAGTAGAAATGCCCTGAGGAGGTGGTAAAAATACCATGAATTTCAGAGAAAATGGATGCTGCTGTCTGGCTGGCCCGCCCTCCCCACGTCAGCCCACCTCTGCCTGCTCCAGCCCTAACCTGCAATGCCAAGGCGAGAATAGGGAGCGGCAGGTGCCCTACGGCTGGCCACTCTCCTCTCACTGTGCCCAGGCAGGCTTACGGGGAGTGCAGCCCGGTGCTGGATCGGCCAGCAAGAGCTATGCCTGGAAATTAGGTTCCAGGATAGGGGTCACAGCCAGCCACGTGCTTCCTACCCACTCAAGATTTTTGCCATAGAGATCCTTTTTCCCCTTAAGGGAAATAGCAGAGAATACAAGTACCCATAATTCCATCCTCCTGTGATAGCAGGTGGGATAGTCCTGGGAGCAGGTCGTGACCTCCCAGCTGAGGTCTGGGACCCAAGAACTCCTTCCAGTCTTTTTCCCTCTTCTGTCATGCCTGCAACAATGTAGACTGATAGACCCTCTTTGCTTTGCCTTCATGTCACTTCCTGTGTGTGCGCCATCTTACTCAGGTAACTAGCAACAGGACAGTGGGTGTGATAGCGGTGGCCAGTTCCCCCCTCAAACACTGAAGAGCAGCTGAACACACAAGAATGTACTGGAAGGTTCTGACAGGGAAGTGGGAGGAGGAAGAAGCACTGAGCTGGATGCATTTGGGGAGAGATTAGGAGGGAGTTCAGCCTCCACCCGGCTGAGCCAGGGCCAATGAGAGGAACATCCTCATGAAGCTGTTTATTGGCCACCTGCAAGTCACATGGTGAACTCAGTTTCTCTGTAGGTGAAATGGGCACAGACACGAGAGGCTGATGGTGCTGACGGGGGAGCTGGTGGACAGAGCCTGTCTGGGATGCTATCACAGGGCCTACGTAGAGCCCCATTCCCTGTGCTTCCTGGGGAGGCCCCAAGCCTGGGCCTCAGCAGGTGTGATGCTGCCCAGGGCCAATGGGGCCTTGCATGCTGTCTTCTGGACCCCTCCCCACCGTGTGCAGGCTGTGGGCTGGACATTGAGAACCCCATGCCAGGCCTGCCTTGGGGCCAACAGAGAGAAGCTGCAGGGTTCTCAGGCAGTTCTGGAAGAGGAGGGTAGATGGGGAGGTGAAGGGGCTATGGAGAAAGAGACCAGCCAGGAGACCAGGAAGAGTGACCTTGTGTTTTTGGGCAAGGGTCATCCCCATCCTGCCACACTGGGCCTGGACTCAGCTCCCTGGTGTGCCCCGCTCAGCCGTTTGTGCTCCGAGGCTGGCAGAGGCTGGCATCTCTCCTGCATGCCCCAGGGCTCTTGATTCTCATATGCCTTGAAGTCTGATGCTCATGCCTGTGCCACCTTGGCTGGCCCCAAGAGACCCACAGGGAGGGGAGTATTTTTCTGAGTGGCTGGGGTCATGGCAGGTGGGCTGGACTTCCTGGGGCTGGGAGAATCCAGGCCATCTTAGAATTGCCCAGGGCTGACCCTACCCTACTCCTCCTCTCATTTCCCCCACCGCCATCCCAGCTGCCTGGTGGGCTGGCCCAGGGCTACGGCAGGAAGCTCAGAGTACTTGGATAAGCCCCCGCTGCCACCTGCTTCCAGTTTGCTCATTATGTTTGGTCAGAATGCAGCTGCGGTGTTGTGGGAGTCCCCACAGCCAGAGGCCAGCACCGGAGGCTAGAGGGTCAGCTCTCACCCTGCCCTTGCTTGCTTATCAGCCTCTGGCCAGGATTCAGCTGCCAGCAGCAGTGGCTGCCGGGGGCAGGGTGAGGAGAGCGCTAAACCTGGAGGTAGGAAGGCTCCACCACAGGCTGCTACACTGCCGGTGTCACATCCTTAGTGAGCACATCCCCCTCCCCCTGGAAGTTCTGCTTCGAGAAGGCATAGGACAGGAGACACCTGTGGGTGTGCCCTGCAAACCCCGAAACGGGGTGCTGTGGCCCCTACTGTGGAACTGAGGACAAGAGGGGACCACCTGGGGACAGCTAGCCCAGACTGCACCCCTTGATCTTGAGTCTCCAGTGAGAAGAGCTCTTCCCTCTACCCCATGCAGCCCTGAGCCCAAAAACCTTGAGCCCAAGTGGGCAGGGCCATGGGACAAGGATGAGGTGGGGAAGAAGAGATGGACAGATCAGAGAGTGTGGCCTGGGGGAGCCCTCAGCCTCAGGATCCCAGGCCAGATGGCCTGCCCTGAGGGAGCCCCGTCCAGGAACCATGCCAACCTGTGTGACATTCCACCATGGGATGCATGCACAGGGGTATTCGGGTGTCCACAGGGGCACAAGGGTGATGTCAGGGCTGCCCTGTCCAGATGTGTGGCTGTGGGTGGGAGCTGCCCATGCAGAAGAAACCACAGCCAGGGAGGGGAGAAATGGGCTTTGCACACGAGTCACTGCTTGTGCCAGGAACAGGAACCAAGCCTGCAGGGACTGCCACCCTTTTACCCACATGAACACTGGTGCCAACATACAGCTCATCCCCAGCTGGGAAAGCCCACCGTTGTGAGCTTGCCATCACAACTTAGAAAGACCCAGAGCTCTTGGGGTGCTGCATAGTGTTGGGAAGAGCCAGGAAGCTGTGCAACGGAAATTCACACACCCAGTACTTTTCAACTGGAAAAACTGGGTGTGTGGTGGTCGGCCTTGAGTGTGCCAGCTCAGGCCAAGTCCCAGGCACCAGGCAGAGCACTTCATGGGCATCAGCCAATGTCATCCCACCTCCTCAAGATTTTCCCCATGGTAGATGAAGGAATTGGGGGTGCCACAGCATGAACCAGGGATGCCACCAACTTGGCATTAACCCTTCACAGTACAGTTGTGAAATTAAAAGCCCAGAAGAAAGGACTTGCTTCAAAGGTCACTGATGAGTCCAAGCTGAGATTGGGCAAGTCTGGGAGTCCCCAGGCCAGGCCTGTTAGGGGGCTGGCTCCCACCCTGATCCTCCCAGCCACAGCCTCGCTTTGCCCCGCCTGCCTGGGCTGAGTTGTCCAGCCCATCCGGGAGAAGCTCAAAATAACACACGTTCCCATGGAAAGATTGGAGATTTCACTGGATTGAAACCAGATGACCAGTGTGAACAGACTGCACCAGCAGGCACAGGGTCTGGGCTGGAGCTGCACGCCCCATGCTGTTCCCAGCCTGCCCTGGGGCACGGACACTTTCACCGGCTCCACCTGTTCTCCCGTCTGAAAATGGATGAGAGTGTTGACTTGGTATTCACCCATTCTCAGTTTCCCAGCCATTTTTCTACCCTCTATCCCTTTATTCTCTCACCTACCCCTTTATTTGCACACCCACAGCCATTGGTGGGGAGAGCTGTGTGGGACCAATTAGGGGCGCCAGGACACAGCAGATGCAGGCCCACCTATGGCCTCACAGAACCAGTCTCAGGATTCTGGGCTGGGACCCCTCAGCAAGGGCTTTGCATTCCAGGTTTGGTGGTCAGGCCTGTCCACCGACTAGCTGGCAGCTGCACAAGGCAAACACACGGCAAAAGGGGAGAAAGGGCCTGGGACAGGTGGGACCCCTGAGGAACACCTCATCGTGAGGCCGTGGGGGAGGCGGAGAGGTTTATGCCTCCCTGGACCCTAGGTTAGTCCAAGAGAAGCTTTTCTGTGCAGTGGCTATCACCTGAGCCATTTCCATGTTGGTCCTCTGCGGGGCAGGGCTGCTGCCTGCAAAGGGCCAGATGTGCCAGGAGGAGTTGGCTGAACTGCCCATCCCATGGGCTGGGCTGCACCCACTGGGACTCTTCCCTGACCTAGAAAGAGAGTCCACTGCTGTTCCTGGAAGGACAAACATCAGCGAAAAGCAAGCCTGAACAGGGGCTTATTTGGTGTTATGAAGTAAAATCATTGTGATCTTATGAACAATTGCTAAGGTTTGGCATGGTAGCTATGTTAAAAAAAGAAACACCAAAATTCTTCATTCTGTTAGAGAGAAAAACTCAACTATCTATGGATAAGAGAATATAAAGTCTGGAACTGTTTTTGAAACACCAGAAAACACAGGGTTGGTGTTTGGTACAGCACGTTCAGCCACTGCCTGCGATGCCAGCATCCCATACTAGTGCTGATTTAAGTCCCTGCTGCTCCACTTCCGATCCTGCTTGCTTTTAATTAACCTGGGAATGTGGCAGAGGATGGGCTAAGTGCTTGGGTCTCTGCATTAGGTGGGAGACCCAGGCGGAGTTCCAGGCTCCTGCAGCTTGGTCCAGCCCTGGCCATTGTGGCTAACAGATGGGATATCTTCCCCCGCCCCCAGCCCTTTTACCCTGCCATCCATGGCAGGGATGGCAGTGGGGTGCTGGGGATGGTGGCTCCCCTCAGGTTCTCCACAGGGCCTGAGAGGGCAGCTGGGCAAGCAGGAGAAATGCCATGCCTGCTTCCAGAACAGTCTGCAGAGCAGATTCACCACCTGGCAGTAGGGAACATTAGGAGGGTCCTGAGGGCCAGAGGAGCGGAGCTGCGAGCTGGGAGCCACCAGCCCAAGCTACTTAGCAGAAAGAGGGAAAGGCCCAGCTGTGGCCTGCTGCGACCTCCACCCAGAGGCTTGAATGCAGAAAATGGCTCTTCTGCGTGCCTCGCCTGCAGCCACACACAGCCTGGCCAGGCCCCACACCGCTGCTGCCAAGGCCCCTCCCACCCAGAGCAGGGCCCAGGAGGAAGCTTCCCAGTCACGCATCAGCCTGGGAGGCCCCAGCCGCTGCCAGCAGTGCAAAGTGGCAAGGACCACTTCAAGCACTGTCCCTGGGGTGTCTTTCTGGCTTAGGGCTTGGGCTCACCACCCCGCAGCCATGGCCTCTCTTCACCACCAAGTAAGTCACACTTATTGCTGACAGGTCCCACTCAGCTTCCTGCCCACTTGTGCTCACACTGGAAAGGCGGGGAAGTTGAGGGGGGATAGGACGGCAGGGGCAGATGGGGTGTTGCAACAGCTCAGGTGTGGCTCCTGATGTTCATGGATGACTTTGGGACAGTGTGGAGGTAGGGAGAGGCCATCTGGAGGCTCCAAGCCGTTGCAGCCTGCAGCCTGGCTGAGCCTGAGACAAGGCCAGCCCTGCTGGTTCCCTGCCAGGCTCTCCCGGAGACCACCCACGTGGGCTGCAGCAGCGTGGAGTTGCCTGCAGGTCTCCAACTCAGCCCTCCAGCCCAGCTGTCTGGGAGCGGCTGGGGCCTGCCTTGCTGGGCCTGCTAAGCCCCAGCAGCTGACCATGGCAAGCATCTCGGCCCCCAGGGGAGAGGCTGGGTTGGAGTAGAAGACAGGGCAGCAACCATCGGGACTGACCTTGGGCGCTGAGGACACAGGCCTCAGGAAGGAGCCAGGGGCTGAGCTAGAGGGCAGGCAGCAGGGGCTCAGAACTGGCACTGGCAATCGCTTTACCCTGGTCTGTCTCACTTTCTAGACCCTGGGCTCTTGCCCCTTCAGGCTGTGGGCTTGCTTGCTTTCTCCCTAGTTGCTGCCCCAAGACCTTGGCTGGGCTGAGTCCCTCTCCTGGGACTGCCTTGAGCCTCCTCCCTAACAGTCTACCTCCCACTTGCCCTGGAGCCCAGGGCCCTGACAGCGCCCCCTTCTGGAATGTGCATCCTTCTGCCTCAGGGCCCAGTGCCTGGTGCTTTCTGTCCCCAGACCCAGCCCAACTGTCTGCAGCTCTGTTCCTCCGTAGCTGGGTGACCAGAGGCCACTCACAGGTGTGCATAACAAGGCACAGGTATGGCTCGCACTGGGGCTCGGTGTGCCGCACCCCACACGAGTGCTAGGAGCCAGTGAGTGTGGATACCCGGATATAGAGGAGGGACCTTTCTGTCTTCTAGTCTCTGTGCTCTCTTCCCTCCCTCCCACTGCCTGTTCTTCTCAGTGCTCTGCAGAGTAAGTGTGATTGGCAGCATTGGGGCCCAATTGTTATTTGAGTGCAGTGTAAGGTCCTGGGAGTCCCACCGGCAAGGCACAAGGGCCGTCTCCTCTCCCAGCACCTCCTGCCAGTCAGGACCTCTCAGTGGCCGCGGGGTTTAGGTGCACAGGAGCAGAAACTGTCTTGTAAATCCTGAAGACTCTGACTTGCTGCTCTGAGCAAAGCTGGCACCATGCTTCCTTTCTGGTAATCGAACTTTCCAGAGGATCAGTTGTACACCAGGCCCGTGGCTAAAACTGCAGCCCCAGGTGGGTCCCAAACCTCTGTGAGCCCGGAGTTGGCCAGGGAAACAGCACTCCATCAGCAGCGAGAGAGCAAAGCCTGCAGCTGAGGTGAGCCATGCGTGCTCCCAAGAGTTGCCCTGCCCTGGCTCATCCCGTCCCTCATCCAGTGGCAGCGAAAGGGAGGGGTCTCCTCAGACTGGTGTTATAGATACTAGCTTAGGGCCCTGTGCTCTGCCACAAGGGCCCAGCAGGTGGGTGGGCAAAGTGGATGAGGGGGGAACTTCAAACAGCCCCTGGCATGTGCTAGAGACCTCTGGGTACCGTGCTAAAAATGCCATGGTGCCAGTTATCTCTGAAATGTGGCTTAGTTTCCAGAATCAGAGGGGACCACAACCCCAAAACCTTCAGAGCGTTAGAAGCAGGTGCCATTTCCCCAGGCCCTTGGAGCAGTCCCTGGCGTCTCTTCTGGTTTATCAGGAGGAAGGAAAGTGACGTCATGAGGCCAACCACAGAGCCCAAAGCCACGAGCTGGGAGGCCCAGTGATGTCTGTTTTTCAGCAGTCACTTGTGGGCACGTAGGGACGGGGAGCCCGGCTTCTTCTGGTCAGGGCCAGCTGGGGAAGACAGAGGGGTTTCAACGCGGACCCCCGATCAGCAGAGGGACAACACAGCCAGTGGGGTGACCCTCACCTGAGCGCTCACCTGCCGTGCAGGGCCCTATTTGCCAGCTGCCCACACAGCCGTGGGTGTGGCCCCTGGGGTTTGAGAGAACACATTGGCTGTGACAGGTGCAACAGAGGGTGACACGGAGGCAGCACTTCCTGGTCAGGCATCTCTGCCTCCACACCGCCTCCTTGGCAATGACCCCCAGGGAGGGACCCATGGGCTGGACACAAACCCCACACCCTTGGGTCTGGACTTTCCACCTGGAGACTACAAAGGTCACATGAGATGTATTGGGTGTCTGGCTGGCCCCGGGCCCATGCGAATGGAGTCCCAACTCCCACCCACTTCCTGAGGCCCCCTGCACATGTCAATTTCCTCACCTGCCACTTGCCACTTGCCCTGCCTCAGAGAGGAGTTGCCAGTCCCTCCCCTCCTTCCCCTCCCTGGCCCTTTCCTTCCCATACCTGGGGATCCTTTTCCATCCGAGAAAGGCCTAGCAGGTGTCTAGGTGATGCTTCAGTTGGCCCCAGAAAGGACAGGTAGGACATGTACGACAGGCTGGCGTCCAGCTGACGTGGGGCCCTGTGTGAATGGCTCCCCGTTTCAAGCACCATTTGCTTCCCACTGCCTGCAGCCCAGGCAAGGCTTGACCCAGTGAGCCTTAGTTGGGTGGGTGTGGGCTGGGAGCCCCCACACTGGCTTCCCAGCCCTGGCACTCTTGCTTGCTCGCTCACTCCAGCCAGCCTCTCCGACCCCCAGCACAGACTCTGCCTTTTATTTCATTGGACAAAGGCCACGGGGTGTCCAGGGACTCCCACCGGACTCCCACTGATTGAGCAGAGAGGCTGCGAGGCCAGGAACCCATCCAACCTAAGGCCCAGCGGCGAGTGGCTGGAGCCGTGCCCACAGCACCAGCTGCCTCCCACTTACCCCTGAAGCGGCCCTCTGGGCAGGAGCTGGCTGCAGGCAGCTGAGAAGGCTGTCTCCTCGGCCCACCTCCGGCCCTGTGGCCCATGTGGCCAGCGCCCACCTACCCCTCCTTCCCCAGCAGTACACAACCACCCTGCTCCTTCGTCTGTCTGCTCCTCCGCCCCTCAGGAGCGAAGGGATTGGCGGCCCAGCTTCATGCTGTCACTGCTGTGTGACTGCGGGTCAGCTTCGTGTCGCACCCTGTGCCTTATAGCAGCTCTGGACTCTGAAATGGGGTGCGTGGATAGGATCTTCCTTGTAGGGAGTGCTGGGGGCAGGGCTGCACGCATGCTTGGTGGGCACTATCATTCATTCATCTGCCTCTGCTATCATTCATTCATTTGCGTTTGGGATGACTCACAGCTGACACAAGTGTGCTGGGTCTGGAGCACGAGGCTGGGACTGAAGAGGCAGCTGCTGTCTCAGGCCCGTGGGCACACGCCAACTCCCCCTGCAGTCTTGACCCAGAGATCAGGGCTAGGGCTCTGGTGGTCTCCTCTCGGGGTTTTCAGGGTCGAACCTCAGGAGAATCACTGACAATGCCATGGGCAGATCCTCTCCTACCCCTCCCCCATACTTTTCTAAGAAACTTGGGGTGTCCTATTCATTCCATCCCACCTCCCACATCCAGCTCCCCTGCCAGGTTAGGAGCTGCTGCCCACCCAGGATGCTGAGAGCCCTGGCAGGGGTGGAAAGTCCTGGGAAAAAGCCACAAACCTGAGCCAGGGAGGGCCTTCCCACCAAGGCCCCGCCCCCCAGGGGGAGCCCCCCCCCGGAGCTGCCTCCAGGCGGCAGACCCACCAGTGCCCCCTGGCCAGGCTCTGGAAATGGTCAAGGAAAAATGCCAGAGCTGCCCCACACTTCCCTCGTGGGCTTTCCCTTCTCTCCAAGGCAGAGGCCGGAGAGAGGTGAGCCAGGGGCTGCATGGTGAGTCACTCCCCCCACAGGGACAGGGGGATCACTTCTCCTCCAGGATCCCTGTGGAGTGGCAGCTTCTAGATGTGGCCACGGACACAGATGTCATCAGAGACAACAGCCGTGGAAACCTGTCCCACAGTGTGTGAGTATGCGCACAGACACAGGCACAGATGTGTGTATCCACACATACACACACCCCCTCATACATATACCTATATACAGAGGCAGACACGCATGTGCACAGACACATATGCACACACAGGTACATACCCCTTAGACACACCCATGCACAGACACTTCCATGCACTCAGATATGTGCATGCATATAGACACACATGCACACGTTCACACATGTACATACAGGTACATTGTCCCTCTTCCAAAACCGTTTCCCCCACAGCCAGGGGTGGGGGCGGGGAGGAGCTCCCAGATGGCGTTCATCGCTATGGACAGCACCCTGGGGAGTCCGCTTCTGGGCTGGGAGCCACCAGGACCCCAGCCCTCTTTCCTGTTCCCAGGCCCCAGGGAAGCTGGCCCAGCAGCTGGCCTGCCTCCCCCTCAGGCTTAGGGAAATACCTTTTGGTGCCTGGCAACTGTGACCAGCCGGGTGCAATGACGCGATGATGTGCTATGCCACCCCGAGGCTGCGTCATCCCTGGGTCACGAGGATCTTTTGCCAGAGGGTTTTTTGAGGGGCTGCACTGGACAGGCATGCCAGGGAAGTCCCAGCTGATCCTGGGACTTGGCCTACAAAACTTGCATCAGTTGGGGTGCGGTGGGGATACTGAGGGCTAGGGGCGGTAGGGCTGTCGCTAGATTTGGGCAGGGGGCTGGGGCTTGTGGGGTTGCAGGGGGGTAGAGTTGCCAGACCCCTACTGTCTCTCTGTTGCCCACCTTGCTGCTCTCTAGCCATCCCTGCCACGGCTGCTGTGCTCCTTGAAAGACGCTTAAGACTAAGCTGCTCACTCATTCCTTAGCCTTCATGACTCCCCTGCATCCCCAAGACCCTGAAGACCCCTGCAGCCTTGCAAAGCGTGCCTGCCTCTGACCCCTCCCCCAGAGCCTCCCACCACGTGCCTGGCCCCTCCCCCATCCCTTGAGGGTGGGTCGATCCTGAGTCCCTTCCTCCCTCACTATCCCAATACAAGAGCTGGCATCCTCCAAACTGGGCACTCAGCAGCTCAGGAAATATCCTGATTGGGAACCAGCTCGACCTGAATGAACATCTCATCTCAGTTCTAATCCTGTTAACCAGCAGCAGATCCCTATGCTTTTCTGAGCTTTGTTCGATAAACAGAATTAGGGCCCACTCCACAGGGTGCCTGGCAGGGTTGAGGGCTGGAGGGGCCCGTGACTGGTTTTCCCAGTGTCCAACCACTTTCTTTGGCATGTTCTGTTGGATATGTGGTCCAGGTCCTTGGTCCTCATGTAACCACATGACCCAGGCTAGGTCGGTGAGAATCTTGTGTTGCCCTGGTTACGGGGACAGGGCTGCAGAAGATGGACAGGTGCCTCGGATCAGGTCAGGGGAACTCCTAATGGGGACTGTAGTGGAGTTTCTTTGAGCTTAAGTTACGAAGCTGAGAGGAGGAAAGCTGCAGCCTTTGGCCACTGTTGGGGATTGAGCTGTGCCCTCCTCAGAGGTGTGTTCAAGACCTGTGACTGTGACCTTGTTTGCACGAAGAGCCTTTGTAGACATGGGCAAGTTCAGATGGAGCTGGGCTGCATTATTGGGCTGGGCTGGTGTCTTTCTGAAAGAGAGAAATGTAGACCCAGAGTTGGTGCTGCTGCTGTCACCAAGCTGCAGACTGGGTGACACATGAAACTAGGAGGAGGTCGGGTGTCAGGGACTGGCGTCTGGGCAGGGTCTTGTCATTCCATGGCAGAGGGTGAGCTTGCTTTTATAGCAAAGCCACACCCTGTGGTAACTGACCCAGTCTCAAGATAACAGCATTAGTTCCTGGGGAGGGTGTAGCACTGGTCACTTCATGAAGGTCTCATCTGCCCATATCAGCACAGTGGCGATTAAAAATTCAGCCTGAGCTTTGGAGCCCATATCCAGCTACAGCAGCGCCACATGGGAGAGAGGCCATGAGATGGCAGAGACAAAGTGACAAGTGATGCAGACACAAAGCCCAAGGCCACCAAGAACGCTTCCCGAGGGCCCAGCCTAGAGGTGTGGCCTCGGAACCTCCAGAAGGAGTGGAGGACCCAGCCAGTGCCCAGATGTCAGACACACAGCCTCCCCAGCCACCAGGGAACCGTGTCCCATACAGGCCACTCACATTTGCGATGAACTGTTAGAACGGCCAAGGGAAACTCACGGAGCCACCCGACAAAGGGGAGCCCGTGCCTGAGCTCCATGAACCCAGACCGCCCAGTGGGCAGATAGGGACTCCCAACACGGTCATGACACTGGAATGCCCCAGCAGCCGAGGCAGGAAACTTAGAGCAAGCTGCTACCAGATCCGGTGCATGCTCACTCCAGCTGCCTCAGCTGGGTTCCCTTCTTCAACTCCAAAGGGCCCAGTGCAGACAAAGCTGTCTGGGAACAGTGGGACACATTCTTGCATGTTACAACTATATCCATTCCTACTAGACTGTCACAGGCTGGGTTGCTCAGGAAGCAGGTTCAGGGGTAGGGGTGGGAGGGCCTACGGCTTAGCCTCTGTGGATGAGGAAGAGGAGATGGAGGTGGGTAGCTGAACAGGGATAGGTCCTTACTGAGGCAACGTGTCCTTCACCAGACGGAGACTGGGAGGGCTGAGGCCGTGACCCCTAGTGCATAACTCACAGCTGACCTCTAACAGAATGCACTGCGGGAGGCATTCATTCATTCATTCATTCATGCATTCAAAGTCCATGGTAGACAGATGCAAAGGCAGGGGGCCAAGAGATTGGAGGGGCAGTGGCCTGGTGGGTGAAGTCAGTGTGATGGAAAGACCTCCCTGGGCCTGGTGATGGTTGATATGGCCTTGTCCGCTGACAGCTCTGACATGTGCCAGTGCATGTTGGCTGAGTAACCAGGGGGTGACCAGGGCACTGTGGGCAGCTGTTTCTATCCCTTGCTGTAGAAGGGGCTCCTGGACCATGCACTTTGTCTACTGCTATCTTTTTATGTGGATTTCTCTGCACATGGGGTGGAAGCTGGAGGTGCCACCAATGCCTTCACTGTGTCTCACCCACCTCCCCTTGTACCCCTTCCACTTACTCTGCTACCTGCCGCATCTCAGGCCCACAGAGGGGCCTCCTATCCCTGCTCCGCCAAGCCTGGCTGGGACCCCCGTGGTCCATCCTAGTCTTGAGTCTCACCAGACCAGCCTCTGGCCACACTGCTCCCAGAAGCTGGACGCTCCTTCTGATCATACAAGCTGAGGCTCAGAAAGAGGAAGCCGGCCGTTCCGCCAGAGGCCAAGCCAGGAAGTGGGACCCACTTCTCTCTGCTTGGCCTGCCCTGTGTGCAGAGCCGACCTGCTGCCAGAACCTTGCCTCAAGCCCCACCCAGAACCCTGCCTGCCAGAGCAGGTCTGCCAGAGTCAGCTAGACATGCTTGAGGCAAAGCAGGGCTCAGCACCCCTTCCTAGGCCTCCTGCCGCAAGCCATGGCAGCAGCCTGCTCCGCGGCCACCTGGCCAATTGCAGGTGGATGGAGAACCAAGGTCCCTGGGGTGGGGAGTCACACAGGGAGCCATCAATGAGGATCAATGCCAGGTCATGTGTCCTGTCGTCCCTGCTGATCCTCCTCCTTGAGTTTCTGTGAACCCCTCAAGAGCCTTGCTCATGGTGTCTTATTTCCCAGAAGGCATTGCAAATAACAATACAGGGATTGGTTTTGCTGCAGCAACAGCGACAGCACCTTGAACTTGTTAAGGGCAGGTTGGGTGGCTGATGATGGGAAGGCAGGTCAGGTCACAGGGCGGGGAAGCCACACCTCATTTTCATAACCAAAGCCACTCCCCAATGGCGCCGCTTTGTGAGGGGCATTTTGCTCTGCCAGTACCCAGCTGGGTTAATGTACAGTGTCTAAAGGAATCCAGGTGGGCCGGCTGGCAGAGAGGGAGTGATGTGGAGAGTACACAGGGCAGCAGGGGGAGAAGGGGGTAGGGAGAAGTGGAAACTGGGGGGCTGAGGCTTAGACTGTGGGACTGAGCAGAAGCAGGCAGGTGGAAATTCCCAGCATGGAAATGGGTGCAGGCACCCAAGATCCTGCCAGGGTTCTGTTCACAGCTTCTCTGTCTTCCCGAGGAACTCCATCAGCTTGTATCCCCAGGCCAGGCAGCAGGGGAGGGGCTTCCAGCGCTTATGCCTGCTGCCCCAGGGTCACTACAACAATGGGGGCAGCGCAGGAAAGTGGTGGTGGTGGGGGGGGGGGTGTTTGCATGGGTGTGGGTTTTCCCATTGATCAACTAGGAGACCAAAAGGCTGACACCTTGGCTGCATGCATTGTGTCTGGGTTATTCCTTTGCACCCCACTCTACTTCCTGCCAGAAGCACCTGAGCCCAGAGACGTCAAGGAACCACAGCACAGGTCTTGGTCTCTGCAGACTTGTCCAGCCCAGACCTGTGCTTCTGTGACTGTAGGGAAGCTACACCCTGCACTGCTATGTGCTTGCTGTAAAAGGGAGCTAGGCCATACACCTCGTGAATGCCAAGGCCCTGGTCAGTGTGACCCACCCCACTGGCTGAGCTTGGCTGTGCAGAGGGGGGTCCCTTACCCTGCTCGCCACTCTGCCTCCAGCCCCCCCCCCACTGCTGGCTTTGTGACATGTTCACCTTGAGGGTCCTGCCCAGGGGAGGGGGAACTCCAACACAGACCCTGGGAAGGGCCGTGTACCACACAGCCCTGCGAGGGCTTTGGGGACTAGGAGCATGGGCCGGAAATGGGTCGGATGGAGGCATGCGGTGGCGGCTGGTTGCTTAGTTCCCAGTTAAAATGGGAAACTGCAGAGACCACGCATCTGACCACAAGGCCAGGGCCTCAGCCCTGCTGGGCTCCTGTGCCTGGAATTCCCAGCATGAGGGCAGCACCGCCAGATCACAGGGCAGGACCGGCCCCTCACTGGCCTGCTCTCTGGGCCGTGGGAATCCAGGCCCTGGTACCCCCCACCTCTGCCTTCTGTCCCTGGGATCTGCTTGGCTTCCAAGCGGCTGCCACCTCAGGCACTGCTGGATAGGCGCAGGCTCCCTGCCAGCGGGCTGTAGTCTTAGCCCTGCTGCCTCTTTCCAGCTCCAGGAGGCAGCATGATCCATTTCACGGATGACTCTCAGGCTTGCCCAAGTCCACCCAGCTCAGCTGGGGTACTGCTGAGAGTTGAGCAAGGCAGGGCCAGGAGTTGGCTGACTGGCATGATGGGCTACCCGAAGGATTCGGGCAAGGGGAGCAAGAGGTGAGAGGGCAAAGTGGTGCCAGGGCTCATCTGGGAGCAGAGTGTGCCATCCTTCTTGGAGGCTGTGCCTAGAACTGTCTGTTGGAATCAATGGATGAGTGCTTCCTTACTTCATGAGGGTTCCGAGCAGAGACAGGTGCTGGGCGTTTTACTTCTATGATCTCATTTCTGATGCCCTAGGGTTGTAACCAGGAGTACAGTCCCTGCCTCAGAAACAGTCGTAGCTGCCCCTGCATCCAGGAGTTCCAGGGCTCTAAGTGTCCTTAGCTGAGCAACAGACAGAACAGGGCGACCCCTCCTAGCTGTGCCCTGGACTGGCTCAGACTGCTTCGCCCTCAGTAACACCAAAACCCATCCGCTCCACCCTCACCCTGTCTCTGTGGCGCCCACTTGGCCGGCTGAGCCATCCTCTTCCCTCCAAGTGCCATGCCCTGGGCCTCCAGTCATGACCCCCTCTTGCCGTGGCACTGACTCAACCAGCTTCTCTGCCTCCACTTGGGGAGGTTTCAACATGCAGGTGGGCGAGCCATCAGGCACCCTGGCGTCTCTCTGCAGTTGGTGGACTTACAGCTCTCTTTCAGTGTGCCACGCCTCCGGCTGGTTTCATGACCTCACCCCTGCCCCCTGCACCTTGCCATCCACCAGCCTCTCCCCTGTGCCTCAGGGACCGCAGTGTGCCCTCCCTCCAGAATCATGTGGCCCAGGACCCAGCCATCCTTCTGTTGTGTATACCCTCACATTCTACAATGCCACCGTTTGGCCACAAGGAAAGGGCATGTGCTATGGTGAAATAAAGTATCAACTCATTAGATCAAGCATTTTATTTCAAAAGGCATCCTGCTTAAATGGAGTTTACGTAGGGAAAGGCAAGGGCGGCTGAACACCCTGGAACATTGTACTGTCATTCACATAAATAAGGCAAAAGATGAAAAGCAATTTGACCTTCCACATAGAGGCCAAAGAAAATGGACTTAGAGGGCCTGGTGCAGTAGCCCAGTGGCTAAAGTCCTCGTCTTGCATGTGCTGCTTCCCATCCAGTTCCCTGCTTGTGGTCTAGGAAAGCAGTCTAGGACAGACCAAAGTCTTAGGACCCTGCACCCACATGGAGACCTGGAAGAGGCTCTGGGTTCCTGGCTTTGGATCAGCTCAGCTCTGGCTGTTGCTGCTGCTTGAGGAGTGAATCAGTGGACGGAAGATCTTCCTCTCTATCTCTCCTCTCTGTATATATGACTTTCCAATAAAGAAAAAATTTAATGGACTTTAAAAAATAGAGCATATAGGGCCCGGCACCTAGCATAGCGGCTAAAATTCTCGCCTTGAATGTGCCAGAATCCCATATGGGTGCTAGTTCTAATCTTGGAAGCCCTACTTCCATCCAGCTCCCTGCTTGTGGCCTTGGAAAACACTGAAGGACTGCCCAAAGGCTTGGGACCCTGTACCTGCACAGGAGACCCAGAAGCTCTGGGTTCCTGGCTTTGGATTGGCTCAGCTCTGGCCATTGCAGCTGCTTGGGGAGTGAATCATCGGATGGAAGATCTTCCTCTCTGTCTCTCCTATCTGTATATCTGCCTTTCCAATAAAAAAATAAATAATTCTTTTTTTTTAAATCCAGCATACATACCTGCTTTTCTTAAAAATATCTTAGAAAAATGGAGCCAGAAGGATGTTTCTTTAATATAGTTAAAAACCATCTCTGTCGCATCAACAGGAAGCACCACGTGTATACTCAGATGCTGGGGATACTGCTGTGTAGACTAATGCCAGGATTGTTGTCCAACTTTTTAATATATATAGAATATATATATATATATATATATATATATATATATATATATATATGGTGAATTTTCAGAGAGAAGGTGATACAGAGAAAGATCTTCCATTTGATTGGTTCACTCCCCAAGTGGTCACCATGGCCAGAACTGAGCTGATTCAAAGCCAGTAGCTTCTTCCAGGTCTCACACACACATGCAGGGTCCCAAGGCCTTGAGCCATCTTCTGCTGTTTTCTCACGGCATAAACAGGGAGTTGGATGGGAAGCAGAGCAGCTGAGACACAAACCAACATTCATATGGGATCCCAGCACGTGCAAGGCAAGGATTAGCAGTTGAGCCATCATGCCAGCCCCAGTCACTATTGTCCAACTTTATGCTAGGACTAACAATCACAGCTCTTGTGGGTTCCAGGTAACTGTCTTAGAAGCAACACACACACACACACACACACACACAAAGCACTAAGTTTTAAATGCCATTCTTCACAACCAGGAACCCAGGTCCCTTGGAGAAATGGCTGATTCCGGGGTTCAAACAGGGAAATTACACTGTGATCCTGACATATCGTTTTTGTGCCGGTGGATAATGGGGATATGTCGGAATGCCCCAGCCACCTGCCTGAAGGGTCTCCCATTGGCTAAGTAAATCCAGGACAGTTGGTGCAGCAGCTTAAATAGTGACTGCAGTGAATTACCCTTGGCTAAAATAAGAATGCATGAGTTTGTGTTGAGATGAACGTGTGAATGAGCGAAGACAGGAGGGAGAAAGGAACGCTTCCTGACAGTATGATGGAGGCTCCAAACCGTGACGGAAGGAGGCTGTCACCTCTTGGCGGCCATCGTGGTCGTGGTTGACTAAGGCTGAATCATCAAAGGCTGTTGTCAGTGGGCGGAGATGTGATGTGGTCTTGCAGTATCTCCCCACCACATGCTTGTCAGGTGCCAAGGGAACGATGGTGATTGTGTGATGGAGAAACCTGGCTGGCACCAGATTGCCCTGGGGTCAAAAGCAGCGTCACTGTTGGTGGGACAGGTCAAGAGTGGCAGCCTGCTGAGCCTGCCTGGGCTGTCCTCCCGAGAAGGTGTAGCCTGAAGGTGGATGTCAAGTGTGGTCTGGGGGCTGTCTCACAGCGTGAGCGGTTCATGCTCCTTAAGGCTGTCAAGGTCCCAATAGATGGAACGAATGGGTGCCAGTCTCAGATAGGAAACCGAGGGGGCCTGACAGCCAAACTCAGCTCCAAACCTTGGGGTGTGTCTCAGAGCAGGAAGGCCAGGAGGTGGGACTGGAATTCAGATGGGGTCCATGGATTGGATGATGGTGCTAAATTGATCAATCAGTTAATTAAATTTGGTTTCTTTATGTGGTTGGCTGAATTGGTAATGAGGATGTTATTCCGAGGAAATAATAGAACTAGCCCAGGTCACCCGCATGGGTTCCTGGCTTCAGCCTGGCCTGACCCTAGCTGTTGTGGGCCATCTGAGGAGTAAACCAGTGTGTAACTCTTTCAGTAAAACAAATAAATCTTAAAAATACACACATGTATGTATTATATAAGATTATATATTATTTTGGCTTAAAACTTATTTGAAATCCAGGCACAGTTTTTTGTAACATGCATTTTCCAGGAACTTTATGAATGCTATGTCCCTCTGTCCATATCCATATCTCCAAAGCCAGGTGTGACCTCAGAGAGGCCAGGTGGAGAGCAGGTGGGTGCTCTTTATGCTGGTGCTTCTATGCATTTGAAGCTAGTTCAGAATGAATCACTAGCAAGGCCACCTCACACCCAGGGGACCTGCAGGCGGGCCACCTCACAGCCAGCTGACCTGCAGGTGGCTTTCCCCCAGCTCCGCACGTGTGTGGTGCCCAGTGTTCCTCCAGGATCTTTAGACTTCTAGTCTGTGATCCTTGCATCCCTGAGACAGAATTTTCAAATGTTTCCCTCGGTCCCAGGCCCCCAACTGCCTATCTCTTCCCTACCTTGAGGGGAAAACAGGAGATAACCCAAATGCTGGCTTTCAGGGACCCCACAGACTCCCCCAACTGCTCCCCATCCACCTTCACCCTGCGGCACAGTTTGTGCTGTCGGAACCTGGTGGTGCAGGAATGTCCCCCTGGGTCTAACACCCTGGATAACGGTCAAGTCCCCTCCTGGGTACTTGCCTGTGTGGCTCTGGGCTGAATGCGCCACTCTCTGGGACACTCACAGTCCAGATCTTGGGCTTTCTAGATCTTCCACCTTCTTCCTTATTGTGGTGAAGGACATCAGAGCTCCTGGGGAAGCATCTGTTGGTGGTACATGGTTGGAAGATCGAATACCCGAATGCACTGTGTTCGTCTTTCTAGCTCACTTATAGCTATTTTTTTTGACCTGGTATAGGTTGACAGTCATTTTTCTGTCATACTTTTTGAAACATAGCTCTACTGTCTTCTTGCTTTCAAGATTTGCTGTTGAGACGCCATAAACTGATTCCTGATCCTGTCTACTCTAGAAGCTCAAGTTTCCTCCCACCATACCTGTTCAGAAATTCCAAGGTGATGTGCTTTGTGGTGGGGCCTCTTTTTGGTGGCCTCTGTCAGCAGCCAGCGACTGTACTATTATAAGGCATTGAAGGGGCTGGCATTGTGGTACAATGTGTTAAACTGCCTATTGCTACAACCAACATTCCATTTGAGCAGTGGTTTGTTAAGTCCTGGCTTCTCTCCTTCTGATCCAGCCCCTGGCTAATGCACCTGTCCCAGCTCTGGCTGTTGTGGCCATTTGGGGAAGTGAACCAGCAGATGGAAGAGCTCACTTGCTCTCTTATTTTCTCTCTTTCTCTCTTCCTATAATTCTTTCAAATAGATACATCTTTTAAAAAGATAAATAAACATTAGTAGAATCATGGCTTCCACATAGCTTCTGCCATGGCACCATGGCACGCACCAGGGGCTGTGACTGTGTCCAGGAAGCAAAGGGGTCCCTTTCAGGCCAGGTGGCCTAGGGTCCCTTTGTGCACCTGCTCCGTCTTAGCCATCTCGCAGCATTTTGTTTCCCCCACCTAAATGGCAAGGCTGGGCTGGCCTTGCTTCAGCTGAGGCTGAAAGTGACAGGAAGTGACCACAGGAGTTCAGGGAGCAAAGAAAGAAAAGGGGGCGTGGGCAGAGTGTTGATCTGTGCCCAGAGCTATAGAGCAGAGGGATACCCACCTCACGTGCTATATGGCCATCTCCTGCACGCACCCTCTCTGCAAGCACCCCCGGTGCCAGCTCTGGTTATGCAGTGCACACTTCTGGGGGTGGTGCCACAGGGAAAAAAGAACCAGGGACACAGGTGGCATGGTGCCTGTTCTGAGTATCTTGCCAGTCAGTTCCTCATGGCCTCCAATGTGGACAGTCCAAAAAATGGGTATACCTCAGGGGCTTGGGGTCAAAGCGCTGGCAGCATCAACTCTAGGAATACCAGGCAGGGTCTCACCTCTTCTGCCCCTGACAGCCTCTCCCTGCGCCTTGGTTTTCCCATGCGTGAAATGGAGCTAATCATCCTCAAAACAGCCCTGCAAGGTACTAATTACTGTCTCTAAGAGGCTTTGAGATCCTCGGATGGAATATAACAGTACTAATAATGGATAATGACACCGTGCCCTTCTCCAAGGCCTTTCATCCGGGCCTCTCAAAGCCTTTTACAAACCTTAATTAATTCTCACAACACCCCGGCGCGGGAGGCTGGTGGTCATTAGCCTCCCTTTACTGGTGGGGAAACCGAGCAAAGCCGGGAAACTGGCTGGAGGCCACACAATCAGTCAGCAGCCCTGTGTGGGTTAGAACTCACAGCCCCCGACCCCGGGACAGTAGAAGTCTCCCCTGGGCTGGCGTGGCTGCCCGTGGCCTCCGTTGCTCTTCAGAGACATGGGAAAATGGGAGGAGACTGCCAAGTGGCAGGTGGTGGGGGGGGGTGCTGTCCTTGTCACCAAGACATCCAGGACAGTGTTGGGTGAGGTGGGTCCTTGTGTCTGAGATGGAGAGAGCTGAACACGCAGAGCCAACCTGGCCTGTACGCAGGTGTGACTGTGCACAAGTTGTCGTGCTCCACCTACCTCCCCTGGCCCCACGAGGGCAGGTGAGGCCACATGAGATCATGCAGGAAGGCCTTTGAAGTGGCCCGGTCTTCCCTGAGGAAGATGAAACGCCTGTGTCCTGGGCTTGATGTCAGCCCACAGCCAGGTCCTCCGGTGCAAACAGTGGGGTAACTCCCCACCTCCATCCCAAGGTGGGGCAGCTGTGTGGACCACCCTGCCCCCCCCAGGTGTCCAGAGCCTCCCTCCTGGGCCAGAGGGGTGAGTGACACCTTCTGGACCTGGACTGGGCATGGAGGCACCCGAGGCCGGCAGCTGGGGCTCCAGCAGCACCTCACCTCCTGAGGTTCCGAGGGGGGATGACCCAGGAGGCCTCTGAGGTCGTAGCCAGCTCCATCTGCAGCTGCACAAGCTTAAAGACTGTCCTAGGGTGATTCATCCCAGGGACAGCAGCAGGACTCTGGGGACTGGACAGGGTGTCGGGGGCCTGGTGCTCCCCCCCAACCACCTCACACATGCGCCATGTGCTTTGAACAGGGACTTTTCTGCTCCTTGCCTGGACTTCTCTGATCATGGAAACAGAAATGGGAACACCGGTGAGGAGCTCCCCGGAGTGCTGGAAAGGAGAAGCACAGAGTGATAGGGTCTGCTTCCAATTGGCTGGGAGGAGAATGTGCCAAGAATACGGTGCAGACAGAGCAGAAGGGGCGGAGTGCACCGTGTACAGTGGGCATCTTTCTGGGTAAATGCTAAAAGCCCTCTTAACAGCTTTGCTCATAGCCGCTTCCACCTTGACAGAAGTATTCTGTAATATTTATGTAGTGTTTTTTAAAACTTAATTGAACATGTTCTCGCCCGTGCTTTCTCTGTCCCTCCCCTTGCACTATTACCATCCCCAGTTTACAGAAAGGGAAATTGAGGCTCAGGAGGATGGAAACCTTTGACTGGAAGGTAGTCAGGGGCAAACCCAGCCCTCTGTCTCTTTACCTCTTAGACATGCTTTTCTAGAAAGTTCTGCACCCCAGAGTCACTCCTGAAACCAGCCCATGATGCCAGGCGTTGGGAGTGAGGTCCCCAGCCTCCTCTCCGGGGCCCCAGGAAGTGGGCGAGGTGGCTGGGGTGGGGGTGGGCGTGAACCCTCTGGATGGGGAAGCCAGGGTGCAGTCAGCAGTGGGTGGGAGCTACTAGAGGCTGCTGCTGGGCAGGGTGGGGCGGGGCAGGGCACAGAGAACAGGGTGACCGGACTGGCGTAACCTGTGATCCCCGAGCATGGCGTGCAGTGGTGGCACTGGGGGAGGTGGGGAGGTCCCCAGTTTGTGTAGGGGGACCCTCGCCATGGTGGGCCACTCTGTGCCTCCTGCCCAGCTGTCTCTCCTCCTGCCACTGCCGGGGCAACTTCCAGAAAGCTTGTCCTTCCTCCCAGCAGCTCCTTGCCAGAAGCCTGCTCAGACCTGCCCTCCCCACAAAGCACGGCAGCAACTCCCTGGGGCAGAAAATGTCTCTTCTGAAAGCAAGACAAGAGTTTAATTAAGCCCCAAATGCGCACAGTTGAGCCTGAAATTAGGGTGGTGAAGGAGGGGAGGAGCTGGTGGAGGACTAGAGGGAGGGGGGCCCAAGCCCCGCCCCGCCCCCGCTGAGCCCCAGTGGGTTAAGCTACAGGCAAACACCGACAGAGCCTCAGGGCTTGGTCACAGAACATTTCTGACCTAGAAAGGGGAGAAGTTTGGGGTGGGTGCTGGTCTTCCTGCTGCATTTAGAAAGGTGGGGGAGGGAAACCAGGAAGCAAAAGGGGTTCCCCACCCCTACCAGCTGCGAACATGGACCCCTCCCAGATGGCCCGAGGGTCTTGCCTGGTGTGGGTCCTGCTGTGACTAGTGCCAAGAGGCAGTGCTGGAGGTGGGGCGCATCTGGGCTCTTGGGGAGCCAGTCAGAGGGCACACACAGGTGTGCCAGGGTGGGGGCCCCTGCTGGGGCACCCAGCTGGGCTTTCCCTGGTTAGCAAAGCAGAGGGAGCAGCCAGCCAGCCGTGGCTGGAGCAACTAACTGGGATCCTGGCCGCAGGGACCAGAACACTGTCACCAGCTTTCCCAGCAGTGGCAGCCCTCTTTGGGCCACCAGCTGGTCCCTCCCTGCTGTCCTCACACTGGGGCCTGGAGACCTGCAGTCCACAGCCTCCTCTCTCACCTGCTCATTGATCCTCGCTTGCCCTGCAACTTGGGTTTGGTCTTAATTTGCCAGGGACCAAAGGCAAGAAGAGGCGGGCAGGCAGGCGTGTTATCGCTTGTCTCCGGGCATGCAGGCTGTTGCAACAGAGCTCCTGAATGCGTGTAAAAGTGCACGCGTGGGGCAGGGCGATGGAACAGGCTGTGAGGGTGGGGTGTGCCTAGCCAGTATCCCCTGTATGTGCATGTGCTAACTTAGTGTCTGTTAGGTGGGGGCGGGGTCATCACACTAACTCCGTGTCCCAGGCAGGAGCCCCGTGACAGACAAACCCAGCAGGGCCCCGTGGTGGCCGAGTTACCACAGTCACCTGGCGGCATTCACAGGTCCCACTCCTCCCACCAGCTGCATGGCCACTTGGTGGAGATGGTTGGAGCAGGTACAAGCTTCTGGAATCTCCGGGGCTGCCTGCTAGGGAACCAAAGTGAGTACTGTGGCTGGTGGCTGTGGCAGAGCTAGGAGAGAGAACAGCAGCCGGAGCACAGCCACTCAGCCGGGCCACTTGCCTTTCCCAACTGGCTCTCATGCGCCTGCCTAGGGTGTTCCCTGTCTGGGGTGCTGGGGTTGGAGGCGTGGGAGAGTGTTTTAAAATGGCAACAATGGATTCTCTCACAACTCTGGAGACCAGAAGCCCAAAATCAAGGTGTTGGCAGCATGGATCTCCCTCTGCAGGCTTGTAGGGGCGACCATGACTTGCCTGTCCAGCTCGGAGGTCCTTGGCCTGCAGGCCTCCATCTCTGTGTGGCTTCGCTCTTGTGCGAAGCTCCTTGGCCTGTGTGTCGCTGACTGAGGGTCCCCCACAGCTATCCTCTGGGAGCTTATCCCCACGGCTCGGGGTACATTTCCAACCACCCCGGTACACAAGGGAGGTTGTAGAAACTCAGGATCATTTTGGGGAGACCACCAGGCACTGTACCCCCTCTCAGTGACCACTTAGCAACTGGCTCTCATGCGCCTGCCTAGGGTGTCCCCTGTCTGGGACAGTTGGGGAATCGGAGCCCAGCTTTCCCATTTCTGAGTGAAGGTGATTTTGAATGGGCAGAGGGGGTCTGGAAGGTCCCTCACCTCTTTTGGCGCTGCCTCCATCCCTGTCAAAACAGGCCTAACGATGGAGTTGAGATCCCACGTAGCAGGAAACTTCCCCCTGCTGGCCCTTGCTCATTCTCCTGCCTTCAGAGCATGGCAAGTCCTTCCGGAAAATCAAACCCCCACGCACATGACCTTGGCCTGCTGCTGGCTGAGAAAAAACAAAATCAGGAAAAAGGCTAAGGGGGCTTCGTCTCAAGGTCAGGCCTGACCCTGTACTGAGACAGCCACAGCTCCAGGACCTTGGCTGCCCTCGGTTCTCACACCTTGAACCTGGGGTGTCTGAATCCCGCTCTGTACCCTGGAGGGGTCCAGCCCATTCTCAGTGTGTCTTAAAGACTCTGAGAGGTTCTGGGGTCAGGGCAATAAACCCCCTTGGTACAGTGTGCTTGTGGAAACACAGGACTCCTTTATCAAGGGCTGTCTTGTTATCGCCTGGCCCAGCTGCCTCACCTCTCCGGGAAGCGTTGGTGTCGATGCTGCCTGGGGTCCTTTCCAGCTTTTGCAGTCTCTGCAGGTCAGACCCAGGGATGGAGCTCACTGTCTTCTTCAGGTCTCTTCCCCAGCACTGTTCAGGCTGGAGGTAATGAACTACCCATCGGAAGATGAGGTTCCAGCATTTGGAAAAGGACAAGCAGGGTGAGCTGTGGGCTGTGGCCTCACCAATCCCTACCTGGCATGGCTGAGGCACGGGTCCCGCGGGAGGAAGCTAGCAGAGGAAGCAGCATTTCCGCAGCCCTGCCCCCTGGGGAACCAGGCCTCACCTCCACTTCATGCCCTGGGGAACCTGTGCCCCTGACCCAGAGTCTTCTAGAGGCTTCTCTTGTAGGTCTCAACTGAACCCTCCTGCTTTTAACTGAGAGAGGGAGAGAAACACAATCTCAAAGAATCTGGGCCTTAAGAAATGAGAACAAGAATACCCAAGACTGTCTAAGGGAAAGATGCTGCTGGTGAGGGAAGAGAAGCTTCCAGAAAGAAAGAGGAGCAGAGGTTGAGAATTGCTTCTGGATGGAACGGGTAAAGCTGGGCCCGAGAGAGGCAGAAACTTGGACATGAAAGTGAGCTGGAAGAACAGCGAGGTCACTCCCAGGGCTGTGATCCATCCTGTTTTGTGGACCCCAGAAGGGGGGACCCTGCCTCAGCCCCACCAACATGGGACACCTGCTGCCCAGGGGCTCATGTGCAGAACCTGGACTTTGGGATTGTTGCCCGAAGCCCAGGAACTGGGTCCACTGCTTGTGCACCTGCAGTACTGAATCCTTGCAACCTCTAAACTGGCATAGGCCAGCACACAAAGCTCTCGGGCAGGCCAAGTGTCCTGTTAGCATTCAGAAGGCTCAGGCAGAATTGAGCCAGATCTGGCCGGCTCTGGAGCCCACACGGCAGCTTCCCACATGGCCTAGTGTCTGCGCCCCGGGTCTCTTCCCTCCCCTCTGGAATTAAGTCCTTTAAGAAGGACAGCCTAAGTCTGTGGACCTGCTCCCAGGCCAGCCTGGCGGACACACCCCAGCCTTGGGCTCAGGTCACCAGCAGCCTTCCCATCCCCCAGGGTGGGGAATGTTTGCTTTCTGTTAATGAAAAAAAAAATAGATGTGATAATAAATAAATGCCCAACCCAGCAGGGAGAGCAGTCAACGACAGAGTTCCTAACAATACAGCTCTGTGTTTGCTCTGGGCTGGAGTTATAGTCACTGCTTGGGAGCCCCCGCCTTGCCCCCTCGCCCACCAGTCAATGAAGGGTGGGGCTTTGTGCACCCCAGCCATGGGTAGAGACTTCCTGCCATAAGCTACCAGAACCCACCCTGGGAAACAAGACTGCTGCTATACCTGCTTCCGGGTTGGCAGGCGGGGCCAGCACCAGCCTCCCAGGTCCACAGGACTCTCGGAGGCTGGGGTGTGGCCCCCGCACTGCCCCTGCTGCCTTGGGCACCCCAAGGCAAGCCTGTCTCCCCATGAGGTCTGAGTTTTGTCCCTGGAGGGGAGTTGTATTCAGGTGCCCCTTGGGTTCCTTCCAGCTCTGATTGCATAGGATCTCTCAGTCATGGCTCTGCCCAGGGCCAAGCCCTCACAGCTCTCGGAATCCCACCTTTTCCCTCTGTCTTGGGACTGGGCCTCCATCGAGACTCCACTTCCCTTCCCTTTTTTTTCTGGAGCGTGTGGGTGTGGAATTTCCCACTCTGCCAGACATGGTCAGAGACGTGCAGAGAAAGGCATGCAAGACTGTTCGCCTCAGCCACATGCCAGCCTTCCCAGCCCGTCTCACAGGGTCCTCCCATGGACACGGAGACCCTCTCGGGAATCAGGCAGCAATGCACATGGAGAAGCAGGTGCTGAGCGGACAGTTCTGTGCATGCCAAGGTCGTGACCTGCGTGCCATCACATCACAGGGCGGACGGTAGGCCCAGATGGCTCGTTCAGCTGCCCTGTATCTCAGCCATCTGGTAACAGGACCGGGATTCGAACACTGTCCTCTCTGATCCACACTCGTGGCCCCTTCTGTGGCTTGGAGCTCAGCCCAGCAGCAGCATTCTTTGGGCCACTCAGCAATGACTGACGGGGTGGAGCGAGGAAGTGATGTCGTCAGGGTTACGCAGCTCAAGTGGTACAGCCTCCCATCCCTCCCCCACTGTTTCTGTGTTTCTGAACACGTCACAGCTGCCTCAGAAGAAAAGTCACTGTGCCCCTTCTTTCCTTCCTCCCTCCCTTCCTTCCTTCCTCTTTCGTTTCCTTCTTTCCAGGAACATCCCCTCCCCTTTCAAGTTCTCAAGTGCCCCAGGCAGGAAGTTGTGTGATGCATTCATGGATGCAGATAACACAGCCTCTGCTCACCGGGTCCTGTGTGTCCTCAGAGGGGTGGGAGACGGGCCAGATGTCACTGCAAGTGCCCCGGGCCTGCCAGCAGCTGACCTATGGCTGATGGGGTGGGGGCCGGGGTTCGGGCCGTGGGGGCTCCTGGTGATGGGGGCAGGGGTGGGGATGGGGCCGTGAGGGCTCCTGGGGGGGGGGCGGGAGTCTAGCAGTAGCTGCCCCCCCTTGCTGTGTGTCGCACTCAGGGTATTTCTGGGCACATCCACGCTGTCTGAGCTGCAGAAGCGAGGCCTTCCCAGGTGAGACTCCTGGACCGTCTCGGCTTTGCCATTGCCTGGGCCTGCTGTAGCCCCTGTGTCTCTCCTGCACTGCCAGCAGTCTCCTCTCTGGGTTTTTCCCGTGCTCTTCCCACCTCTAGCCACCACTAAGGTGATCCACTTAATGCTAGGTTTGTAAATCTCAAGTATGTGTCCCTTGGGTCATGCTTCAAGTTGTTTGGAAAGCTCGCTCTGAAAGTACAGCCAGGTCAGGTCTGCTCCCTGCTTCTCAAGAAATTATTTATGAAGGGAGGTGTACCACCTGCCTCAGATGGGTGTAGAGGGGCTGGGATTGGGTGGGGGGGTCCGTTTGTTAAATCATCAAACATACATGTTGTGCAAATCAGACACACAGCTCCATGAATCTTCACAAGGTCAACACACCTGGGCAGTTGTCACCCAGCCAGGAAACAGAACTCGGTCAGCACCAGGGACCCTCAGGACATGCCAGTCTCTGCCCTACCCAGACTCCCACAAAGCCTGACGTATCATAGGTCCATTTGCCTCTTAAACGAAATGTAATGTGTGCTCCCAAACAGTGCATGCTGTTTTGTGTTTGGTTTCTTTTGTGCAACATTCTGTTTGCTAACCGGCTAGATGTGAGTGCCAGGTACACAGATGTAACACGCAGCATACATGTCTGTGCTTGTACATGTGTAGGCATGTACAGCTAGACACCTGGCACATAGTGTATTCTGAGAAACGTGCGGGGAGGTGATTCCAACACCGTGTGATTGCAGAGTGTGTTTACGAACACTCAGGTGGCTGGGTGAGATTATCATGCATGTGGTCTCCAGGTGCTGGAACATGCAACATGCATGTGTGTTATGGAATGTGCCCCCGCTTTTCTTGCTGCAGTATTTTAAGTCAAGAACTCAACAATGTCATTCTTTCAGCCTGTGTTCTATAGCAGGTGTCTCTAATCAGTACTGACACGTGGTACAATGAATGCCATTTTCCTGAACAAAATTAAAAACAGCACCCGCCATCCTATAGATATCTGGTAATATTAACTTGCCCCTGTTGGGTGCAAAGGAAATGCCCTTGGGGACACCTTGCTCTTCCTGTCTCCCTTTCTTGCCCCATGTCAGTCCAGCTTTGGGAATGCAACCACATCCATCGAAGGGCTTCCGTGGCAAACTCCAAGCTCCACCACAGAACTTCAGAAGCAGAAGCCCCCTCGCAGTCCCCTCCCCACAGCCCTAGTATCTCCTGAACACCCACCCCAAACTTCCGGCCATATATTCAGGCAGCATCACCACCTTAAACTCTCTCAGCATCAATATCCGCTCTGCTCCTGGCCTCAAGCTTTGCCCTCAGGGGTGCTTTGAAATACACCTGACTATTTTGCTATTGTGAATATCCTCAGAAATTTGGAGACACCTCAAGACCATCCTCTTTCCACCCCACCCCAACTCCCCTGGACCATAAATGCTGGGCTATTCCTGTGGTCTCAGTTCATCTCATTGACTCTTGTCTCGGCATACCCATTTGTTCTTTTTTTTTTTTTTAAGATTTATTTATTTTTATTGCAAAGTCAGATATACAGAGAGGAGGAGAGACATAGAGGAAGATCTTCCTCTGATGGTTCATTTCTCTGTGTGACCACAATGGCTGGAGCTGAGCTGATCCGAAGCCTCTTCTAGATTGGGTCTCCCATGCGGTGCAGAGTCCTAAGACTTTGGGCCGTCCTCAACTGCTTTCCCAGGCCACAAGCAGGGAGTTGGATGGGAAGTTAAGCCACCGAGACACAAACCGGCGATCGTATGTGATCCCAGTGTGTGGACTTCAGCCACTAGGCTACTGTGCAGGGCCCCACCCATACGTTCTTGAGTCTGGATTCTTCCTTGTGCTGTCTGCCCTGTCCCCTCCCATCTCCTGCTGTCTTGTCTGACCCCGGAAGTCAGGTTCACTGTCACTACTCCCAGGAGACCCTTGTGGAGGAGCTTCTTCCTGTGTGTATGCATCCTGCATTGACCTGAGAAGCCTGGCAGAGCCTCATGGCGTCAATTGTCTTCTGACTTCTTTTAGAAGTTATTTGAGAATCTTCTCATCCTGTCCTAGATTCCACATTCTCTGAAGACTGTCACTTGCTGACCTGTCTTTGTTTTTCCGGCAATGCCTAAGTGAACAGTGGGTGCCCACAGTAGACCCTTGTGATGTGTCCATGACTATGTTAGTCATGGCCTTTGCAGTAGCAAACGGCAAATTTACCACTCAAACTGGCTTCAACGAAAGGGGAATGTGTCCACATACAACTTGGAAGTCCACAATGATGGGACTGCAGGCATGGCAGGATTCAGGTGCTTCGACAACATCATCCGAAACTTGGTGTCCATTGCCCAGCATCGCCTCCCTCTAGGGAGCAGTAAAACAAGTGTGCTGGTTTTCCAAGGGTTTCAGCCCAAGCTGAAAGGTCAGGTTCTCGGTCATCAGCCTTGAGTCATCTGTGCAACCCCGAACCAATCAGTGTACATAGCCATGGAAGTGGGCTGTTCTGTCTTGTCAGGAACGGACCACGTGTCTGCGTGTCCACCCCTGGAGTTTAAGAGTAAGGTCAACCCATGCACCCGGAATGAGGAAGCAGAGGTTCCCCAAAGCAAAATCAAGGTGTTTTCATCCTGAAGGAGGAGGATGTGGGTGCTGGACGGCCCTTTACCAAGGTCATCAGAAATGGATGGACCTCTAGGACGAGCAGCTGGGTTTTTGGCCCCAGGCCGTTCTCCGACTTTCTCTCATATTCCTTTGATGTGCCCTTGAGCTTGATATCTACCTTCCTTGAACCTCAGTTTCTTTATCTGGAAAAAAGGTTCAGTAACAGGGCTCCTGTCTGCTGCACTGGCTATGGAGAGATTGTAAGTGTATGTGGAGAGACGGTTGGTTTGTAACGCTTTAGTGTTGTCAGAAAGGGGGGGTCCATGAACACCGGGGACAGCACCGTGCCTGTGCTGACACCCCAATTCTGCTGGTTTTTAACTCTAAAATTCTGGGCAAATTTACCTCTCTTTTTCAAAGTCTTATTTATTTGTTTGAGAGGCAGAGAGAAAAAATGGGGTGAGGCTGGGGGCAAGGCCAGGACACAGGAACTCAATATTGATCTTTCACATGGTGGGCAGGGACCCTACTGCTTGGCCCTCACCTGCTACCTCCCACACTGTGCCTCGCTGGCAGTTGGATTGAGAATGAAGCCAAGCTTCAACCCGGGATGCAGCGCCTTAACCACTAGGCTAATTGGCCACCACTGGAGTTGACATCAGTTTTTCTCTCTGCTGAGTGTGGACAGTAATTGTAACTACTTCATGGGGTTGTCGCAACTATTAGCCGAGTGAATACATATGACCCAATTACAGTAATGGGTGGTACAAGCGGAGCCCTATAAAACAGCTTTATGGGTGTCCCCACTGTGCCTCTGTGTTCCTCTTTGTTCTGAGCTAGACTGTAAGCTCATGAGGGCAGGGCCAACTCTGGCTTCTGCTTTCCCGTCCCAGGAGGGGTCCAGCACATCCCTGAGACAGGTTGATGGTAGCTGTGAGACTATGGCAGGGTCCTGAGCCACCGACCCTAGAAGTGGCTGGAGCTGACTGGGCCTCTGGCCTGAGTGTGGAAAAGGAGCAGAGAAAGCTGGGGCTGCAGCCTGAACGGCCCCTTCCTTGTCGGCTTGCCAGTCCTCAGGACAGAGGGTCCAGGAGTAGGCTCGAAGATGGTCCGGCCAGAGCTGGGGCAAACCCCTGCAGTTGGGGAGTTAGCAGGGGTGTGGCAGGGGCGTGGCTCGCCTTGCTTTGCCAGGGCAGGCAGATTTGTTCTGGGAGCCTCACTCTCCAGCTTGATGGCCAGGCTGACCTCTAGGTTCAGGGCTCAGAACCAGGAGGCAAAGGCCCCGGGAAGTAGTCCTGCCTTCCTCTCTGTACCTGACCAACGTTCCTGCCAGGAGTATCTTCTGTCTGACTCACAAAGATATTTCTGAATAACTACACTGGTCATTTTGTCTCTGAAATGTATCTAGCTTAAACAAACAAACAAACAAACAAACAAACAAAAAAACCCAACAAAGCATTGTGGTGGTGGGTGGGGGAGTACCCTCTTCTTGCCTTCAGGGCTCCCAGCAGCCTTGTGGGAGTGGCCAGAAGGCTTCATTTGCATAGGGCTCCTGAAAACTCTTGCACAAACTTTAGTATAACTCTGAATTGTGTTCTAAGGCCACAAAAAGGCGGTGCTGCTGATGTTGGCTTGCTTTGTGAAAAACAAACAAGGGTCCATAGACAGGAATAAGATGCCATCATCCTGCAGGTGGAGCCTGATGAGCGTGCTGAAGAAGTGGCAGCCCAGGAGCTGTGGGCTGCGCTCAGCCTCGGTGCTGCCTCCAAAGCAATGGCTTCTTCTTCTTCTCCTTTTTTTTTTTTTTTTTTTGCCTTTGTTTCTCCAGGGTGTATAGCCACACTGGGAACGGATATCCTGTTGGATATGGGCCTGTACATCATGTGTGACACATCTCAGAAAACTGTACCTGGGAGGGTCCTTGCTGTGGTTCGGATATGGTTTGCCCCCTGTAAAACTTGGGTTGAGATTTGTGAGCCCCTGTGAGAAGTGACACCCTGGCACTTCCTCACCCCTTCACCTCCTGCATGCTATGCCACCTTCACCAGAATTCACCAGAAGCTGAGCAGGAGTCACAGGAAACTTTCTGTCCCTCCTGAAGGAGTGACTGTCCTTTCCCCCAGCTGCAGTGGCTCCCTCTGGATCAGCCCCTTCACCATCAGTGCCGCCCTGTGTCGGCCAAATTTTAGGAGTGTGGTGGGGGTAGAAGAGGCGGTGTTTGTAAAGAGCTCATGTCTTCTCCCACTCTTGGTATTTCCCCTGTTTTGAAACATCACATGTGATCAGACACATCCAGGACATGGTAGCACCCACGCCTCCCCTCCACCTGTGACTGCCCCCTTGGCTGGGTACTCCCTCCCTGACCAATCACATTCTCTGAGAGCCCAACCTCAGTGGGTGTCACTGATCTAGCCAGTGCCAGGGGAGGGGGTGGCAGGAGATGCAAAGACTGGGACACAATCCTACCAGCCTCCTCCCACCTACTCACCCTTTCAGAATTTTGATGGCTAGCTGAAGGCCACTCCCCTTCGCCGTCCCAGCACATGCTAGGCTGCAACACTGTGGTGCCCCTTCCCTCTGTCTCCTGGGTTGTTGCTCAGGCCCTAAGTGGATCCGGCTGCTGTCTCATCCCTGCCCACACCTTTCTAAGAAGCAGTGTCTTTGAGGCTTCCAGTCTGTTGGCTAGTGGACCCCTGCCTCCATCACAGTTCTTTGGGCTAACAGAAACACTTCCGTTAGAAACAAGACACACTTGGCTTTTATAAGTGTTGGAATCTCATCCGGATGTGTGATCACCTGCAAGGAGCCAATGGCAGCTCAGTGCAGGCACACCCAACAGAGGACTCAGGTCCCAGGATGCAGTGGAGTTTGCTCCTCACTTTTTAAGGCTGGATGTGTGAGAAGTGGCTGAGCCCTGGGGTCAGGGTCTGCTGGGGGAGCCAGCATCGAGTTCTGGGCTCTGGTGGCCAAAGAGGCTGAGGAAGCTTGTCCCGCCACTGTGTTCCTCAGCCACCTCCTCCTGGTCGGCAGTCCAGAGTCCTGGCCACTGCTGTCGCCAGCCCCAGCAGGGTGTGGTGTGGACGTACAAGCGAGGCTGTGTCTGTGAAAGGGCTTCATGGGTGTGGGTCAGTGCAACCCCGAGTGGGCAGCTACCCTGGGGTGCAGGTCTTCTCGCTGGGGGCAGCCATGGGATAAGATGCAAGAATCAGGGAACTGGCACAGGCTGGGCAGAGAAGTCCCCAGGGACTTGGACAGCACCTCCCATTGTGGGAGGAAACGTGCACCAGAGACAAGTGAGAGGGACACAAAGCCTGGAAGCCTCAAAGGGGGCCAGGTCCTGCCACTCCGATGCAAAGGGGTGCCAGGAAAATGCAGCTACAATTCCCTGGAGTCCCTAATGTACTCATCTACACCCCTCCCCCCCAGTCCATCTTTCTTCAACGGCAGCCAAGAGTAAGCCCCACCCGGAACATTTGTGACGCGGTTGTGGGGGGGAGGCAGTTTATGCACTCAGCATGTTCTAAGGTCCTGCGGTCTTGCCGTACTGCATCTGGTGAGGCACTCCATGGGGCCACCTCCCTTCCTAACAGCTGCCATTCCCACAGGCCACAGGACCTTTTTTTGTTCTAACTGGGTGACCCTAGAATGATTCCTTCCCCTCCCCACCAACAAAACTGAGCTTGGATGCTGAGTTCTGGGTTCAGCAGCACACTGGAGCCAGGGCACACCAGAACTGTGTGTATGTGTGTGTGTGTATGTGTTTTTTGCCGGGGGGGTGGGTGGATGAGGGGATGGGGGCGGTCAGCGCTGAAAGCAGCAGGGCGCAGGTCTGGGCAGCTGGCGCTGGGAGAAGGGCAAGATGCGGAGGACCCAGTGCAGAGGCCTCCGGGCGGCAGGAGCCAGCACCAGCTGTGGAGCAGGGGGAGGCTGGGATCAAAGCGCTCGCAGGCAGGCCAGGGCGCACCAACGGGAGGCTGGCGACTTGCATCAGCGCAGATTCCGTGATGCTCTGCAGACGTCTGGGGGCTGCGGGGCTTTACGGGAACCCACAAGAAAGGAAAGGACCCGGGGAGCTTGACAGGGCGGGGGCGGCCCAGGGCTCAAGGGTGCGCTCGCCTGCCAGCGCGCTCCGGTGGCGCCTGCCCGGGGCTGGGCGCGCCAGGGACCACGGAGGCCGCAGAGGAAGCTCCTGCTGCCCGCCCCCCAACCCCGCCTCCCCGCATTACTGGAAGGACTGTGTGGGAGAAACCCAGAAGCACCCGCACTGTCGTTCGCGCGGGGTCGGGGGAGGGCTGGGTGGCCAGCTCCGCCGCTCAAAGGAAAAGCAAAAGTGCCGCCTTTCGCGCCGCTCCGACGTGCGGCTGTCCAGGGTGGGAGGCGCGGGGGAGAGGAGAGGCTGGTGGTCCCGGCCACGTGCCCCTGCCCCTCGTCGCAGGCCCCCCTCCTCCCAAGGCCTGGAGGCGGCTAGGGGACTGTGAGGCGGCTGGGAAAGTGTCACGATGTCTTCCGCGCTCGGCTCCTGTCCCCACCCCCAGGTTTCTGGGTTTTGCTGCTGCCGCTGGGGAAGGGCTGATCCGTTTTGCGTCAAAGGACTGCATTTACTCAGTCCTGCTGGGAGAGGCGCGTAAACACCCCGGCAAGCCTGGACGCAAGGAGGAGAGCGAGACAGACGAGAGAGACACCCACGGTCGGGGTGCACGTCCCCCTGCCTCACACCCCTGGCCAGGACCCGCGGGCTTCGGGACAGGGCCCGGCACGAGGCTTCTGGCCTCTTCTGGCCGCGCGCGTGTCCTTGGGGGATGGAGCCTCAGGACAGAATGTGTCTTATAACTGTAAACAATGACCCCGAGTATTGTTCGGGATTACCGTATCTGGGGCCCTTGGGGCGGCCAGTGGCGGCCAGCCGTCCCGGAAACGCCAAGCGCTTTATATAGAGAGCCCCGGGAAAGAGTCGAGTTCTCGGCTCGAGTTGTTTTCCTCGCCCTTTCCCATTTTAGGGATAAGGAAACTGAGGCCCGCATTGTGGGGTGTGTCGGTGGCCCCATGCCCCCACCTTGTGTCCTCAGCTGCGTGCCCCACCGCCAGTCCGCAGTGCACCCTCAACATCTTTCCATCTGGTCCTGAATAAGGACCCTGGGCTTTAGAGATGGCGCTGATTTTAAGATCTGGGTAAACTGAGGAATAGGGCGACACTCCCCTCCCCGCTCCAGGCCGGAACCGCAGGTTCTTTGCTGATGCGGTGCTCCTCTTTGCAGAAGGTTGGGCGCTCCCGGACACCCCTGGGCTGGGGCATCTGCCCCAGTCCCTTCATTACAGAGGAGGAAAGAGTCCCAGAGAGGCCTAGGGACTCGCCCAAGACCTCACAGCTCGTAAATAGCACAGCCCTGGCGTTCGTGCTCGGCGGCCCGCGCTCTTTACCCTGCCCCGCCCCGCGAGGCGGGAAGCGCCGGAGCGCGGCCACCCGCACCCTGAACTTCGCTCTAAAACAGCTGAAGAGCACGCGGGGCTACGTTTTCCCTGCGCTCTTCCTACCCCTACCCCGCCTCCCCAGTTTCCTCTTCTTATTTTTATTCGTAACAGTCTGGAGTTTGTCTCTAAGGACCTAATGACTGATCCGGCAAGATGCATTCCGAACTGCCTGGCACGGAAGGTGGCCGGAATGTCTTGACTGGTTAATTTCGTCTTCAAGGTTACTCCTCTCAAATTAATTGTAAGACCCAAAACAATAAAAACACACAGACACACACACAAAAAGGGAAGCAGTGGGCAGCGCGCCACACAGAGAAAAACAGGCAGGCCAGCCCCGCCTGGCGCGGCCGCACCCCTCCGAGGCCCGGCCGCAGGGCGCCGCGGGAACCCCACGCGCCCGGGGGCGCCCGCTGCACCGGGAGGCGCCGCGCACGACCGCGCCCTCCCTGCGAGCGCCTGTGCGCACCCGGCCTGCCGGTGGCGCCGCGCTCAGCCCGCCCGTCTCGTCTTCATCAGGGCCGTGATTATTTTTCCAAAACCCCGAGCCCAAGGCCCCGCGCGGCCGCTCTCGGCGCCCCGCCCCGCGCCCCTTGCCGGGGCGGGGAGGCCTCGGCGCGCTCGGGAGCGGGCGAGGGAATCCCTTTCCCTCCACGTCACCCGAAAGCGAGGAACCCCGCACTCGCGTCCTGTAACGCAAATGACCATCTTTGGCAACGTGCGCCAATGGAACAGTCCAAGGGCGCTGGGCCCGGGGGTGGGCAAGGCCAGCACCGCCTCGGCTCCCCCCAGGACCGCGCGGGCCACCCGCACCCACGCTCGCCACCGCCTTCCTTCCTCGCGCGGGGCGTGCGGCTGGCGTCAGCGCGGCCGCGAGCCGGGGCAGGGAGGGGAGCGCTGCGCCCGCCTCCTCCCTCCTCCCGGGCTCCGTCCCCACCCCGCCTCCTCGCGCGCTCCTCCCAGCAAGGTTGACGTGAGTGAATCCACATGGTACAGGGGCTGGAGAATAAAGACTGTGGAGTTGAACTCGTGCCATTGTAGTGACTCATCTCGGGCAGAGCGCAGGGGCTCCGAGAGAGCGAGCGGCGCTCCTGGTTGGGGACGGGGAGAGAGAGCGAGGCGCGGACGGGCGAGGCGGGCCCGTTCGGGAGCGGGCGCCAGGGCAGGGGTGCGGGCGTCAGAGCGGCTGCGCGGCAGCGGGGCCGGGTCCCTCTGAGCGCGGGCTCACCTGGAACCCTGCGGGCCGCCGTCCCGCGGGCCGGGCGCACGCCGCCTGCCGAGAGTCAAGTGTCCGAGCCGCTCGGCAACTCAGGCGGCCAGTGGGCCACAGGAAGTTTATTCTCGGGCTCCCTTTCTCAAAGGAGGAAATAGAAGTTTCTCCAAGCCGGCAGCCTTTTCTTTTTCGCCTTGTCGGTCCTGCCTGCACCTCGGGACGGGAACAGGGGAAAGAAGGGTGTCCCCCAGAGCTGGCAGGCGAGGCTCGCTTGGGGCTCCCGATTCTTTGTTTCCTTCCGATTCTGGTGGCCGTGGGTCCCGGTCGGGCTCCGGCTGCGCGCGGGGGCGGGAGGGCGCGCGCAGGGGAGGGACTGAGAGCGGCGCCGCCGACTTTTTAGAGGGAGGGACCGTGTGGACAACTGGTCTCGCGGCGCCCGCGAAGAAGGGAAGAAGTACGGTGCTAGGCGCTCGGGGGACGCGGTCGCCGGCGCCCCACCGCTGCCGTGGGTGAAAGCCCGGGAGCCGAGAGCGGAGCCCGCGGCGCTGCCGGAGGACTAGCCAGCGCGCAGCAGCCGGTGCACGGCCGCGGCGAGGGCGGGGGAAGAGAAGCACCCTGTTTCCTCTGGGGCCCCCAGCGCGGATCATGTACCAGGATTATCCCGGGAATTTTGACACCTCGTCCCGGGGCAGCAGCGGTTCTCCTGCGCACGCCGAGTCCTACTCCAGTGGCGGTGGCGGCCAGCAGGTAAGTGCGGGTCCTGGGTGCACCTGGCGGCGCGGGCGGACCCCCGCCCTCTTACCACCACCACTACCACCACTACTACCACTGCCTCCTTTTTTGCTTCCTTTTTCCCTTTCTCGGTCTTGGCGAGACAACGGCCTCTTCGGGTAACTGTTGTAAGTTCTGGATTTTCGTCCTGTCCTGTCGCCGTCCCCGCCATCAGCTACTCTTCCCCCCGCAAGTCTTTTTAAAGTGGAGTGAGGAGTGGGCTTTAAAAGCCAAGCCGACGCGTGCTTCCATTTAGCCCGCATCTCACATAGGCACCTGGAAAGGTCGGCAGCCCCCATCCCTGGAACCTGTTAACCCTCCTTCCAGGAACGCTCCGTCCCCATCCCTCTCTATCGACCCCGGCTCCCCGGGCGGACGGACCAGATCGCGGCACCCGCTGGCGCCTCGCGGCACCCGGGAACCCTGTTCCCGCGGAGGGAAGCCCTTTCCCCGCCTTCTTCCGTTTTCCATCCGTCTTAACTTATTTCTGAAACAGATCGGGCAACACTCAGAAACGTGGGCTCCTTCAAGAAATCCGGAGTGGGGCGAGGGTGGCGGCTCCGGCTCTGGGAGTCAGGTGCGAAGGTCGGGAAGGAAGAAGAAGGCGGCCTTAATTGGCTCACGCTGCCTTCCGCTGTGAGGGTCGATGGTGGGGCGCTGGGGTGGCGGAGGGGGGAGCGGTGATACTGAGTGGTGCGTAGGCGCCAGCGCTGATAGCGAAAGAGTACACCTTGAGCGTCTGGGCTTATTTGGAGCTAGGTGGCCGGCGGGGAAGAGACATCACTTAGGACCCTGCGTGGTTGTGGAGGCAGAAAAACAACTCCTTTCTAAAGCGGCCGGACTGGTTTGCACTGGAGGGCTTGTGCCTGGGTTGTGCACCTATAAATACCAGCAGGGGGCCAGTAGGGAGTTTGCCCTTTGCAGCACCTTCCTCCTGCCTGCCTGCCCGCCCCCAGCCCCCCAAGCTCTGTCTCTTCTGCTGGCTGGGCAGCCCCTCCCCCAGGCCCACTACAACTTGAAGCCACCTTGGTTCCCATCTGTGGGAGCCCCTGGCCAAGTTGGCTGCAGGAAGAGTTACTCCTCCATCCTGGGGCATTGGCATTGTCCCAAAGCCAGCCAGGCAGGAGGGGTCGCGCAGGGGGGGAGGGGAGTCTTGCAAGGAGGGGGGATCTCACAGAAACAGGGCTCTCTTCTGTATCAGAGAAGGGTTACCTTGTTCTAAAGTGACCCCTCATACCCGGTGAGTCCTCCAAGTGGCTTCTCTGGGTCTTCCCACTGCCTCTGCTGGGGTTCCCCTAGCCCCCCACTACAGAGGTTCTGGAGGGCTCACTCAGTGCAGCTTCCATCAGGAGCATGGAGGAAATACGTGGACAATCGAATCTGCAAAGCTGCTTGATTGGGTTTGCTTCCCAGCCCCTTTGCTTGTGATAGAGTTGGAAGATCATTAGGCAAATAGACTGGAGTCATTTGTGATATTTACTCCCTCATTCCGGTTTAAGAGACACCACCCACCCTCCCCACCACCTCCCCAAACCAGGGAGGGATCTTTGGATTTCTTCTCCCTTTGACCAACACGTAGGTGCCAGTGGTCATTAAACTATCCCAGCGTCGCTTGCCTGGGGCCTGGATGGGAAGCGAGACCGGACATCGGAGCCCCGGCTGAGTGATCTGTGTCACTAGGGCTTGGAGCCCAGGATGTGAGTGGAGGCAATTCCCTGTTTTGGAAGAAAATCAGGCAGGAAACCAGTGCTAGGAAGAAGGAAGGGAACTCAGGCCAGCAGCGTAATGGGGCCTCATTCCCGAAGCAGAAAGCAGCTGTTGGCTAATTCCTAGCATGCTGTAACACATGAGGATTTTGCAATTAGCAACAGCCAGTGTGCGGGGTGCTCAGAGACGCCTGCCCCGTGGCCCGAGCAGCGTGTTTCAACTCAGAGCCTTGGCAGAGTTAGCTGCTGCTCCGGTGAGGCGGCCACCGCTGTGGCACCTCCATGCAGGTGCGGAGGGGGCGGCCGGGAGAGTGGGGAGGACTGCTCCCTCCTGGCCCCCAACTTTGAACAGTACTGTTCTGTGGTCCCAAGGCGTGATCTCTGAAGCTTGTGTTAGCTTGCAAGTCTGTACTCTGACCCCACCCGATCCCAGACCCATGGTAACTTTATTACACCCCCAGATAATGCCTGTAATCACTTTATTTCTCTCCGCTTCCTTTACTGGGAGACTTGGTGGCAGCAGACGCGGGCTTTCCTGCTTTCTGGCATTACAGTGGGCCAGTTCGGCCAAGCCACTGCTCTGTTGTTTTTGTGTCTCTGAACAAGTGGATCTTGGTGGTGGTTATTATTATTATTATTCCCAGGACTCTTTCTCAGAGGGCTCCAATATTCCCAGTTAGTTTGTCGCGTCCCTCTCTGCCCAAGGCTGCCTCTGTGCTCGCACAGGGACTGTGACTTCCAGTGGCGGTGGGCTGGGGTGGGGGGCAGACAAGTCTTTGTTAAAAGCTTCTTTCTTGTAGATGGCAGGAACTTAAAGCATGAAAAATATTTCCTGTTCCAGTTGGCGTTTTCATCTCCGAGCTAGGTCACTGGTGATTCTGTCTGGTCGGGAACGACAGTGCACACCTCCCCCTCCTGGCTTTTTTTTCTTTCTTTCTTTTTGTTGTTGTTTGCTCTCTCCTAACTTTCCTAGGAAAACACCTCCCAGATATATGCCCTGCTCAGCTGCTGCACGATTATGGAGTCAGGGCCTGGCCATTACGCAATCCCGCCAGTTACACAAACACAGGTCATTTCATAACGTGTTTTCATCAGCTGGGCCCCTCTTAATGAAAAAGCAAAACAAAACCAGGGCCCAGGACTTTTCCAAGGCTGCCAGTTGTCTGCTTCTCAGATAGCTCGGGAAAATAAATCAGGAGGGGGAAGAGGTGGTATTTCCTTTTTGGAAGCAAGGAATACCAGACTAGCTCTCTTCTTCCTTAACCACCCTCTCCCAAGGTGCACACGCGGGCGCACACACACACACACACACACACACACACACACAAAATTCCCCGAGTGAACTTTTGCCAACTGTACCAGGCTGGGACATTCCTCACATCAAAGAACTTTTACCAGAAATGACTGCGATTCCCAAGTCAGCCTCAAACACACCTCTCTAGCGCACCCTACAGGACATGTGTAGAAGCACTCTCTGGGGAATGTGTTTTTCCAACCTGAGTGTGTTCATTGGGGTTGGTTTTCAGAATTCTTAGGATTTTTTTCTTCTTAATTAGGGACAAATAAATGCCAGCTATGTAACAGTGGCCAACTAGATACTTCTTGCTTCCAAAATGAGTTTTATTTTGTGCTAAATAAAACCAGGTTGAAAAAGAGGTGTTTTTTTTTTCTTCTCTTCTGGGAGTGTCTGTTCTTTGGGATGCCAACACAGTGTTTTCAAGTTCCCAAGGCTTGTTTTGGGATGTGTTTGTGTTGGGGAGGGGGTGTCATACAGAACTGGAGGGGAGGTGTGGGGGCGTGTAGTAAGGGTCTGGGCACCCACCCTTGCCTTGATCTGCCAGATGTTGTAGATTAGGATCAAACAAAACGTTATCCCAGGAATTTGTCTGTTCCGCTGATTCTTGATGGTGGAAGCCAGCTTCGCTTTTGCATCAAAGTGAATGGGGTGAAACAGCAGTCAAGTATTGTCTGAGTGGCAGCTGAATTTTCCTATGACAAGCCCTGAGTGCATTTCCATTACGGTGAGAGCGTGCCTGCCCGTCTTGCTGTTCAGGGCGGCTGACAGCGAGGTCAGGGCACTTGTGTTGCTTTGCTACCTGACACGCTGGAACAGGCACGCTCCCCAGACAGCTGCAGCCCTTGGGATCCACCATACTCCTCTTTCCTTGGAGTGGCAACACCTTTCTCATCAGAAACTATGGTTCTGGGAAGGGTAACATGGATGTTTGCAAATCACCAAAGGATCCTTGGAGCCAAACCTGACATAAGAAATCAGGGTGATCGAACTGGAGCTAAAATAGAATCCCATCCCCCATCCCACCCCAGGTCTTGGTGCTGCTGGTCCTGGAGTCTAACTGGGAGAATGTTCCTCTGGACACAGCACCCCCTCTGCCTCCCCTCCCCGCAGCAGCTACCTTTGGGGCCAGCCCCTATCTGTGTCTTGGAGTATTTTTCTGTCCATGAAACAGGACTAAAGATTGTGGTTTTGAGAATGGAGAACATGTGCTTTCTGGCTTATGGCTGGCAAGCAGGCAGGAGAGGCAGCTGAGGGCTTCATGCCCTGTGTGGTGACTTTGGTGGCTGCCACATTTCTGAGTGCAGCTTAGCCCTCGGTCCTGACGTCCCACCACCTCCGGCTCCTTGGACCCGAGAAGGAAGTCACAGAATCAGTTCCTTGCTCTCTGTTTATTCCCCAGCTTTCCTGCAGTTCCCCCAGGAATTGTTGCAGGGGCCGGGGATAGTGGGGGGAAGACTAGGGTGGTTCTTTCCTGATGTGGTCCCCGGGGTCCTGTAAAAGCTCTAGCAAATTGGGGGTGGTTACTGACACTTTCATCGTGGCAGGAGTGGTGACCCCTTGGACACGAGTGGCAGGGGTCAGAGGGCTGTCCAGGGCAGATGCCAGATGGACTGGCCAACTTCGCGTGAAGGCCTGGGGGAACATTGGCCCCAGTTTGGTAGAAATGCAGGGAGCCCTTGTCTTGCGTTGCACCTCCCTGAGAGGCTGCAGGCAACCTTGACCCTGGCCTGGCCTCTGCTCCCATTCTGTAGGGACATCTTCGGGGCTGCTGGTGGGAATTTTCTTTTTCCGTCTTGGGAATCTACACCAGGGATTCCTAAGGCGCTCAGACCTTGCCTAGCCATGCACTCAGAACCTGCAGCTCCCAGAGTCCTCAGGGGCTTGTGGCGTGAAGGCTCGTTGGTCCAGATGGGAATCACCGTGCTGTAGAAGCACTGCCGACTGTAATGTCCACCTCAGAGGTTAGGTTTTCTGGTTGGTTCGGCAGCCTCTGGAATAAGCTGTCTGCCCCATAGGCCTATGGGAAATGGGCGCGCACACCCTCTTTCTTACACCCTTGGGCAGGAGGACCTGTGGTGGTTGTAAAATAGTATTTTCTGCCATCAGCAGCTGTGGGACTGCGGGATTTCTCTCACCTGTCCTTGGCCTCCTGTCCACTCTCCCCGCTCTGCCCCGCTCCAGCCCAGAGCAGCCACATCTCACAATGCAACTCCACCTGGAGGTGCCACGGGGGAACCAAAGTTCCCTGGGAACTGCTCTCCCGAGGCTTGTCTGGGTTTGAACTTGCACTGAGGGTCTGGAGATGCAAGCAGGTGTGGGAGAGGCCACTCCCCTTGGCCCCCGGTTAGAGCAGTGCGTCTGATCTGCATTCGGCCTTCCTCCTCTCTGTCTTGTTTTTCCTCCAACCTGAGCATGGGAGACGACGGTGACGCTTGAGGTCAGCGGTCAGCCAGCTAAGAGCCTGAGTATTTTTGTGACTGTCTCCTGGAGCCTAGGCATGCGTGCTGTTTACCTGCCATCTGGGGCTGCTTTTCTATTCTCACAGTGGAGCCGAGCTGGGCCAGAGACCCCCAGAGACGGAAATATTTGCTGTCTGGCCCTTCCCCGCACATGTTTGACAAACTCGGCTCTGGAAGGTCCGTGGGGTCACTTGGTTCTTTTATACGCTTTCCTGCCCACCCAGGAGTCACCAGGGTGACTTGGTGACACAAAGCGTGGAGGAACTCTGACAGGCAGTAAGGCTGTCCTGTCCCTGGAACAGGAGCCTTGGAGGAGGCCCCGACACGCCCCAGAAGAGCAGGACCTGGGGACCCCTGCGTACCCCCTCAATGCCGGCACACCCCTGGCACTCTTCAAGCGGCCCTAACACCCACAGCTGGGGCAGCTTGGTCTTTTGCCTGCTGTGGGATGTCATCTGGGCCACAGTGAAGCAGGATTCAGCCCCAGCAAGGACCTGTGGCTGACCCCCGCACCTTGTTGGTGTGGCTGGAATTCTGGGACTTTAAGCCTCCTGGCCTCACCTCTAATGGGCTATGGGCTACTGTCCTGTTGCCTTCTTCATGGCGCTTTGGGAGTTCTGGCAAGCCCCATGCCTTCCGGACAAAGTAATTGTGAGTCTCCCCTGATAGACTCCTTTTGGAGACAAAAGCTGCCTGCCTTTATCAGCTCTGGGGCCCCAGGGGCTGGGCCATTGTTTTCCTGCAGTTTGGAGCTGGCTGCAGTAGCCAGATGGCTTTGCCTCCTGCCTGAGACAAGGTGTGAGAGAGCCTTTCAGAGCAGTCATTACCTCCTGCCTTGTTTTTATGGCTGCCTTGTTTTGTCTAGACCAAGCTTCCCAGGACCTGCCTGGTGCATGCCGGGAACATTGCCTCCAAGGTTTTCTGCTGTGCTTTCCTTAGCTGCAGGTGTGCAGGCTCTTGAGTGAGTTTTCCTGGGGGGGGGGGGGGACAGTTGGTCTTGGCACCCTCATGCTGGATGCCTGGGTGTACTCCAACTTGAACCCTGGCTCGGGCTGGGGAAAGAGAGTGAAGCAGTTGGGAGCTTCCCAGAAGTGGGAGGGGCGTGCACAGTGCCATGGAATGAGATACCGGGCAGTGTGTCTCCACCCTGGCTGTGCATTCGAACCTGCTTGCCAGTTTTTAAAAATACTTCCATCCCAACTCCACCCCAAACGAATTATCTTGGAACTCTAATGTTGAAGCTCCGACTCGGGTGGGGTTTTTTTTTTTTTTTTTTCTGTTTAATGAGCTCTTGAAAAACAGTTGAAGGAACACCTGTGTGTTCCCCAGCCTGTGATTACCAGTAGTAGCTGCTCATTTAATCTTCACCTTGGCCGATGATGAGTTCCCCATTAGGACTGCCCCCCTGCCATCTGGATGGTTAGCCCCAGGGGCAAAGCTAGACCAGGCTCAGACCCAGGCCTCCTGACTTGGCCTCCTCAGCCAGCAGCCCCGGGCTGTTCTCATGTCCTCAGACTCTGCTTGTCCCTGTCCCAGGCGCAGCTGCTGGTGTCTGTGCAGGGAAGATTTCCTGGTTGGGCTCTTCCTTGTCTCTGCACCCTGTCCTTGTCTACACGCTTAGACCCATAGCCGGTGGCTGCTCTGCTCCTAGATTTCCAGAATTCAGCAACCAGCCTAGAATCTCGGCATGCATTGCAGTGGATAGCCTTGCCCCTGGCACCTGAGTCCGTTGCCCTGGGCAGCTCTCCTCACAGAATCCCAGGATCTATTGCATTGGCTAACTTTGCTGCTGCCATCCTAGAATGCCTCCCGTCACCCCCAGAGCTGACGGCAGTGGTGGTGGCTGCTGGGGCCTCTGTGGGGAGGTGGGGGTGGGGGGGTCACTGTGGCATCATTGCTAATGACAGTGGGGCAGGAAGGCCCTTGGGGGCCTCCCTGGGTGCATGGGCGGTGCTGGGGGCTGAGAGCCCCTTAGGCCTCTATCAGGCCACACTGAGCCCACTGCTTATTAGCTCTGCAGCCCTGATATGTTCCTTAATCCTCTCTAAACCTAAATGTCTGCCTCTAAACGGGGGATAATGACCGTTCTGACTTCAGAGGGAGATTTAGCGAGATAATCTGGGTTAGACAGTAGTGGGGTGTCTGTCATTTCTTAAGCACCCGGAAGTTGCAGCTGGCATACGCGTCCTCACATTCCCGCCCACCCCAGACACAGGAATCCCTGAGGATGACGGGGTCCCTTGGGTTCCATAACGGGGGGGGGGCCTTCCCCCAAAGAGCCAGCTGAGGGAGGGAAAGGGATGCTTCCCTCCTCGCTCCTCATTGCACTTCCTAGGAGCTGCCTTGGAAGAAAAGTCAAGTCCAGCTGCTGAGAATGGCCCATTTTAGTTTTCATACTCTGTCATCATCTTATATTCTAAATTGATTGCTTCCTGCTGTGTGAGTGAGTGTGTATGTGTGTGTGTGTGTGTGTGTGCAAGCAAAGCCCTGGAATGTGGTCTTAGCTGAAATGAAGGGGTAGGGGGAAAACTCTGGACACACAGTCCGGCGTCTCCCACAGACACACCTGGGAGCGCAGACAGATTGGGAGATAGGTGGAAAGATAGTGTAACCTGTCTGCTCTCAGGGAGCTGCCTGGGAAGGGCTGGAGGCGGGATAGAGCCAACCTGCAGAGGCTGCCACTTTGTGGGCTCTTGGTTTGGAAGGTACCTTTGCATGGATTTGGCCTTCCTTCCTGTGGGATCCTAACCCCTTCCTGGGTGTCGTGCGTCTGCGTTTTGGGAATGATGGGCAGGTAACTGAGGCGCTGGTCTGCATTTGGCAGGTGTCCATCTGGGAGGGCTTCAGAGAGGGCGTGCTGAGTATGTGTGGCTGGAGACCAAGGGGTCCTGGAAGTTATTTGCAGTACAACTGCAGCCTCCCGGAGCCAGCAGAAGCCCAGACCAGGGGGGCACACAGGACAGGAGGCGCTGGGAAGACTTATGGTCCCCCTTGTTACTTGTACATGCAAGACCTGCCCATGACTTACCTGGGGAAACTCCTTGGGATCCTGACCTTGCTCGCCAAGCCCTGTCCCTCATCCTCTGTGGGTTGTTTCCCCTCGCTTACTCCTGCTTCTCCTGCTCTGTACAGCATCTCCTGGCTTAATTTTAGCTTTTTGTTTTCTCCTTTCAGAAGTTCCGGGTAGATATGCCTGGCTCGGGCAGTGCCTTCATCCCCACCATCAACGCCATCACCACAAGCCAGGACCTGCAGTGGATGGTGCAGCCCACAGTGATCACCTCCATGTCCAACCCCTACCCACGCTCGCACCCGTACAGCCCCCTGCCGGGCTTGGCCTCTGTCCCTGGACACATGGCACTCCCGAGGCCTGGCGTGATCAAGACCATTGGCACCACCGTGGGCCGCAGGAGGAGAGATGAGCAGGTATGGCTTTGCCGGTCAGTGGCTGGGAGCGTGGCTGGGAGCTGCAGGGAGAGGCTCTTCAATACAGAATGTCTTTGCACAGACAGGTAGGAGCAAGGAAGCACTGGGGAGACAAGGGAGGCAGAGGATGAAGATGGCCTCCTCTGCCTTGTTGCCTGGAGACCTGAGAGTCACATCTGGCTCTAGTGTCTGCTGAGAAAGGGCTTTAGGGTCCTCGCCTCCTGTGTGACTGTGGGAAGGCACCTTGGACATGGCAGGTGTGTCCTCCTTGCACAAGGGCCAAGGCCGAGCAGCCCAGGAACCCTGGCTGTGGGTGCTCCCAGCACAGACCAGCCACCCAGCCCTGGGCTGGTCTGCCCCTGGATTTTGCACTCCGCTCCTGTGTCCCCAGGCTTCTGACTTGAAGCAGAGCCCATGTCAAATGTCTGAAATTCTGGCTGCAGAAACCCATGCCTCTGGGGCCTTGGGAATCTGCTCAGCAGCTCTAGCTGGGCGAGAGGGGAGGGGGAGAAGAGGGAGGTCAGATGTCAGCTCTTTGTTTCCACAAGGGGCTTAGCTTTGACAAGGAATGAAGCAGGCTGGGAGTGAAGCCAGGTTAGGTGGCATTTAGACGGCATCTAGCCGGCATCCACCTATCACTCCAGGGCCCGGGAAGAGAAGTACAGAGAAGGGAGTGAGACGATGCAGTCTGGGCGCAGATGCACACTTGCTTGGTGTGGGATTCTGGATTGAATTCCAGCCCCCAGGGTGCCCCGTGCAGTGCTGCTTCTGGAAGGCCAAACCCTGGTGAGCCTGTGTTTTAGTCATGGAATCTCCCAAGAACCATTGTTGTTCCACTGGGAAGCTGGGAAGCCCTCACTCTTTCTACCACTTGTCTGGGACCCAGGGACAGTGTTCTAGATAAGGCCTTTAAGCGGGGCTCCTAGTGGATGATGGGGGACCCCAGGCCAGCAGTCTCCAGCAAGCCTTGAATCCATAGGAATCACTGCCCTGGAGAAGTAGATGCTTTTTCAGGCGCCCTGGTCCTTGCAGGACTGAGCCAGGCCTTGGAGCCAGCACACTGGGACCTGCTGAGCTCCCAGCAACCCCCTCACTGCTGCTTTCTGTAGCTGCAGTGAGAACTGCTGTGGAGGCTCTGATTATGATGCCTGACAGATAGGCTTCCTCCAGACAGCTGAAGGGGCAAGGCTGTGTAATCACCACCGATCTGGCTTCTCCCAGCATGTTGGTGACCTAGAAGGAGGTCTGGACAGGCTTGGGTTGGGAGAACCTCTTTCGAGCTGGCACAACAGCATAGCTAGATGCCAACTGAGCCCCCTGCTTTCTCTTCTCAGCCTGCCCTGCACCCAGTGTAGACATTTGAATTTGGAAAGGAAGCTGAGGTCCCTTAATTTTTTTTCTTTTCCTGATTTTTAGCACTCTGCACCCATTGGATGGATAGGCAAACTGAGGCCCCCAGAAGGAGCAGGGTCTTGTCTAGACTGACATAGTGAGCTGGCAGCCAGGGCCAGGACTGGACTCCCTCTTTGAGCCTCAGGCCTGTGCTTGTCTCACCCAACCTCGCAGGCATGCCCTAATACAATCTGTCTGGAGAGTTTCCTTCCTTTTTGGGGAGGCAGGGAGAGGCCAAGGAGCAGTTTATCCCACATCAGCAGGAGCTGGGACAATCATCCGGAAGCTTTAAGGACGCTTGGGCGCTGGCGTCCTCTGCCACCCAGAACTTCCGCCTTCCCAGCCTCCGCCTTTCCAGCCTCTGCCCCCTGGGGTGGGGCCTCACAGGGGATGGCAGGGTGTGTGTGTGTGTGTGTGTGTGTGTGGCTTCTGGGTGGGTCTGTGGCAGTGCTGACACACTCAGGCAGTAGCCGTGTTGATCTGGCCGCCCCCAATGCTTCCTCTGTTGCCAGCTTCCCATACCACATGGGGAGACACCTCCAGGCGAGCAAAGCTGGAAGTGGACCAAGGGCTCTTCAGGGCTACCTGGGCCCCACAGGGGTGTGGCCTCACCCAACCCCAGGGACTCCCTTGGGCTTCTGTCAGACAGGTTTAGGCCCAGCAGGTGTTCAAGACCTTGGTCAAGTGACCCCATGATCTCGGCGGGGCCACGGGTCGGGGCAGACATAGCTGGGGTGGGCCTCTAGGATGCTGGGCCCTGCTGTTGAGGACATCGTAGCCACAGATCACAGGGCAGCAGGGAGCTGGGACTCTGACCTGGCTTTAACACCCCCCAACCTCCACCCTCTGCCCCTTGAGGTGGGACCCAGGTCTTAGTCTTCCTGGTTTTGTCTAAGCTCTGGGCACTTAGTAGGTCTGCAGCCTGGCCACTGCATGGGATGGCCTCCTTTGACGCGACTTTCTGCTACCTCCTTGGGGCACCTCTGCCCGGCTGGGGAGTTTTAGGGGTCACAGCTCTAGGAGGACCCTGCCCAGTGGGGCAGAGCTCTTGCCTTCTGGTGTGAGTCCCCAGTCCCTAACTTGGCTCTGCAAAAGGCGCTGGGTCACAGGCTCTTTGCTGGGGGAATCTTGTTTTGTTGGGTTCAGAGAGAAATCCCCAACCCCTAGAACGGTGTCTGTTGGATGGATAGAAGTGGCGGGCAGTGCACCTTAACGCACCTCGGGGACCCTCCCTCTTCTGCACACCCTCTCCAGCAGCCTCATGTGTGCCAGGCACAGCACAACAGCCCTCCCCCACCCCCACTGCCTGGGCAGCTCTGACCTGTGTAGGGACCCTTTAACCAAATGGGGATGATAAGGCTCCCCTCCTCCGCCTCCCTGCCTGCCTCACTGTGTCCCAGCACCTGAGAGCTGGTCCAGACTCATCCTGCTCTCCCTCCTCCCCTCAGCAGTCAACTTAAAGATACAAGGCGATTTCAAACAGTGCATTGCAAAGTGAAATTACCAGATAGATTTATTTTGGTGCAAAGGACACACCAACACATGCATAGCTTCTGTGTAATATATCCGACAGACCATTTGCCCAGTTCGTAATCCCCGTCCTTGACTTTGGTTTCCAGTTGTCTCCTGAAGAGGAAGAGAAGCGCCGGATCCGCAGGGAGAGGAACAAGTTGGCCGCGGCCAAGTGCAGGAACCGCCGCCGGGAGCTGACCGAGAAGCTGCAGGCGGTAGGAACCTCGCGGGACAGGAGGGGGCTCTCGGGGTGGGCTGCAGCCCTCTCCTTGCTCTCAGGACCCTGCAGATGATAGAACACTCCTTCCTTTCAACGCATGGGTCAGCACTGGTGTGATGAGTCAGAGATGTAGTCTTTGCCAGTGGCTGGGCCTGGGAGAACCGGACAGCCAGCACCCCCTTTTCCATTCGGGCTGGGTGTCTGACTGGCAGTGCTGTGGAAGCACCCGGGGGTGGGAGCCAGGGCGGGTCCAGACCTGCTGCCCCTCCATGGCCACTTCCCAAGGTTCCAGCCACCACCTCCGTGCCTGCTGCCAGCAAGGGTGGTGCATCCTGGCTTCCATGCTCTGCTCTGCGGTGGGAAGCAGGGGTCCTTCCTCCTTTATGGAGCTGGAACTGAGCCCTTCATGCCTCCCTCTGCCCTTGTGAGTCACTCTCGTCTGCTGCCTCATTGCCCACACCTGGGGACCCAGAGGCCCTGGCATGACCTGGTTAACAACACACAATGCCTTCCTGAGCCATCAGGGGCAGTGGAGGGTGGACAGGCAGGGATGTGTGCAGGAGACCCCAGGGCCGACTCTCCTGGGGGAAATATTTTCAGAGTGAGGGTCTCAGATATGGTCAGTCCTGGAGACCACCCCAGGTAGGGCCAGGGCAGCATCCTTGCTTCACTGCCCGCACTTCCCTCTGCCTAGCTGGCAGCTCCAGCCTGGGGTCTGCTGTGAGGGTCTTATGGTACTGGTGGTGATGCTCGTCTCCCGGCAGGTGGCCGCTCCCACTATCCCCACCACACCACAGGGGGCTGTCTGGGTGTTATCCTTCCTCTACCCTTGCATTTCACATGCCCTTCTGTGTGGACCCTCATGATAGTCTACCCAGCGTTGTCCTCCACCCCCACCCGGGGCCCTCTCTCACACACCCTGCTGCCCCGCCTCCCTGCAGCCAGGCCCCCGAGCCACATCCTCCACAGGAAGCCTCTCGCAGGCACATGATGTTCGTCAGACCCTTGAGACCAATGGAAAGTTTTTTTTTTGTTTGCACTCTGAACACGCAGTGGCCCTGCCTCCCAGAGCGCTTGCTGGAGCCTCCTTGGCTGTGAGCAGGAATCCACGTTAGGGAAAAGTGGGCTGGAAGCTCAGAGCGCCTGCCTTTTCCCCTCTGTGTGCCCAGATGTGGGTCTGCCTCTCTAGTTTGTGTAAAAGGGGGCCCAGGGCCCCCAGACCTTGGCTGAACATGTGCTGTTGTTATTATTATTATTATTATTACTTTGCTTATTTATATGAGAGAGAGAGAGAGAGAGAGAATCTTCCATCCCTTGGTTTACTCCCTAAATAGCCATAGTGGCTGGGGCTGGGCAGAGATTCTTCTTGGTCTCCCACGTGGGTACAGGGGCCCAAGCTTGTTGGCCACCCACCGCTGCCTTCCAAGGCTGCATTAGCCGGGAGCTGGGTGGGAAACACAGCAGCTGGCATGCCAACCAGCACTCTGATATGACGTGCTGGCACTGTTGGTGGCGACTTCACCTGCTGGGCCATGATACTGGCTCCGGCTGAGCCCTTCTTCCAAGCCAGGCACTGGACTAGGCCCTGGGGACATAGTAGCAGGCAGGTGATGTCACCGTCTTCATGTGGCTCAGAGTATGGAATTTCTTTGTTCCCTACAGTCTTGAGGCCATAGTTGAGCTGGGGGTGGGGGGAAAGGAAGAGAGCTAAACTCTGGCATCTTTTCTCCATGTAGCTCTCTCTTTTTCCACCCCTCTGGGTGCCCAGGAGACAGCCCTGGTGCCAAGGCAATGCACCCCGTGTTAGCTCAGTGATTGTGGGCCTATCCCTAAAAACCTCCGCAAACCTCTATTTCCTCCTTTGTGAAATGGGTTGATGATAATCTCCGCTTCCAGAAATGCGTTGCAGCACTGCATGAAATCATCCCAGGCGTGCTCGGGACTGCGCTTGGCTCCAAGATGACATCTCTCTCTCTCTCTCTCTCTCTCTCTCTGCCGCAGGAGACAGAGGAGCTGGAGGAGGAGAAGTCAGGCCTGCAGAAGGAGATCGCGGAGCTACAGAAGGAAAAGGAGAGGTTGGAGTTCATGTTGGTGGCGCACGGCCCTGTGTGCAAGGTCAGCCCAGAGGAGCGCCGCTCGCCCCCGACCACGGGGCTACCGCCCATGCGTGGTGGTAGTGGCAGTGGGGGCGGTGCGGTGGGAGCCGTGGTGGTGAAGCAGGAACCCCTGGAAGAAGACAGCCCCTCCTCCTCGGCGGCCGGCCTGGACAAGGGCCAGCGCTCCGTCATCAAGCCCATCAGCATCGCGGGGGCCTTCTATGGGGAGGAGCCCCTGCACACGCCCATCGTGGTGACCTCCACTCCCGCCATCACTCCAGGCACCTCGAACCTCGTCTTCACCTATCCCAACGTCCTGGAGCAGGAGTCGCCCGCCTCGCCCTCCGAGTCCTGCTCCAAGGCCCACCGCAGGAGCAGTAGCAGCGGGGACCAGTCCTCGGACTCCTTGAACTCCCCAACCCTGCTGGCTCTGTAACCCAGCCCGCCTCTCCTCCCCAGCCCTGGAACGGGTCCTCGCCACCACCTCCTTCCCCGGGGACCAGCACCTTGAAAGCGCTCCAGAGCCGTGAGGGTCCCACATGGCCCTGCCAAGGAGCTGCCTGGCTCTGCGGGGGCCCAGAGGCTTGGGAGGACTCGGGTCAGCCTCCCGGAAGCCTTCCTGTCATCATTGTTGTGGTCGTCATGCACACGTCTTGCAAACGAATCCTGTTTCTTGAAAGGCCTGGGGGAACTCGGTGCGGTGAGCTCTGGCTTCTGAAGAGCCCGAAGCTGTTCCTTTTGTCACGATGTGGTTGGTCTCTGCCACGATGCTGTCCCTCCCTGCCCCACCAAGCATGCGCAGTGCCTTTAGTTTCCTCCTCTCTCCTACCCCCTAGTGTCCATTTTGCTCCCTCCTTTTTTTTTTTTTAATCAAGTTTGCCATGACATTTCATCTGGGTGGTCTCAATATGAAAAAACTTTCTGGACACTGGGCAGCAGCTGACTCTTCCCGCTGGAAGTGGACTTGGCCGGAAGGGGACAGTCAAGTGCAATATGGAATTTTCCCTCCCACCCGGACGATGTCAGGGGGCACTACTGGCTCCAGAACCAGTAGAGGGGAAGTCTCTTCCGCCAACAGGCTGGCGGGGCACCTAACCCTCCCCTGGAGATGGCTCTTGGAGGAGCCCAGCCGCCAGAAGACAGGGTGTGAGAGAGGACAGTCGGGACACAGGTTGGGTTTGCCAAAGGCCTAATTGCCAGGCCAGGAATAGTGCCAACAGAGCCACCCGCGTGTCCTAACCAGCTTTTCTCCACGGGGTGTCTCCAGCAGGGCGTCCCCTGTAATTACTGCCTCGCGGTTCTGCCCCTGGACCCTTGTCTCCAGCCCAGCGAAGCGTCCCTGCCTAGGCACCACACATCACTCCCTGCCCCTGCCCAGCTCTGCCCTTCTCTGGCTCTCAGGGTGATGCCACCCACGGAGATTTAATGAGCGTGAGCCTGGACCCTCCCCGGACTGTTGCCTGGCACCTCGGGGCAAGGAGGCAGGGATGGAAAGATGGAGTGGGGGGCTGGGGAATGGGAGGTGAGCCCCCAATGTTTACTGGGCCCTCAGAGAGATGCTGGCCTTGCCTGCTCTCTGCAGTTCTCTGCCCCTTCTGGACCAAGTGCTTTCTCTTTACATAGCCCCTGCCCCACTACAGCACCTGCTTCTGGCTTGGGCAGCAAGCAGAACAGCATTGCCAAGGTCATGGTTTAGTCGCTATTCCTGATCTGGTGGAGCTTCCCAGCTGCTCAAGCTGGAGCTGAGAAATGTGGAAGAGCAGCCCCATCCCAAAGGCATGGGAGACTGGGCAGGGGAGTCCCTTCCCAGCAAGAACAGCTCAGGGGCTGCCTGCTTCTCACCTACTCTGCATCTTTGCTCCTCAGGGCCTGGCTCCTGGGGAGCTTTCTGTGGGGCAGAACCTTGACAGGCATCCTGGGCTGTAGCTCTGGTTTGTACTGGCTCTAAGGTGGGTGGTTGTGGGAGGGTGGGAGGGCAGACTGCTTGTTGGAGACAGATGGTGTCTGCCCAAGTCAAACCTAGGCATTGGTAGAAGCCCCTGGCTTTCCCAAGAGAGCAGAGAGGCCTTCACACACCTGATCCATTCTGCACAGCGAGGCCACGGGAGCCGTTCACCATTTAAATTCGTGGCCTGCTTCCACGCACCACATGCAGAGAATGGACACCCAGATGCCTAGCCCCACTGCCCAATAGGACAGGTGGCACAAGGGTTGGCCAAAGAGGCAACAGGAATTTGCTCAAAATGTCTAAAAGTGGGCCATTCTCTGTTCCTTGGCAGGGGTACTGCTGCCTCCCCGAGCTCCTAAAAAACAGGGCCTCTTGGGTTTCTGGCTTCAAAAGAATCAGAGAAGCCCAAGGCAGCCAGGAGTGGTGGGAGACAGGCCAACAGCTGCATCCACTCAAGCCACGCTCTTAGGCAGGTGGGAGCTCTTTGCTGTCTTGCGCATGTAGATATTTTTCCAAAGAAGCTGCTTTCTCATTTCTTTCCAAAACCTCCTTTATGTTCCATTTCCTAGGGCATGGATCCCAGGGCCATAACTCGAGGCCAGGCAGCAACATTCCCAAGGCAGTTTGGCTTCTGTTCAGATCTCAAGCTGGGTTGGCACTAGGAGCAACAGGAGGCAAAGCCCGGGGCCGATCCGCGGAGGTTTCCGGGGTCTCCAAGCTGCAGTCCCCTTGCGAAACCCCTTGGCTTTGTCCTTTAAAGCTGTTTGGCTTCCCCAAAGCAAGAGATCATTTGGGAAAAGGCTGAATGTGTACAGGCAGAGAGATCATGAGCGCCTCCGTTTACTGCTGCCTGGCTGGTGTTCCAAGTTCACCCTCCCACCCCCACTTGCCCACAGCTCCCACACTCAGGTGTGGGTGTTCCCCAGCCCCACCCCTGTATCCCCAGCCCCGGAGCAGGGGGAAGTTGGTGCGGCTGCCACCTGATGGGCTGCAGGCAGCTGTGGGGCCGCAGCACTTGTGCAGGGGCAGCAGCACTGTGGATTGCACGGTGCTCTCGGCCCCTTGGAGTCTCCGGCTCAGTAGATGGGAAACTGTCCTAGGAGAAGCAGTCCCAGGTGAAGCTTAGGAAATGGCGGGGCGGGCTCCGAGCATGAGCACGGAGTTGCCTTGTTGAGCGGGGAGGTCTTTAGGCTGATTGGGCACCACGCGGTTGTGGGGGCGGCCAGGTGTGTCCACTTGGCTCGATCACAAGCCTCTCGAAGCTGAGGGCCGTGGAGGGCTGCTGTGGGTCTCTGCTCTCCTTCGACTCCAAGGCCTGGGGCCCCGGGAAGTAGAACTGTCTGGAACCCCAAGGCACTTCTGTCCCTTTGAGGGACCAGCAGAACACCTGACAGTCTGAGTTTGTCCACAGTCAGATCTGTGTGACCCTTTTAGGAAGGAAAAGGGTCCTGTGTGCCAGGTGCTGGGTTGGGCACTTTGACGATCCAGCCCAGGAGTAAGGGAGGCAGGCTGCCTTGTCTCTAGAAGGCCCCTTACGGAATGGAAAACAACGGAGGCAAGAAGGTCTTCCTTTGGAGATCGAGGTAAGACTGCCTGCAGTCTTGACAGTTGCCCTCAGAGCCCGGCGCTCCCTCCTGTCCCTCCCCCGGTGCCCCCTGTGCTCCTCGCGCCCCTCAGACTGCTGGAGGGGTGTCCTCTATCCTTATAGACTTTGTGGACCAATAGGATATGTGCTGTATAATTTTCTTCTTAAAACTTAAGTAAAGGGTCTTGCTGTGTTCTGCTTGTGGAGTCGTCTTGGCATTCCTCTTAGAAGCCAGCACATCACTATTTATTGACAAGTTGGAGAGAGGTGCGTGTGTGAGTGAGCATGTGAGTGTGTGTGCATTTCTAGGCGCGCTTGTGTGCTGAAGCTTTTTCAAAAAGAAACCCAGTCATCCCACTACTAATTTGCCACTCCTCATGCGTCTAGCGCTTTGGCCGTACATCAACAAAAGGGTTTTACTTTTCCAGTGCTGACAACAGGTTCAGAAGGGGCTGGGGCCAATTTTGAGGAAGTGGGGCCCAGGAGGGGGGGAGCGGAGAAGAAATTGACCTTCATTATTTATTTTACATGTTTACATCTTCTTTATGTTGTTCCAAGCCTGAATAGAAACAGAATAGCATTAAAAATACTCAATTCTTCTCTCCCTCTCTTTCACTTCCTTGCTTTTTAAAAAAATTAAATTTAGGATAATTAAGCTTTGTTTCTGAAGTGATTTGTGCGCTGTGCTGTATAAACTGTATAAAACAAGTCTTGCTTTGAAAGACCGTCTCATTCCTCTGGGGACAGTGGACGCTGAGATAGGAAAAGAGCCTGCCCTCTTCCAAAAACAGATTTGCTTTGATTCAAGGTGAATTTCTTTCTCTCTCTCTTTTTTTTTTTTTTTTTTTTCAGTTTGCAGTTACTTGATTTTGAGGCAGAAAATAGTTGATGTTGTATAAAGGCTCTAGGTATCAGGGTGTCTTCTGCAGTGGGAGATGTAAATACAGTCTTTTGGTATACAGTGGAAAGTGATATGCTTTGTGGCACCTGTATTTGAGATATGTTAATGATGTGGAGTGAAGTTGGCTAGGAGCTCCTGGACTAAGTGAACTGTACATGGGTTCCTGTAACTCTATGGGGAATTTATCTTTCTGGGCACCTTCTTCCTGTTTTTTTTTTTTTAAGTGATGATGAAATGGTCCCCCGGGGAGTCTCCTCAACAGAGCTCTCTAGGTAGGACAGGAGATCAAAATCTTTGTATAGTTGTGAAAAATCGAAGACTAGCTCTACTCCGAAGCATCTCCGTAGCGTTTCGTTGTTTGTTCTGTTGTTTGTGTGTAATACAAGCCTACAGTATTTGCACTAAAGAAAGCTTGTTAGCAAAAGCTTGCTGCTATGGAAGAAAGAACATATTAAACTTTTTCCCCCTTCGCGTTTTGTTTGTTTGTTTGTTGTTTATTTGTTGTTGGCTTTCCCACTTTCTGTTGAGTAGCATTTTGTAGAATAAAATAAATGAAGATGGACGAGGCTCTCCTGGTTGGTTTATTCTCTCCTTCTTTCCCATTTGGTGACTCAAGTTGGTTTCTTCGGTGGGATCTGGGGGTGAATACATGGCTAGGGCATGCCCAGAACCTCTTCCTGCAACGCTGTGGGGTGAGCTGCTGCCCCCCTTTTCATTCTTGCCCTCTTTGTCTCTGCCCCAGTCCCTCCCAGTCCAACCCTCCACAACCCCAGGGCCCAATTCGCAGCCAGCTGCCAACTGCCTCAGGATGTGAGCCATCAAAGTTTAGGGGGCTGTCTTTTCCTAGGGGGCTTCTGTTTGAACAGGTTGAGTCTGGGAACCCAGAGATCTTCAAAGCATTGACAAACAGTGTCACTGAGGTCACCTTGGAGGTCAGTGGAGATGGCATACAGGAAAGGGCTTTCAGGCAGGCCAGCAAGCGGCGGGAGGGCATCGCAGCTCTGGCTGTCCTGTTTGAGAGTTCCTAGTCATTAAGTGAGGAACACTTAGAAATGTCAGCCCGGCACCTCTCGGCCCGTAGACCAGGCAATGAGGGGGAGCTTCTGGGTTGTTCTGGCCTTGCAGGGTAAATGGTCTGGAGGCAACCCTGTCATCAGTGAACGCCTGTGGTGTTGGCAGTAGGATGAGAGTCATCCTGGAAATGACACCACCTGCTCCAACATGTTGTAGGTCAGCTCAGGTGCAGGCCTTCCTCCTTGTGGTGACTCTGCTGTTTTGAGTAACTGATGCCTTCCTGGTGAATGTCAAGGAGGCAAGTCTGCAGCCTGCTCACACCCCCTGGCTGGCTGCTCTAGGCCGCAGGAGCTCAAGCTGTCCAGAGAGAAGCAGGTGCTCGTGGCTCCTTCAATAACCATTTTCACTGTCCAAATCCACATTGTTAACATGTACACCTCTTCGCCTAGACGGCAATTAGAAAATCCCTAGCACCCAGGCACTTGCTAGCGGGAGTTGTACGCTTCTTGGGGGCAGCTGGAAAGCCTTACAAGCATCCAACAGCCTTTCATTCAGTTGCTGACATGACCAGGGAGGGATAACAACCCAAGAAGGGCTGTTGGGGGAGCTTGGCAGGCGTCTCGATGAGCCGCGGCTGTATCGGTCCAAACCAGTTTGGTCACCTGGGCTGAGGATAAACCCAATTGATTATATATTTACAGCTGTGTGAGGGGTTCAAGCGCTCGGCAGTTGCTGTGTGTTGGTGAAGGGTTTCTGGACAGCTCTTTGCTGACCCGCAGCTTCTCCAGGTGAATCCAACCTTGTCTCCAGGCCTTCTGTGTTCCTTAGACCCGCCGCTATGTAAGGGAAAAGGAATTTCTCCTGGAGCTGACATTTTCCAGCCTGTTGAGCAATGAGACCATGGCTGGGAGGGTATATGGAAAGGAATGAAGTGCTAAAATCAGGAGGAAACTTCAGTCATTACAACCCAGAGGCCTTGGTTATAAAGTAGACGAATGCACCTTGGTTGGGGCATGGCCGCTGGGCTCTGAGCCCCAGGGCCAGGTTTGAAAGGAAGGCTGGGCTTCTCCCTCGATCTTCTGTTTAAAGGAAGGGTGGGACGCTGGCCACAGTGCCTTGCTGGCTCCCACACGGCCGCCCCAACGCAGCGGAGGGGTGATTCAGTTCTTGCACCTGCCGGCAGTGCCCTTCCGCCCTGTGAGATGGTAGCAATCCTGGTCCTGAGACGTGTGAGCTGTTAGGATGAGCACCTGGGCCTTGGTTAATGCCAGTCCTGATAGTGGAGAAGACGGAGGGCTCTGATTCTGCTCTTTGGGTGGGAGCACCCTACCCCCTCTCCTCGAGACCCCTGATGAGCTGGTGCCACAGTGAAACCCATGTGGTTTAAGCCATGGCCTGTGAGTTAGCACCTCTGGAAAGTTCCACTCATTTAAAGGAAAAACAACCAACCAACCAACCAAACGCTTTAGGCTCCACCTCCGGAGCTAGAGTCCTTCATCAGACCAAACACTTAGTCCTTACGTGAGCCAATGGGAGACATCCAACACAGCCAGTGGTGCTGGGTAGCCAAGAGCGCGCTGAGCATCCTCGACACGCTGGGACTCCAGGCCTTCCCCAGGGCCAACATGCTTTCCTGGCACAGCACTGCCTGCTCTCGTAGGACACTGAAAGAAAACATACAGTATTGTTCAGGTGTTGGGCATTTTAAAATTTAAATCATACTTTGATTAACAAATTCATTTTTTAAGATTTATTTTTTATTTTATTGGAAAGGCAGATTTTAAAAAAATTATTGGAAAGTCAGATATACAGGGAGGAAGAGAGACAGAGAAGATCTTCTGTCTGATTCATTCCCCAAGCGGCCGCAACAGCCAGAGCTGCACTGATCTGAAGCCAGGAGCCAAGAACTTCTTTTCGGGTCTCCCACGTGGGTGCAGGGTTCTAAGGCTTTAGGCCATCCTCTACTGCTTTCCCAGGTCACAAGCAGGGAGCTGGATGGAAAGTGGGGTCACTGGGATTAGAACCAATGCCCATATGGGATCCTGGTGCATGCAAGGCAAAGACTTTATCCACTGGGTTACCACGCCAGGCCTTGGAAAAGCAGATTTACAGAGAGAAGGAGAGACAGAGAGAAAGATCTCCCACCTGCTGCTTGACTCCCCAAGCGGCCACAACTGCCAGAGCTGAGCTGATCCAGAGTCAAGCGCTTCGTCTAGGTCTTCCGTGAGGGTGCAGGATCCAAGGCTTTGGGCTTTCTTTGACCACCTTCTGAGGCTAACAAGTAGGGAGCTGGTCGGGAAGTGGAGCAGCCTGGACACATACCTGGCACCCACATGGGATCCTGGTGCATGCAAAGCAAGTGCTTTAGCCACTAGGCTACTGTGCCAGGCCTTAATTTCATCATTTTTAAAGCAACCATTCAGTGGTGTTTAGTCCCTTCCCAGTGTGGCACAACCTCCATCTCTGATTAATTCCAGACCATTCTATTCATTGTGAAACCCCACACCCATTAAGCAGCAACTCCCCATTCTTTCACACCTGCCCCCTGCTCCCCTCCCCCCCAAGCCCTGACAGCTGCCAATCTGCTCTCTGACTTTGCAATTATATTTAGGCCATAGCTTTGAAAATCCCAGTGCTTCTATTTTCTGAAGTGAGAAAAAAAATTCTGAGATATTGGCATGGAAATGACACTTGTGGCTTGAGGTGGTATAGCTTCCTCCTCCTTGTGGTGCTATATCCCTTTTCGTGTACCTGTGTGTGACTAACTGTGTTGGGAACCATCAGCTCTGGGAGACATCTTTCTCTCTGATGCAGAAGCCTGTCTGGGGCCTCAGCAGATGCAGCTGTGACCTGGACTTGCTGTGTGAGGTGTACATGCACTTGTCAAATAAAGATGGGTTAAATCTGCAAGCATCAACTTGGCTTGCAGAGAACAGACATGTTTTCACATCATAAGCAGAAGAGAATCACATTTTAAAATTGGCACGCAGGAGGAGAATCAAGATGGCGGAATAGGGTAAGGACACGTTTAAACAGATGGAGAAACATTAGTCAATGTGAAGCAGAGAGAGCACATTCCAGGACATAGGAGACGACACCACAGCAGAGGGGCACCTGGAAATTGACAGACACAGGGAAGCAGTGGACACAACGGTGTGGTGTTGCACTGACTGATACTCCAGTGGCATTCAGCGAACAGTGATCTGAACTCCACCAGCAGCAAGGTGGGAAGGGACATTCACTGGGAGCCCCGGAGGTGAACCCAGACAAAGAACTGCCCATCCTGCTGGTCTGTTTGATTTGACCAGGAGCAGAGACAGAGCAGCAGATCCCAGACTGTCAGTGTGGGAACAGGGTAGATTTCCCAGCCCAGTCTGCCCTCTAGAGCCAAATTGGGTGCCATTTTGTTTAGGGAGGCAAAGGCTATAGGACTGGATTGTGCATGCACTGAACTGGCAGTGAACTCATTTCTGGCTCAGTGAACTAAAATAGCATTGCATCCTACAGGTTCCACCCAAGATAGGTCTGGGGTTACCTCAGACCTGACGGCCAGCAGAGCAAGAGCTCTAGTAGTGGCACATCAGGCACCATTTCTTACAGTGTGGTAAAGAATTTAAGACTGCAGGGACAACAGTGAGCTGTACATATGTTGAGCTGGGAGTGAACTCACTGAGCTCAGTGCATTGCACAGATCCCACAGGGAAAATAATGCCGACTTTGGCATTGTATGGGTCAAAATAGTTTTGTGTGGTCCTCAGACCTACTGGCCAACGGGTTCTGGGAAGATCAGTATCACCACCAACCAAGCTATAGAGGACACCTGGTGTCTCCCTAATCCTGGGACCTGCTGCAACCAGGAAGTGGGAGAAAGGTGGTACAGACAATGGTGCAACCTCAGCATGGTATCACAATAGGAGGAGAGTGGTGAGCCAGGAGCTGGGGCTACGGAGACCACGGTGGAAATCTAGCATAAGAACCCAGACCTGGAACTCACTGGAGGTTGTGGCACAAGTGGCTGCAAGCAAAGAGCTGTGTACCTTTGCCAACCTCAGAGTTAACTGAGGAAGACATCAAGAAAATGGGGGACACAGAATTCAAAACATTTATTACAAAGTTTGTTATCAACAACGAGAAGCATGTAAAGCAGCTTAAGGAATTTAAGGAATATGTCACACAGGAAATGAATCAAATGAAAGCTGATATATTCAAAATAAAGAATACAGTGGAGCAAATTAAAAGTACAGTGTCTCTAAAAAGTACAGAGTCTCAAAAATAGAATGAAGGACACAGAAGAATCTCAGAATTGGAAGATATTTCCTGTCACCGGGGGAAACAAAAAGTTGGAAGCACAGCTGGGTCAAACTAAAAAAAGTATTAAAGAATTGAAAAACACTATTAAAAGGCCAAATGTAAGAGTTATGGGAGTCCCAGAAGGTGCAGAAAGAGAAGCTGGGATTAAAAATATATTCAATGAAGTAATAAGGGAAAATTTTCCTAATCTGGAGAAAGAATTGGGAAACAACATCCAGGAGGGGCACAGAACTCCCAACAAGACTGATCAAAAGCGATCTTCATCATAACACATGATCATCAAGCTCTCTTCAATTGAATGTAAGGAAAAGATCCTTAAACGTGCACATGAAAAAAATCAATTGACATATAAAGGAATGCCAGTTAAACTCACAGAAGGTGTCTTACAGGAAACTCTACAGATCAGAAGAGAATGGAGTGACATATTCCAGATCCTAAAAGCAAAAAATTGTTAGCCCAGGATAACGTACCCAGCAAAGCTTTCCTTTGTCTTTGAAAATGAAATAAAATTCTTCCACAGTAAAGAAAAGCTAAAAGAATATGCCTCTTCCAAACCTGCCCTACAAATGATACTTAAAGATGTTCTCTTGACAGAGAAGAGGAATAGCACCCACCAAAACCAAAGGCAAACGGGAAGAACAATCCCAGTAAAATGACAACAGAAGACTAAACCAATGAACAACCCATTGCTAAAATTACAGAACTAAATTACCACCTATTCATATTAATCCTGAATGTAAATGGCTTAAACTAATCAGTCAGACATTGTAGATTAGTAGACTGAATTAAAAAAACAACTCATCTATTTTTGCCTACAGGAGACATATCTCACCAACAAAGATGAGTGGAAACTACATCTCATGGATTTTGATTTTTTTTTTAGTTTCATCTCTTCAAAACTCAATAAACTCTTCAAATGACTCAGTCATACAGTAGTATCATTTTCTTCAAGAAGGTTCTTGATTTTCTTTTTCATTTCTTCAGTGACACCTTAGTCATTCAGTAGCATGTTATTTAGCTTCATGGCATTTTTAATTGCTTTTTTCTTCTTGTTGATTTTGTTTTGTGGCTTTTCATTTAAGGGGATGTATAGTAACTGTGTAATGGAGACTATTACATTCGTATACGAGGATACAATGCAGTATGCATCTCTACTTCCAGACCAAAGATGGACTCCCAAGGAAACTGTTTACTCTATCTTGACAATAGGATGCTGGATTCTCTGCCATTGTTCCTGCTCGCAATGATGGACATAAGACTGATTATGAAGAACTGTACTGTAGTAATAGTGGAGGGGAACTCAGTGGAGGGGAAAGGATTGGAGTTGGAATAAGGGAAATCCCAGGGCCTATGGAACTGTATGATAAGATAATATTAAGTAAAATTTTTAAAAATTGGCACACAGGAGAGCAGGGCTATTCTGATAGGGTTAAGGGGGAAAATGTCCCTGTGTCTCTAAGTGTGTGACACCATGACAGGTGCTCCAGGGGTAAGATTTTGCACAAGTGTAGGGTCTCTGTTCTACCCGCAAATGTTTCTCTTGGAATGAGCGACTACAGCATGGAAACAGCCCTCCGGGAGATTACTGATTCCCAAGAAGGCACGGAGTGGAGAACACAGACTTTTGGGGCTGTGGCACTTGTGGGAATTTCTAAGAGGGCTCTGGAGGAAGGCCCCTGGCTCTGGGCAGCACCTGGGTGGGAGAATTACACCTGGAATGGAGGGAACCCCTGAACCAAGGCAGGAGGGGTGCGGGAGGTAGCAGTAGAAGCATATGATGCCCTTGGGGTTGGGAAGGAGCATTGGATGAGCTTGGGCAGATATGGGGCATGATGGGATTTCAGTCGGAATCCTGAGGGCCTGGAATGATGAGGTTGAGTCTGTCTTTGTTGAGAGCCTATTAATGCTAGGGCCTGTCTTTGGCCCCAGTGAACCTCCTCCTGTCACCACCAGTCAGTCTCCTGGAGGGAAGATCTCTCAGAGGTGCAGGTGTCCTGGGGACAGGAACCACGAGGAGTTTGCCTAATCTGGGCAGGCCAGAGTAGGGAGGAGGGAGAGGAAAAGGGCTTCCCAGAACTAGTAGCATTTCCACTGAGATCCCCTGACTAGCAGAAATGAGAGCTTTACTTTTGGGAACTGGAAGATGCTTAGCAGGGAATAACACAGCCACAGGTGCACCTAAGGAAGCAGCAGTTGTACAGGGCAGGTGGGGCAAGGGTGGGGAGGCCCTGCTCACAGACCTGAGACAGTTCTGATGGGATAACGTTGAGTCAGGCTTCCTGGTCATCTGATTCCAGGAATAGAATCCAGGAGGCAAGGGAGGAGCTTGGGGGTGGGGAGGTCCCACCATGAGCTCTGTTTTAGGGCTGGCCTGCAGGAAGGGTAGGTGGGAGACCTGGCTCGAAGTTTCCCTCTGAAGAAGTCACCCAGCCCTTCTGAGTGGTGCCACCACTGATCCGTGGTGCCAGGTTTCTCGGGGCCTCGGCCATGTGGGTTCCCTGGAAGGAGCCATTCAAGTTGCCTCTTCTCTTCTCAACCCCCTTCCCCATGCCCCTCACTTTCCACTGGGTGAGGTCAGAAGGCAGGGGCAGCAGAGGCGGCCTCCTCCATTTGCAATGGCCAAGTCTGAACACCCAACCTTCACTTGCCTCCTGCCCTGCATCCTTCACCTGCCATGCCAGTGATGGCTCCCAATGGCCCATTCCCCCACACCACTCTGGGGTCCCCCACTTTCCCTCTTTCCCATCAACTTCCTCCTTTTCTTATCTATCACTGGCCTCTACCTCTCCAAAGTCTCCTCTTATTGGCAGCAAGCAGGGGCAAGTCTTGCCAGGTTTAAAAGATGGGACTCCAGGGCCTAGCACAATGGCTCAGTTGGCTAATCTCCCTTGCAAGTGCCAGGATCCCATCTGGGCACTGGTTTGTGTACTGGCTGCTCTGCTTCCCACCCAGCTCCCTGCTTGTGGCCTGGGAAAACAGCAGAGGATGGCCCATAGACTTGGAACCTGTACCCACATGAGAAACCTGGAAGAAGCAGATGGAAGATCTTTCTCTTTGTCTCTCCTCTCTACAAATCTGCCTTTTCAATAAAAATAAATATTTAAAATAAAATAGATCACCCCTACCTCCCATGTCATTGTCACTATGAGAGCCTTGGAAGAACTCTCTTCTTGGCCGTGCTTGCTTCCTCCCCTCCCACTCAAGTGTGGTTTGCACACCCACGGCCCCGACACTCTCTGCTTCCTTGCAGCAAAATCCTACAAGGGTCTTCGCCTTAACCAGCTCAGCGTGCAGCAGCCTGTGAGCTGTTGTTAGCTTTGCCTGTGTTCTTTCTGTCCTTGACTCCCCTCTCTTCCTTGGTCCCCATATCACTGCCTTCCACCACCAAGTCCTATCTGTTTCAAATGGGAATGTTCCACCCAGCCTAGTCTGCCACCATCCTGGTAGGGCGCCTGTCCTTGCTCTTCTGGGCAATTCTAGTAGCCCCCATCTGCAGGCAGAAGGACAAACCAAATTTTTTCCCATTACTTTTTTTTGATGATTTTTACATAGTTGATTAGGGTGATAGGGTCAAGGACTACAGGAAGGTAGATGAGATCACCATTTCCACATTCTCTTTTATTTCTTCCTGTATCTGGGGGTTGGGGGGAGATAAGGAGAGAAGCCACACCCAGTCTCCTAAATGCCTCTGCACCCTGGAATGGAGGACAGCCACCCAACACCACCCCTAATGTGGGCCATGCTCTGAAGGTCCTGCTCAAGAGATTTCAATAGTTCAACAATTCCAAATTACTGCTGATCTTGCCACTCCAAGCACAATGAAATCTCTCCAGAATCCACTGGTTGACATAGTCCACCTTAGAGTCTCAGTTTGCACAAACCACTTGTCAAGTTGTTTTCTTTGAGAACCCTAGCTCCACTCCCAGGCATGTTTGAGCCAACTAGGAACAAGCTCACACATATGGAAAGTCAAAAGAGAAAGGCAATGAATCCTGTTTTTCAAAACAGGATCCTGTGGACGTCTGGGAGGACTTCCTGTTTTGCTCAGGGTAAATCCAATATGTGCAAGAGGGTCCCCCTGGCTCTGCTCCCGACCCCAGCCCTGTCAGATCCAACTTCCAGCCTCCTGGTGTTCAGAAGCACCGCCCTACCCCCACGCCACCCCAACTTTTCTCAGTTCCTTCAACACATGGTGCTCAGAACCTTCTTGAGAACTCCAACAAGCCATAATGCTCATTTCTTGAGTTTTGAGTGAAAGCTTGCTCCATGACTTGAGGGTTTCCCTGACCCAGAGTATGCCTCAGAACCCCTGTCCGATGGTTGAATTCATGACCTCTCTCACTGTGTAAAGCACCTGCGATGCCCTGTGAGTCATCCCGGGGGTGTGGGGGATGCACAAGAACCAGGACTGTTCTGGCACTTTCTTTGGTCAGCCTAATCCTGAGTCTGGAGGAGAGACAGGCATCTGCCCGCAGCCCCTCCAGAACGGCTCTTCTTGCTCAAGCCAAAGCCAAGCTCCCAGGCTGTAGCTTCCCAGACCTGATAGGACTGGGCCTTGTCTTTACCCATCTGCCTCTCCTATCCCTCCAGCCTCCATGTGGATTGAAGCTTGTCTCAGCCTGTTAAAGGGGCTGCCCCTCTTGCCAGCAGCCCTGGCCGTGCTGTCCCCATCGTCTGGCACGGATGAGGTGGATTCATCCTCTGCCTGCCACTGTCCCCTGCTTGCTTGGCTCAGTCCTTCAGCTCTACTGTGGGTGCCGGGAACTGTGCTAGGTGCTCCCAGGTTCCCCGTCACCACCCTCACCTGGAACAGTAGGCCGCCTCTGGGCTCCCCAGGCTTGCTCTGACACCCGTGGCATTGCCACAACACAGCTTTAGCAATGATTCCCCTGTTTCTCTCTACTGCCAGCCTCTGAGCAGTTGTGGAGCACATCTTTACCCTTCTAGAGGGAGGGGGAGGAAGCCTGGAAGGGCATGGATTAGATGAACAAGGCTATGGGAACTGTGACCAGAGGGTACAGGGACAGGAAGACGAGCACCAGGGATTAAGGTGACACAGGCAGACGAGGTCTCTTCCTCCCATTCCTCAGGAAGTTATAGAAAATGGAGTCTAAGAAAAGTGGATGGAGCTAGACACAAAAGGCCACCTCTTGTCTGTCTCTATGTAACCCATACCCAAGCCGTGTAAACTCGAAAACCTGCCACTAGCTTGGTGACTACCAGGGTCTGGGAAGGACTGAAGACTGCCTACTGGGTGTCTTGAGGAGCCTGGATGTATTTCGAGTCAGAGATGGTAGTGTACAACCCTGGGAATGTAGTAAATGCTACGGAATTGTTTAGGATGATTAAGATTATGTTATGTGAATTTCATATCAGGCAGGAGAGCAACCATGGAGGTGGAGAGAGGGGTGCAGGCTAGGGTCCCTTGGTCTTTTCTTTGCCTCCACCGGCCTCTAATGATGGACAGCCCAGAAAGTGGCCAGATAGCAGCTGGTGGGACTGGCTCTGATGGGATAAAGGACTGCCCCGAGCCACCTTGGTGCTGGGATGCTGGCATCTTCACAGAACAGAGCCCTGTCCATGAGCCCTGCAAACTTCCCAGACACATGGATGAGTTGGGGAGCATGGAGCAGGGCTTCCCTGCATGAGGACCAGGACATCTGCTGTGGGCAGCTCCTGCCTGTGCCTCAGATCCCCAAGGCAGTGGTCAGTAAGGAGTGTGCTCATGCCAGCTCCTTGCTAATGGGAAAAACAGCAGAAGATGGCCCAAGTGTTTGAGCCCATGCCACTAACATGGATGACCCAGATGAAGTTCTTGATTTGCTGGCTTTGGCCTGGCCCAGTCTTGGCTGTTGTGGTCATTTATGGAGTTAACCAGAAGATAGAAGCGCTCACTCTCTCTCTCTCAATTTCTACCTATTTCTCTGTAACTCCTTCAAGTGATTAAATCTTTAAAAAAACAAACAAAAAAAGTCTCTGTCAGTATTGCGGCACAGTGAGTAAAGCTACCACTTGCAATGCTGGCATCTCTTATTAGAGCACCTCTTCAAATCCCAGCTGCTTTACTTCCCACCCAGTTTCCAACTAATGTGCCTGGGAAGGTTGCAGAGGGTGGCCCAGTACCTAGCCCTTGCTGCCCATGTAGGAGATTTGTATGGAGTCTGGCTCCTGAATCTGACCTGGCTCAGCCCTGTCTGCTGTAACCATTTGGGGAATAACCAGCAGGTTCAAGTTCTCTGTGTGTCGTCTTCTCTCTTTATTGCTCTATGTTTCAAACAAATAAATAACCTTTTAAACAGAAGAACTGAAAAAAACCTCATTTATTGTTAGTGAGAATGCGAAATGGAACAACCATTTTCTTACAAAACTAAACATGCTCTTACCATTTGATCCAGAAATCCCACTCCTTGGTATGTGCCCAACAGAGTTGAAAATTTATGTCCACAGCAAAGCCCATAGATAAGAGTGTGTGTGTGTGACTTTATTCATTATTGCCTAAACTTGGAAGCAACCAAAATGTCCCTTCAGGAGATAGTTGACAGGTGAACTGTGGTACATCCAGACAATACAGCATCACCCAGAGCCACAAAGGACTGGGCTGGGGTAGGTCGTTGTTCCTGTAGTGAAGATCTTGCACAGGACTCCTGCCCCGCATACTGGGGTACCTGAGTTCATGTCCTGGCTCTGGCTCCGGCTCCAGCCACCACCTGCTCACGCACACACACCTTGGAGAGCAGCAGGTGAAGGCTCAGGTAGCTGAGTCTTGACTTCCATGTGGAAGGCTTGGATTAGGTTCCTGGCTCCCAAGCATTTGGGGAGTGAACCAGCACATGTGAGATCTGTATTTCAAAGACAAGTAATTAAAAAAACTACCAGGCCATGAAAAGACAGGGAGGAGTCATAAATGTATAGACTTTGTCAAAGAAGCCAATCTGCAAAGTGTACTTACTATAGGATTACAACTGTGGGACATAGTTGAAAAGTAAAAAAAAACTACTGAGTAGTAAAGAGATCAGTGGCTGTCAGGGTCACGAGGAGAGAGAGGGATGGAGAGAGCTCCGAGGCCTGGAAGGGCAGCTCAGCCGCTCTGAAGGATGCTGTTATGAAGGAAAGATGGGTTGTTAGACACTTGTCAAAGCCCACAGATCACCTGACTATACAAATGGACTGTGGGTAATGATGAATCCGGTTCGTCCATCTAGGCCCGTCAGTTCTAAAAAGTGTCCTACTGTGGGATATTAAAAATGTTTTAAAAAATATTTTTATTGGAAAGACAGATCAGATTTACAGAGAGAAGAGATAAAGATTTTTCATCCATTGGTTCATTCTCCAAATGGTCATAGTGGCTGGTGCTGAGCTAATCTGAAGTCAGGAGCCAGGAGCAGCTTCTGGGTCTCTCATGTGGGTGCAGGGTCCCAAGGCTTTGGGCCATCACTTGCTGCTTTCCCAGGCCACAAGCGGGGAGGCTGGGTGAGAAGTAGAACAGCTGGACACAAATTGGTGCCCAAATGGGATCCTGGTACTTGCAAGGTAAGGTTTTCTCCATTGGGCCATTGTGCCGATCCTGGTTTGGATCTTGGCAGTAGAAAACTGCTCATATGGGAACAAGGAATGTGAGAATCCTCCAGTAAGTTCAGAAAAATGGAATGAAAAGCTTTTGCAAAAAAAAAGTTGAAATTTATACTATTTGGGTCTTCAAAGTCCCAGAAAATTCAATTCTTAAAAAATGCATGAAGGTAAAAAATTTTGTAGCAAAATAAATGACTATGTAATTCCATTCTTTTCCACAAATCCTTTTTTAGAAAATTTATTTATTTGAAAATCAGAGCTACAGAGAAAGAGAGGGAGAGACAGAGAGAGAGCTTCCATCCTCTGGTCTGCTTTCACAGCTTTCCCCAGGCTGTTAACCGGAAGCTGGATCAGAAGTGGAACAGCGCAGGACATGAATCAGTGCCCATATGGGGTGCCAGCATTTCAGGTGGTGTCTTTATCCACTCCACCACACTATCAGGATCCCACAAATCCTTTCTTAGTGCTATGATTTATTTATTTGAAAGGCAGGGGGCACAGACATGTTCTCTTCGTTAATTCACTCTCCCAATGCCTATCGGAGCCACACTAGAGTCAGTCTGAAGCAAGCAACCAGGAGCTCCACCCATGTTGCCCCATGGGTAACAGGGGTCCAACCACTTGGGGTGTCAACCCGAAGCCTCCCTGGGTGTGTATTCTCAGGAAGCTCGGCTGGAAAGTAGAGCCAGAACTCAAACACTGGCATTTCCATATAGGATGAGGACGTCCTATGTGGCTCTCACCTCTGCCCCTCCGCACGTGTTCTGAAGTATTCTAGTATATGGTAAATCCCTGGAACCATGCCAAATTTGACTGTGAACCTAAAACTTTTGTAAAAAAAAAAAAAACAAAACAGGTTTACTAAAATGCTAGACCTGAAAAATATATAAAAATAAAAGCTGTGGTTTTGGGGCACTTCCTTTGTGGCTGCCGCCTGTGCCAAGCATTCAGATTCACCATGCATCTCATTGTCTCAGCTGTTCTCAAGTTGTGGGGGAGAAAAGTCAGGCTCTGACCAGTGGGCAACATGTTGGAGGCCACCTTGCCACCTGTCAGGAAGCTGCGTGTGATCACAGTGGTTGCTCTCAGCCCCTCTGCCATCTGTGATGGTTGTAAGCTCTAAGCCCAGGGAAAGGCCCTGGGCAGAGATTTTCCTGGAAGTGATAGTTTTATTACATGGAAGATTAGGGAGTTTCTCTGTAAAAGATTTAGGAGGGAAGCTCTGGCTTGCAAAGAGGTCCATATAGACCCCAGGCAGGCTGCTGCCACTCAAGTGGGAGAAAAACAGGCCAACTCACAGCTTCTCTCAGGCAAGCTCTCCAGGGTGGACTGTGCCAGTGGCAGGGCCTTCATCTTACTATGTGTGGCAGGGTCCCAGTGGCAGTGGGTGGAGCCACCCCACCTGTCCCGTGCACAGCTAGCTCCTGGCCCCAGGACCTCAAACTGCCATGCCATGGCATACCAAGGAGCCGAGATTGGAGCGTAGAAATGCCCTAGGAGTCCCAACAGGACTTGCAGTGGGTGTTTTGGCACCGACCGATAGGGTGTGAATCCCAGCTTGGCCCACTGCTTTGCTGAGCGACCTGGAACAAACTCTTTAACGTCTGTGAAAACTTTCATTGTCTCCTGCGTAGAGGGTCTGAGTTTTTCCTTCATAGGGTTCTCATGAGGATGATGGGAGACCACATGTTCCCATGACTTGACACAAACCCTGGCGATTGATGAATTTTGTTATTGTTTAGCCCCCTTCCCACCTTATAACATGGAGGAGGTGGAGCCCAGGGAGTTGAAGCAACTTGTCCGAGGCTGCACAGCCGGCTGTGGGTAGGGTTGGGTTTCCTCTGGTGCCATTTCTGGGAACCTCTCGCAGATCAGACAGATTGATAGCCTGCACCGCACACCCTACCCTGATCAGCTGCTTCCCAGCCCTGCTCTGTGCTGGTCTCTGAAAATTGCTGGCTGCCACTCTTTGCTGGTGCACCTGCTCACTGGCCATGTGCAGGCCGGCTGAAAGGGTCTGCTGGGCTGCCTCCTTCTGAGAGGAGGGGGCTTCTGTGTGTGAGGTTGGAGTAGCTTGCCTCCATGTGTCATGTGACTATATCCAGGCCCCTGGACTACTTGTCCTGCGGCCAAAATCAGTGTCCATGTGTCCCATGCTTGCCTCCTTCTCTCTCTGTGTTGGGAGAGTACAGGTGGTCGAGGAGTAAAGGTTCAAGTCCCCTTCACCTATTTTCCGTGTTGGCTGCAAGCCCATTCCTGCTGGCTTTGGGATCTGAGCTTCAATGGTTTTGTGCCATCACCTTGCTATCAGGATAGCCCAGATCAGGTCTGTGGCGAGCTGTCCCAGGCAGCCCTTGAAGACCACTTGTCAGGCCCAAGGCACCAGGTCTAGAATCAGGCCACTTAGATGCTCTCTGAGCCCAAAGCCTAGCAGGATAGCCAAATCCTCACTGTAGCTCAGACCCACCTTAGAAGATGGAAGCACAGGAGGCCTAGGTCTGCAGGTGGCTCTGGCCCTGGCTGCCTTCTCACCTGTCCCTCTCTTTGCGCCAGCTGCTATCCCAGGAATGGATCCTGCTATGATCCGGACCCTTCTCTCATGCCCATTCTCAACCCAGGCCAGCCCAGCGTCCCTACCCACTTGCCATCAAAACACACAGCTCAGTTCACCTATGTCTGTGGGGGAATGTCTAAAGAATGGCAGGACCCAGCAGCTAAAGTGCTCTCCTTTCTTTGGCTCTGTCTCCCTATGGGGCTCAGCCATGGGGTTCTGGCTCCTGACTCCAGCCTCTGGCCAATGTAGACCTTGGGAGGCAGCAGGTGATGGCTCAAGTGACTGGGGCCCTGCCAACTACATGGGAGACCTGGGTTGTAAAGCAGTTCCAGCAGAAGTGTGCCTTCTCCAAAGCCTCTTAAGACCCCCAGGAGGTGAGGTGCTCCCCTACTATGATCATAGGGACCCCTGGAAAGGGGAGGCAGTAGGATCAGAGGAAGACAGATTCAGACACAAAAGAAGCACCATGTACCTAAGCATGCAGAACTTTCAGGAAGCTGGAAATGGTGGGGGAGAAGAACTCTCCCTGGAGCCTGCAGAAGGAACCCAGATCTGCAGCCCTATTGACTTCTAGCCCAGAGGGGCTTCTGACTCATGGGACAGTAAAGGGATGAATATATGCTGCGACAAATCCATGAGCTGTGGCTGCCACGTGCAGCAGCCACGGTTCCAGGGTGAACAGCAGTGCTCTTGGTCACAGCTAGCATGATGTGTGACATGGTCACATTTAGCGTGTTGGCAATGTATGGCATGCTGGAGACTGCCCTACTGCTTTCTGAGGAATGGGACTACCCAGGTTGCTGTGTGTAGGTGGCTTAACAGAAATTCCTGATCTCACAGTTCCGGAAGCTGTGGTCAAGCCAGGTGTGGAAATTGCCTGTCATATCCTTTGAGGCAGTAGTCTGTTCCTTGTGGTTTACAGGATGCATGGGGTCTCAGCCAGAATTGATGGAATGACTGGAAGATGCTCCTCTGAGAAGATCATGGCTCAGGCTGTCCATTCCTGGATGTGACTGTTCAACTCCAGTCTCTGGGAATGCTCCCAGCAAAGAGCAAGCAGCAAAGGACTTGGGAGGGTGGACACTGAGCCTCTTTGTTCACTGAGAACACCCCGGGGGCTTTCTGAGGAGGGGATGATCCAATCCACTTTTCTCCTAACCCTCAGGAGACTGTGGCTGATGGTTTTGCAGCTGGAGTGTTTCAAAGGAGGACAGTGTTGGGGTGCTCCTGTCACCCAGAATTCCAGATACTCAGATGTCCCAATAAGAAACATCTGTCTGGGTCAGTAGCAAAGCAGGGCTGGCCAGTGAGTTGGCCAGCTGTCTCCTGACGCAGGTAGCTGGGCAGTGCCCATAGCTGGGGTGGGGCTTGTGTCTACCCAGCCCGACAACTCAATTTGGTCACTGTGGCAAAGGGGACAGCTGCCCATGGGGACGCCCAAATCGATAGCAATGCCCTAACTGCCTTTCAGAATTGGGAGAGATTGATGGCCCCAAAGATCTTGGCTTTCAGGGATTTGAGTTCCAGAAATGCCTTCTTGTGCCAGCCGCTCAGGGGGCTACCACACACACACACACACACACACACACATACACACCCTGTTTCTTGACCCTTTCTCCTGACTCCATTTCAGGCTGGAGAAGAAAGAGGCAAGCTCAACGACAATTCATCTCCATCCAATATGGCACCTGGCAGGGGCCACTAGGGATCCCCATAGAAGCTGAAGGACAGCCCACTTCAATAGTTCCTGGGGCCTGCAGAGTTTGTGCTTACACCGCCCCATCTGCTTCCTGCCTGGCTTGCACAAGTGATGTCTATTCTGCTCCTTGCCTTCAGCCCTCTGCTGGTTGGAGGGTCCTGAGGACAATGCTATGACACTCCTGCTAACTCCCTCTCCCAGAATTCCAGCCTGCAGGCACCCAGAAGTCCCCATAAAATTGTTTCCCAACAGGAAAGCTTTGTCCTGAGGCTCAGATCCATTGCGGAGAGGCAGGGGCCCAGGGCAGCAGCATGGGGCCCTCTGGGACCTGCTCACTGCCGGCCACAGAGCCTTGCTGGCTGGCTACTGTCCAGATCCTGAGGAGAAATGTTGCTGGCGTGCTGTCCTTGAGGTGTGACACCCCCCCCCCCCGCCAGGCTTCCTGGCCTGGCTTTACCACTTCCTGGTTGGCATCCCTTAGGCCAGTTGCTCCCACTGTGTGACCTTTAGCTTGTTTAGGGAACGGGGAAATATGTATTGCACTGTCCTGAGGACCCAATGACGTCACCTGTGGGAAAAGACTAGGGACCGGAACACACTTGACCGATGATTAACGCCCCCAACGGTAAGCAAAGGCCCTGTGGGGCTGGGGACTTCTTCCCGACCAATGTCTGTGACCGAATTGGTTTGAAGAGGATATAGACCCCAGCAGCTCCCAGGCTTGTCCCTAACCCACCTGCCCTCCTCCAGGCCTCTTTGGCTGGGTCTACCGACGACAGGATGCTGGGCCCAAGCACTTTTGCCTCTGACTTCCACAATCTGGGAGGATGGGGCAAGAATGGCAAAGCTGGGGCTGGGGCTGACAGGGTCTGAGGGGTTGCTTCTTTTCGGGCGCCCTCAGACTGCATCCCTAGGTCAGCCTCTGCTGGTCCCTCTCAGTCCAGCCTTTGGGCTGGACCAAAGCTCATTCTAAACCACCAGTTAGAATAGAGGCTATTGAGAGAAGCAAGAAGGGATCGGTAGCCAGGGAGCCCAGCCTGATGACTCTGGGAGTGGGGGCTCCTGGACAGCAGGTCTCAAGGAATGAGGTTGTGCGTGGCCCTAGGCTTGTTGCAGGGGAGGCTCTTTGGGCAGGCTGTGGCCCACGACGCCATCTTGGCTCTGCACAGGTGGCAGTCTCCTGGCTGGGCGGGGCACCAGGAGCTCCACAAATAGTATACCTGCCCCACCCCAATCCGGTTTATCCTGAGTTAGCAAGCAGTGCCCCTGAGCGGTCCCACCCAGGTGAGGCCGGGCCAGGCCCAGGCAGCTGACCTTCCTCATGCCACCCTGTGTCCTGGGGATGACAGTATGGTACATGGTGGCAGGGGACCAGCCCAGGAGGCCTTTAAGGAGGTGGCGAGCAAGGTCTAGATTTTTGGGGATTAGGGGCACTTGGTGGGGGGATGCAGGCAGTCTGTCTTAGCTAGGCACATTTCCATGCCCAGGTGGCAGGCTGAGCCACCTTCCAGTGGTGATAGCGGCAGGGGCCTCACGGCTGTCGGCCCCAGCTATGGCAGGTGCGGGGCTGCCTTGGCTCTCTGTTGGCGCTCTGAGCTTGGGTTCTGCAGGTGTGAAGCAGGAACAAGTCCCGTCCCTTCCCCGCCTCGGGGGACATTGAGCAGGAGTGAGATAATGTCTGCCCTGCTCAGGCCTCCACCTGGCAGGCAGACTTGAGACAGTCTGTTTTACACTGCCCAGAGGTTGGCCCCATTCCCTCTGGGGCTCCTTGCTCCCCCAGCCCACTGGGGATGCAGGCATGGGAGAAGTCAGACCTTTGGCAGGACCCACAAGCCTATCCTGGGAGGCTCCCCAGGATCAGAAGCCCCGGGCCTGGATAACCTCTGCCATGGCCCATTGTTCAGGGTTCAAGGAACTTCTGCCCGGCTCCTGGCATTCTGGTTAGACCAGCAGTCTGGGCGGCTGGGTGTGGCCAGGGCCTAATGAGCAGGGCGTGCCCTGAGGAGTTGTTAGGAGCAGGGTGACAGCTGTGGGCAGGTCTCACCTATGCGGGTGGTAGATGGCTTGTGCCACAGTCACCTGTGCACTGGCGAAGGCTTGCTCTGTGTTTGTATTTTAAAAGCAAACGCTCACCTTTGGTGCCAGTGGTGAGACTGTTTCTAAATATTGAGAAGACATTGCGTTGGCAATATGTTTAGATGTTCTAGGGGAAGTTGATGCCTGTTGGGATGGTGGTGGGGTGGAGGGTCTTCCAAGCCACCAAGCTGGCGCATTTCCTCAATTACAGACACCTGCTCTCCACCTTGGCTAATTCCTAGCCTGTGATTTGCCAAGGGAAGAAACTAGTGCAGGCTCTTGGTTGGATTGGGAGCACCTGGCTCCTCTTCCTCATCTCCCTTCCCTCTCTCCTCTCCGCCCAGCCTTTCTCCTGGTCTTGCTGGCAGGAGGGTGGGACTCCAGCCTATGTGGGTTTTCACGCAGTTCCTGGAGGTCCCCAGACATCATGACATCTGTGGCCAAAACTACACAAGCTCCAGGTACAGTGTGGGCACCAATGGGAACTGGGGGGAAGGAAATCATGTCTCTCTCTGACCTGAGGTGGTGTCCTGTGTTGTAGCAGACCGCAGTGTGGGTGGCACTTGGGGGGGCCAGCCTGTTGTGATGGCACCAGTGCCCCTGGAGGAACTCTGTGGTCAGCTACAGGCAGCCAGTGTAGATATGTTGGCTGGTGGTCATTGGAAGCCGTGGTAGGACAGCTGTGGGCAGGTAGGCCCAAGATCGTAAAAGTGGTTCTGCTGTTCAGGTCTGAAAAGGAGGGACTACAGAGTGGGAGCGGGACCTGGGCTGGAGCTGGTTTCTTTGGCACCACTTCCGACATCCGCATCACCCAGACCACAGCAAGGGCGTCTGTGAAAACCCATGCGGATGTGTCCTTTGTCAGCCTGGTTGCACCTCACTGTGGGAGGCTCAGCCGACAGCTCAGGCCCTCATGGGAGACCTTGCTCCTGAGCCACTGACGCTGCCTTCAGCTGCCCATCTGCCACCCGCAGCCCAGTCCGTGCTGGACAGCAGTGCCAGCCTTCTTTCTATAAAGATGGAGGGAGGAAAATGCCAACCTCTTCACTTCCCTCACCCCCAAGTACCAAACCCCACATCCTCTCCAGGCTGAGCCTTCCCTGGCCCCTGCCTTTGCCAGGCACTGTAGCTGCTGTTTTCATCCCTGTTTTCTTGATTGATTCAAGGAAAATTAAGAGTCCTGCCTTCCGTCCTCGGGATGATATTTGTTGTGTCCTTGAAGTCTGACTTGGTGCAGGGGAAGTGGTTAGAAGGAACTGAAGGCAATGTTATCAAGGCAGGGGCCAAGAGGTCAGAGCAGGCAGTGTAACATCTTCTCAGACATGGGGGTGAGTGTTTGAAAGATTGGCCTGACAGGGAGAAGGCAGAGACTGCCTGACTCAGCGTGACAGCTTGCACAAGTCCACTAGCCAGTCTTCCTAATGCTGATTGATTTGAAAAGCAGAATAGAGAGTGCAGGAGAGAGAAAGAGAGAGGGAGAGATGTGATCTTCCATTCACTGGTTCGCTCCCTCAATGGCCACAACAGCCATATCCATCTGCCACTTGCAGGGGCACAAGCACTTGGGCCATCTTCCACTGTTTTTCCCAGTGCATTAGCAGGAAACTGAATCAGAAATAAAGCAGCCATGTCTTGAATCAGGGTTCCTATATAGGATGCTGGCATCATAAGCAATGGCTTAACCCACTATGTCACAACAGGAGTCCCTCACTCCCCATTCTAAACCTTAACCGAGCTACAACACAGGAATATAGAGTCCCACTTCTCAGTGTGCTGGAAACACAGGGTGTGTGAGAGATGGCCAGTCAATGGTCACTGTCCTTCCCCTTGTACTGGCTTCCCCCAGCATACTCCTGGGCCCTACAGGCAGATGGACTAAGCAGAGGGGATCCCGGGGCTCTATGCGCCATCCCCAGGCACTCTTCCCATAACCCCACCAGTAAACGGCAGGCTTCCAAGGCAGTCCACAGTTCCTGGATGGGCAGAGCCAGCTGGGGGGCAAGGAGATTCCCAGCCAGTGCTGAGGCCCTCGGAGAGCTGGTGTCTGCTCCAGCCTCACTTTAGTGAGGTGGCGCAGGCCGTGGCACGTTAGGCCAGAGACCACCCAGTGGGATCTCCAGGGCAGGGGCAAGTGCCCAGCTCACCACGCTTCCCTCCCCTATTTCTTGCTTTCTGCTTCCTCTGTGAAGCCCAGCACAGACCCTGCGCCAAGCCCCTAGGTGCCACTGAGAGGGCTCCTTCTTGTGCTACAAAGACCTGGGGCCACTGCTGGACTCCCGTGGAGACAGGTTCTCAGAATAGGCGCACGTGGGTCAAGTCTCCTGAAGCTGCCAGTTCTCCTCTGGAAGGCCAGGGTGGGCAGAGAATGTAGAAAGCTCCTGTGGTGTCCCTTAGCCTGACAACCAAGCAGCTGTGCAGAGAGGTCAGGGATGTGGTACGTGCACGTTAGCTCTCACTTCACCACCATCTCCCATGCTGTGGTCCATCACTGTTGCCATGGGGACAAGGGCTGGCGTGTGGCAGGGGCAGGCTGATTGTGCAGTGATAGCAACAGTTCAGGTAGAGCTCATGGACCACCTGGGACAATTTGAGATCCTCCCCACCTGCCTCCAGGCCTCCCCTCAGTTCCTCTTTCTGCTGAGTGCTCTGTAGGTGTGTAGCATGGCCTGAAAGCTGGCCACTCAGTAGGACCTTGTCCTCTGCCTGGGCTGTTTTAAAGTTTCCTGTGATATATTCACACGGATGACCAAACTCCAACAATTTTTTTTTTAATTGTGCAAAACGGAAGCTCTGCTCCCCTCTTTAGCCCCTGGCAACTGCTTTTGGTTTTTGTTGAGGTCTGGTCTATAGACTGTGAGAGACAGAGACCTGGCATATAAAATTCCTTGCATTTCAAGCACGGCATGCACTGTGCAACCACAGGCCCAATCCACTTTGACTTTTCCTACCAGCCCACCAAGTTGCCTTTCTCCCTCTGTCACTCTCCTGGATGGGTTTTGCCCGTTCTAGAACATCATAGAAACAGAATCACATGTACTCTTACGGGATGAGCTTTTTCTCTCCTGTAGCACTTGTCATCACCCATTGTCTTCATTAGCTATTCGCTCCCTTTTGTTGTTGAGTTTGACGCCTTTGCAGTTAGGGGCCTTCAGTGTATTTGTTTACCCCCTGGTGAGTGGAGTTTGGATTGTTTCCATTTTTTGTTATTACCAGTAAAATGCTATGAATATTTTTGGACCAGGTTTCTTTCTTTCTTTCTTTTTCTAGTGAAAATGTTTCATTTCTCTTGAGTCAGAGTTTAGGAGTGGAACTGGTGACTCACAGGGTAGATGCCCTTTAACTCGATCAAAACTCATCAAACAGTTTCCCAAAATGCTTGTCCTGTTCCGAGCCTTCCCACCCTCCCCAGCATCCGGGTTATGGTGGTTCCCCGTCCTCCCCAGCATTTGGTGGTGCTGGTCTTTTTAAGTTTAGCAGTTCTGGCGGCTGTGACGGGTTCTAGCACTGTGGTTTCAATTTGCATCTCCTGACTAGCAGAATGATGTTGTGCAATCTCCATTTGTTTATTGGCCGCAGTTGTCTTCCGTGACATGCCTACCTAAGTCTTTTGCTCACTCACACACTGGGCTTTTTCTGATTATCAGTTTGTCGATGTCTATTGCATTCTGGATATGAGGACATTGCCAGATACATGTTGGGAATATTTTTATTTACAGACTGGCCTGCCTGTTTTCCTAACAATGCCATTTGATTCAAAGAATATGTCAAAATCCAATGCATCAATTCTTTTTCAATGGTTTGTGCTTTTTCTCTCTTATTAAAAAAAAAAAACAAAAAACTCTGCCCTGAACAAGGCATGAGAATTCTCCCTATATTGTCTCCTATAATGGCAGCTTTATAGTCTTATGTTTATTGTTTAGGTCTATAATTCATCTACAAAAACTACTTTTGCATATGGCATAAAGTAAGGCTCCAGGCACATTTTAAATGTTTTTCTAGCACCATTTACATTTGAACAAGATTTTCTTCCCCTGCTGAGTCAAGTTGATGCCTTTGCAGTACCTGGTTTTGGGTCAACTTCTGAAATATTCTGTTTCTTCAATTCAGACGTCTTATGCCAAGGTCATGTTATTATGGTTATGCTAGCTTTATAGCAAGTCCTAAATCCTCCATGGAGTCATGTAGTTTTGAACCTAAATCTATGCTCTCTGTTTATGCTCTGACCCTTGTCCCCTACTCAAGTGGTTCTGAGCTGATGACCAAGAGCAGCAGGTGGCCATACGGGACGCAGAGCAGGACAGGGGCAGGCGGCTGTGAGGAGGGGGGACGGGGGCAGGAGGAGGGGAGTTTACCAACTTGAGTTCTGAAGCTCAAGTCCTCAGGAGAGCAGAGCAAGGGGAGACCCAGAGCCAGCAGCTGTGTGTTGGGCTGGGAGGGAGAGGATGGAGCAGACCCAAGGTACCCCCACCCCCCCATCTCTGGACAGCTCAGAAACAGCAGGAGGACTCCTGGCATGGATTCCTTGGCATGGCCCCGTGATCGCGGCACCCCGAAGGCACCATGGGTGGGACAGTGGTCATCCCAACAAATGCCTACGTGGAAGGAGGTCTGGGCCTAGAGCCTCTGTGAATTTCTAGACAAGTGTGCCACCACAAAAACAGTGGGCAGGGAAGCCTGAAGGCACTGCTGAACCTTCCACGATTTGGGAGGTGAGATATGATCTCTGAGTGAGGACACTGGGAAGAAAATCATCGTTCTTGAACAACCAATCGGCTGCTTAGGGCTTCTTCTGATGTTAAACAGAACTTCTAAGAAACCACATTCACGTGGTTAAGCTAATGCTCACCCGGATGAGGGTGCAGTACCCCAGGGCCTTCTGGTAGGACAGGGGCAAGCAGCAGCACCCAGCCCTGGGGTAGTGGGTGTGTCGCCTCATGTAGGTCCCAGCCCTGCATGTAGGACGCCAGAGACCACCAACCCGCTCACCCTCACCCCATGTGGTTCTGGGCTTCAGTACCTCTGTCCTGAAATACCTTTGTTGAGTCCTTCCATTTCTTGTACTGCCCTTGTTCTGAGCGACCGAGTGAGTAGATCCTGGGAGAAGGGCTTTGGGGGTGATTCCTGTGTCCCTTAGGGATCCCAGCTCGTGCTCGCTGCAGAGAGCATGGAGGTGGGGCGCCCGGTGCTTCACGGCCCCGCCTGGTGTTATTTTCCATGCTGTCCCGTGTCCTGCCTCCGCCCATGTTAGGTATGGGGAAGCTGGTGCTGCAGCCCTGTTTACCAAGTGCCAGGAAAGTCTCCTGTGCGTGTTGTTTTGCTTAGATTAGCATGTTCAGTCTGCACTGTAACTCCAAGAGATTTTTCAGAAGGCGCCACGCTGATGGATTCCTGGCCTGTGACCCCATGGGTACCTGGGTAAGGAAAAACAGGCCAAGATACGCACCTGCTTGACACCATGGATAAGGGAACCTGTGAGTGCATAAACACCCACATTCAGTGTGCCCTGGTGCCTGCAGGGTGGGCCTGAGGACTAGACCCTTCCAAGGCAGGGCTGGGGTAAAGCCAGGGATGGGCGGGGGGGGTCCTGGGTCAGAGAGCTTGGGGAGATCTATGTTCCCGGACAGGGATTGTCATTGCACACGGGAAACTGCCATTACCCAAGGCTGGGAAAAAGGGCTCAGAACTTACAACCCCCCCAGCCTGCGCACCTCTGGGGTCCCTGTGGCCTCAAGGCCTGGTGGAGGTCCATGTGGCCCTGTTTGGGGGAGCACTGAACTCGTTCACCCTCCCGGCTGTCAGGCCTTGACGCGCATGGGCCGCTTACTCACCCCGAAGTCATCAGTCGTGTTTCCAGCAGTGAGTAATTCAGGGACGCTGGGGGAGGGGCAGGGAGTCTGTCTGGGGTGAGGGGTGGATGGGAGAAGAGATGTGGTTCAGAGGGGCCCTAACACTCTCACTCCAAAGTGGGAGGTGCTTCCCTTTGTGGAGAGAGGAGTGGAGTGAGGTATGTGTGTTGGGGGTAGGGTGCAGAAACTTAAGGACACCTGAAGCTAGTGCGACAAGGAACCCTCCTGTCACCTCCAGGTAGCTGAGAAATGGTGCTGGCTCCAAGGAGGGAGGCCCACAGGGCACCTTTGTCAATGAGTGAGGAAACAGACTTGACACCCATCCCATCCCCCACCCCTTTTCGCTGACCCTCCCAAGTGAGCGGCTCAGAGGTGTTGTCTGTCTTTTATAACCAAGGACCTGAAGCTCAGAGCAGTCACCTGGGCTCCTGGGGCCTCCACAGGTGGGAAGAGGACCTGGGCCTCAGCCTCTCGTCCTGTACCTGCTGGTCTCTGGTCCCACATTCTCACCTAGATCAGCTTCCACAGCTTACGCTCAGCCTGGTCCCAACATCTGACCCACACCGTGACCTCAGAGGGTCCTAGTAGTGGGGACCTCTGGGTCAGGTTCAATGCTAGGTCATTTTCCCTTTCCTCCTTCCTGGGGGGAGGTCTGGCTGCCTTTGGAACACCCCCCCTTTGACAAGGGGGCAAGAGGTGGTACAGCCAGGAGGCCCTGAGCAGGCTAGAGAGGGGGTAAGTTGGGGGACCAGGGAGGAACACACCAGCATCCTGTTGGCCTGAGCCCAAGGAACTGAACGCCGGGGTCAGACAGTGCAGCAGTGGCTTGGCCGAAGGACATGGGGTCCTGACCCAGCGCCTTTTGTCCTTTTACCTCCCAGCCCCCTCCTCCCTAGAGACCCATTAGGATGAAGCTGTAGTGCCTAGAGGAGGTAGGCCTACAGGAAGCCTGCCCCGGAGAGGCCCGCCATCTCAGGAAACATCTTTCGCCCAGGCGTGGTGCAGTGTTGAACACCGGTTCTCTTTTCTCTTAAAATTTTTGATTCATGTATTTCTAATGAAAAAAGATTCTAATTCTAATATTTTCAGTTTCTTTTTTTTTAAATTTGAGAGGCAGGAATAGACAGAGAGGGCACAGAGAGCTCTTTCGCCTGCTGGTACACTCCTCCAAGGGCCCTAATAGCTAGGGCCGGGTCAGGCCAAAGCCAGGAGACTGGAATTCAATCTGGATCTTTCCTTTGGGTTGATGGGGTGCCAGGAACTTGGGCGTCACCTACTGCCTCCCGGTCACATTGGCAGGAAGTTGGATCAGAAGTTGAGGTGCCAGGACTCGAGCAGAGCACTCCACTGTGCAATACAGATGCCCCATGCCAGCAGCTTCATGGCAGCGCCACATGCTGCGCTGCTGTATTTTCTGATCTTCATGAACGTACGTGGTGAGCAGGGGTGTGTGTGTGTCTTAGCGATGCTTGGACTGCCTTGCCCAGCACAGTGCAAATCCAGATCCCAGCAGCTGCAGTCCATTCTATGGACCTCCCCTGTCCTAGAGAGTCTCCATGAAGCCAGGAAGTGCTCCCTGGGCCACCTCCTCCCAGATGCTAGCTTCAGTCAACGTCAAGGAGAAAAGGAGATGGAAAGCATGACTTCTTGACCTCACGCGAGGGGCTGAATTGTGCCCTTCCCTTTCCCATTCATCTGCTGCTATGCCAGCCTCTGGAATTTCAGAAGGTGACTGCCTTGGGTACGGTGTGGGCTCCAATCCAGCAAGACCAGTGTCCCTGGAGGAGGGGACAGTTAGGACACAGGTGCAGCAAGATGCCGGCCATCTCCAAGCCAAGGGGGGGCTTCGAGAGCCCTCAATCCTGCTGGCACCTCTCAGACGTCTAACTTCCAGCAAACAAGGAGCTGCCTCGAAGCCTCTGGTACGAGGTGCTGTGTAGTGCCAGCCCTTGCTGGGTGCTGCAGGACCCCCATAAGATTTGTTTTGGACCCGTTCCACACGTGCTGCCTGGCTAGGGAGGGTCGTGCCTCCTGCTGAAACTTCCTGTTTCTGAGGAACACAGATTTGTGCATATCCCGGCGGGCATCCAGTAAACCCAGCAGTGATTACCAAATCATTCTGGTCTTGATGAGCTCAGCGGGTATGAATCAGAAACAGGCCGACTTGCATTTCCCTTGAAACATACCCACGGTAAGACGTTGGAGGGAGAAGCCAAAGTGTGTCGGGGAATTTATCACTTGCAAAGAAGCGTGGGCAATGTGGGCCCGTAAGGCCCGCAAGTGGAAGTGGTCTTTCCTTCTGTGTGTGTGTGTGGGCTCTCCTGTGTGCCCTTGTCCATTAGAAGCAACCACTTACCATCAGGGGCCCTGTGTGTGTGGTTCTCACAACAGAAATCTGGGGTGCGGGTCTGCTCCCAGAGCCCTTGCCCTCTTGGGGCCACTGTGGCCTGGCTCTTGGAGAAGGGAGCCCTATAGCTTCTCTGGGGACAGGAGAGCGTGTGGGGATCCATGAGGCTGGAAGTTGAGGGCAATGCTTGGGATCAGCCAGGGCACAGTGAGCCGGCAGAAGCTGGGTGGGCAGACATCGGGTCCTGGTGAAGCCTGGGGGTTCCTGGCAGTGACCTGGCCGGAGCTGTGACCCATGGTGGATCCAGGAGCCCCCTGCAGGTGGTGGGGGTGAGTTTGGAAGTGGCTGAGAGAGTTCATTTCTCCCTGGCTTCTGCTTTTGGCCCTGCCACCTCCTGGGTCTCATGCTTTCCATCCCTCAGATGGGGACATTGGCCACCTCTGAGATGGATGGGGGTTGACTTGGGGTGGTGCAAGCCATACTACTAGAGGCTGCAGCCAGCCCTAGCAAGTCTAGAGGCTTCTGCCCTGCTCACGCTCCTTGCCCACCCCCACAGGGGCTCCTCTCCTCAGAGGAGGGATCAGTGTGAGCTTGGGGTGGAGGATGACTCTCAGCTCTCACAGGCTCTCCTGGCTGCTTCCATCTCCCTCTCAATACCCTCTCTTCCTGGTCTCAGGGACGACTTCCAGGTCCCCAAACCTGCCCTTTGCCACCTGCTGCCTGCAACTCCTCTCCTGCCCAGGTCTTACTCCTGCTTGCTCCTCCCACTTGGTTTACATCAGGCATCCAGCCCAGCCCCTCCCAGGCCACTCCTTCTCCCTGGAGCCTGTCCGTCTGTCTGTGCCAGGCGTGGACCTCCTTGGTCTTGCCTCCCTGTCCTCCTGCGCGCCTGTGCTCCTTGATACTATCTTTTCCCTCTAGGCCGTGAACTCCCAAGCCATGGCAGTGACCATGCCCTCCAGGAGCTCAGGTCCAGGATCTGAATGTAACAGTAGCTCCATAACCAAGTACTGGAACCATTCCTGGTTTCCTAAGTACATGCCTTCTGCTGGCTGCAGGGCCTGGACCCAGGGTGAGTCACAAGCCACCATGCCTTGACCCCACCCACTGACCCCAGCGGTGAGGTCACGGTTGCCCTGGATTCTCAGAATCGCTGGCCTTCTTTTTCCTTCTCCTTTTGCTCCGGTCTTCTGCTCATCCCCTCCCCCTCCTTCCTTTCCTCCCTGCTGCAGGGCTGCACGTCTCAATGAGGCGATGGCCCCAGGGCTGGGTGTGTGTGTGTGAGGGGGGGGTGGGTCGCCCGTGCTGTATCAGGACCAGGAGCTGGGTCCCCAGCTAGGATTCCCAGGGAACCCCTAGGGCTTGACAAGCAGGAGTCTGCAGCTAGAGGCTGCTCTGGAGTTAACCAATTTGGAACCTTGTAGGATATAAGGTTGGGGTGCGGGTGGAGGAGAGGAGGATGGTGTTTGTATGGACCAAGGACAGTAGGCATGGGAAGTGGCTGTAGCCTTGGCCTCTTGCATTCTGCAAATCTCAGGCATCCTTGCTTTTGACTTTGGTGGGGAACTGGTTCCTCCCCATTCTTGGCTGCCTGTGGTCCTCTAGGGGCTGTTCCCATCATCTCCCAACCCTACCGCTCTGCCCTAGTCCTCTCTCCCAAACCACGGGCACCACTGCCTCCTGTGGTGCCTCCTTCCTGGTGCCTGGCATTTCCGGCTACAGCTGGGGAGAGTGGCCCAAGCAGAGGGGTCTCCATGTCACTGCCACTTCTACATCCTGCACTTTTCCCTAGGTGCAAAAACAGGGTGCTGCCTCTGGGAGAAGACGGACAGCAGATTGTGATGAGAACAGTTGATTCTAGGAAATTAAAAGATGGATCCAAAACAGGATGCAGAGTGCTGCAGCGAGCGAAGCAGCAGGTGGAAGATGCTGAGAGGTTGTTCTGCAAATAAATGAAAGAATGAACCCAAGAAGGGCAGATCAACCACAGGGCATCCCTTGGTATGTTCTCGACCGGCAGGGGATGCCTGTCTGCTTTCTCTCACTGCATGTCAGTCACTTCCTTCCAGGTGCTGTGAGCTTCCCTGGGCTGGGATGTTGTCTCTCTTGCACTTGGACCTGGCAATCAGGAGACAAGTGACTGTGTTAATTATCCCAGCTGGGGACAGTTTCAAGGTGAGGGGAGGCTAGGAGGATCACCCGAGGACCACAGCTATAGCCTGGGACTCTCCTTTTTTTAATCCTGTTACGTAGGAGCCTGTTGAGCATATGAGCAAATGAACAAGTGATCCCACTGTCTCCATGGATCCCCGTCAGATGGAAAGTCCCCTATGCACTTGAGGCTGTCCAGGTTGCCTTGTAGCGCCCATCTTCATTTGTGTCCTGCAGATGAGGTCTCCCACTTGGAGGAAGGGGTGGGGCCGAGGCCCTGCTGGCCCTGCAAGGAGCATTGGTTGACCCTTCTCCCTGAGTTCTGGCTGCCTTGGGCTGCAGGAACCCAGCTGTACGCCTGATGGTCTTCACAGCGTTTCGTCCTCACTCTGGCCCCGCGAAGCTCACATTCATTACTTTTGCCTTTTCTAGGAAAGTCCTCTGGGTGGACTGGGCCTGCGGGAGAGCCTAGCACAGATCCTGGCAGGCTGGGTTCCACTGAATTGCACGAGAGGGAACGGCTAGGCAGGGCCCCTGTTCTGTGTTGGGTGGACAGGCCAGGTGAGAGGAGGTGGCCAGAGCTAAGTTTCAGCTGGGACAGGTCTCAGCCAGGGCTCTGGGGTGGGCAGATTAGGGCCTCTCCCAGTCCTGTACACCCGCCTCCACCTGCTGCTGATGCCACTCCAGCCACGTGCAGCTCACTCGCGCCCTCTAGTGTCTGCATCTTACAGTCCAATTGCCCTCACATAGTCCTCCCCTGAACTAGGCTGCCAAACCAGGACACAGGTAAGCAAGGGAGGGCTCTCTAGGCAGTGCTGCTGTTGGGGCCATAGACATTTCTGGAGCTGTCCCATGGAAGCTGAGGCATGTGGACATGACCTCTCCCCACTGTGGGAAGGGATGGAATGACGAGACACGTGGCGTGGGTGCACAGATGGCCACGGACTGTCTGGTGGGTATATCACTGACAGCCCTGCAGAGTGGCCACAGCCGACACGTGACCCCATGCCTCTGCTCCCCGGTTCAGCAGCAGGCCGAGGTTCCTGGCACGCACTGCAGGGTTGCCCTCTGCTCCACTGGCGCCCTGGTGGCGGACATGCGAGCGTGTGGGCTGCCACCTGCCCTGGGCCGCCTCCCACTCTCCGCCCTGCATTTCCTCATCACTGCCCTGGCGGGTGCTGGCAGGTAGGCCTCAGGGAGGCTTGCTAAATGACTCCTGACTCCCTGGGGCTTTGTGACACAAGGGTTGGTGCAAAGTGTTCAACGTTTGCCCGTGACCTCTGCCCGCTCCGGGTGGGTCCTGCCTACAGCACTTGAGCCCTAGCCTTGAGAAGGTGGCCATCGTGCGGAAAGCCGTCACACATGCAGGTGGATCTGTCGGAAGGTGTGGAGGCCAGAGTCAGGCAGAGGGACCAGGACAAGCTCAGGAGTGCAGTAGAAGCTGATGTAGGAAGCCGAACCCATGGGTCCAGGGGTGCCCCTGTGGAGGTGAGGAAGCAGTCTCAGAAGGCCAGGGCACTGTGTGTGTGTGTCGGGGGTGAGGGGGAAAGGAGGGTATGAGCTGGGGAGAGGCGGCCAGGGAGTTTTGGGGGGCAGGGTACACACTGTTCAGAGTCCTCTTGCTGTCAGGGAAATAGGACCAGTGCCTTGGAGAGGAAGAGGGGAGAGATTTGGGTTGCTTTGTGTGGAATACAAACCAGTTTGCCCACACCCTTGGCATCCGTACCCTGTGAGGCTGTACGTGTCTGGGCCTGAGAACCGTGATGCCTGCATGAGGTTGTGCCAAACGCTCCTGTAGCGGGATCACCGGGGCACTGCTGGGGCACAGAGGGGGCTGGCTCGGCTCCTCACCATGCTCCTCTGCTAGGAGCGCAGGCAGGTGGCAGTGTGTGAGCGGGACATGGGCTCAGCCTGACTCAGGCTGAGGCTCCCACTCAGAACCGGGCACTCAGACTCTCTTGCACGTACACACACAGGGTCTGGGGTGAGAGGAACCTGGGTCTGAGATCAGGCCCCACAAGTGCTAGCTCTGTGGCCTTGGGCAGGTCGAACTCTTTGAGCCTCAGTTATCTCATCTGGAAATTGGGGCTAATCACACTTAATGGGACTTATCTCATGGACTCGTCATGAAGATCCAATGGGGTGAGGCAAGGGCATACACCTTGCGCAGGGCTCCCCTGTGGAGGGCTTATTATGCTGTTTGCACACCACGTGGCACTTAGCCGGGAATGGGAGTGCGTGTGCCAAGCGCGGCTGACGTGTGCTGCTCTACCACTCATCCGGCAGCTATTTATGGCACCTGCTGTATGCCAGCGCTGCTCCAAACACTCAGGCCATAAAACCGCAATCAAGCGTGAGCTCTCTGCCCCCCTGGGGGCTGGTGTTTGAGGGGAGACTCTCCCCCAAAGTCCCAGTCCCCCAGCATGCATTCTGCTCTGTCCATTGCACCTGCAAGCACAGTCAGAAATGTTAAGCACCAGCAAGACACAGAAAGCACACTCTGCCTAAATGCAGCCGCGTCAGCTCCCATGAGCTGGTGGAAGCCCTCAGGTTCTGATCCAGCTAGGATGCTCAGAGTGCACTGACAGGAACAGCCTTCATGGCCCACTGTATAGATGAGATAGAAACCCAGACAGGTGTGATTGCTGTCTGGGCATGCCACCCACCTGAACAAGGTCACTCATTCAGTTGACAAACATTGACAAGGTTCCTATTGTGCGCCATCTGCCTTTGGTGCTGACAGGGACTGAGCTGCTGTCTCGGATGGCTGTGTTCCACTAGGGGGAGTGTGCAGGCAGGCTGGCTGCTGACAGGGCTGTCACACAGGTAGGCTGGAGGGGACAGCACAGGGGAAGGGGCGCGGAGGCTCAGGAATCGCACGGCGCATGCTTGCATGGTGACCAGGTAAGAGACTCTAGGATGGGGGCTGCCCCAGCCACTGTTAGAACCAGGGAGTGGAGGGGCCAGGAGCCTTCCTGGGCAGGGCAGTGTGCTGAGGGTCAGGAGCCAGGTGGCCTGAGTGTTAGACCTCAGGAGTAAGTGAAAGTGAATAAAAATAGAAATTTTTAAATGTTGTTGGTATCATTTAGTTGCACAAGACAGGATTTCATTTTTTAAAAAGATTTATTTATTTTTATTGGAAAGGCAGAGATACAGAGAGGAGAGACACAGAGGAAGATCTTCCGTCTGTTGATTCACTCCCCAAGAAGCCACAATGGCTGGAGCTGAGCCCGTTTTAAGCCAGGAGCAAAGAGCTTCTTCCAAGTCTCCCACGTGGGTGCAGGGTCCCAAGGCTTTGGGCCGTCCTCGACTGCTCTCCCAGGCCACAAGCAGGGAGCTGGATGGGAAGCAGGGCTGCCAGGATTAGAACCGCTTCCCATATGGGATCCTGGTGAGTTCAAGGCGAGGACTTTAGCCGCCATTGCTATTGTGCCGGACCCAGGATTTCATTTTTTATGGCTGAATAGTATTCCTGTGTATGTGTGTGTGTGTGTGTGTGTGTGTGTGTCTGATCTTCTCTATCCAATCTCATTGCTGGGCATCTAGGTTGATTCCACATCTTGTCTATTGTGAGTTGAGCTGATATAAACATGGGAGGCAGGGTACAATAACTGTCTTAGATGCTGATTTCATTTCATTTGGGTAACTTCCCGTGAGTGGATGACTGGGTCACATAGCAGCTCTATTTCCAGATCTCTGTGGAATCACCATGCTGTCTTCCTTCATGGTTGTAGTAGTCTACATTCCTACCAACAGTGAAATAAAGAGAAAATTTTAAATATTTTTTTTATTGGAAATGCAGATTTACGGAGAGGAGAGACAGAAAGATCTTCCATCTGCTGGTTTATTCTCTAGGTGGCTGCAACACTTGGAGCTGAGCCAATCCATAGCCAGGAGCAGGAGCTTCTTCCAGGTCTCCCACATGGGTGCAGGGTCCCAAGGCTTTGGGTCGTCCTCTGCTGCTTTCCCAGGCCACAAGCAGGGAGCAGCTGGGACCTGAACTGGCACCCACATGGTATCCTGGCAGTTGCAAGGTGAGGATTTAGCTATTAGGCTATCTCACTGGGCCCTCAAAATAAAATTTCTGAAAATATGAAAGAAAAAGATCGTCCTTGTGCTTGGCACATTGGTTAGGGTGCTGCCTGGGACACCCACATCCCCATCAGTGCACTGGGTCTGCACTCGGCTCTCTCTGCAATTCCAGCTTCCTGCTCTGGGAGGCAGCAGAGGACGGCTCAAGTGTCTGGGGCCCAGCTGCCCGGCTGCCCACATGGGAGACCTAGAAGGAGTCCCTGGCTCCTGACTTTGGCCTGTAGTGGGCAAGTGGGGATTAAACCAAAAGACGGGGGTGCACTCTCCTCTCTCTGTTTGTCTCTCTCTGTCCTCCTTCCCCTCTCTGTCCCCCCTACCTCCTGGGCTGAACCACCTGACCAAAAAACATCCCCTAGTCTTGAAGATGCTTAGCTCTGCCACAGAAGGATGTCCTGGGACTGTCCTCATGGTGGCAGTGTTCCTGTGGTGGGACATCTAAGAGGCTGGTGAGCTCACAGGGCTGCTGCCTCCCAAAGGGGTTCGTTGGCTCCTGAGAGAGCAGGCTGCTTTGCAGCCAGGCCAGCCCACGTCACAGTCCCTGTTGTGAACAGCCAGGTCCCTTTCTGCTTCTCCCCCATGTTGTCACACAGCCAGGGAGCCCCGGCTGGGAGACTGGTGCCAAGTTCCTTGGCTCCTCCAGGCACAGGGCCGTGAGCTCGTTGAGCCTCTCTAAGGCCTCCAGCCTCAGGTATAGTATCATCGCCCCAGAAACAGACTGAGGCTCCTACTGTGATTCTAGAGGTGGCGGCACCTGAGGGAAGGGATTATCTGGAAAGGCTACCTTCGAGAACATTCTGGAAAAGACACCACCATGGAGACTTGTGGTTGCCATAGCGCAGGGACAAGCAGGGAGGAGATGGAAGATTTTCAGGGACATGGAACACCTGGCACCACCACTGTGGTGGCTGCAAGTCATCCTCACATGTCCATTACACCCACGGGACACCGCTGCACACAGGGGACTCCTCCTGTGGGCACGGGCTTGGGAATGGGCTGTGATGAACACATGTGGACAGAGGCTGCTGGGGACGTGGCAGACCATGCTTGACTTTGTTGTGAACCTAAATCCTCTCCCCACAAAATAGTCTGTTAAAAAAAAAATAACAAAACCAGGGCTGATGCAGTGGTACAGTGGGATAAGCATCTACTACAGCATCAGCGTCCCCCGTGGATACCGGTTGAAGTCCTGACTTCACCTTCAATCCAGCTCCTTGCTAGCGCACATGGGAAAGCAGCAGGGGGTGGCCCAAGTGCTTGGACCTCTGTACCCACATGGGAGGCCTGGAAGAAGTTCCTGGTTTGGATTGACTCAGTCCAAGCTGTTGCAATCAAGTGGGGGTAAACCAGTGGGTGGCAGACCTTTCTGTCTCTATCTCCCTCAGCCTTCGTCCTTCAACTAAACACATCTTTAAATAAAAATAAATATTTGTCTCCAAAATACAAATATCTCTGATCTAGGATAACAATATACAGAGTAAAACAGGAAAGTGCCCTGTATGAATGAGGCAGGTATCCTAGGGTTTTGTGAACAGCATTTGAGCTCCTTAGGTGGAGTAGTGCGGGGTTTTTCCTATTTGCTATATGTTGAAACTTTAACCTAATGGAGTGTTAAGCCTACAGTTGCAAAGTGAAAGGAAAGTACATCATTGTAACAATTAGAACAAAGAAAGAACGGAGGAGGGGAGGAGGGAGGAGGGAGTGGGTAGCGAGTGAGGGCAGGATGGGAGGTAGCACTGTGTGCCTAAATTTGTATTGTAAGAGATCTGCATGTTATATACATTTTTTAAAGACTGAAAACATTGTTTGTTGTTTGATTTCGCCTGCTTTTTCCTGCCTCTTTGTTCCCCAGGGAGGGGAGGGTGTGCAGTTGGGAAGGCAAGGGGGTCTCCCCAGAAGACAGCTTCTCTGGGGCTCTGGCCGCAGTGCCTCAGGTGCCAGCAGGTGGCGACACCACTAGTTCTGCTTTAGCCATCCCTGCCCGTGTGACGGATGGATGGAAGGAAGGCGGGCGGAGGCTGGCCCCCACAGGCCGCCTCTCTCACCTGCTCCAGACAGATAAGCCATGTTTTGGGTTTGGGGATGGGAGAAGACCTATAGCCCTCTACCACCCCAATTCTTCAAGCAAAGAGGCACTTCCATGCATGGCCCCCACATTATAGTTTTAAAATAATCGTATATATATTTTTTTCATATACAGCGTAATACATTTTTAAAGATTTGTTTATTTGAAAGGCGGAGCTAGAGCTGAGAGTGAGTATGCACAAGAGGCTGATCTTCCACACACTGGTTAACTTTGCAGAAGACTGCAACGGCCGGGGTTGGACAAGAACAAAGCCAGGCACCTGGAACTCCATCTGGGAATCAAGTTCATGGACCCCTGCTTTCCCAGGTGGATCAGAAGTGGAGCAACCAGGCACTCATGTGATGCCAGCATTGCAAGAAGTGGCTTTACTTATGGTGCCATGGCGCTTACTTCTCTCAAAGGGTATTGTCCCCTAGGAGACGAGGAACTTTTAGGAAGCTTGGTTTTCCTGATGGAAGTTGATCTCAAGCAGGAAATTCCCTGTGCAACTAGCTCCATTTGCCATGGGCAGGGCCTTGTGGGCCACCGAGAAGGATAACAGCTGTCCTGACCATAGGACTGGCAGTCTAGAGGGGGACGGAGTTCTGGTGAGGGAGGCTGTTGTCTTGTATCAGCTACAGATCAGTGGACAAAGCATGCGTGGGAGAATCATGCATCCTAAAGTAGAAATGATGTTCTGACACCTGCTACACCATGGATGAACCCCAAGGACACTGTAGTATAGAAAATGAGCAAGTCGCAAAAATGCCAGTACCGTATGATTCCATTATACTAGATCCTTAGAATATCAGGTTCGTGTTTATAAACCAGAAGTCTAGATAGCACTTACTTTATCATGGGATGACTCCTTAGCAAACCCATCCTAACTTGAAAGCCGCCTAAAGCAGGAGGGCCCACTGTTTCCTGCCCGGTTCAGGTTGTTTCCTGGGGTTGGGAGATGTGGCTCATGACTGCCACCTAGCATCATAGAGGGTATTGCACTACCCGACCCTAGCCTCAGAAAAGACCAGTCCCAAGTGCAAATGGCTCCTGCACCATCATCAAAGCAAAGCATTCGGAGCAGAGCCGTGCTCATCAGGGATGCCTGCAGAATAGGTATTGCCAGGACCTGGGAAAAGAAGAGAATGAGGAATTAGCGTTCAGTGGCTGGAGGATTTGGGATGATGGGAAAGCTCAGAGGGTGGGTGTTGCTGACGGTGACTCCAGTATTCCACACTGCTCAGAATTGGTAGTTAGCCTAGCGGGGGAACACCCCCCCCAACCCGCATCAGGGTGCCTGGACTCAGGACCCAGCAACAGCCCCGGGCTCCGTCTTCCAGCCAATGCAGACCACAGGGAGCAGTGGCGGTGGTTCAAGTAACTTGGTCCTTGCTGCCCACACGAGAGACCTACATTGAGCCCTGGCTCCTGGCTTTACCCTTACCCAGTCCTATCCATTGCAGCATTTAGGGATTGAACTAGTGGCTGATCACCCTGTTTTTCTCTGCCTATTTGTCCCTTAAATATCTAAATTTTAAAAATTAATGGTTAAAATGGTAACTATGTTATGGTGTATGTATTGGCTACAATAAAAATGATTTTTGAAGAACTTATTTATTTGAAAAGCAAAGTTACAGAGAGAGGGAGGAAGGGAGAGTGAAAGAGACAGAGATCTTCTGTCTGCTAGTTTACTTCACAAATAGCTGCATTGGACAGGCCTGGGCCAGACTGAAGCCAGGAGCCAGGAACTTCTTCCAGATCTCTTGTGTGAGTGCAGGGGCCCAAGGTTTGGGCCATGCTCTGCTGCCTTCCAAGGTTGCATCACAAGTGGAATGACTGGGGCTCAAACCGGCAGCCCTGCGGGATGCTGGTACTTCAGGCTGCAGCTTAACCCACTACACCACAGCACCAGCTCATAAGGGAGTTTGAGTGATTAAGTCAGAACCATGAAGTCCACAGAGCACCCCTTCCTGCCTTTCCTCAGAGTTCACTTACAGCAGTTGGCCTCGGGATCCTGCAGTCCCCATAGGGCTGCTTGTGGGCAGAGATCTCATGCTTTGTAAGAACTTTGAACTTCAAGAAAAAGGACCTGGCACCTCATGGCCAAGCCTCAACTGGCTGATATGGGGGATGGGGGCAAGATCATTGGCCTGATCCCAGCGGTCTTGGGAACTAAGGAGATCGCCCTGTGAAAGCGCTTCATAAACCATGTGCATGTGACACAGATAGGCAATCGTCCCTGTGTGTCATCCTCGTGGCCTCCCAGGTCACTGACCGCACACAGGGAAGATGTACATGTTGACAAGTTCTAGCAGGGCTTTCAGGTAGCAAAGGTTGATCTTGGAATCACCTCTCCTCCCATGAACAAGGGGTCTCTAAAGTTCACAGGGGTAAACCCATGTCCAAGTCACTGGGTTTGAATCCCCCGTCCTCCTCCAGACACCTGCTAAAATGCACCCCAAGAGGCACTGGGGGATGGCTCCCGGAGTCGGGTCCCTGAACTGGCTCCCAGCTTCTGGGCTTGGACTCCGCTGCACCCACTGTTGGGAACATCTGGGGTGGGGGGTGAACCAGAGGGTGGGAGATCTGTCTCTCTTGTTCTTAACTAAATAAATAAATACATAAACACAAAAGGTCCCGGAAAATGCCAATGATCAAAACACTAAACATGAGTTTCCCAACTTTTTGTGCCAACTTAAAACTATCAACGCCATTTTCCATTAACTTTTGAAAGTCCTGCTGGGCATCTTGCTTTGTCCTCTCCTTTTAGCAGCTTCCTGCTTCATCCCAACCGTGTGATATCTTGACTAGCATTAACCTCTTGCGTCTGTTTTCAATGCAGTATACGGTATTTGTACTTCTTTATGGGGCCTGGTGTTGCAATTTGATAGGGATTTACTGTATAGAATGGTTGCATAGAGCTCATCAGTATGCCCATATCCTTAACCCATGTAATTTCTAAAGTGATAGGAACCTTCCAGCTCTTTCCTTTGCTTAGGAAATGCACCTGTATTGTGGTAGACTAGAGTTGGGCTATTACATTGTATAACATGAAAATTCCTTTAGCCTGCTTTAGCTGTGCGTTTGGTTACTGTCATCCACCCTCTGTCTCTCATTCTGTCCAACCTCTGGGGAGCTCTGTCTACTCTCCACTGCCCTGCGATCAGCTGCTTGCAGAAGCTGCATGTGAGTGACATGCTGTACTCCTTCTGTGGCTGATTTTATAAGACACACTGTCCTTCAGCCCCATCCGTGTTGCTGCATCCTGTGTGTGGTGGCTACACTCCCGTGTGTGTCTGTGTACCACTTCAGCACTGGTGGACCTCTTGGTTGAATTCTATATCTTGGCAATTGTGGACACCGTTGCAATGAATATGGGTGTGCAATTAGCTCTTTGGTGCTAAGGATTTCATTTACTTTGAGGTTATCAGAATACAAAATGGAATTTGAAGACAAGCTTAGTGGGCTGGCACAGTGCCATAACAGGCTAATCCTCTGACTGCAGTGTGGTATTCCATATGTGCCAGTCATATTCCAGCTTCTCCACTCCTGGATCCAGCTCCATGTTTATCACCTGGAAAGGCAGTGGAGGATGGCTCACGTGCATGGGCCCTTGAACACACTTAGGGGACCAGGAGGAAGCTCCAGGCTCCTGGCTTCAGATGGGCTCAGCTCTGGCTATTGTGGCCATTTGGGGGAGTGAACCAGCGGATGGAAAATGTCTTTCTCTATGTGCCTCTCCTTTTCTCTCTAACTCTGCCTTTCAAATAAAAATAAATGAATATTTTAAAAGTAAATGTATGGTTTCTATTTTAAAAAGAAGAAAATAAGTTTACCTGGCTACAAACATTTTTCAAAATCCATGAATAGTTTTTTTTTTTTTAAACTCTTTGAAGATTACTTGTGTAGCCAGTAATGGAATTGATACTTCAGCTTTAGCTTTTTAAGGAATCCTCATGCTGTTTTCCATAATGTCTGTGCCAACTTAGATTACCACTAGCCATACAGAAGGGAGCCCCCCTTTCCCTGTATCTTTGCCAGTATTTGCCATTTCTCATTAGCATAATAGCCATTCTAACTGGAATGAGATGGCACACCATTGCAGCTTTGTGTGGTGTTTCTTGGGTGACTAGTGACATGATTATTGACCGTACATGTATCTTCTTTTGAGGAATGCCTATTCATGTCATTTGTTCATTTTAAACTGGGAAGTCATGGGCGTCCTCTGGTATTTTGGATACTTTATACCCCTTTGTCTGAGGAGTTGCTGCTGAGCTTTTCCCTCCGACTCTGTAGGTTATCTCTTGTGTCTGTCATTTCCTTTACTGAGCAGAATTTTCTAAGCTTGATCTAATCCTGCTTGTTGAGTTTTGCTTTTGTTATCTACTTCTGGAACATTATGAAAAATCTTTGCTTATCCTATCAATTTTTTAAAAAATATTAATTTTGATTGGAAAGTCAGATATACAGAGAGAAAAGACACAGAGAAAGATCTTCTGTCCCCTGATTCACTCCCCAGGTGGCCACACTGGCTGGAGTTGAGTCGATTTGAAGCCAGAAACCAGGAGCCTCCTCCAGGTCTCTCATATGGGTGCAGGGTCCCAAGGCTTTGGGGCTGTCCTCCACTGCTTTCCCAGGCCTCAAGCAGGGAGCTGGATGGGAAGCAGGGCCACCAGGACATGAACCAGTGCCCATATGTGAACCCGGGCATGCAAGGCAAAGACTTTAGCCACTATGGTACTGTACCTGGCCCCCTATTAACTTTTAGAAAGGTTTGTTTACATTTGCAGAAATCAGAGTTACATAGAGGTAGGGAGAGACAGAGAGGAAGAAAGATCCTCCATCTGCTGGTTCATTTTACAAATGGCCAGGGTTGAGCCAGACTGAAGCCAGGAGCTTCTTCCAGGTCTCCTGTATGAGTTCAGGGACGCAAGCATTTGGGCCATCTTATGTTGTGTTCCTAGGCACATTAACGGGGAACCGAATGAGAAGTGGAGCAGCCAGGTCTGGAACTAGAACCTATGGGGGATGCTGGTGTTGCCCTAACACTGGCCCCCTATTCTAATCTCTCCAAGTATTTCTCCTATGGTTCTCCTAGTAATTCAATATTCTTGGGTCTTAGAGTGAGGTCCCTGATGCATCTTGAGTTGATTTTTATGAGGAGGCTGTGGGCTTGGGATAGAGATGTCCAGGCTCATCCTTGTGTGTATGTGTGGTCAGTCGCCATTCATTGCAGAGACCACTCTTGGTGCCTTCATTAAAAACTACATGATTGTAAATACATGAATCGACTTCTGGATTTTCTCTTCTGTTTCACGGGCCCATGAGTCTGTTTTTATCTGGTACCAGAATGTTTGATGACTGTAGCTTTGTGGTACATTTCAAAATCAGAAATGATGACCTCTCCAGCTTTACATCTTTCCCCCTGGGAACTAAAATGCTGCCTTTTCCAGAAAGTCTTTCTAGTTACTCACCCTTCTCCTCCCTCACCTGTGTCAGGTGGAATCTTGGTTGCTATGTGATGCAATGAACAGATAAATGAAATCATTAAGGTCAATGTTTGAATTCTGCTGTCATTTGCTAGTTATGTGACCTTGACAATGTACTTGGCCATCTCCTTATAAATGAAGGGCAATAAATGAGTCAACAGGATGGTAATGAAGGTGAAATAGTATGACTTGACCAGCTGCAGTGGGGCACAGGGCCTGCTCAACAAATGATGGCTTCTTTCTCTTGAACTACCTGAACCTTCAGTGTTGCACGGCAGATAGTGTGTCATTCATTCGTCCCACAAATGCCTAATTGAACATAAACGCAGTAAATGTCAAGAAAAACACTATAGCAAGACAGCTGCATTGCCCTTCTGTTCAGGGTGGTTAGAAAACACTTCACCGATAAGTATCATTGAAAGAGAGCTGAGGAGTGAGTCGTGTGGTTATCAGAGAAGGTATCAGGATCTATGCAAAGTCCTGGAGGCTGGAACGTGGTGTGTGTGAGGCAAGCAAGGAAGCCAAGGTGGCCAGAGCAGGATTGAGTGGAGGAGGATGAAGTAGCATCAAGTAGATAAGATCAGGGAAGTAGCAGCCCCTTCTCCCAGCCCAACTACTAGAAACATTGTAACGACTTTCCCCCTCTTGGGGAGGTAAGATGCCCATAGAGAGTACTGACAGAAGAGTGAAAGAACTGACATGGGTTTGTAATCTTCTCTTGGGCTGCTGTGTGGAAAATCACTGTAATTGCATGAGTAGAGATAAGCAGATTGGTGATTGCACTAACCCAGGCCTGGACCAGAAAGGCAGAGAGAAGTAGAAAGGATGGTTGGATTTTGAATATAGAAATGTTTCCATTTGAAGGCAGAGCCAAGGATCCTTGCTGGGGTGTGGGAGAGAGCGAACGCCAAGGTTTCCTGTGTGGGTGACAGTGAAGACAGTGTTGCCATCATTGAGATAGGCAAATGCGTGAGCAAAGCAGGTTTAGGTGGGAATTCATAGTTTGGCTTGGTTTTTCCTTAGCTGCTTCCCGTTTCCCATGCTCCTTATTTATTTTTGCAACCTGGATTTTCCTCTTGAATACTTTTATTTTCTCAGCTGAGCATTTTCTTGAGAGCATCTCTTACAATGGAGAGTTGCTGGTAGTGAGCTCTTGGCTTCTTTTGAAATGTTTCCCCTTAGAAGCATCTTCATTTTTGAAGGCTGTTTCTGCTCTTGAATCCTGGATTAGAGACTTCTGCTTTCTGTCCTCTGAAGATCCTGGTTCACTGGCTCCCAGCCTCCACTGGTCTTGGATGAGAAATAACCAGGAACTTGATTTGGTTTTTTGCCCCCTTGCATTTCCCATATATTTTCTGTCTGACTGCTTTCACAATTTTTTCTTCATCTTTGATTTTCAGAAACTGGATTATATTGTGCCTATGGGAGATTTTCTATGAAGTTACCTTGCTTGGGACACACTAGAGCTTTTAAAATGTCTTTATTTTTATTGGAAAGGCATATCAGATTTACAGAGAGAAGAAGAGACAAAAAGATCCTCCATCTGCTGGTTCACTCCCCAAGTGGCCGATCTGAAGCCAGGAGCCAGGAGCCAGGAACAACTTCTGGGTCTCCCACATGGGTGTAGGGTCTTAAAGCTTTGGGCCATCCTTTCCTGCTTTGCCAGGCCACAAGCAGGGAGCTGGAAGGGAAGTGGAGCAGCTGGGACATGAGTGAGTGCCCAATGCGATCCTGGCAGTTACAAGGTGAGGATTTAGCCATTGTGCCAGGCCCCACACATTAGATTTCTTGAATCTATAAATGGATGTCTTTCACTAGATTAAGGGAAATTCTTTTTTTTCCGCCCCCCATCCTATGATTTCTCTGCATTTCTTCTGGGATGGCAATGAACCATGTTGAGCATTCTGACATTGTCTTGTGGGTGTCTGAAGTTCTGTTTCTGATTTTCTCTCAATCCTGTGTCTGTCCCTTTGTTGAAGCAAAGATTTTGCTACTGATCCAAACCAGGGTCATCAGCATTTCCTTCTGTGTCTTCATTTCTCTTGTGAAGTTGGTAGAAAATTCTATTTTTTGGAATTTCTGTTTGGTTTTCTGTTATAGCCAGTGGTGTCTCAGCTGGAGGTCTTACTGGGTGATGTGTGTAGCTCTCCTCTCTCAGGATGCCGAGTTACAACAGCTGCTTTCACATGTGGATCTGCCCGTTCCAACATCGGGACCATCTCAAGACCAGTCTCGCCTTCTCACTTAGGAACAGTTCAGATTTTCCATTCTCTTCTCTGCCCCGTAACTGGGATACTCTAGACACTACTATTGCAATCGGATTGTGGTAACTCTGGATTCTGTGTTCCAGCTCACTCAAAATGCTGACTTTCTTGTTTTGTTTAGTGGTAGCAGGCAATTAAATTGGTAGGATCAAACTGTAACTTGTCTCTTAGGCAACAGCTCCAATCCCCAGCTCAGTTTGTTTGTTCTTATCTGGGCGCTTGGCCTGTCCGCACATGCAGGGACCAGGAACTTGCCTGAAACGGGGCTTGAGTCTACATGTAGAATTACTAATTCTTCTCCTCTGGGACTCTCTTTCCATGGACCATACCAGATCCCCATCCACATTTCCCCCTCACTTTACAATGGCTGTAGCTGTCCTTTGATTCTCCAGCCCTGGAGTCCGGCAGGTACCCGTCATCACAGCTGTCCTGGGTGACGCCAGCATGACCTGCCTTCAGGCTAACAGCCATTAAAAACCTAGAGACTCATTCCATGCATTCCAGTTGCCTAAGTGCTGAGTCCCCTCTGGAAACTGCTTCTGTTCTTTTTGGTCAGGGTTTCTAGTTGCTGCCTGCGGGGATTCCTGAAAATAGGAGCTGACTGTGATACCCTGGAAGCAGAACTGCCGGGAGTATTATTTTGAAGACAGTAACTTCGAAGTGCTCGTTAGACATCCCAACAAAGATGTTCACTAGGCAGTTGGACATGCATGTGGGCTGCTGGAGAGAAATTATGGCGCACTCACCCAGTGGTATGCCAAGGTATACGAGTGGGTAAAATCCAGCGTGCAAATACAGGTGTGTAAGAGGAGCAGGCCCAGAAAGCAAGGTCAGTGCATGGCAGTCTTTAAAGTTCCACACCTTGAGAAAGGGTAAACAAAACTGACCAGGGAAGCATGGACACTAAAGGAAGGGGGGAGGACACCAGTGAAGTGTGGTCTTGAACTTAAAGGGAAGAAATTATTTTAAAAAAAGTAGTGGTCAGTTGCTGATGATTGGTCAAGTGAGTGGCAGATTAAAAACCAACTACTGGCCATGGCAACATGCAGGTCCCTGGGAAAGTGGACACTTGTTTTGTTCAAGTGATGGAGTCAGAACTTACTGGAATGAAGAATTGAGTCTAGGAGTCTGGAGACATGGCTCCAAGAATTTGAACATCCAAGAGAATAGAAAAGTGAGATTGAAGTTGGATGGAAATAGGAAGTAGAGCAAATTTTTGAGTTTTGACATTGGAAAAAGTTAGTCTGTGTTACAGAAGAGGGGGATGCCTGAGAAAGAATTCAGCAAGGGACAGCACAGGGTCCACACACAGGGGACAAGCAGCCTTCATCGGAACTGTGGATACCTGACCATGGTTGTTTCCGTCATCTCCTTGGGTTGACAGGTCCCACTCAATGAGCCGTGGGTTGAAGAATTGAGGAGTTCTGCCATTCATTCTCTGCCACCAGCCAGACGCTCAGAGGAGGGATAGGTGAGGAGCCGGGGTGAGACAAGAAGCGTCAGGGGAACAGAGTGGTCTGTGGCCTCTGGCATCATTCTGGGGAATTCGGAGTGTGGAAGCATCTAGAATGCAGCTGGCACACAGCAGGTGTACCCATGAAGGGCAGCACAACATAGATCCATGGGGTGTGTGCTACCTTTGGCCACTGCCTTCCCCTAATCCCTGCCAGGAGCTGGGCTCACCACCTGCTGCCCTTGACAGGCTTCATGCTGCATGTCTGATGTCCTGAGATAGGACTTGGCCCACAGAGCAGGCTGGTTCCCAGCACATCTGTTCAGCTGGTGGCCTTCAAACATGTTTTGCTGGTTTGTTGTCCTAGCTCAGTGAATGCACAAATGAGATTCACAAAAAGGTATTTCAGAAAGTGTGTGGAAAAATGAAATGAAAAGGTAAGTTTATGCTGGTGTCCAGTATTTTCAAAAGCCATGTGTAGTTCATTCAGAATTCACATTGTCCATGAACTTGAAGACCCTTTGGTCACATGATATTAAAATAGAACATTACTGAAGCAATTTGTACTTTAATTACTGGGGATGGGCTCTGATAGTTCCTTTCTTTGTTTCTTTCTTTTTAAACGCTAGTTACAGCCAAGGAAACAGGTTGCATAACCCGCTAATAGGTTCCAACCCGTCCTTCGGAAAAAACCACTCTAACAGCATAAGCCAATCAGGCTTGGCCAGTCTCATTCTCACAGGTACGGAACACGCGGCTGATGATCACAGCCAATCTATCCTCAGAGGGGAGCCAGTGCAGGCCTCCCCGCTCAGCCCCTCACTCCTGGTTCCCCTTCTGATCCGACTCTTGTACCCCACACCCCACTGTCCCCACTCAGTTCCAGTGAGAGGTCTCTGAAGTCAAACCCATTGACACAGAATCCAAGGGCGAACAGAGGCATAAGAACGACCTGGTTGGAGCACCCTTGTGACGTGCCCAGGGTCTGATTGCTGCCACAAAGGGCTGGCTGACCATCTGCTAAGGCAGTCCCATCTCTTAAAGATGATTAGGTAAATCTGTATTGCTCTGGCTTCCACTTGTTCTGTTTTTGAAAGGATTTATTTATATGAAAAGAGAAAAAGAGATGGGGGGTGGGGAGAAGTGCTTTCATCTGCTGGTTCACTTCTCAAAAGACTGCAACATCCAGAGCTGATCCAGGCCAAAGCCAGGAGCCTGGAGCTCCACGTGGCTCTCCCACATGGGAGCAGAGACCCATACACTTGGACCACGCTTCATTGCTTTCCTAGGTGCTTTAGCAGGAAGGCAAATTGGAAGTGGAGCAATGGAGCTTGAACCCTGTGCTGACATTACAGGTGGCAGCTTAGCTCATCGTGCCATAACACAAACTTCCATTTGCTAGTTTTTACAGCCAACTCAGTTTTGGTGATAGGTGTGCTGGGAACATGGCCAGGGATGTAGCAGGCACTGGATACAGACTAGCTCCCAGTGTTCTGCTGAGATGTTACAGTGGTACTCAAACCACACTCTAGGCCTTTGCTCACGCGAGGGCCTCTCAGGTCTCATGGAAAGAGCTGCATGGCCTGGGCTCTCCCGTTTCTACCCTGTCTATCCCCAGGCTGCTACCCTCCCTGTGCTTTTCCCTCTAGCTCCTCACCTCGAGGCAGGTGGGCTTCTACCCCTTGGGGTTCCTCTGCAAACTCTGGACACCAGCATTGCCCTACAGGGGATGAGGGCACGACATGGGGAGACTCCCATGGCACTGTGCAGATAGAGGCATGTGAGGCCCACAGCAGAGCAGCAGGGAAGGCAGGGCTGCCAGCTCCATGGCACAGTCTCAGTGGGCAAATCTGTAAGCTGGTTTTCTGGAACAAGTCTGACCTGCAGAAGGATTGAGAGACCACCAATATCTAATGGCTGCAACAAGAAATCTCAGCATCTCCAACAGGGAGACCAGGAAGGGTAGAGGAGCCTACGATGAGCTGGGGTGGAGCATGCACCATGTAAGGGGAAGAGCATTGACTGCGCTTAAATCAGTCATGGCTAAAGCCCTAAGCTCTATTTCTAGATCGTCCATATTTTTGAAAGAAGCCAGAAACCTTAAACTTTAAGGAACCAACTCATTTTAAAAATGCCAAAATTAGGAGCTGGCAAGTGGCACAGTGGTTTAAGGCACTGCCCACAATGTTGGCATCCCATATGAGTGAGGTTTGGGTCATGGCTGCTCCACTTCTGATCCAGCTCTCTGTTAATGTACCTGGGAAAGCAGTGCAGGATGGCTCAAAGCCTTGGGCACCCCGTTCCCTTGTGAGAGACCAGAAAGAAACTCCTGGCTTCAGACCAGCTCAGCTCCAGCTGTTATGGCCATTTGGGGAGTGAATCAGTGGATGGAAGAACTCTCTTTCAACGTATAAAGATCAACTAATTCTAATTTTTCTCATGTGAGCCCACAGTGTCCAGCATCAAGGAAAATGTGGCGATGGCAGATCTCCTTGTGGAGCTCTGCTCTGTTCCTACAGAGCTGGGAGGCCATCTGGGTGCGCCTGTGACAGCCTGCCCAAGTTTCACTCAAGTCTCCCGTCACTGCCACAGTTTATGAAACAGCTGTGCTGTCTGAGGAGTTCAAGGCATGGGGCTTGCACCTTTTCTTTTTTTTTAAGGATTTATTCATTTTATTACAGCCAGATATACACAGAGGAGGAGAGACAGAGAGGAAGATCTTCCGTCTGATGATTCACTCCCCAAGTGAGCCGCAACAGGCCGATGCGCGCCGATCCAAAGCCGGGAACCTGGAACCTCTTCCGGGTCCTCCCACGCGGGTGCAGTGTCCTAATGCATTGGGCCGTCCTCAACTGCTTTCCCAGGCCACAAGCAGGGAGCTGGATGGGAAGTGGAGCTGCTGGGATTAGAACCGGCGCCCATATGGGATCCCGGGGCGTTCAAGGTGAGGACTTTAGCCTCTAGGCCACGCCGCCGGGCCCGGGGCTTGTGTCTTGTACATGTGCTGTGAGGGCAAGTGGATGGAGTCACGGAGCCTGGGCTGGAAGACGGCTGTGGATGGAATCCAGAACTGCTCCCTGCCACCCACCGGGAGGTCATCTTCTTACTGGGAGGAGGAGGAGGCTGTGACTTTCCCTAGTCTCTGGCTCCCTGAGTGACTACTGACTTTTCAGTGACTGCTTGCTTACCTGTCTGCAGAACAGCAAACACAAAAGGCTTGTATATGCATTCAGGTGTCAAACAGGCAATGACACAGTGAAAATATGATTATTTATCGTAAGATCAATGAATCATAGACTCTGAGCAAGAAGGGGCCTTTGCCAGCTAGATGACCAAAGGAGGTAAACTGAGGCAGAGGGCAATTTGCACCTTTTCCCACTGCTTTGCTGGCTCCTCCATTAACTCAGGTAGTGCTCCCCAAGCCTTGGCACAAGGAATCGCTACTGCCCCTCATCTCTCCCACCTACTCAGCCATGAGCAACCCATCTTAGAGATAGTAGGACAGTGAAGGCAAATTGGAAAATGTGCAAAAATATAAGCTGCTAATTCTTTTGAAGATATTATCTTAATTTCAAAATATTAAGCCTCAGCTTGTGGGCAGCATGTGAACTAAAGTAAGCCACCATAAGTTTTAGTAATTCATCCCAAATTGCATCATTTAAAACCTGGCAGACCAGATGAATGCCAAGTAGTTCACGTGACCGAAACTCGGTGATACAACTGTAGATGCATATCACACGCCACTATCAGACACTGTCAGGATTGTCTGAATTGATGTGGGAACTGTAAAATGTGCAGGGTTTGAGGACTGCCTGTCACCCTGCCTGGGCCCCACCGAGCAGGTCCTGTTGTCCTCTGGTCGGATACAGTGTGTCTGACCTCAGAGCTGTGGGTAAGCAATGTGGGAGACACTGCTGGCTGCCTTCCCGTCATCACCCATGGGGTCTCTCTGCCCAGTGCTGAGATCCTAAGGGAGATCAGATGTTGATCAGCCATGTGCTCATGGCAGAAGGGACCCACCCAGGAGCTGAGTCTTGTGGGATCCGAGGCACTCATGGAAATCCCACCTCCCTTCGGGGATTGTTTGAGAGTGACCTCATGATTCAGCGCTACACAACGAGACCTGAGGGAAAGTCCAGTTCCAGGAAAGAGTTCCCCTCTGCTAAAAAGAAAAAGACATCCACAGGGCAGGGAGAAGCAACTAAGCCAACCTTGCAGTTTCTTCCTGAGTTTGGGCATTGTTGTCACTGTTATGTCAAAAGCAGATGTGACAGCAACGTTGTAACTTTGAGGGAAAGCAAATAGACTGTAGAGAACAAATATGGATCTGATGGTAACAATATGGATCTGATGGTAACAATAGAGGTACGAAGAAGGAGAATGCATTGATTGGTGGGGCATATCTAGCCACGCCTCCCAGCAAGTCAAGACCAAAGCTACTGTGACACTGGGCGCCCACACAGCCCCCTGGGTTCTGAGACTGTGACAAAAACAAACAGAGTATCAGGAGAGGGAGTGCTGGGCATACAGAGGGTGTGGAAAAGTGGGGGGCCCAGTGTCTCATGCACATTGAGGGAGCATGTGGCATATTTCTGAGCCCATAGGGCTTTCCTGGAAAACTAGGGCACTCATCAGTTCCCTTATTCCTTCTCATTTATAGCATGCACCCTTCACCTCTTCCTTATTGGACACAAAGGAGCCCAGCACAAGTGGCTGCTTTTTGGAGCATGGGATCCTGGATGGAGGGAGGACCCATTGCTGGGACTGGAAGCAGAATCAATCAAGTACAGGGTGAGGGGTCCAGGCATCATAATCCGGGGCTCATAGACCCAGACGCTGAGGAAGGGCAGGAGGTGGGGAAGGGGTCAGGTGATGGAGGGTTGGAGCCTGGAAGATGATAATCAAACCTCAGACAAATTTGGAAACGAAGCTCCACTGACGCCAGTGGGAGCGGTACAATTCTAGGTGTTAAACTGCAATCTAATTGTTGGTAGGTCAGCATATTTTTTCATTAGTGTAATAGAGTACCTGAGGCAGGCTAGTTTAAAGAAAAAAGGTTTATTTTGGCTCACTGTCCTGCAATTGCATTTGGTGCTGGCCAGTCCCAAGCTGGTGGCCACCACATGGCGGGAGGCAGGGAGCACATGTCACTGTGTATCATGTGGTCTCCTTGGCCACACAGTCACCAGGATTCGTCTGATGATGTCCTCTCATCCATATCACCTTCCAAGGGTCCCAATCCTAACTCCATGGTTGGATGGACTTGATACCCTTAAAGGCTTAATGCCATTAACGTTGGACTTTGTGGCAGAGAGGTAGGGATCAAACCGTATTCAAATCCTGGCCCACAGATTCTTACTGCGCACCTCCTGTGTGAGAGTGTGCATTGTCCACAGGATCAGTATGAGGCAGTGAACTCCGTGTCTATGCAGAGTCGGCACTGTGACCAAAGACCAACGACCAGTGCTGTTCTGAGGGTGAGGGGTACAGGTGTGTCTGGGCCTGCCTGGATGAGGGACATCCGGGAGGGTGGGGAAAGGCAAGGTGCTGTGTCAGGGGTGTAACCTGCCATTTTAAGATGAAGTAAGCGTTGTCTAGGTGGGGAAAGAGGGAGGAGGTGCCTTCTCACAGATAAGAGTGTTTGGGGTGCTTGGTAGGACCTGAGGTACAGTGAGGCCCTGGGGTACAGTGTGGGGGAAGGGCAGGAGAGGAGCTGATGGGTGAGCCCCGGGTGTCTTCCCATTAGGAACTCCTGCAGGCTGTGGTGGCTGTTGGGCAAATGCACCCCATGCCACTGAACTTCCAAGTGATGACCAGTCCCCTGGGAGAAAAGCCCACCCTGGTCACTGTGCGTGGATGACCCCAATGGCTCCTGTCACCTGAGGGAGGGAATGGGAGGAAGCCACTCTGCCGGCTCTGCTGAGCAGGTTTTCTTTGCTGTGAGCTACGCAGCAACCTGTGTCTAGACCCCAACTTTCTCGGGCAAAGGACAGGTGTGACGGACCTGCTAGGGCTTGACCTTCTCTGACTCTTCATGGGCAGAACTTCAAGCCAGCCAGGAGACAGGTAGCTGGGCAGAGGCCCCAGGGCCACCTCGAGAGCTTCCTTGGGGACCATACACATTAGATGGTGCTCAGGATGTGGGAGGGGTCAAGGGGGTCACAGGGTCCCTGGGGAGGAGGTTTGAGTGTGAGACAGACCAACACAGTGCCCTTGGCAAGGCCTGCAGGCTCAGAGACTCAGGAAGACTGAGTTTTCTAGAAGCAGGAGATTGTCTCCTCTCTCCATCTTTGAAGGGCTGTGGCCAAGTGGACAGCAGGTGTGGCTTGGTCATGAGGCCAGCAGACAATGGGGGTGGTCCTGACAGTGGGATTACGGCAACTCTGCCCAGGGAGCCACGATCCAGTTCTGTCTTCCAGGGGAATGATCTAGAGGCTGTGCAGTCTGCGTTACAGCTCGAGGGGGAAGTGGAGCCATGGAAGAGCAAACTCCCAGAAAGGCAGAGTCTAAGCTAAAGCCATTTGTTTATCGCCTCCCTCTCTCTTTTTTTTTTCTTTAGAGTTTTAAAAAATCATATAAAAATGGAAAAAAATAAATAAATGCAGGATTCTAGAAAGCAAGAAAAAACACCCCCTGCCCCTTCTAGCACATCTCCCGGACACATGCTTTCCTGGGATGAGCAGGCTAACAGTGGGAGAACTTTCCAGAGGTTATTCTCTGTGCCCGATTCAGACAGTTTGTCCAATTTAGTTTTTCTTTTCTTTATGAAAATGAGCTCTCTCTCTCCACAGACAATTTTGCCATCTGGGCCACATAATGACAGGCCCCACCAGCCACAGAAGGCCATGTCTGTCCACTTCATGGGCTCTGGGCATCCTTCAGGCTTCACAGCAGAGAGCTGGGCAGGTGGAAGGGCTACACATGTGAGCGGGACCTGTCGGTGAGCTGGCAACATGGCTGCTGCTTTGGCTGTCTCTGCTCCGCCATGTGCCCAGCTCACTGCCGAGGGCTGAGAGGAACCAGGAGGAGGTGGTGGAGCGCACCGGCATAGGGGAGGACATGGCGCTGAGCCAGTATGGGGCTAGAAGTCGGGTATGGCCTTGGGGCATCTCCAGGCACAGGATCACGTCTGTTCTTCCTGGTACAGGTTGATCCTTGTTTCCATTCATCAAACATCGTCCGCAGGAGGCCTCCATGGGCATGAAGAAGAAGAGGCCCTGCTTGGGAGGCATCTGCCCTTTCCCACAGATGTCCCAGCTGAGGGCTAACCCAGATCCCAAGCTTCCCAGGAGAGCCAGCTGCCCGCTGCTCAGAGGGGTTAGAAACAAACCCAGCACCCCGAAATACCCCAGGAAGCTTCCAGAGGAGCAACCCGTGCAGTGCTGTGGACACCTGCTTTTGTTTCACCCTCCCCTCTTCAAGGTAGGGAACGTCTGTCCTTTTAGGATCCGGGAAGAGACTCGGTGGGAGAGGGAATGACATGCCTTGGGTTGCACAGTGGGATGTGGCCAGGCCAGGTCTGGCATCAGAGATTACTGGCTTAACCTTGCTTTGTTTCCACCTGAGACAGGTGAGGGTGGGCGTGAATCTGAAGGGTGGGAAAGAACTTGCAGGAGAGGCTGAGAGGGAGGAAGGGAGGGACAGTTGGAGACACAGAGACAGGGAGGTCCCCAGACTGGGCCGGTAAGCTCAGGGGGTGTCTTCTAAAGTCAGGCCAGAAAGAAAGGTAGAGGCCTTGGGGGTCTGGGGGGTGGGGCTTGCGCCCCTTCCAGAGGTAGGTGTCATGGCAGGAGGCAGAAGACCCAAGATGAAGAGACGCAGCCGGGATGACAGAGCAGGGGAGGAAGCAGAGGGAGAGGATGTGTATGGGGTGGGTGGAGGGTGGGGCGTGGCCTCGTGCGTGTGGGCAGTGGAGTGCGGCTGCAGATACAGCACCCACATCTCCAAGGAGAGCCAGAGGCCGGCTCTGCGGTCCACGGGAGAACAAGAAGCGACACGGACACGGACAAGGTGAGAACCCCCTGCTGTTTGGCTGGGGAGAGACACGAGGGCCAGGGGCTGATGGGAAGCAGATTGGTCCTGGATTGTTGTCACAGTCCCAGCTCCGGCTGCCGTATGCTGTGAGGCCGTGTGTGTGTGCCTTGGTCAGGGCTAAGCTGGTCTTCCTGGGAGTATCAAGTTCTACAGGATATAGTCTTTCCCATGTGCCAGTGGATTTGGGAGTTTGCTAAGTCCTAGGCCCGTGTCTGTGGACCCAGATGGACACAGCCTGACCCACATCACCCCATCTCTGGGAGTCCCCATTTTCTCACCAGTCGGATCAGCCCAGAACTTTCTGCCCCACTCTCCAATCAGAACACATTGCTTCTTAGAAACTTGGCTCCCAGCCTGCCAGCTCTTAGCGGCTTTCCCTCGGGCGCCCACCCCTCACTTGCTCTGCCCTTGGCAGCTTTGGGCATAATCATGGGTTCTCTCTTCTTACTGGCAGCTTCCAGACAGTGTGCCTTTTGGGGCGTGTTTATCTTGTCTCCCCGGAGAGATGGCAAGGCATTTGAATGTAGTGTTGTGTGTGTGTCTCCCATAAAACAGCTAGAAGTGGTTTGACTCATAGAAGGCCCCAACACTCACAGCGTGTTGAATGAGAGGTGATTCCAGTCTGTCCAGGCTTGGGCTTTGTAGCTTTGAGAACAGGACCACCAAGACACACACACCCAGAGGTTGTTGGGGAGCTCAGGGGCTGGAACACATCTCTGGAAGGATCATGGTGACCACCTGGCCCTTGAGAGGCAAACAGAAGTCCCTCATGGGGCACAGGTGCCAGGGGCCCTGAGCTGAGGGGATGTGAGTGATGATCCCTTTTGCTAAAGCTGGGTCTTCAATCCTTGACTTCCCAGCTGACTTTCCCCCTTTTGGAAACAATCTTTTTTCCATGGCACAAATGCTGGACTTGGCTTGCCACTTCCGTCTCTTCTTGGTAGGAGTTTTTCCCTCTTTCTCCGCTCTTTCAAGGCAGATGCACCCACACCACGGCCTCAGTGACCGTGCCCAACTCCCAAGAAGCTGTAGCCCAGAACCTTCTGGAATTTCTGAAGCATGTGTGTCCCTGGCGGTATGACATCTCCGGAGTGTGTTCCTAAGAGCAATACCCCCTCAGTGGGTCTGGATTTCTGCTGTTCTGTCCTCCCCTCAACATTCTTCCGTGTTGGCAATCATTCCTAAGGGTGTAAGCTGCCAGCCATGCCAGTGCATGGACAAGACTCCTATGCATACCTAATTCCCACCCTTCCCCCCAACATCTTCCTGAACAGCTGCTTACCCCCTTCCCTTCTTGTTCTTGGAGGATAGTGGCTTCTCTGCTGGCTCCAGGCTTCCATTTGCTTCTCCCAACTGTCTGTGCCACCTAGATACCAGGCAGCTTTGGAAAACAAGAAGCAGGTCCTACCCCTTTCCTTCCTGCAACCCCTTTACGCGTTCCTGGTTTCCCAGTGGTTGCCAAGGCCTGGGGGGCCTCTGCCAGCCCTTCCTGCTCCAGCTTCGCTGCTGCCTGCCTTGCGTCTCCCCTGACTCTTCCTGGAGTTCCCCAAGACCTTGCTCATCACAGAGCTGGGAATCCAGGCTCAGAGAAGCCCCCCGGGTATATATTTCCCTACTGTCCTTTGACATTCTGTGGTGAAGCTGTTTAATGAACACCTTTCCCCTTGCTTAGCTGCATGTTCTGAGGGATCCCAGACCTTGCCTGGTATGTCAGAGTGGCTCCTATCTCTGGCAGGATACCTCTGGGTTTAGGTCATCAAAGCCATGTGCAGCAGGTACAGGCTGGTCACTGTGTGCTGGGCAAGATTGGAGCACATGAAGTCCAGCATCAGGGACAGAGAGAGCCTGGAGAACAGGGCTCCAGGAGGAGGTCACAGGGAAGCGGTGACCTGGCCTGGGCGACCTGGCCTTGGTGGGCCCGGAGCAGGGAGAGGGGTAGGGGCAGCCGGGAGAAAAACTGTTTTGTTTGCTGTTCTATGAGAAAGGATGAGTGTGAGCGGAAGGAGAGTCCCCGTGGTTCTTTAGACCAGCTGGGCTGTCCTTCTTCTTTAAATCACTACCGTTTATCTGGAATTTAATTCCTTTTCCTGGGACAGTTGCAAGGAGCCTTGAGGCCTTTCTGTCTTAGGGGCAGAAGCTGAGAGGGACCTGGGAGAGGAGAAAACTCACCGTCCCGGCTTTTGCAGCATGGCTGGGGTGGAGCTAGTCTCTGAGCCCCTAAGGGTGATCTCTAGCCACATGTTGTCATTTTAGAAGGCCCTAGGTTGGCTGGGCTCTGAGGTGGGTCTGCCTAGGCCCCAGGGGGCTGGAGCCAGAATGATCTGGGCTCCCTGAGTTCAAGTGGGGCAAGGGAAGGTTCCAGATCAGACAAGCTGGACTATAGCACGAAACCCGGGAGAGATAAAGAGAGGCTCCAGGCTGGGCACCTGGCAGAGGCTCACCTCATGTCTGCTGAAGCGTAGGATGCTAACCCACCTAGGCAGGTGAACACACAGGTAACCACCCACCTGAACGTACTGTGCATATGATGCAAGCAGAAAGCAGCACAACTTCCCTCACATACAAACTTCCATCCCAGTCCGTTCTTGCCCGCAGGGAAACCTCAGGCAGCCCCACTGATGTTCTGATTAATATCTAGCCCCACCGTGGGAGGTCAGAACTACAAGCTCCACCCACAGCAGATGTCTCCCTGCCCACTGCAAGCTTGGGGAGGGCCAGGCTCCGAAGGAAAGGGTGGACTGCTGTCATCTTTCTCTCCACCTCCCCTGCCCCTTGCTGGGAGATGAAGGCTGCTCCTGGGTAGAGGGCCAGGGAAACGGCATTCCTGATGTTATGCTGCTGTAGCCAGCATGAGTGCCCTCAGGGTGGCAGATCACAGAACAAGGTTCTGCCCTGGCTCCTCTTCCAGCATTCGTCTTGGCCTGTGTACTTTCTGCCATTCCCATAACCTGCCCTCACACCCTTGCTTGATCTGCCAACCCCTGGCAGGTGAAGTTCTCCCCAAGGCAGGTCTCTTTACCCAGCTACTCTCTTGCATACAACTCCTTTGCAAGGGATGGGTAAACACGAATTCCTGTGCTCCTTAAACTCCAGCCAAAGTCTTCCAAGATCTCTTCCAATCCACTGAGCCCTTCCCTTTGGTGAGACCCTGGCAGGCCATGCTGCAGTCTCCGCAGAAATGGAAGGAGATGGGGGAAAGGGTGGCAGGCCCTGGCTGACGTCACAGGCTCCCGCTGGACTTCGCGCAGCACAGTGCCCAGCACCACGGCACAGGAGCTAGTAGTGCTTGGCCTTTGGGAGGACGGCTCTACCCAGATGCCAAGACAGAACCGAAAGTATCGTCACCCTCCTATTTCAGGAACATCACAGGAGGCAGGGCGTGTGAAGCAGGTGCAGGATAGAAAGGCAAGTACAGGGACAGCACTCATTGGGAACGTGAGAGAGCCAGGTAGCAGTTGAGAAGGCCAGAGATGCTGGTAGGAGCCACGGGAAAGACACCTGGGGCCTGCAAAGGAGTGAGGGGGTCTCACTTCACCTTGTTAAGTCCTTCCGCAATGCTGGAGGGAAGGCACCAGCCCCATTTTAGAGAGGAGAAAACCCAAGCTCCCCAAGGCAAATGGCTCACACACCTCGACAGCAGAATTCATTGTCAGCCAGGGCAGCCAGCACGTCATCCTTTCTGTTCTCTTTCCTCCTTTTTTTAAAAAAAAGTCTAGTAATACAAGTAATATGGCAGTACTTTCTCTCAATTAAAAAAAAAAAAACTTAATTATAAGGCTGAACCCTGCCCCGTTTGGTCCCTGAGCCCCAGGTAGGGCAATTTGCTAGCCATTGGCGTGACATCTTAGTATCCTTATAAGCATTCGCCTCTATGTTTATTACACATGCCTACACTCCCCTGTGGATACAGCAGTCACCCAGCTTCTGTGGCTTTGTTCTTCGGTCTCTTAGTTACCCACACTCAACAGTGACCTGACAACCTTGGAGAAGAAACTCCCAAGTTTGCAGTTGTTCAGCAATCTGAGTAGTGTGATGAACTCTCGCTCTGCCCAGTCCAGGAAGGGAGACGTCCCCCTGTGCTTCAGTCCTGGCGTGCTAGTCACTTCATGGCTCGTTGGTCCCCAGTGGCTTCTTTATCAGATGGGTCATCATGGTGTTGCTATACCTGTGTGGCCTTGTTTTACTCAACAACATCCCTGAAGTGTAAGAGTGAGAATTCTACCAATTTGGAGATGCCCATGAGAAGCCAATAAATGCTTGTTGGTTTTTTCTTAGATTTATTTTTTTTTTCTATACTCATATTGATTTATTTTTTTTGTGGATTAAATTGATTTTTTTAAATATTCATTTATTCATTAATTACATTGTATTACATGACACAATTTCATAGGTACTGGGATTCCCCCCCCTCACCCCAAACCCTTCCCCCATGGTGAATTCCTTCACCTTGATGCATAACTACGGCTCAAGTTCCGTTGAGATTCCCTAATTAAAAGCTCACACCATACAGAGTCCAGCATCCCACTTGTCCAGTTCAAGTTCAAAAGCCTCTTAGGGAGGCCCTCTCAGGTTTGAAGGCAGAGCCAGCAGAGCGTCACCTCCATCAATTAGAAGCTCCAACATATCATCAGCAACAGTCCAGGTATGATGAGGCTGGTGCAGAGTCCACTCATTGACATAGTCCATCTTAGAGTTTCCCATTGTCCAGTTTTCCGCTGGAAGCATATAGCTGAGGTGGTTGATTGATCTACTCCATTTTCCATGTTTTCTTGGTTAATGCTTTGATTCCTCTATTTTATTCAGGGGAATCCCCTAAGAAACTTTGAGGCAATTCCCAGTCCAGGCTCCTACATGTACTACTAGTAAGCACAGTGCCTGCCACCGTCCATCACTCCGATCAGCTGGTGGTTTTAACCCCTTGGTTGGTTCTATTCTGAGCCCCGACCTCCATTGGAACCAATGAGTATTGCAGCTCTCCCGGCTCTGCCCATCACACTCTCGTCCCTCACCTAAACCAGTGGGAGGTGTGCTGGTGTGCCGATTGCCAATATCAGTTCACTCAAAAGGCAAAATTCCGGGCTTGTCTAGCAGGATACCCCATTACCTGATAGGATGAGGGATCAGCAGATGGGTCACAGAAGGCAGGACTATGACATTGACTGGCATTCGAGAACCATACTCGGGGCCAGAATGTGTGAGGCATGCGTAGACCAATCCCCTGGAAACTCTGACCCCATTGGACGGTTTAGATGGGCCGGTGGAGTCTATGCAGGAGGCATGACAGTCTATGGGTCGCGCTGGGCTGACCCAGAGCAACCTCTGGCATACTTAACACTGGCTGGCAACAGGCCTGGTTGGGGAGCGTGGGGGAGGCCTTGGCTGCGTGGAGCCTACCACTAAGGGGCACAGGAACTGGAAGTGGGCTGAGTTCTGGTCGGGTCACAGTTGTAATCCCTTGGCACAAATATAGATTTATTTTTATTTTAATTGGAAAGTCAGATATACAGAGAAGAGGAGAGACACAGAAATATCTCCCATCCAAAGATTCATTCCCCAAGTGACTGCAATGGCTGGTGCTGCGCCGATCTGAAGCCAGGAGCCAGAAACTTCCTCCAGGTCTCCCACGTGGGTGTAGGGTCCCAAGACTTTAGGACGTCCTTGACTGCTTTCCCAGGCCACAAGCAGGGAGCTGGATGGGAAGCGGGGCTGCCAGGACACAAACCAGCACCCATATGGGATCCTGGAAGTTGCAAGGCGAGGACTCTAGCCTATAGGCTACTGCACTGGGCCCAAAATGCTTCTTTTAAGTGAATAGATAAAAGTTCTTGACTTTCAAAGAAAAGAAAAAATTTATTTGCTGAGCTTCCTGAGACACACTTTCTGTGAAAATGAGGAAGGGAAATAAATGTATGTTTGTTTTGCTATCACCTCTTAACCTATTAATGCAGTAGCTCTGCTTTAGTATTGGTTATTCTTGTTCATTTCTTGCTGTACCTAGTTTATAAAGGATGCTTTATTATGAGTACATATGTTTAGGGACAAGCCTAACATTTGTAGGCTTTGGTGCTTTCCATAGTTAGTTTTAGGCATCCACTGGAGGTCTTGCAACATCCCCCCTCCTTGGCTAAGAGAGGACTACATGCAGAAGCAGTTTCCTACAAGAAAAAATATGTAGTATTTTATCGGCTTAAAAAAAAAAAAAAAAAGAGGCCTGGTGCAGTGGCCTAGAGGCTAAAGTCCTCACCTTGAACTCGCCGGGATCCCATATGGGCTCCGGACCGAAGATATTTCTCTCTGTCTCTCCTCCTCTCTGTATATATCTGACACTGCAATAAAAATAAATAAATCTTTAAAAAAATCTCGCTACACATACCTTCCTTCCTTCAACATTATACTGAAAAGCATTGCTACTAGATATAAATCCACTGCATTCCTTTTTATTACTATATAGTTTTCCACATACTTACTTAGTCATTCCTCATGGGTGAACAATTAAACGATTTCCAAAATTTTGAACAATAAACACATTTTTAAGAAGAACTGGAATGTGGTAGGATTCTATGCTGGCAAGTGTTGGTGTAGAAGTGGGGCTCAGCTGAGACTAAGCTGGGAGGGAGAAGGGGCCAAGGTCAGGAGGCGGAGCAGGTGGGAGGGAGAAGGGGCCAAGGTCAGGAGGCGGAGCAGGTGGGAGGGAGAAGGGGCCGAGGTCAGGAGGCGGGGGAGCTGGGAGGGAGACAGGGTCAAGGTGGGGGGAGGGCAGCTTGGAGGGAGACAGGGTCAAGGTCAGGAGACAGGGCAGCTGGGAGTGAGACAGGGTCAAGGTCAGGAGGCGTGGCAGCTTCCACAAGGGCAGGCAGGAGGAGTCCTGGTCGAGGAGGTCTGTGTGGATGTTGGATCACTCTTGCCTGTTTTCTTTGAAGTAGAAGTAGTTGTGATGTCAGCAGTTCTCAACCAAGGTGCTCATCTGAGTCAGTGTGGGGGCTCTGAATAAACAAAAAATCACCATGTCCACCATAATCAGTATCTGGGCCCCACCCCTCGAGATTCTGATTCCGTGGGTCTGGGGTGGGGCCTCTTCCACCAGTAACTTTTGAAAGCATCCCAGGCAATGTTAGTGTGGCCTGTTGTAGGCTAGGAGTTTTCACTCTGTGCATACAACCCCGCTGTGGACGTTCTTACATTGCACTTTCTGATTAACGAGACCCTGAAGTTCTACTCTCAGGATGTTCTGAGAACCCACATTTCTAACAAGCTGCCAGTATTACTTCCCCCAGCACATATTTTGGGTAGAAGACTAGATCCTGTAAGCTCTCTTTAACTTCCTTGTGGGCATCCTGTTTCCATGCTGGCTGCAACCAACTAGTGCTAGGCAGGGAGTTTTATAGGTAGAGTCTGTCCGAAGACTCAGGTGCAAGAAGGATGATTCTCTATGGCAGTGTGGGGTAGCTGGGGAGGCACAGGACTTTGGCCCTGGTCATGGTGCCTCAAGAGCAGAAGAAGTCAGTGGTAGTAGACTGGCAGGGCTGGTGAGGGCCAGCCTCTAAAGAAGTGGTACATTTGACTCACCATGGTATAAGCAGTAGGTGACCTGGGCACTAAGAGAAGTTGGCAGATTTTACTTAGGCCAGTTGAGCTGAGCAGCAGCGAATGCCAAGTGGACAACTGTTACTTGGGAACAGACCCTTCTCTGGGCAGACTCATCAGCTAGGAGGAAGGGAGTTTCCTCAAGGAAACCAGGTGGCACAAACTTAGTCTTATTTCTGGGGTCCTTTCTGTTGACAGTATCTATAGGCACCTTTACCAATGGGGTGTGGATTAGAATTAGCATCAGCATGTGATATTATGCAAAGCCAGACATTTGTTTTGAATTTCACATCAGAATCAACATAGCAACATCCTGGCCAAGTGTTCCTTTAGATGTGGCGGCTCGGGCAGCAGGCTCTCTCCCACTCTGTTTCTTGCTTGCAAACCAGATCTCCATTTTCCAAATGCAATGGGAGGGCATCTGTTGGATCACTGTTGAAAATGAGTCCTGCATCGTACTGGAAGGTAATGTTTGTCCCTAAAATGTCCTATTGATTCATCTTTTCTCTGTCTACAGAAGCTCCAGTTAGGTCTCAGAAATTCATATTAACTTTTGACTAGGTTTTGGTTGATCTTGGACTGCTTTGTTCTACATTATCTGTTAATATGTTACCATCCGGTGTTCCTGCCAGTGTGTGGTTTAGCAGGGAAAAATCTGGCTAGCCCAAATGATGGGCTCTTGGGAGATTCTGAATTTCAGAGGTAGACGTTTTGTGGGGGTCATGTTTGATGAAGTATAATTCTTGCACCAGGATTTAAACTCCATGGTGGAAGGTTTGTATCATTCTCAAAGACGATGGGGTTTTACAATATTGTGACACTGGCACGATACAGGAAATATGGTCCTGTCATCATGATTTTAAGTGTACAGTTCATTGGGGTTACATACATTCTCGGTGTCGTATTGTCCTCAACCACCTCCACAATTGTTGTCATCTTGTAAAACTGACATTGTAGTTGCTAAACAACAACTCACATTCCTTCCACCCTCCAGCAGCCCTCAGCAACAAAATTCTACTTTCTCTGTCTGATTTCGACTACTCTAGGTGCCTCAGGTAAATGGAATTACACAATATTTGCCGTTTTATGACTGACTCACTTCACTTACTGTAATCTCTTAAGTTTCCTTCATATTGTGGCCTATGTCAGAATTAGCTTCCCTTTCAAGACTGAATAATATTCCTTTGTACTCTCATACCATATTTTCTTATCCATTCATCCATCAAACGTCACTTAAGATTCCTCTACCTTTCAGATATTGTGAGCAATGCTGCCGTGGCCTTAGGGATGCAAATTTCTCTTTGAGACCCGGGTTTTGATGCTTTGGGGTATGCATTCAAAAGTAGAATTGCTTGCTCACATGATAATTCTGTTTTTAACTTTTTGTGAAATCACCATGATGGTTTTATTTTTCTTTTTAAAAACAGTTTATTTTTGTGGGAAAGACAGATTTACAAAGAGAAGGAGAGGCAGAGAGAAGGATCTTCCCTCTGCTGGCCTCAAATGGTCACGATGGCCAGAGCTAAGCCAATCTGAAGCCAGGAGCCAGGAGCCTCTTCTGGGTCTCCCATTCAGGTGCAGGGTCCTGAGGTTTTGGGCTATCCTCGACTGCTTTCCCAGGCCACAAGCAGTGAGCTGGATGGGAAGTGGAGAAGCCAGGACACAAACTGGTGCCTATATGGGATCCTGTGACTTGCAAGGCGAGGATTTAGCCAGTTGAGCCACTGCACTGGGCCCCCCAATGATGTTTTCTGATACCTGTATAATTTTACATTCCTACCAAGCCAGAACAAGGGTTCCAATTTCTTCATATTTTCTCCCACATTTGTCATTCTCTGTTTGTGATAGCAGCCATTCTGACATGAGATTGTCTTATTACAACTTGATTTTTAGTTCCCTAATAATTCATGATGTTGAGTTTCTTTGTACATGCCCTATTGGCATTTGCATATTTTCTTTGGAAGAATGTTCACGTCTTTGCCCATCTTTGAATTGCGTTGTTTATTTTTGTTTCTTGTTCTTGAGGTTTAGAAATCAATCCATTATCAGATACATGATTTGCAAATGTTTTTATTCTATTGATTGTGTTTTTTGATACAGAAACTTTTTAAATGTTCATGAACTCTGTGTATTATTCCATTTTGTGCTGTTAGAACAAATATTCAAAAGAAAATATTTAGAAAGGAAGATTTATTTTGGCTTACAGTTTTGGAGGTTCACAGTTTAAGATTAGACAGTGCCATTATTTTGATGTCTGAAGAGGAAGGTGAATGGTGAAATGCTTGCAAAGGGAGAATCAGGTGTTGGACCAGGAAAAGAAGAGGCAAGGGGTATCCTGGCTTATCTGTATTTATGTGGTCTCTTCTTCTAAAGCCGTGATTGTGGGGGCTCTACCCAACCACTGTTACTTCCCCAAGTGCCCACCTGTGGATGTCATATTTGGGAAAGTTTCAACTCCTAATTCATCAACCTACGACTTAGGAGTTTATCACGCCAAGCAGTAGCAATCGGTGTGTCTTTGTCTTGTTGTTTTTGCTCGTACTTTTGGTGTCATGACCAAGGAACAACAGTCAAATGCAATATCATCAAACTTTTACCTTGCTCTTTCTTCTAAAACTTTTAGAATTTTCAGTCTTACATTTGGGCTTTTGATTTATTTCATGTCCCTTTTTGTTAATGGTAATTAGGGAAGGGTCCATCATAACTCTTATTGGTGCAGGTTCCCAGCATCAGTTGATCTTCCTTCACCATGTAGAATTGGCTTGACACCTTTACGTACGTGAGGGTTTGTTTCTGAATTCTCTACTCCACTGGACTATATGTCTATTTGTATATCAGGAAGTAATTTTAGATTTAGATTTACATTTAGAATTGATAGTGTACCCATCTCAAACATGTTGCTCATTGGGCCTCAGGAATTTAATTTTGTCCTTAGAGTCGGTCTAGGAACTTAAATGTTCCTTCAAAGCATCCATTGAAGGCCTAATCATCCTTGTTGAAGAGTATAGGGGACCGGTGAGTTATAGTGGGAATGGGAATACCTTCCCATCCCATCTGTGTGGCCCATACAAATAGCCAATGTCCAGGACCCAGGCCTGCATCCTATGTTATAGTCCATCTAATGACAAGATCACACTTTAGGACACAGGACAAAAGGGATAGGACATAGGACAGATGTCATTCAATTGCCAAAGACATACAGATACCATGATTTGAAACAGAAATGTCCAGGTTGAACGAGTATATAAAATAGTCAGAGACTTGAGGCAAAGAGAGTGGGGGTTGAGGCCACAAACAGATATTTATGCTGACCTTGGCAGATTTTCTATGAGCAGAGAGCTTCAAAGGCCCCGATGTTCTGCACGCCTGGTCAGTAGCAGAGTCCCAGTGGCAAGCAGGTCAGGCCAGATTGGATCAAAAATAAAACTAAACCTAGGACAGAATTAGTGGAAAGGTTATAAATCCATAGCTCATAGGGAACCACCTGCCTGTCTTGCTTCAGCAGGGATTAAAAATTGTCTGAGTTTGGCCTACATTCAGAACTCTACTAACAACAGCTGTTGGTGTGGATGTGGGAAGAAAGGGACCCTCCTTCATTGTTGGTGGGAGTGCAAGCTACTGCAGTCACTATGGAAGTCAGTATGGAGAGTGCTAAGAGAATTAAAAATTGATCTGCCATATGACCCAGCTATCCCACTTCTGGGAATACATCCAAAGGAAATGAAATCTGCATATGAGACAGGGATCTGCAATCCTATGTTTATAGCAACACTATCTACAACAGCAAAGACATGGAATCAACCCAGATGCTTGCCAAAAGAGGAGTGGATAAAGAAACTGTGGTACTTCTACTCCATGGAATACCACTCAGCCTTTAAAAAGAATGAAATTCTACCATTTGTAACCAATTGGTCCCAACTAGACACGATGATGCTCAGTGAAGTAAGTCAATCTCAAAAGGACAGATATCACATGTTCTCTCTGATATATGGCAACCTTCATGCAAAATACAAGTCCAATAACCCTTTCAATACTAATTTTTACTATATCTCATGGGTTTTGATATTTTTGTTTTTATTTTATTTCAATTAAGTTTTTGCTTTTCTTATTGATTTTGTCACTGACTCATAGGTCACATGGCAGCATCATTTGCTTCAAGGTTTTTTATTTTCTGTTTCATTTCTTCAGTGACACATTGGTTATTCATGCTGTAAATTTAACTTGATGTTGTAAATTTTCTATTTTTCTTCCTATTGTTGATTTTGCTTTATGGCTTTTCATGTAAGGGGATGTATAGTAACTGTGTAGTACAGACTATCATATCCAGATATGAAGATACAACACAGTATGCATCTCTACTTCCAAATAAAAAATGAACTCCCAATGAAATTATTACATATATCTTGACAATAGGATGCTGGACTCTCGGCCATTGTCCATGCCTGCAATGTCAGGATACACTTAAATAGCAGAATGATGGACTTAGGACTGTTTGTGAAGGACTATACTATTATAATGATATGGGGGAAATTAGTGGGGGCAGGGAAGTAAGGGGGTAAGGAAGGAAGAAAGGGACATCCCAGAACCTATGAACTGTATCATAAAATAATAAAATAAATAAATTTTAAAAACTGTTGAAAAGGGCAGAGGGGGAAAAAAGAAAATGTGAGGACAGTCTCTGACTGGTAAGCTTGTGTTAGGGTAGGGATGTTGGAAGTGGACGAGACTTGTGCATTGTCCTGATCGGTTTACCATTCATATTCCACATGGCTAGAACATTCTTCTGGTTTTTCATGTATGTATGTATGTATGTATGCATTTTGTTTTCCTTGTTTTTAAAAAGACTGTTTTGGGCTTGGTGCAATGGCTCAGTGGCTAAATCCTCACCTTGTGGGCACCAGAATCCCATATGGGCACCGGTTCATGTCCTGGATGCTTTGCTTTCCACCAAGCACCCTGTTTGTGGCCTGGGAAAGCAGTCGAGCACGGCCTAAAACCTTCCTACTCTGTGCTCACATGGGAGACCCAGAGGAGGCTTCTGGTTCCTGGCTTTGGATCAGCTCAGATCTGGTCATTGTGGGCATTTAGGGAGTATACCAGTGGATGGAAGATATTTCTGTTAAAAAAAAAAAGAAAACAAAACCCTAGAAGTACTATTTTAAGAGTTGTTTTAAAAGAGAAAATACTTTTATTGTCTTTAAGAATTTATTTATTTGGGGCCTGGTGCAGTAGCTTAGTGGCTAAAGTCCTCACCTTGAATGCTCCGGGATCCCATATGGGCACCGGTTCTAATTCTGGCCACCCAGCTTCCAATCCAGCTCCCTGCTTGTGGCTTGGGAAAGCAGTGGAGGCAGCCTGTGTGGGGGATCCGGAAGAGCTTCTGGGCTCCTGGTTTTGGATTGGTGCAGCTCCGGCCACTGAGGCCAGTTGGGGAGTGAATCATCGGACAGAAGATCTTTCTGTCTATCCTCCTCTCTGTATATCTGACTTTCCAACAAAAATAAAATAAATCTTTTTAAAAAAGGAATCTATTTGGAAGGCAGGGTTGCAAAGAGGAAGAGTAAGCAAGAGAAAGAGCAGTTTCTTCTGGTTCACTCCGCAAATGGCCAAAATGGCTGGTTTAGTCCAGGTTGAAGTTGGACTTAATGTGGGTCTCCCACATGGCTTCAGGGGCCCACAAACTTGGGCCATCTTCCGCTGCTGCCCCAGGTGCATTAGGAAGAGGCTGCATCAGAAGTGAAGCCGCCCCCTGCTAATGCACCTGCTAATGCTGACGGAACCGGTGTTTGTATGGGACTGCAGGGAGAGTTGGCAAGGATGGTTCCTGGCTCTGGATACACCTGTCGCTGCCACTTCCAATGGGGCCACAGGTGTGTGAGGGAAGGCCATCACTCACCTCGTGACTCCTTGGATCCAGGGTGCCTGTGAAACATGAAAGTGGGGGAAGCTGAGTCAGCGAGTGAGTTTATGGAGTTTGAAGCTCAGAGGAGAGGCCAAATGGAAGCAGACATGTTGGGTTGGTGGAGGGGACTGATGAAAGGGCGTATGAGAGACAGAGAGAAAGAGGGGTGGCTGGGCCAGAGTCTTGGAAAACTGCAGCAGCAGGGGAAGAGTTAGTGGAGGAAGCTGAGATGGAATGGCCAGAAAGAGAAGATGGGGTCCTAGGACAGAGGGAGAGACCAGCTGAGAGGAGGGCTAAGGACCTCACTGCCCTTGGTACTGAGCCTAGTATTGATCTTAGAGCGATTCTGGTGGAGTGCTGGAAGCAGAAGCCACGTTGACGGCAGGTGATGGGAGGAGGCCAGTTGGTTGGGTGGCGAACCTGCAGGACAATTGATATAGAAATCCAGGTGGGAGGGGGGATGCCCCAGAGGCAAAAGCCTGGATCTCAACTGGACGTGGCCCGTGTGTGGCACTGTCTCAGAGGCAAGGCAGGCAGTGAGCGAGAGGCTGGCGCCTGTGCCTGCAGAAAGCAAGCTGAGATGTCAGCTGCTGCTGTGTGTTTCTGGCCCCATCTTCTCTTCAGCAGGTCCCCGGGATGCTGACAAAGGGATCAAGCCATGGCCTCGTGAGTGAGGGCTGGGTGAGGAGTGGAAAAGCCAGAGTGATGAAGCCGCAGCGGTCCCTGCCATGTGGATGGCAAATCTCTGGGTTCTAAGGCAGTTGGTGGTTCAGGAATGTAGTGGGAACACAGGCTCAGATGAGAATGAGCAACTATACAGTTCTCTAGGGCTAACCTTGCAGCTGCAAAGAAGAAAGGGATGGGATCCAGTAGCAGGGCCTGCAGGCCAAGGGAGCTTGGCTGTGCCCCCACTTCCCTGCACCATGGAGCCCATTGAGACGTTCTTCCCAGGGAGTGTGGCAAGCAGTTCAGTGCTGTTCCTATTCTGAGATTTTCCAAAGGTTGGAGCTCCGTGCAGATCTGTCTGCCTGGCCTCCAGGGTGGGGCAGCTCTGCCATCATACCCTGGGGATAGAAGGCCAACCTGACCTCCACCTTCTCCCTACTCACTGTCACACCTCAGCCCTCCCACCTGCTGCACCATCAAAGGTCAACAGTGGGCTTTGCAAGGAAGCTGGCAGCGCAAACAAATTTGCACATCATCACCAAGGTTAGTAACACCCACATTGCCAGTGGGGTGGCTGGTGGCGTTGGCCCTGGTGCCATGCTGGTGACATCACACCATAGAAATCCCCTACCTCATAGCCAAAGGCCCAGAGGCTGCACTCGGGAGCGGCCATGCACTGTGGGCAGAAAGGACATTCCTACAGGTAAGCTGCCCCCAGAGAGGGGGCAGGGCTAGAGAGCTGCTCCCCCTCCTCCTGGCCACACTCAGGTGCTTTCTTGGACAGATGCCCTTGTCATCAGGATGGGGTGCTTGGGGCTGTGGCAGCCAGTGAGCAGGACATCCTGGTGTGTTCTGAATGTGTGAGCTCCCCAGTTAGGGGCTGGGGCCCCTGGTTATGCCCATTGGGTTGGAAAGACAGCTCCTGGCTCCCCCTGACAGAGAGTTGAGTAGAGGCAGGATGAGTTGCCAAGCCATAGCACCTGCTGGGTCATTTCACATCCCTCCTCTCCTGGAGCTCTCCTTAGGCCTTGGGCGAGCCACAGATCAGGGAATTTCAGCTCTGAAATGTCCAGGGAGGAGTTTCTATATGCAGGGCCCATCTCCAAGGATGGACGTGGGGTGGGTGCTAGGTATACACGGGTTTCTACCAGCATGGGGTCAACGCTCGTCTCCAGAACTTGAACTCAGCCTCCTCTGGGGCATGATGAAGCAAGAGCTCTACCTTAGTATCCAGGCAACTCGGGGCAAGTGACTGAGTTTTCAGTTTCTTTTCTGCAAAACCAGGTTAAAAATACTGTGGCTAAAAGTGGCCATGGTGATTTGGTCCCACGTGGTGAGTGACAAAGAGCACTGGACTTGAGTAAGGGAGTTCAAAGGCGGGTCAGGCCCTTAGCACAGATGGGCCCTGCCTTGCTCTTTGCCTCAATGTCCTTGGAACAGTGGGGGCAGGAAGCACGAGGACTGATCAGCTGACTGCATGAGCCAAGGGCTGCTTCAGAGTAGGGACTCCCCGTCAGAACACAGTTGAAGGCCTTCTCACTAGGCACACAGCTTTGAGTCATGCTGGGGAGAAAGGAGTGGATGTGGGGCCAGAACTTCTTTTAAACTTACCAGTCCAGTGACCTTATAGAGACTTCTAACTTTGTGAAGCATGTAGCTAAATAAACATGGTTAGCAAGAAGACATGTGGCTCCTAGCAGGTGCTCAATGAATGCTACCTAAACTTGATTTAGGATGAAGGTGGGCCACAGGGGGTACTTTCAGGACCACCAGGAGGAAGTGAAGGGTCTTCAAAGTCTCCAGCTGAGCATCTCAGCTGAGCGTTTCCTGTCTGCCCTCCATGTGTACAAAGATCCCCATCTTCCATGTGCCGTAGGACAGGTTGGAAAGCACAGTTGGATGGAATTGCCAGCCAGGAACAGCAGTGCCCCCGAATGTCTGATGGCTCTCCTGGTGTTGAGGTTGGTGGAGGGGCCGGAGAGAGAAATGGCCCACCAGGCAGAGAGGTCATGTGATCAAAGGACCCCATGCCCTTTCTACCCATAAATGGTGGTCCTCTGACCCAGAGGCTGATGCCAGTGGGGGACATCCTGTGTGCAAAAAGTGAGGGGCTTATCTCACCCCCTCCCCGGCCACCATGAACCTGCTGTTTCTGTTCACTCAGTGTATGAAGGAGAGTTGGAGGAGAGCAGGCATGAGCAAGAGGAGAGGACTGCAGGCAGGGGTTGGTGTCATGGAGCATCTGGAGCTTCGGCCCATACATGCAGGTGCCTGCCCCGTCGCCCCTCTGAACGCTGAGAGATGAGCCCCCACATCTCACCCCACATATTCCCAGTGTTGTAGGGTTTTTCAACCCCGAATACTGCAGCAACCTCAATTCTTGTCTCGCAGGAAAGAAGAATTTTCATGCGGACACAGTTTAGTTTTAAAGTAAGATTTATTAGAAAAGCTAAGAAAGGAGACTCCCGCCCTAGTGATGGGAGGGGATTCTAAGATAGAAAAGACCCTTACCCCCTGCCATAGTGGCAGGAGGAAAAGTAAAAAGACCCTAGTCCACTGCCATAGTGGCAGGAGGAAAAGCAAAAAGAGAGACCCATATTAATGGTGGGGAAAGCATCTTTTAAAGGTTCCCCTCAAAGATGGTTTTCCATAAACAAAGAAAATTCCTGGTTTCCATGGTACCTGGCCTTGGGACAAAAGGCCAGAAAGGTGTCACTTCCTTGGTCCCTTTCTAATGATAAAGAGGCCAGTCTGAAGCCCTCCCCCTTGACAATGGTTGGAGACAGAAATGGGCGGAGGCTTCAGGTGGGGAATAGATATGCTAATGTCACCCTTGTCTCCTGGGGAAGCATTCCTGATAAGATATGCACTTGTCTTGGGAGAGACTGCTCTGGTGAATCCAAGACATGGTGGGGAAAATACCCTTTATATTTGAGAAGAAAAATGACTTGGGGACCCAGAATACCCTAACTGCCTACTACCCCATCTAACTCCTCTCACACCAGGGGCTTCCCATTCAGCAGTCAATTGCATGTCCTGGTACAGGGCTGTGTCCAGTGGGCTTTGGCTTGCCTTTGCCAGCAGAGAGGGAGCCCTCCTGGTCCCTCAGTGCTGAGTGCCCAGTGAGTTCCAGAGATCTCTGCCTCCCTGGAAGAGTAACTCTCAATCTACTAGTGAACTTGAACAAGGACCAATGCTCAAGCCCCACCCTAGAGCACTTAAATCAGAATCCTGGAGGATAAAGTGTGTTTTGTGAAAAACTCTCAGATGGTTCCCATGTGCAGCCTGGGTGGAGAACCAGCTCAGGAGAGAATGACAGTGTGATCCTGAGCAAGGCTGTGAGCCCATTGTCCCATCTCCCACCTTGCGTCAGGACATGGGACGCCCTTAGCTTAATCTCAAGCACGGCTCGTGCTCTTCTAGTGTTTTCTATTCTCTTCTGTTAAGTTGAGTTTCTCATAACAGTCCTGGTCTCTGTTTATTCTGACTTCCATGCACTACTTCCTTCATCTGATGTTGAATGACTGCCTGTGCTGGCTCGCTGCTGGGGCTCTGGCAATGGACAAAGCAGGCCATGGAGTAAACGTAACTCTACCGGGACGTGCCTGTCAGTATTTCACTTAAGTGATAAGATGTTGATGTTTGTAAAGTGTATTTTCCCCTTAGAAATTACATTTATGGGCTCTTGTTCGTGTTGTCTCTTGCTTCTTTGCCGGAGTCCAGCTCCGGCCGAGGTTCGGAACTCGCGAAGGGTGCGAGGATGAGGCGCGGAAAGAAAGAGAAGGACCACTAGGATTCCATGATGATTGTGGACTCAGCAATAATGCCGTCCGCTTTATTTAAGCAGAATCAGTCAAACTCTGGCTCAGACTTTCTACGTCATGGTCAAGTGGGTGTTACTAAGGCCAATTCTGCTGTTTGTTTCACCTAAGGCAGGATGTTATCCATGCTGGCGCCTATCAATCAGTAACACATTCCTACTACAATCCTCATTCTACAACTAGTCTTGAATCAGCTAAGGGAGGAAATGTAACACAGGAGGCAGGACCCAAAGATCAAAGAAAGAGGGAAAGAATGGGTTTCCCCTATACCTGGAGACTAGCACCCTATGATTAGCATATCAGTGGGGGTAGCTGTAGCAGCAGTAGTGAGAAACCTTTTGGCTAAAAGCTATATCAGCAACATTAGCTTTCAAGCTCGCATTGATACTATACGTTAACTGTTAACTCCGCAGAGGCAGACAATGCCTAAATAAATTTTTTTTTTCAAAGATTTTATTATTATTGGAAAGGCGGATATACAGACAGAGGAGGAGAGACAGAGAGGAAGATCTTCCATCTGATGTTTCACTCCCCAAGTGAGCCGCAACGGGCTGGTACGCGCCGATCCGAAGCTGGGAACCAGGAACCTCCTCCGGGTCTCCCATGCCGGTGCAGGGTCCCAAAGCTTTGGGCCGTCCTCGACCGCTTTCCCAGGCCACAAGCAGGGAGCTGGATGGCAAGTGGAGCTGCCGGGACCAGAACTGGCGCCCATATGGGATCCCGGGGCTTCCAAGGCAAGGACTTTAGCTGCTAGGCCACGCCGCCGGGCCCAATGCCTAAATAAATTACAGAAATCTCGGTGGGATAGTCCGGTGTCCATGCAAAGGAAGGCGGAGCTGCATTCAGGTGATCTAGAGATATTCCCGCTGGAGCCCTGCTGCACAGCAGGAGGTTCCTTGTGGCCCTGCCAGCAATGGAACAATACTCTATACCTTCCTGTCTCCCACATCCATCACACGGACCCCAGCACTTCTTCACTGCTTAGTCAGGCTCTTAGTGTCTTCAGTGTCCTGGTTTTTACATGAAGTCTCTGTCCCAGGGAGCTAAGGCAGCCCATGACTTGTACTTTGCATGATTTGCCCCCATACGTGCCCAGGTCTGGAATTGGAAATCCAGTGGTGATAGCTCTGGCAGCTGGATGACATGCCAGGCTGTGGAGAGCACAGGCTGGATGAGTCTAGTTGCCTCTGTGCCCCAGAGGGAGCACTCAACCAAAGGCATGGAAATTTGCTGAGCCAATGGTCAGTGCAGCACATAGAAGCTGCGGGGGTGGGGGGGGAGCAGGAAGGAAAAGGCCCAGCCAGCCCTTCCCACAGGAAGCCTATCAGGAACAGTGGACTGTTTACCTGCAGAGCAATAATAGGTAGGGGCTAGCAGGTACTTGGGAGAAGCTGAAAGTTAGAGCAAGCTGTTCCTGGGGTGCTGCTGACACCAATGCAGATGGTTCTGAGAAAGGTAGTCCTCTGGCTCCACCCCTCCCACAGTGCTGGCACATACCCACTCTGCCGTGAAATCAGTACCAATAGGCACCTGCTCAGGTGACAGGTTACTGGTGCGTACTTCCCGTTGCATTGTCAGAGTCCATCCAGGTGCCTGGGATTGGCTTTTGCTTGTGGAAAGAAGAGGGTGACTCGACTTACTCCTTGCTCACGAACATCAAACAGCTTGGCTTGGCTTACTCTTCTTCCCAGGGCATTGCTTTTAGCTAGTTCCCTAGAGCAAGGGACTCCGTTTTAGCTGTATCTCTAACCAGAAGAAAAAACAAATCCTTGTTGTATATTTCTCAAAGTGTAGGGGTTTCTTTGTGGATTTGCTATTCTCTCCAGTAGTAATTTTTAATTAAAAAAATCATTTATATTTGAAAGGCAGAGAAACAGACCTAGAAAAAGAGAGAAATCTTCCACCTGCTGGTTCACTTCTCATATGTTCTAATAGAGAAAATTGGGCCAGGCTGAAGCTAGCAGCCCAGCATTCCATCTAGGTCTCCAGTGTGGGTGGCAGGGACCCAAGTCCTTGAGCCGCCCGCCACCTGCTGCCTCCCAGGGTAAGCAGTGGCAGGAAGCTGGAATGAGAAGTAGAGCCAGAACTCAAATTCAGTTACTCATATATGGGATGCAGGAGTTCCAAGCTGCATCTTACCCATAGCACTAAATGCCTGTCCCTCCATGTTTTCTCAACTGTGCCACATTAATAAATACATATCAAATTACTGCACATAGCCGCAACACGATTCCAGCACATCAGTCACATGCAGGACAGTCTTTCTTCATGCTTAATGTCACCAGCCTCTGCAGACCTCCCCTGGTCTCCCCGGGTTGGGGTGGGATTAGTACCTTATTGGTACCTTACAAGATTCATCAGTGGCTCAAAGAAGACAGCCATTGTCTATCACAATTGGATTATTACTACTGTAGGAATAACAAAAAGCATAGGAATAACAAAAAGCATAAGAACTACAGCCCAGAAACTGGGAAGACTATGAGGTATGAAGGTTGTGAATATTGGGGAAGCTCTTTTCTCCATTACAAATTTAGCACATGTTAATCCTTTAAAAAAAAGCGTTCAAAGGATTTGAGAAGGAAAGGAAGAAGAAGGTAGCCTTGGAAAGGGAATGATTAGCCCATGCTGGGGAAAGGAACAACAACAAAACCTGGTTTGCTCATACCAGAAAGGAATGGAGGGCACATGTGAATTTATATGCGTTAGTCAGAGTGCTTTAGAGCACATGAACCCATGGCCCGAGGCTTGGTCTAGCACCCCCTTGTGGACTCTCGGACAAGAGCAAATGCTCAGCCTTTTCAGCCACGGAGATGCTTTGTGACCAACACAAAGATAAGACTTTATGGTTCTAAGCCTTTCCCAAAAGGAGCACCTGCTCATTTTTTTTTTTAAAGATTTATTCATTTTATTACAGCCAGATATACACAGAGGAGGAGAGACAGAGAGGAAGATCTTCCATCTGATGATTCACTCCCCAGGCGAGCCGCAACGTGCCGATGCGCGCTGATCCAAAGCCGGGAACCTGGAGCTTCCTCCGGGTCTCCCACGCGGGTGCAGTGTCCAAATGCACTGGGCCGTCCTCGACTGCTTTCCCAGGCCACAGGCAGGGAGCTGGATGGGAAGTGGAGCTGCCGGGATTAGAACCGGTGCCCATATGGGATCCCGGGGCTTTCAAGGCGAGGACTTTAGCCTCTAGGCCACGCCGCCGGGCCCGCACCTGCTGATTTTTGCTAAAATCTGAAATGGAGCATCTCTTTTCCTCTAAGACCCATCTCATCAGCACAAGTTATAGCAAAAGTAGAGAGCAAAATGCATGGGCAAGTGGTGGAGCTGGTCAGTCTCAGATGGTGACTCCCTCCCTTCTCTTCACAGCTGCTCAGAGACTGCACAGGTCGCAGGCTGCATCCAAGCTGACATACGTGAGGACACCGCAGTTCCTGGTAAGAGTGCCCAGGAAGGGTTACATTCCCGCCCCCACTGCCACCCATCTCTCGTCTTCAAGGAAATTCACGTGGTCCTATGCCAAAATTCCTGAGAGTAGAGATTTTTAAGTGATTTCTCAATGCTTCGATGTGTAAAAGAGATCAGAGGACGGAGTGGGGGCCAGCTCTGGTGGGCCGTGATGGTTGTGCAGAGACACAAAGATGAAAGTGAAGACCTGGGTGGTTTTGCGTGGGGTTCAGCAGGTTTCCTGCCGCACCTGCAGCTGGGCTAAGCGTGAGCAGGGAACTGTGAACACATGCTCAGGTTTGAAGAGGTTCCTCAAAGCTCTCAGGACCACGAAGTGGAGTGATGGCCACCTGCCATCCTCAGCAGTGGACCAGCAGCTTGGGGTCCTCACTGAGCTTGTGGGCAGTGAAGATGAGTGTCCCAGTGCTCAGGGGCGTCTCTGCCCCGCAATGGCCCCTGCAGACCCCGGCTTGAGTGTGTTGTCTTCCTTTTCTGTGAGTTCTCGCTCTGCTAGGTCCGGGGACTAGGCAGTGGCCAGCTGTGGGTGTGTTGGTACATATGCGCTTCAGGCATAGCCTAAGACTGTCATGCAGTCCCGGGCTGAGACTAAGCCTTTGACACGGCTAAATCAGTGTCTTCCACACATTACATTTTTTCTGAGACTGAGAGAGAAAAGATCATACCCTAAAATCAGAGAACCAGAAACAAAACCCTGTTTAGTCTTCAGTTTAAATTCACGCTCATAAAGCTATAGTTATGGTTTTTATTTTTTAACTTAAAAAATCTTTACTTATTTGAAAGGGTGAATGAGATGGAAAGAGAGTGTGTTGTGTGTGTGTGTGTGAGAGAGAGAGAGAGAGAGAGAGAGAATATGTCTGTACTAGTTCAGTCCCCAAGTGGCCACAATGGCCAGAGTTGAGCCAATCTGAAGCCAGGAACCAGGAGCTTCTTTCTGGACCTCCCACATGGGTTCAGGGGACTAGCACCTGGACCATCCTCCGCTGTTTTCCCAGACATGTTAGCAGGGAGCTGGATCAGAAATGGAGCAACTGGGACACGAACCTGTACCCATATGTGATGCTGGCACTGCAGAGTATTAGGCTGATATGCTGCTATGCTGACCCTATTTTTTCATTTTAAACAAAGGTTTATTTATTTAGTTGAAAGGGAAAGTGAGACTGAGTGGGCAAGAGAGAATGCCATGCACGGGTTCAGTTCCCAAATGGCTACAACAGCCAGGGCTAGGTAAGGCCAAATCCAGGATCCGGGTCTCCCACATGGGTAGTAGGGGCCCAAGCACTTGGGCCATCTTCTGATTCCTTCCCAGGCTCACCAGCAGGAAGCTGCATCAGAAGCAGAGCAGCTGAGTCTCAATATGGGATGCCCATGTCACAAGCAGTAATTATCTGCTGTGCCCAAACGCTGGCCCTGTGTGATTTGAAAAATACAAGAAAGCTGTCCAGATCAGCAAGAGTTGAGGATAGACGGTGAACATGAGCTCCTGGCCCTCAGCCCCACTGTCCAAAGGGTAGCCAAAGTCAAGGACTGGTTTGTAGGAGGGGAGGCTATTGCCAAAAGTTCATGGAAACATTGAAAAGGAGGTTGTGATGAGAAGAGAATTTGTAATCCATTCAGCTTAGTAACATAAGCTTCCATGAACATTTCAAAGACCCCTCACATATGCCGATTAAAAAAAATTTTTTTTGCACCAAAATAGACTTCCATTATCCATGGAGCTTTTTTTTTTGAAGTATGTTCTTATTAATGAAGGCAATGGCTTTTTGATATTTGAAGAGAAAATGTAAATGAGAACCTGCAGGCTGTTTTGCCTCCCAGGTTTTAAATCCCAGCTCTTGTTTGCCCCACGTAGAGACCCCACCCAACACAGCTGACTTCATTTGCTCAAAGGGCTTGCACCTCTCAATTCAACCCACAGACGAGAAACCTGTGGTGGGCACCCGCTCCACTCTTGTGGCCGCTGTGGGTTTGGAGGTGCGTGGGTGGGGAATAGAAATAGGCATGTCCATGTCAGGCCCACCAAGGACTCCAGCGGTGCTCCTGAAACGCAGTGGGAATACATTTCACACTAAGAAAAAAGAGAACTCCCACTTGGAGGGGGCTTTATGGCTTGAAGTCATTGCATTATAAAGTACTTTTTCTTAGGTTTTTTTTTTTTTTTTTTAACTCACCTGGGTCCCAGCTGAGAAAGCTGAGGTCAAGTTAATAGATTGGACCAAGTTCTCACGGCTGTGGCGGGTTTGGGATTGGAACCCGGCACACGGGATTCCCAGGCCTGCTCTCTTCCCAGCAGACTAGAATTCACAGCTGCTGGCAATTTCTGGGAAGGCCATGAATTTTTTTTGGTCTATGAGCAGGATATGTTACCCATCATCTATGCATACGGTTCAAGGACTCTTCTGCCTGAATGTTAATCTTTATCATTCACAGCCAGCCACGGCCTGCTTTCAAAGGTGAACCTGGTGAGATTTATGACAGGTGAGCTATCAGGTGCATAAAAGCAGGAGGACGTGCGCTCACCCAACATCCACGCAGCCGTTTCATCCAGAGGCCCGAGGCACTTGCAGAGTGCGGCCATGGCTGTGTGGCCCAGCATCTTCCTCCTTGGGCTGCTGCCGCTTCTGGGGCAAGGTGAGTGTGCCTTCTGCTCAGAGACGATGGCTGCGTCAGCCTGTGCTGTTGAGGCCAGGAGCTCTCCAGAAGAAGGTGTCCTCTGGGTGAGCTCAGGCATTTCTGTGTACAGCCCAGGGCTGGTTTGCCTCCTGCTGGAAGGCAGAAGATGCCCGCAGATGGGCTGGGGTTGAGGCAGGCTTTGGGAGAGCAGCAGCACTCTGGTGGGGATGCAAACCTTTGGGGCAGGGTCCCCAAGACCCAGCTTCTGGTTCTTTGTGCTGTGTGGCCTTGGTCAAGTTCTTCTACCTCTCTGGACCCTGAACGTTCTCATCCTTCACACAGAAATATGACTATCACTAAACACATTTGGCTGTTGCTATGAATTTAAGCTTTTGACTGTTACAAAGACAGAGGAAGGAACATTGATGAATCTGATGACTAGCCCACTGGGCCTTGATTGTACTAGATGGGCTACCAGGCCCAGCTTTACCTTCCTGCTGATGCTGATGACTGCTGGGCCTCTGCCTCAGTTCCCCCTCTCTGTCCCCTTTCTCCTCCGTCCCAGCACTGCCTTTGTTTTGGTAGCAGGATCGTTGAAGCTGAAAAGGGGCGAAAAGATGAAAGTCCACCCACTCCTGATGGTTGACTTGGGCTGGGAGCCAGAAGGTGTGTTCCCTGGAGTGCCCATAGGGAAAGGAGGAGTGGGGTGGGGCCTGGCCTGCCTAGGTCCTGAGTCCAACCTGCCACTCACCTGGGATGTCAATCACCTGTTGAGCATGGTAGACGTGATGATGCCTGCCTCGCCTACTGCACATGTGGGCTGCATTTTGCTGACTATTAAGGAAGGAAGTTTTACTTTGATATTTGTTAGTCACTCGGATTCTTCTCTTGTGAAGTGTCTGTTTTTCCTCATTGATGTCTAGGAGTTTCTTTCTTAATGGTCCTCAAAGCTTTTTTTCATGGACTTTTGAAGATATCTCTTATGCGTGGCTTTCCGCATATTATCTTTTCACCAAAACATTTTGCTTCATTTCCATTCCCATGAGCTTTTTGTAGTTCTCGTTTTATGTATGGCAAATACCTTCCCCTACTCCAAAACTTGTCTTCTGGAATCTTTTGATGAAGCAAAACTCAATGGTAATAGGGGAGCATTTTAAAAAGGAATAGAATGGAAAAGGGGATTAAAAGGTAAGCTTATTCTGGTGAAAAAATATTGAAATGATGCTTTTTCCAAAACATAACTATTCCATAAACTTTTTGGAGGCCCCTGGTAAATGAAAGTTCCCCCGATGAGAAGCAGCAGAGGCTGTGTGTTCAGAGCTGGTGACAACAAGCTGTGGCCTGTGAGCAGTAAGACTCAAAGGCGGGTGGCAGAGAGCGGAAACTTTACAGGGAAAACCGGGAAGACCTTGGATCAGCTCTGGTTGGAGGCTGCTGGCAAGGGCTGGCTGGAATTAAGCTAACCGGAAGCAGGGCGTTTGAAGTCACTGATTTGGGGGGCATAGTTGGCTTTCTCAGGTTGCTACTGAGTTAAAGGCAGAAGCATAGGCAAAGAAGGTAGTGGTTAATCCATTCTTGACCACACTGAGCTGATTGCCATGGACTCAGGGTTTGACTCCCTGGGCTGGGCACGGCAGGCCATTATCTGTTGTTTCACTTTCCATGGCTTCCATCACCCTAATCCATCAAGGTTCAAAATGACAAAGTGGAAAAGTCTGGAAACAACTTAAGTTTTGAATAACTTTTTAAATGTTGTATTTTTATAATTTACATTTTATCAGCTATTGTTGATCTTTTCCTATTCCTAATTTACATATTTTAAAGGTTTGTTTTTATTGAAAAGGCAGATTTTATACGGAACGAAGGAGAGACAAATAGCTTCTATCCCCTGATTCATTCCCTCAATGGCTGCAATGGCTGGAGCTGAGCCAGTCCGATATGAAGCCAGCAGCCAGGAGCTTCTTCTGGGTCTTCCATGTGGGTGCAGGGTCCCAAGGCTTTGGATAATCCTCTATTAGTTTCCCAGGCCACAAGTAGGGAGCTGGATTGAAAGTAGAGCAGTTGGGACATGAACTGGTCCCATATGGGATGCTGGTGCTTGCAGGCAGAGGATTAGCTAATTGAGCCATCGCACTGGTCCCTGACATGACTAGAAGTGTGTAGGAACAGAAGGAAGTGACGCTGTTTATAAATAATTTGGCATCATCTCTGTGTCTGGCATGTACTGTGTGGTCTTGGGATGTCCCCTGGAGGCCAGGAGGATGTGGCATCCTGTCTTTGTTCCTCAGTTCATAGTTTCTGTCCTTCACGCTAGGGCTTGTGCTCTTTGTGCCTTATTTAAGAACTCCTCTTGTGCCTTGAGGCCATGGGGATAGCCTCTATTTCCTTCTACCAGTTCATTTCCACCAAGCCTCGATAGTCTAGGGTTGACTTTTGGGAAGAGCATAGCAGAGGAGCCCAGCTACATGAATTATACAGGTACCCAGTGGTCTCAGCGTCCTGTTTTTAAGCGCCAATTGCCCATGGCTCAGAAGATCCACTTCTGTCTGCATGCCGAGTAACCATAGAAGGCCTTGCTTCTAAGTCAGAACCCAAGTGGACTGGTAGACCATTTGACTAGCCCCATGCAGGTAACACATTATCTTCATTCTGTCTCTGTGCAGACAGCTTGGTTAGCCAATGTTTTCTTCTTTCACAGCATCTGGACATGGTGTTTCCATTGCAAATGTGAGTATCAGCTTGCTAACTTCTACTGGAAGAAAATGTGTTGATAATTTGATAGAAGTTGTTTTAAATTCCATCCCTCCAGTTGGAGGAAATGGACATCTTGACAATATTGAGTCTTTCAAACTTGAGTCTGCTTGAAGACCTCAGAGTTTTGAGGTCTTGTACATATTTTTTATTAAATTTATTTCTGCTTTTGAATGGCAAGTTACCTCTAAAATTTTTATTTAGAAAATGTTTGCTATTGGTTTATAGACATAAAATTGATTTTTTAAAATATGTTGACCTCAGAGCCAGCTGAACTCTTATGAATGGTAGTTTACCTAAATAGGCTTTGGATTTTCTGTATATACAGATTCTGCCACTGATGATGGTGTGATCACTTCCTTTCCCATCGGTATGCACTGGCTCTCCTACCTGTGCTTCCTTTGACGGATGTGGCCCGAGGAGCCCTGGCTTCCTCTGACTTGCTGAGATAAGATTATGTGATTTGCTCCTTTCATGTGAAGAAGTAAACTAACCAATCATTGCTCTTTTATCAGTCAGTGCTTCATAGATTCATTGAAGACTGTACAACTCATTGGTTCTGTCTTTCCAGTGACTTTCAACCTTTTTCTTTGTTTTGGAAATATTCAGACCTGTTGTGTGTAGGCATGTGTCAATTTGGAGTTGGGAAGTTTGTTTCTTTACTGCAATATAAACTGTGTCCTCGATGCATTGCATTGGGGAACACAAGTGATGTTGGTAACCTTGGAGTTGATTATGTTGAATTTGACAGCTCGTTAAGGTATTATCTGGTAGATTTCTCTCCTCTGCAGGACTTAGAGATGATCTGTGAGGAGACCCTGCAAGGCCATGTGGCTGTCCTCTTCTGACTGAGCACTCTTTGTTTCTGCCTGAAGGATGACCATGGCTGGTGTGAAACAGTGCCCTGTTGTGCCATGGATGTTCTATTATCAGTTGGCTTTGCTCCACGAAAGAGATTGTCTTCTCTCCTGTTTGCATTAATTTACACACACACACACACACACACACACACACATATAATTTAGATATATAAAAATTTCACCTACCCTTCTACCGATGTGTTGTGATCAGGCCTATCATTTTTCATCTTGACGCCCAAGTGCTTATTGATTTGGCCAGTGAGTGTCTCTTCAAGGTGACTTTGACATCCCTCTCCATGTCAAAGCGTTGTTAACTGTCATGGTACAGAACATTCCAGGTGGTCTCCTGTTTCCCCTATCCCAATCCTGGATATAGTTGTTTTTCAAGGTTCCAGCTGGGAGGAGATACAAATTTACAACCCAAGGTTTGCAAATTGGGGTATTTATTGATGTTGGACCATTTCAGCGAAAGCTTAGAAATATGGCTCCCTTTAGAGAAAACAAATGATATAGATGTCTATATGTACATGTGTATATACACACACCCTTATGATCTGTGATTTTAATTAGAATTAGGCTTTTCGTCTTCATATTTGCATTGCACTTCTCCCACTAGTAAAAATTTAGTGTATGAATACATCAATGAATTTATTTACTAGTCTATGATATAGACAATCTTGGAATTGCCACAATAACACCACTGCTAACACCTGAAGTTCAAAATTTCTTTGCTCTTATATACCCAGGGTTTTCAATCAAAATATAGTGTTCAAATCACTTGGAGTGTTCTTCTTTGGTTCTCTTTGGGTGATTATACAATTTACTTGATGTGCAGTTGCCCATTTATATTCAGTTTGACATTTCTCCCTTTGTTTTTGTTAACTTTATTTTTGATTATGTGAAGCCTTAGCATGGTTCAATATATACACCCATGTAAAATCCTGCTCTGCACTCCCATTGCGGTTCTCGAGTCCTTTAACCTTCTGTCACCTCTGATGCTAATCAATTTCCCTAGCTTCACATCGTCTTTGTTTCCTTTGGAAACTACAGATTCCTTTTCCTTTTTCATACACAGAAGACAACCTCTAATATACTTGCATTTCAAAGATTTGTTTTATTTTTGTTTGGAAGGCAGAGTTACAGAAAGACAGTGGCTGCGGTGGCTGGAGCTAAGCTGATTCAAAGCCAGGAGCCACAAGCTCCTTCTGAGTCTCCCACTTGGGTTCAGAGGCCCAAGAATTTGGGCCATCTTCCACTGTTTTCCTAAGCCATAAACAGAGCTGGATTGGAAGTGAAGTAGCCAAGACACAAACCAGCACCCATATGGGAATCTGGTATTGTTGGTGGAAGCTTAGCCAATGATGCAATGGTGCCAGCCCCCCTCCTATATACTTCTGTTGCATGTTGATTTTTTTTTTTTGTTAATTATGTATCCTGAAATTGCATTATCTCAGTATAGAATTTTTTATTCAACCACGGAAGTTTCCACTATGCACCATAGTCTACTGGTGCCCCCATTTGGACAGTTATTTCTCATTTTGCTATTAAAAATACTGCTATCTTGAACAATAATATGTGTGTATATAAATACACATATGTATCTCATGTTATAGAACATAAAGTTAGTATAAATTCCTAAAAGTTTCATTTCCAAGTCAAATAGGGAACTTATACAGTTCAGTTGGATAATACCAAAATTTTCCATGTAAGGATTGTGCTATTTTGCACTTCCACCAGCAATATATGTGCAAGTCCTACTTCCCCACAACTTAACAACTGAGTGTACAGTGAAAAAAACTCAGGCCTGAGTTTTTTCAAATGCAACTGACACAAAAATGATATTTTAATTCTTCTCATTAAAAAGCAGATTAAATATATACATACATATATATATATAATTTGGAGCAGGTGATCTAAAAAAGCAATGGGAAACAAATGTTTAATTGACAGAATAGTTAGGTCGTGGCCTTTAGGAATGAAGTGTAGGCATACCTGTATTTATCTGGAGTTTTTTTTAAGATTTATTTATAGTTTTATTGGAAAGTCAGATTTACAGAGAAGATCCTCCATGCACTGGTTCACTCCCCAAGTGGCCACAATTGCCAGAGCTGAGCTAATCCAAAGCCCTGAGTCTCCTCTGGGCCTCCCACATGGGTGCAGGATCCTGAGGCTTTGGGGCATCCTCTACTGCTTTCCCAGACCATAAGCAGGGAGCTGATGGTAAGTGGAGCAGCCGGGACATGAACTGGTGCCCATATGGGATCCTGATACTTACAATGTGAGAATTGAGCCACTGAGCCATTGCACCAGGCCTTATTGAGTGTTTTAATCAAGAATTAAATATTGTTGAAGGTCTTTTCAGCTTATATGGAAATAATCACTTAGTTCTCTCCCATTAAATTTATTCCATTAAATTGACTTAAAATAGTGCATCTGATAATAATATAGAACCTGCTATGTGTTCCTGGGATAAAACCAAGTTAGTTGTGAGGTGTGCATGTAGATGACATTATATATAGAGAGAGATATAATTGCTGAACTTAGTTTGCTAACATTTATTTGGATTTTTTTCTTTGTCCATGAATGACATTGAACTGTACTCTTGTCCCACAGTGCTTGCTAGATTTGGGGACCAACGTTACACAGTCACATAAAATCACTTGGGGTGTGTTACTGTTTTTCTGTTTTCTGGAATAGTTTGTAATACAAGTGGATTTTCTTTCAATATTGGGCAGAACTTGCCCTCTAGCATGGGATATTAACTTTTGGTCAATTTTAGGCTACTGATTCAATTTTTTAATGATTGTGATTAGTCTTGTTTTGTTTCTCTGTACAGTTTTTGAAGTTTGATTTGTAGGAATGTGCCCATTTCAAGTAAGCTTAAGTGTTTTTGTGTAAAATTCATACGATTTTCTGGCGTTAACTCTTTAGTTTCTATAGTCTCTGTAGTCATAATTTTGGTCTTATTGGTCCTCTATCAACCATGTATTGTTGATTGGAACATGACACTACTTTTTAGTGGCTGGCAGTCACAGGCATTTTATTGGTACTCAGTTCTGTGAATCTGCCATTTGAGAAGAGCTTATGGGGACACTGTGTCACTGTTGCACACAGTATCATCTGGGACTGGCCTGGAGGACCTGCAGAAAGGAAGCTGTGTTGGGAAGTGGACTGGGACTCCACACAGGCACTCTGACATAGAACGCAGCATTTTAACTCCATCCTGCTTCCATCTACATTAAATCACTCCTGAATGACTTGTAATATCTAATACATTGTGAACTCTAGTGAGTAGTCATCACACTAATTGTTTGGGAGATAATGACAAGAAAAACGTCTGTATGTTCAAACATTTTTACAGACGTAAAAAGTGCTTTCAAAAATTTTCTCTACAGTTGGCTGAGTCCACCAGCAAGGTACAGGTGCAGTGGGCTGACTGTACACAGTGATTGGTGGCTAAGATGGCCTGCATCATTATTCTCATTTCACTGATGAGAAAACTTGATGTTAAATGACGTGCCCACAGCTGCCAAGTGCAGGACCCTGAATTCAGTCTTGAGCCTGAGCCCAGAGCTGAGGCCTTCCGCTCCCACCCTGCCCAGAAACAAGCCGAAGGGAGTAAAGAATCCAACCTGGACTTTGGTTTCATCTTTGAAACTGGCTCAGCATACAGGACCAATTCCTTCTCTGAAGGAAGTAACACAATCTCAAAGTCACCAATGGGTGAAAGCTGGCTGGTAGGAAGCCACTGTGCCTGATAAAACCGGAGTTTTGCTACGAGTTCACTTTCTCTGAGTGGGTCAGATGTTCCTCAGGAGACTGTCATACCTGGGAAATAAAAGCCCGTTGCCTTGGAAACACAACACGCTGGATCTGTCACTGCAAAGCCGAAGGTGAAAGCTGAGTGAACTTGGTGCCTGAGTGAAGGGGTGCATTTCAGCCTGGAAATGGGAAAAACTGAATGGGATTTGCACCTCCTTCCTGGAGGAAAAGCCTCCCAACCTTCTGGAAAAGCTCTCCTTCAAAGGAAGAGTGGTAAGGGGGGGGTGTGGTTCTAGGAGATGTAGATGGTGGGTGAGAGAGAGGAAGGGACCAGATCAGTTCACTCTGGACTCAATGGCCAAGCCACCCAGGGAAATCTGGTGTCAGACTGTCCCTTCTGCCATGTGATGCTCCACCTCCCCCACCCCACCACCTGGCTGGGTGCAGCAATCTCTGGTATGGGATTTTTCTTTAGGGGGCTCAAGAGTTAGATTTTTCTGGAATGTCACCTGTGCCTTGTAGATTTTGAGGACTTTATTGTCAATCATCATTCGCATCAGGTTGAGTTTTTATTGCTGTCAATTAACTGAGCACCCTTCCAAGGTGCCAAGGTGGGCTGAGTCTGGCTGGCAGAGACTGAGCTGAATGCAAGACAACCTCTCAGGGGATAATTTGCATAAAATCATGGGGGAGGAATAAATCACGAAAATAGGTGCACATCGCTTTAATAACAGGAGTCAGAGAGCTGAGAGGAACGTGGGAGATGGTCCATGTGGGAGCAGAGACTCGAATACTGGGAGGGAAGAGTGGTTAAGGGGGTGAGTGCAGGGGGTGGCAGGGCCCACAGTGGAGTGGGGACTTCACGGGATGCTGAGCAGGGAGCAGGGTGGGCTGATCGGGAGTACAGGGTTGGTGTTAGGAGGGAAGAGCTGGATACAGAAGGACCTAGGGAGCACAGGACAAGGACTGTTTTTTGAGGATCTTGGTGCCACTTGGCTTGAAAGAGACTCCCAATGTGGTTGACTCCACGCCTCTGGTTTCCTATTGACAGCAATGGAACCCCTAACAGGTTGAATGCCTTGCCCAAGGTCACCCAGCCAGCTTGGAACCCAAATTTGCTGGAGTGAAAAGTGGTGGGTAGAAAGGTAGAGGAAGGGAGCTAGTCTGGGCTCCCCAGAAGGGCAGTGAGAGGATACAAGGGGCATCAGGGGCACCAGCAGCCTGTTGGCCTTTGGTGTAAAAGGTTCTGAGCTGCAAGGGACTGCAGGCTGGTGGACTAAGGCCTGGTTGGGGGCAGAGGCCTGGAAGACCTTCCAGGTGTCCCACATGGTTGCAGAGGCCCAAGGTCTTGGGCTATCTCCTGCTGCTTTCCTAAGCCATTAGAAGGAGCTGGATTAGAAGTGGGATAGACAGAGATCTTGCATCTGCTGGTGCATGCCCCAAGTAGCCACACTGGGCAGTGCCGAAGCCAGGAGCCTGGAACTCCATCTGGCTCTCCCATGTAGGTGTAGTGATCCAAGTATGACTTAGGTCATCTCTGCTGCTTTCCAAAGTGCTTTAGCAGGGAGCTGAGTCAGCAGTACAGCAGCCAGGACTCAAACTGGACTCGTAGGGGTTACTGCTTTAATTAACCACCTGGGCCACAATGGCGGCCCCTATCTCTTGCATTCTTGTGCTTGCTTCCTGCTAACCACAACCTCCCTGTAGTCTCTAGGAGACCTTTCTGGATGGAGACTGTGAGGCTGCTTACAGTTCTCTTGAAAATCCACTTCTGTTGGGACTCCCTGATCTTTAGGGAATCCCTGTTCCTTTCTGAAGTCTGGCCTGTGGGGACTACCATGACGCTGGAGCTGGGGGTGTGCTATGGATGGGCAGGGGCTCTGACACCTGCCAGGAGCAAGAAACTACTGGCTCCCCTTGAGCATGAGTTTCTCTTTGCAGGTTGTACCTGCCTTGATATCCCCAGGGGAAAAAGGAGGGCAGAGACCGTTAAAAGTGAAGTATTCCTTGTCTGAGGCCAAGTGCAAAGCTGCCAGTCAACCTCCGCTAGTTTAGGATACATATAGCACTATGTTAGGGTACATATAGCACAGGGTGTGTGATGCAGGGTGTTGAGTGGGCATCAGGGCATGAAGACGGGTATGCACTGGTCTGTAGTAAATGATGGTGTGTCTCCATGACCATCAGAGTGGGGGTAGAGTTGAGACTTTCCAAACCATCCATAGTGCTTTCTGTTGGTTAGGCTCTCAATTTTGTGCTCTAAGTCAAGGATTTTACTTTTCATTTGCTGTATTTCTGTGACTATGTGGTTCTTGAATTCCTTGAAGTCCTCCCAATTCTTCTCATTGTCTCTGACAGATTTTAACATTATTTTTTTTTGAATTCTGTGTCTGGTAGGGCTGCCATGTCTTCATCTCGCATCTCCGAAATAGACATTGGCTTTTGATCCTTTATTGGTGGGGTGCTGGCTCTCTCATCTGAATCATTACCTTTTCTGGTATTTCTTCCCATCGTGTTAGTGTTCCTTTTTGAGAGACCCCCATAGTGCTTTCTGTCATGTGATCAGACTAGGGGTTGAATCTATCCCAAAGTTAATGATAGGGTTTATCCAAGAGCATCCTATGGCCAGCCTCATGGTAAGCCTAATTGATGATCAAATTGGCTGAAAGACGGCTGTCACAGATATGGCAAAAGAACAAGGTTGGATTAAGCTAGGTGCTCAGGGCAGAAGACAATACACAGAGTAAGACTTGTTACAATATTCCAAAAGGACGTTGCTTCCAGGAAAAGCATGCTTGTCTAGGTGACAGATCCCTGAGTAGCATGTCCCCATTAGGGATTCCTGGGCAGGCTTTGGTGAGTTTGGTAACCTCTTTGGATCTCGATGTCTTGGTGGTGATAAACAAGGCAATCTCAAAGCTCAGCTCCTCTCAGCCATTCTAGAATTCTGCCGTGAACATCCAGAGCCCAAATTGGCCACTTGCAGAAGGTCTGTTAGTCGGTGTCGCTTTGCCCCGGCTGTGGCAAGCATCACGTGGGCAGAGATCTCTGTGCTGACATCCCGTGCCGTTTGCGCTGTTGGAGCTCTGGGGTGGGAGCACCAGCGGAGCACAGTTCCTGGGCTCCTGACTTGGGTCCTGCAGCTCTGTCACAGGCAGTTGCATGGCAGCCTTTGCCAGGCCTTGAGTGTAAGCAACACTTTTGTGCTATAAGGGAGGACTGATGGTCACCTACAGTAGCTGCTCACAGACCCAAACAATGGACAACCCTGGCTGCCCTCAGCCCCTGCTCAGACCCAGCATTTAAAGCACAACGCACTGTTAAATGGATGGTGATGCTGACGCTGGCTCTGCCCTTCCCTGACTGGTATGGTCTGCAGAAGCTCATTGCTTCTCCAAGCCTATAAAAATGCTGGCAGAGTCATAAAGCCTGCCTCTTGGGTTCCTGTGAGGACAGAGCTGCTCAAAGGGCCTTGGAGGTGTGACCTCAGTCTCATATGCGCATTGCCCTTGACAACCCCACGGAAGCACCCTCCTCTCCCCTAGGAGCCCAGGCACCTGTTGGGTACACAGCCCTTGCCTCCTGATGCAGCACTTTCTGGTGCTTTGATCCACATGACAACCCCAAGAGGAAGGAGATAGAGCGAGTTCCATTTTATGGATGAGCAAATCAAGGCTCAGACGGATGAAATGCTTGACGAAAGTCATCAGGTGCTTGATTTTCCCTTGAGGAAGGGATGAGGACGGGGTGGAGATCATGCCTGTGCACAAACATCATGGAAGCCTGTAAATTAACAGAGCACACTGCTTCAACTGCCTTAGGGATCACTCTGCCTGCCGCGAGCTAGCTGAGGGGCCCACACTTCTGGACTCTCCTTGCAGATTTGGCTTTCAGCCTGGGAGGGTGGAAGTATCACCTAGGGGGTTTCCAGAAACCGATAGTGCCCAGTATCTCTTAGCCTCACCCAGACAGGTCCAATCTGAGACCATATGTGGTGCAGAGCATGGGTTGAGGTTTAGAAGGTACTCCCGGAAGGCAGGAGCCTGAACTTGAACCCAGCTAAAGCCGATGGCCCTTTGTCACTCCAGAGCCTGGGGGCCATGACTCTGTCCAGCTTGGCTGACTAATTTCTCTGAGCGTGTGCAGTTGTGTTTCATTCTCATCAAGGTGGAAAAATACATCTTTGTTCCCAACTGCTTCCTGACCATCCTGAAGTGGAACTCAAAGCTCTTCAGAAATCCAGGAGCTTGGTGTTGTCTAGACAACAGGGGTTCAGGAATGCCACAAGGGTTTGTGCTGTTTCTTCCATTATCTTGGAGAGAAACCAGGTCAGGGTTTTTCTTTTCTGAACCTGGTAGGAAGCAGAGATGGGGAGAAGGACCCATGTCCCTCAAGGAGTCAGTGGACACAGGATGGCAGGGTCTTAATGTCCATCTGTATCCTCAGGTATGAGCACTTAACGTTTAGATTGCAGACAGCCCTTAGTGTGACACTTGGGAGTATATGGATAACTCACATTAAGTCAAAAACATGAACCCTAGAGCATTTAGTGAGATGTGCGAATCCCAGAATATTGAGATGGGGAGCATCTGAACGTCTGTGACAGCTAGTGCTCTGGCACTGAACTCAGTCCTTGCAACCAATGGTCCGTTCACTTGTACCATGCATCAGACACCGTGCTGCATGTTTGCTGGTTGTATTTGTAACGATTGACTGGAAGGGCAGAGTGACTGAGAAGAGAGAAAGAGACTTTCCACTTGGTAGTTTGGTCAGGTGCTGGGTCAGGCTGAAATCAAGAGCCAGGAATTCCATCCATCCAGGTCTCCCACTTAGGTGCCAAGGGTCCAAGTCCTTGGGCCGTATCTGCTGCTTCCCCGGGTGCCGTTAGTATAGGGCTAAGTCAGCAGAAGAGCAGTCAGGACTCTAATCAGTGTTCTAATATCCGATGCTAGTGTCCCAGGTGGCAGCTTAACTCGCTGTGCCATGACGTCAGCCTTTGATTTCACCCTTATGGTAACTACATGAGGCAGGTGTCGCCTTCCTCCCCTTGTAAGGGAGGACAGTGAGGCTTGGAGAGCTTGGCCAGACCAAGGGATCTGGCTCTTCACCCCTGCGTGTGCCATGAGGTCACCTTGATCCCCAGCCTCTGCTTGGACCAGTGCTATGGGAAGCCAATTACGGTTTAGGCAGTGCTGGATGTTCCTGCAAGGGCCACCGATTTGCCCCTATTGTAGTCCTGGCTCACAGGTCACTTGGAACAAGGCCAGCACCCTTGGACTACAGCCCTTCTGATACAGAAGGAAGTCCTCATAAGCCCTCCTGGACTTCTCTTTTCTGATTTTCCCAGTTGTGGTTAAATAGGACAGCTGACCGTTCCACGACTCTCCACTTGGGTCTGCAGCATGGGTGGCAGGGAACCAAATACCACTGGCTCCTACAGTGCTCATTAGCAGGAAGGTAGAACTGAGAGAAGAGCGGAAACTTGCACCCCGGCATGCAGATATGGGATGCAGGTGGCATTTCTGCCACTAAATCAAACATCCATGCACGTTGCCTGCATGTGCTTCTTTGTCAAAGATCAGCTTGGGGCGCCATGATATAATAGGCTAAGCCCCTGCTATGGTGCTGGCATCTCATGTAGGTGCCAGTTTGTGTCCTGGCTGTTCTCCTTCCCATCCAGCTCCCTGCTTGTCGCCTGGAAAAGCAGCAGAGGATAGCTCAAATCCTTGGGTCCCTGCACCCACATGGGAGACCCAGAAAAAGCTCCTGGCTTTGGATCAGCTCAGCTCCAGCCACTGCGGCCATTTGGTTGTTTGGCTCTGCCAGGCTCATTTTCCGATCTGTAAAGCGGGATTGGTGTGAATTGTGTCAAGAGTTGTGAGGATGAAATGAATAATTTGATATATGTGCTGAGAGCGCTGACTTGCCTTTTCATGTAAATCCAGGCTTAGAAGGAATGCTGCTAAGATAATCTTAAATCACCACTCTGCTCATTATCCACCCCGCTTCTCCTGGGGATGAGCATTTGAAATCATACTTTTAGAATCTCCTTTTCAAAGGCCGGTCATGAACTAGCCTGGCACATGAGGCTGCCACAACCCAGCTGCTGTCTGTTGGTGAGGCCTCTTGCAGCCTAACCACACCTCTCCTGCCCTTTGCTTGCAAACCTTGGGTCCCAGGCTTTGTCAGCGCTCCATGCTTGCCCCACCTCTCCGCCTTCCCGTCTTATGGCTCTTTCTGCCCAGAAAGCAGCTTTCTGAGAACTCTTACAGGGTTACATTGCTGGTAGCTGGTTCCAGCCACTATCCCTTATGCCAACTTCGCCACTGCAGTTCAGGGGGCGATCTCACAGTGGGCAGGAAATTGAGAGATGTAGTGGCTCCTGCTGAATCTTTTCAGGGTCAGAAAGGAAAGCTGTAGCAGAGGGTTGGGGTGAAGAAATCAAGCCTGCTCCCACAAGTCAGGCTTCACTTTGCCTGGCCTCATGATGTTGAGGGGTCCTTGCATTCTCCATTCTTAGGAGTGTACACCCTGGGCAGAAAACCGAGAATGGGGATAAATCAGATGGCCAGGGCTGTGCAGCTCTGATTGAATACCACTGTCATAAATCAGAAGTTTTGTTAAAATTAACTACTAGGAAAAAAAAAGACAAGGCATGGATCAAAAATTTGTGCCCTAAAATAAATGCCATTTGAGGTATTTGTTTTCCCTGTTTTCCATGAATGCTATTGAAATAAGTATCCAGATTGTAGAACGCTTGAGGAATGCTCGTGGCGAGACATGGAAAGATACACAGCTACATGCATGTGGGTTACATGTCTGACTCCGCACTAGGTGTGAACAGACAAAATCACAGCCTTGGGGGTGACTGCCTCCTTTGTTTAGAATACTATTGATATTGCTAGCTTTTTAAAAACTAATGCTTTATGGGAACACTTTTTCAAAAAAGGAAAAAAGTGAGGGGGGAGAAAGTAGATGTTGTAGAAGACGGGCTCAAGGTAGACTAGAACGAGGGGAACATCTTCGTCTTCTCTGCCCTCCTCTCGCGCTGTCACACACTCAGCGAGACCTGCTGGGACACAGTCCTTCTCCATGTGCTTGGGACCATGATAGCTACTGGCAGTCCCAAGACCAACTCTCTTAAGGCCACATGCGCTTCGCACTATTCTAGACTGTCCTTTGCCTTCTCCTGCTTACTCATGGATGCCCAAACAACAGCTGCCAATCCTCCCTTCTTGGAGGATTCTGCCCTATGCTAAGGAACCCATAAAGTGACCCAGTAACAGACTCGAGCATGGCAGAGAGTTGTAGCTGATGTTTCCATTTTTTAGCCTGGCGATTCTGCCCTGGCAGGCTGCATTTGTGGCAGCCAATGTCCTGAGCAGTGGAGGTGATGGTTGGGGAAGTGGAATGTGGGCTTTCCTAACAGAAGGCACATGAGTGTGACTGAGCTGGGCAAGGAGGCTGAGCATGTTTGGGGGCGAGGGGAGTTAGTTCCAGGGAAATAACCAGAATTACTATGATTATTTTTTTAGGGGCAGATCAGATCCAAGCCTCTTCTGGAAGGAATACATTTGAAGGGCAGCTATGGCCAGAGGTGAGAGCTTTGCCCAAGTGGCTCTGTGTGTGTGTGTGTGTGTGTGTGTGTGTGTGTGTGTGTGTGTGTTGGGGGTGGGGAATCTCTTCTAATGGATAAATCCAAGTTTTGATTCAGGTTGGTGTGCTTCACACTCTCCCCCCGATTTCCTGAGTCCTGGAGAGAATGGACTTGCAGGGCATAACGGTAACTCGGGGGGTTTGGGGCTCCTGGTCCTGCAGACTGAGGCGTTCCCAGAAGCGTCCAGAGGGTTACAAATGGACTCCTTATCTCTGACCCTTGAAGCAGCACTTCTGATTTATCTGAGGCATCTGGCCGAGGTCTTCCCAGAACACCCAGGAGATAAGAGCAAAGAGTAAATACAGATCCCTTCCCATCACTGGACCCTGGAGAGAAGTGCACCTGCCACCTGCCTCACACGCACAGATGTAGCCGAATGCGCCACAGATGGCACGTGATCCCCTCTCGGGGGTTTTCCCTTCCACCCTGCATTTTGGAGAGAAGATGCAGGACCTCCCTTCCCCAAGTCTTCCACATTGTCTTCAGAGAAAGCTGCTCTGAGAGGCCCTGAGTGGACTTGAGGGGCCGAGTAGGGGTCACTGCATCCCTCCTCTGCCCTCAGCCTGTCTGTGGGGGGACCTGCATCTCCTGGCTTTAAGTTTAGCTGGTTTTCAGCCTCATGCATGTGTTCTAAAATGAGGATGTAGCTGCTACAAATAAAAATAGGATGGAATTAAATTTTTTAAGGCTGATCTCTTCCTGACGATTTCTTTGTTGTGGTGGTAAGAGGTACAGAATGTATGAGTTATCATGGTAACTTTGTGAGCATGTGTTTAGTGGCCTGAATGACATTCTCATTGTGTAACCATCACTACTGGTCTTCTTCAGGACTCTCTCATCACTCAGATAACTGATTGTTCATCTCGTTCCTCACATGCCCGTCCTCTCACTCCACTGTCCTGAGACTTCTTGCGATGCCACAGAGGCACTGAGCTGGCAGTATGTGACTCTGGGTAGTCGCTGCTCTCAGGGGTTGAGCCCAGACAGACAGAGCCAGCGCCTGGCCACGTATCTTTGAGGCATGGAATGCTCCGTTCTGAGGAATTGATGTTTTTCCACATTTGTTTTCAATTACAGAGCCTGGGGGATTTTCCATTCCTATGCAACCCAATGAAGTCAGCAGTGAGTGTGCGTTCTGAGTCAGGTATGTGGTTCAAGGCCATGAACAGGAAAGGCCCAGAGCCCTCCCTGTGGAGCAGAGGCCCCAGCCTTGAACCTTTGGGTCATTCAGGTCTTCCTGTTTCTCATCCTTTGTCCACTACACCTCCTCTGTCTCCCTCAGTCGTTCCTATAGAGGGAACTAGTCTGACATCACTCAGTGATAAAACTCACTTGGCCCTGGGTGGCTGGCGGGCAAGGGTGACCTCCAGAACCTCATCTCCATGTGGGTGGACAGTGTTGGGGGAGGGTGCAGACTGGGATCTGGGCACTCACATGCCATCCCTCTTCCTGGAAAGCAGCCACAGTGGTCACTCAAGCCCATTTTTCCTGTGATGGATGAACTGGGTTTGTCTAATGTGATGAATGCTGCTTTGGGGCTGGTTGTCTTCCCTGGCGTTCTCTTACCAAGTGGCTGCTTTATGAGCTGCATTTAATTATTTCATGTTGGTGTGGTCCTGACTTGATCAGGGCTTCCAGGTCAGCATGTTGTTCTAATTCTGTTAGATAAGTTGTTCCATTTCATTTTCCACCTAAAATCCTTGTTAGGAAATGGCCTCTTTAAAGTTAAAATGATCCTTTACTGAGACTGGGAAGCATGGCCACTGGTTTCTAGGGAGATTTCCTTGTGTATCATTTGCATGTAATTTGCATCTGATGTTTATGTTCATTTACAGGCTTCACTGTTCTGTGGCCATTTTCAAACTAATGATATCCTTTGGGTACCCAAGTGATTTGACTTACCTTGTGTTCCCTTACTTACTAATGGTGGGCCAGTAATTCAAAGCCATGGGACAGGAGGAGGTGAGGGGTAGAAAGAAAGCCAGGTGTGATGGGAACACATGGGCTGTGAGAGCCCCTCTATGGGATACGTGTTTGGAACCCCCAAGTCTAACTAACAATGTAGCCTCCTGAAGAAGTGGGCCCCCGTTGAGCAGGATTCATGGCTTCCTGGGGTGCATGGCTTTGAGCTTCCTGCACCCTTGGCAAACAGACTGGACCTCAGCAGATGCTCGAGGCCTGGGTACATGGGTCTGTGTCCTGTGTGGCATCCTTGGCTTGCATTGAGGGGATGTAGCTCTGACCTCACCCCAGGTTCCTGTCTTCACAGTTCACACTCTGAGGCCCTCGGACATTAAATTTGTGGCAGCTATTGGCAATCTGGAAACTGTGAGTATGTGAGGTGGCTTGGGGTAAGAGCCAGGGTTTGGGAATGGTAAGCTCCTGTGTGAGCCCCAGGAAACTAGGCTGTTATCTCATTTTAAGAGAATATTATAGGAATCGAAGAAATTCTAAAACCCACAAGAGCCTCTGACCGCCCCCACTCACTTTCTTTTTTTATCCCCCAATCAAATGAGTACATAACTTGACCTCAGGGTGAGAAAACTTCTCTGATTTCTCATTGATAAATCAAATCCTTTGACAATAACATTTTTGAAGTGCTCGCTCCAACTTTTTGCCTTTGAGATAAAGAAAGATGTCTCTGCTTTACAAATAAAAAAAAATCACTTTTTAATTGTGAATAGATATAGCTTGCATGTATCACCTTAAACATTTTTTGAAAGGTATTTATTCTATCTGAGAGGCAGCGAGGGAGAGAGATAAAGACAAGCAAATCTCTCCCATCTGTTGCTTCATTCCCTAAACGCCTGCAAGCAGCCAAGGCTAGGCCAGACCAAAGCCAGAGCCAGGGACTCCCGTGTGAGTGACAAGGACCCAGCTCCCTGAGCTGTCACCCACTGTCCCCAAGGTGCTCATGCACAAAAGTGGAGCGGAAGCAGAGCCTGGGATTTCCAGTGTGGGACGTGGTCCTCCCAGACAACATGCTCACCGCTACACACAATACCTGTTGCTCAGTGATCTCTTATAGGATGGAGAAAGCCAGAAAAGAAGGCAATAAAAAGATGAAAATCCAGAGAGGAAAGGAGAGGATGGATAAAGAAAGAGGAAGCCTGTAAGCAGAGGTGGAGAGCAGCAGGCTTCAGCCATCCTCCTTCCCGTCTGGTCTCCAGGCAGTGCTTGGGCCCGGCCATCCCAGCCGAAGGGAGCACTTCCTCTTAAGTTTCTTCCATGCCCAGATCCCTGCTGTGCCTATCTGACAGAGATGTAGCATCGGGAAACCAACCAGGGCTCACGGAATCTGGCAGACTGGGTTCCCGCTGCTGGTCCACTTGTGCTGGTCTATCTGTGTGACTGTGCAAGTATTGATGGAGTGAGGGAGCAGTCGGCCCCTGGAGAGAGGCAAGCAAATGAGAGAAGAGGCAGTATTTGAGTCCCTGCCACCCATGTGGGAGGACTGGACTGAGTTCCTGGCTCCTGACTTCTGCCTGCCCCAGCCCCAGCTGTTGCAGGCATTTGGGGAGTGAACCACTGGATGAAATATGTCTCTGTCTCTTTACCTTTCAAATCGTCATCATCATCATAATCATCAATCTTGGACATATCCCCCTTAGAAAAAGTAAGTGAAGATAGAACCACAATTTAGTTCTACCTCTGGGGTGCTGGGGAAGGACAGCTTCCCCAGCCTGCAGCTGACCACTCCTTGGGTAAGCCCGAGGTGGGCAACTGCTCAGTCCATGCTGGTCTGTAGCCCTGGAATTATTACCAATCCCCTTTTCGGTGCTTTGACCTTCATGATAGGTGACTGAAGCCAGCCTTCAGCCCTGAGCTTAGGGAACTTCTGTAATAGAAAGTACCTGGGTCACCTAGCATCATTCCAAGGGGAAAATCCACTTATTTTCTTCCTTGAAGATAAATATGAGATAAAAATTAAATCATGACTGCCAGCCCTGTGCATGGGTCAGTCCTGCATCTATGGAGTTAATCAACTGTAGGTTGAAACTGCCAAAAACCCGACATCTGTACCAAACACGGGCAAGTTCTTTTCTCCTTATTCTCTGAACAAATATACGATGAATACAATTCACAAGACATTTACGTTGTGTTGGACATTATAAGCTCCTTGAAATAGAGGAGCGGGTGTGGCGGGCTCTATATAAGTACTATGTGAAGGTCCTGGGAGCACCTGCCCGTGCATACCAAGGATGACATTTACATGTCAGGTGCTGCTCTAGGCCCAAGCAATACAACTAAGTACACAATAGGCACCCTGTCCTCGTGGCACCTGCACAGTGGCCAGGGCAGCCATGAGGGAAGCACGTTCCAGCTGATGGAAGGCCACAGTCAGCTTGTTTCTGTGCAGAAGATGCTGGGGTACATTCAGAGCCAAGCCCCAAGCAGAGCACTCACACTTTCCCTCTCCACCTGGGGAAACTGGCACTCTTCCCTCCCGGTAAAGCATGCGTGGGTGGGCTTGACCCAGACATGCCCTGCTGCTGGTGGGAGGGGCTCCCTGGAAAGGCTGTGCTGATTCTCTGGGATTGGTGCTAATTCCCGTGTCTTTTCCAGGCTCTGGACTCCGGGGTAGAAGACCTGGGGGAGCAGCTTGGGTAATTGTGCTGGGGGTCGGGGGCAGGCGGGGAGGTTACATGGCAGAAAGGCACCTTGTGTGAAACTTAGCACTGGAGGGAAGAGGAGCTGGCTCAAGGCAAACCTGGAGTTGCAGCCAGAGTGGGGCCTGGCACCCTGTCTCCTGCCACCCAGTGCCATGCTGCCAGGGCCTCCAAGTCCTTAGTGACTTACCAGCATGAGAGGAGAGGGCAGGCAGGAAGAGTTGGGGGCTGGTGATCTCCTGCCGGCCACGGTGCCTCCTGTTGCTGCTCTCAGGGGATCCTGCAAGGTTGGAGTTGGGAGCACTCTACATTGGGCTTGGTGGCCCTTTCTAGCTTTGGCCCTGACGCTGGAGAGTTGGGAGGGAAGGAAAGAGGCCCTGTTTCAGCCACTCTGGTACTGTCTGAAGGATGATTCTCATTCTGGGAGAAATCATTACAGAACTGGAACAAGGCTGGGCAGAGGACTGCCAGGAAATGGGCTACAGCAGCCAAGGGCAAGGTGGTCTGACCCTCACGTGTTTGCTGCTTACAGGGCTGAGAAGATGGTGCAGCCGGCATGCGTGGGAGTGATGACGGGTAAGCTGGGAGATTCAGGTTCCCACAGCCCCCTATGCTGATTGTTCCCACTGCTCCTGCACAGCGGCAGCTTTGCTAATCAAGAGAAGGCATTCTATCCGCTACTTTGTCATTAGTGCCTGGGGAAAGGGGAAGGCATTTGGGGAGGACAGAGGAGGAAACTGGGTATGGAAAAGTCCCTTGCTGAATGGAGGGTGTGAGCAAGGCCTCCTAGCAGCTCTGAGTGGAGGGAAGCCAAGAGACCCTGGACAAAGATGAGGGGGTGCAGGAGAGGGGCCAAGAGCCAGCTGGGTCCCTGGGATCCCAGGGCTGGACTAGCTTGTTTCATTTTGCTAACACTCTCTTGCTTGTCCAAGGAATCTGCCACTCGGGTTTGGGAAAAATGGAATGAAAACAATGAAAGTCAAGTACAGTCCCACCCCGATGCCGAGGCTCTGGTTGACCCACCAAGGTATCTGTGAACCAGTGCCCTGAGCAGCTGGCTGAAGTGCTCACTTGTTACAGGGGCTTTGTGCCTCCATTCAGTTGTCCTGGAGTCCCTGGCTGGTGAGCCGGGGGTAGGGAGTTAGTCCCCTCTGCTTGGTGCTTGTGAATCAAGGTCAGACAGAGCAGATCTAGACTGCAAGGTAGACACTCAGTCGAACTGCCAGCCGGGAGGCAGATGGGGCCCTGGCCATCCTGTCCATCCCGCCGATGTGTTGGCATGATGAGCCAGCCAGCACTAGCCTCTCAGCAAGCATGGGAAGCCAGCACAGCCTTCAGAACTCATGATCCAACCAGTTGGTGGTATCCACTCTCCAGGATCTGATTGATAGGTGAGGGGATATGGGCGATCAAAGCAGTTAGAGGAAAAAGTTAAGAAGTTGCCAAGAGGAGGCCCATCACTGCCCTGGGTAGCTGTGCCTGGGCCTGATGACTCTAAGGGGCAGGGACAGAGGAAATGAAGTGAGAGACTTGAGCTATCAGGGGAGAGCTGTATAGTACACGCATAAAGCCGCCATTGCCTGGTCCCTCCGCCTGATTTCTCAGCGCACTTTGTTTCTTCCCTCACCCACCCTGTAACTAGTCAGACCAGCCGTGCACAAGCACGGAGTGACAGGGAGTCCCCACTGGCTGCAGATGGCAGTGAGGAGGGTGGATCTTGCATCTGAAACTGTCAGAGGCAGGATTTCACTGCAGAGGTAAGCAGCTTCAGGATGGGGGGCGTGCACCACACCTCGTGCCCAGTTAGGTGCCTGAGAAAGTGCCAGGCCCACCTGGGCTTGGTAGGATTTTAGGTGGCCCCAGCTCCACAGCCTGCTGCCAGCGGGGAGCCCAGAAGACCAGGGTGGGGCCAGAGCCAGGTACATAGCATGGCTGAAGATACTTGATTGGGGAGTTTGTGTGAAAAGGTTTGATCGTAATGAAGCGTTAGAACAGGGATGCCTTTGATTTGGACAGTAATGATCTCCCTGCTACCTATTGCGGGATAGCTGTGCTTTGTCCTCATGTGACAGAGGGCAACTGGCCTGTCCCTTTCCTGCCATGCAGTTGCGCATGCCATTCCTATCACCTTGAACTTGGCTCAGAGCTTTCTGTTTGCTTATCACATACGGGAGATAGGCTCCTCCTGCAGGCTGGCCAGGAGTGAGAAAAGGAAGCTCACGCTTTCAGATGGGGAAAACCGTCTCAGGCATGTCGGGTGGCTGTTCAAAACCTCCAAGCCAGGTAACAAGCTCCTGGCTTCCAGCCTAACTCTGCTGCCTGGCACCTCCACACCGTGTCAGCCGCTCTGACGGGGAGTCCCTGTGAAGACCTCCTCTGGCTCCTGCTCCCGGGGGGCCCTGAGGCCCTTCTGGGTGGGGGCCAAGAGCAAGAGGCACTGGGGAGAGGGTGGCAGCGTCTCTCTCCTGTGACACTCTCCTCACTCTGCCCTCTGCTCTCTCGGGAACAAGACACCACCACTTCACTGTGCCTGACAGTGCTATTTTTAGCAGTCCCCTGGCTGTCAGCTCTGGGACATGTTCTGTGCATGTTCCCTGGAGCTGTCCCGCCCTGCTGTCACTCTCTGAGGAGGAAGGATGGCTGGAAGACATCCCAGACAGTAAAAATCCTTCAATGTCCCAGTGACCGGGGGCAGCCTGCCCAGGATGTCTCAGCCTCAGTTTCTCCTAGTGTTACCAGAAAGAATCCTGCCATAGGAGGAAGTGGAGTTGGGAAGGGAGTATTTGTTCCAGAGAGTGGAGTGAGCAAACGCATGGAAAACGCTTAGCATGCTGCCTGGTCACGCACCTGCTGGATGTCCACTTTCAGCTTTGTCCACTCCTGCCCTGCTGTGGGATTAACTGTCAAGGGCAGGGCATTGGGGGTCCTGCCTTGGCCCAGAGCGTCTCCCCGCCTGAGAGGGATCTTCGGTGGGGAATCAGGTGTGCCAAGGCCAGGGCCTGAAACCAGCCCTCTCTTTAGTCCTCTCAGACATCGTCAGCCATTTCAATCCTGCTGCTCTGACCCCACGGTGTCCCACTGAGACGAGCGTGGAGCTGCATCGTGGTGGTGCAGAGTAAGTGGCTCTTCTGTCTCTCTCTGGGAGGGGGGTGGTGCTATCCTGCTGGTCTGGAACATTCCTGGAGGGGGGGAGGATCTGGAGGGCTGGCAAAGCCAAAGAGGCTTAAAAATGAGGTCTGCCTTAGAAGGCCTCTCCCATGCTGGTCTCAGTTGGCATAGCCTATCAGTGTAGCCTCAGACTCTGGGCCAGGCACCCAGCCCTCAACATGAGAATTCTGAACTGATTTTTTTTTTCTCTTTGCACAGGGATTTGTGGACTCAAGCTCAAGAGCTGGTGAGAAGCATGAAAGAGAATCTGGTAAGCGTGCATCGACCTCTGGAGTGATTGGGATGCTAGGTTTTGCTCTGAGGCTGTCAGATGGCCTGGTGTCCCGTGTGGTCCTACCAAAAGTCAGCAGAGGCATTAAGTGGCATTTCATGTGGACAGGTGTTTGAGAGTTTGGGCTCCTGAAAACAGTTTGAGTTTTCAGTTTGTTTAGCTGGATGATGCTGGGTTAGGTACTGCACCTCCCTAAGCCTCTGTATGAACCAAGGAAGTCAGAAAAGCCTGAGATGCAGAGTTTACGGAGAGTTCGAGAAAGATATGCCTGGTGCAGTCAGTGCTTAACCAGTCTGAAGCTGGCATTGTCATTGGAGGAGTGATGACAGGGATTAGGAGTTACCACGCTCAGTTAGTTGTTAGGCTGGGCCCCGTAACACGTGTGAGCGCCTCATTTTCCACTCTCTCAGTGCTGCAGATGCTCTGTGTTCAGTGAGGCATGTAGGCATCCTCCCGTCTCTTGGTGCTGGCCTTCCGGGAAAGTGTTATGCTAGGGTAAGCTCACTGGCACACTGCCTCTAACCCAGTGTCTAGCCGTGGCTGTGGGGCACACAGGGAGGTTCTGATCCCAGAACCAGGCTTGCAGGCATTAATGGGCTCAGTGAAGCAGTTGGTGGCCCTCCCAGTCACCCAGGGTGTGGGAGCTGCTCCCCAAGACAGGGTTTTCCCTAGCAGGAGAATTTGAGAATTTCTGAAAACATGATAATCATGAGATGCTTCTGCAAATAGTCAGGGGGTCCTGACCCATCCCAGTAGTTTTCAGAGTGGGGGACAGTGAAGTTTTAGGAGGCCAGATGCCCTGTCCAAGGTGACACACCGGTTATAGCTAAACGCTACGATGCCTCGTTAGCAGTGCCAGGTTCTCAGCCATAGCAGGCTGCTTCTCAAAATGTTGCCTTTCTGTTACCCAGGTAGCACATTTTTTATACAAACATAGGGGACCACAGATACACAAATATTAAAGCATCCTTAACTGTAACATGCAAAGTTGATTTCTATTAATAATTTGGTACCTCTCATGTTTTCTCTAAGCACATGTATCTGTATATTCTATAAAACAAGGATGTTCCTGAATATAAATACTTTTAGAACCTACTTTTTAGGATACATTACTTCCTGTGACAACTTAATAACTTCCAGCATCATCTTAATAACTACACGGTAGCTCGTCTGAGTGTTCCTCAGTTTGCACATTAAACCCCCATTTCCAACATTTATGTTTGCAGTTTTTCATTCTTATGAATAAGACTTCATCATTTGTAGCTAAATCTTTCGTGTATCCTGATTTCCCTGAAAAATATGTTTAGGCAATAGAATTATTGCCTTAAAAAATATGCCCTTTTCTAAAAAACATATTTTTTAGATAGCTTGCCTAATTGCCTTCTAGGGCAGTTGCTCTACTTTAGACTCCCACTTCTTCTTCTTCTTTTTTTTTTTTTTTTAAAGATTTATTTCCATTACAAAGTCAGATATACTGAGAGGAGGAGAGACAGAGAGGAAGTGGAGCCGCCGGGATTAGAACCAGCGGCCATATGGGATCAAGGCGAGGACCTTAGCCACTAGGCCACGCTGCCGAGCCCCTCCCACTTCTTCTTTTGTCAAAAAACAATCAGTACATGTGATTTCAAGGAAATAAGTGCAGAAGATTAGAAGACACAAGAGAGATGTTCTTCTGCATAAGATCTGACCACTGTCTCATTCATGCTTTTGTCCTTTCCCTCAGGAACTTGATTTTCAACATGACTGGAAGCTCATCAATGTGTTCTTCAGTAACACAAGCCAGTGTTTCCCGTGTCCCTCTGCTCAACAGGTAAACTGAGGCTGGGAGACACTTGAGGAGGAGAGTGGAAATTAAACTTACCTGATCTCTATTAGTCAGACTGGGACTGGTGCACTGATTTCAGAGTTACCATGAATGAATGGATGGTGGGTGGAGAGATGGATGGATGAATGGGTGGATGAATGAGTGGATGGATAAGTGAGCGAAGGGATGGGTAGTGGGGTGGTCGCATAAGAGAACGCGTAGGTGGGTGGGTAGATGGGGGAATGGTTTGGTAGGTGGATGGATACTCAAGGAAACAGGCTCCTTCAAAAAGCTTCATGGAAAACAGAAATAAAAGATAGGTTTATTTTGGTATAAACAACTTGACATCCAGTCAGAGGAGGAGTTCAAATTTCATGGAAATGCATATTTTAAAAAGCCATGCATGAATTTTAAATATTAATTCCATTTTTCCATGAGCTTTTTGAAGCATCTTAAACACAAATGGGTTTTGTTAGTCTCTTTGCTTCCATTATTATTATAAAATACACATGAGACAAGGCTGATGGATTTGGTCTCATAGTAAGCCCAGTGGTGGTAGACAAGCTCATGATGATGTGTGCACAGCTGTTAAGGGCAGGCCACACAGGCAGCAGGTGCATGTTACTGAATCATCCCTCACTTCTGAGAAGAGGAAATGGAGGCATAGACAAGCTGAGTCCAATGACTGTTAGGCAACCGAGGGAGATCAGCTTCCCAATTCGTTACACAAGATTTGGTCTCTTCTACTTTCAATTTTACCGAGTATATAGTTGAGGAAATAAAGTAAGCCTTGTGGTCACGTTTCTGTCCCTGTCTGTGGTGGTGGAAGGGCTGGTAGTCCACGTTCCCCAGGCTCCTTGGCTTTCCTGGAAACAGCACATGAAACCTGTGGCTCCCTCTGTTAGGTGAATGGATGAATGGATGGTGGGTAGAGAGATGGAAAGGTATCAGGCTGGTAGGTGACCCTAGGTGGTGTGAGGCTTTACTGAAGATTGACCACGTTATTGAAAATATAAGGAATGGCTGAGAAACCAAAATCATGGTGATGGATATGGCACCTGGGCTCTTCCTCAGGAGTGGGAAGCTTCTGGCTACCACGCAGGCCTGGGTGCTTCAGGCAGCCTCTTGCTTCTCTCACTAGGTCTCCCCAGGCCGTGGCTAGTTATCGTCTTGTTTTCTGTGTTGTTCTGCAACGGCCTAGCTCCTGCCTCCTCTCAGGCTCTGTGCTCCCTTGGTCCTCCACCCAAACTCCCCTTCTCATAGCGATGCTGGGTCCTGGGAGAAATCCTCCTGGTGGAAAATCCTCCCATGAGCCCATGCTCCTGAAGTTCTCCCAGGTGGCCACATTTACACAATGACTGTTTACTATCCCAGTTCACTGTCTGTTTTCTTCAGCGCCAAGTGAAATTGACATGCCCTGTTTACTCTTGGTCACACATTATATAAATGCACATTCATTCAGGAATGTTTGCATGCGTGCATTGAAGTGTCCAAACAAGCATTTCAGCATTGCTTTCCTGTAGATAACCACTCGACCAGTCATCACATATTGTATCAATTTACTCTGCTTTTCTACAGAGATATGCTGTGTATTGGTGATGAACTTGCTGGTGCTAGCATTTGGTTGATACGTTTTTATAAGGACTGATGTATTTGAAAGTCTGAGTTACAGAGGGGGAGGCAGGAAGAGGGAGAGAGCGCATGCTTTCATCAGCTGGTTCACTCCCTAGATGGCCTCAATCGTGAGGGCTGGAGCTAAGAGTTTCATCCAGGTTACCTATGAATGGCATGGAAGCAGGATCAGAAGAGGAGCAGCCAAGGGACAAACCAGCCCCCACATGGGCTGCCAGCACTGCAGGTGGTGGCTTTACCTCCTACACCATAGTGCTGGTTCCATGACTTAAAAAAAAAAAGTTTATGTATTCATAGATCTTTGCACTCATTCATGGTTTCTTTCATGTATCTTATACGCAAGAATTCCCACGTGAATTGTTATATTTCCTGCATTCATTTTGCTGAATATTTTTATTTGTTAACTTTTTATCTATTTCAGCGGAGAAGGATTGAGACAAAGAGAGGTCCTCCATCTGCTAATTCTTTGTGCAAAGGATTACAACCCAGGCCAGGTTAACACTAGGAGCTGGGAACTTCGTCTCAGTCTGCCACATGGGTGGCAAGGACCCAAGCACTGGAACCATCACCTGCTGCCTCCTGGGGCAAGCATGAGCAGGAACCTGGAATAGCAGGGGTAGAGCTAGGGTTGGACTCTAATGTGGAATACAGGCATCCCAAGCAATAACCTAAACCTCTGTGGCAAATACATAGCCCCAAGAACTCTTCAGTGTGTGATACATTCCTGCACGCATGGGTTCATTGTCTATTACCCATTTTATTAAATTTTATTTATGTAAATAACAAAAAATCATCATTACAGTTTGAGCTAAAACACACTTTGGTAGTCATCTAAATCCTCTCCCTTTTTTTTCTTTCCAAGCTACTTGTGCATCTGTCAATCCTAGGGTTCTTTTGCAAGTGTATATGAGAAGTTTTAACAGACATAGTATTGCACATAACCTTAAGGAATTTCTCCCAATAACAGTGTTTTTGTGATCTAGACATATTGATATTTATATACTGAGTTTACTGAGTTTATTCTTGTTACTTGAGTATTCCATTGGGTAATTTTGCTACATTTATCTCGCTATTTCCCTATTGACGGGCATTATGTGTTTCTGGGTTTTTACTGTTATGTACAACCCTGCAGTACCCAATCTTGCTAGTTTACATGAACATGAGTGCTTCTTTAGACATGATGATTTACCAATTGTGGCCTGAAATATGTTAGTTAAAAAAGCACTATAACCAAAATTTAACAAATAAAAATTGAAGAAAGTACAAAGTATTTGATTTTATTGTATATGGTAAAGTAAATGTGGTTCATGGAAGAAAAATTGGTTTAGGGAATAACTTATTTATTTGGAAAGCAGAAGGATGAAAGGGAGGAGGAGGGGGGGGAGGGGATAGCGCGAGCGCACACGAGTGAGCTTCTGTGGCTGGCTTACTCCCAGGTGGCTGCAGTGCCAGGGCTGGGCCAGACCAAAGCCAGGAGCCAGGAACCGCATTCAGGTCTCCCCTCTGTGCGACAGGGACCCAAGCACTCTGAGCCATCATCACTGCCTTCCTGGTGCGTTAGGCAGGAGCTGGATCTGAAGCTGAGCAACCAGAACTTGAAACAGCACTCTGTGGAACCTAAACCTGCTGGCATTGAGAAGTGTGTGTGGTAGTTTTCAATGAGGTTTGCCTAATCTCCCTCCACAGTAGTGTCAGAGTCCCTGGCCCTCCAGTACGCCCAATGTCAGTTGTCACCAGGCTTCATGAGTTTGGTTGAGAGGTGAACTGCCCTCAAGATCTAGTCATGTTGATATCTAAGGATTAAGTTTCTTCACACTTTGAACCTCGCACTTTTAATTGATTGCAAATGTCGAAAGTCGTGCCCCACATTTTAGTTCATTGTTAACAGTGCTTGCTAGAATCTACTCAGATTTCCTCTGTATTACATTTTGTTCCATCTTGATTTTCCCTGTAAACTTTTTTTCTGTTCCTTTGTTTTTGTTTGAGAAAAGGAGGCAGGAGAGAGAGAAAGAGAGAAAAACAGAACAAACTCCCACCCTCTGGTTAATTCCCCAAATGCCCACAGTGGCTGGGACTGTGCTGGCCAATGCCAAGCTCCAGGAACTCAATCCAGGGCTCCCACATGGGTGACAAGGACTCTAGTGCTTGAGTGAGCCATCCCCTACTGCCTCATGGGGCATGCATTAGCAGGATGCTATAACTGGGAATTGGAGTAGAGAATCAGACTTGGGCACATCAATGTAGGGTGTAGATGTCTTAACCCATGTGTTAACCACTAAGCCAACAACCCATTCCTTGATTTTCCTTTTGTGCAAAGACACCAAGACTTTTGATACTAGAAGAAATTCTACTACTGCATTTCTTTTCCCCCAAAGGACCTGTTGGCTCCTGTTTCTGTCCATCTTGTTGGATCTTCCCTTGACACTTCTGTAGCAAGGTCTCCCCTGACCAACCTCGCCCCAGGCTCCAGTTTTCCTGGTAGTGCCTCTGGCCATGTCTCCATCTTCAAACTACACCTGCACTGAGAAACTTCTGTGCATTCATTCATTGCTCAAAGCCTCCCTTCAGTGGTTGTCACCATGTGCTCTGTGGGGTACTGGGGTGCCGTTGAGGGCAGAGTCTGGGAAGGTGGCCTCAGACCCCTACCCAGATTCAAAGAGCACCTCTTCTTTGTCTGTGTCACATGGTGTGGCGGGGGAGGGTTGGGGGCGAGTGGGAAAAGGATTGGTTCTTGGAAATGTTAAATTACTGTGCAGCCCCAGGACCCAGACTCTGACAAGTTGACAAGGGTGTGTGTCCACATTTATTCTGTATGGGTTTCTTATGACCAAAGTCTTAAGTGTGAAATAGTAAACTATCCATTAGGCAGGGACGCAGCCTCCTCTTAGCTATTCTGAGACAGGTGTTCTCGAGATAAATGGCACCTGGCTTTGCCAGGGACACAAAGCCTTTAGCAGCCACATGCTGTTCACTGCTCCTGAGTAAAAGCCTAGCTTTATTAGCTAGTAAGATCTCAAAAATAACACAAAAGGAGGGAAAGAATGAAGGAAGAAAAAGTCAATGACATAGCAAGGAAATATCCAAGGGATCTTAAAGTTTGTTAAAGAAGTTCATGATGAAGATATCTTTGTTTTGAAAAATCCATGATGAAGATATGCATGGATTTCAAAACTTGTGTACCAAAATTTATCTTTGAATTCTATTGTCTCCCCATCCACCTTCATTCATGGCTGATGCAGTTAGAAACATGTGCCAGCATTTTGAAGGGACACTGGCAGTGTGAGTGTGGTTTGGGAAACCCAAAATTGTCCTTGTCACTTGATTTATTGTCTTGGGGCTAGAATTAGTTAGAACAAAAAGCGAAGTTTGATGTTAGGCACGTGTTTGGCCAGACATTCTTCTCAATCTTGGGGCAAGACACGAATGGAAATGCACCTGCTCCTGTGGACAAGCGAAGGGCTCAGGGGAGCCCTGTTTGATCATGTGGAAGAGTAACATGTCATAGGAGCATTGTGACATCCACTCAGAAGCAAGGCCAGTTGGTGACCCAAGTGGTAACTGTTCAGTGCCTTGAATGATGAGGTGGCCCCCACTGTCTCCTTGATTTAAGTTTCTAAAGCAGGGTTTGTTCTCCAGGAAAAACCCAGCAAGTTTCCTATGGGAAGTTGACCATCCTGAGTGTGACATGGCAACAGCCGTGGTATTTGCAGAAAGAACTCCCAGGGTCCTTAGGTGGGAGGGTGTGGCACTGAGTGTCCACTTCAAGAAGGCACAGAACAAACTGGACAAGAACCTTTGTGACTGCCTTTGCCACAGCCAGGGCTTACTTGGCTTCCCCAGGGCCAGCCTGGGTCAGAGCATGGACAAGTACTGGAGAACCAAGCTGGGGTTGCGACACTTCTTCCTGCAGCAGGCATGTGTGATTGACAGCTGTCACCAGAGTCCTGCCTTGTCCTCCTGTCTGAGCCAAGTCCCCTCGGGGAACATCCAGTTGCAGGCAGCTTAAGGGCTTGTCTTGTTGTATGTCTTATTTATTTCGTCTCTGGGAAAGACAGACCAGGATTGATTTTTGATTTGATTTTGCTCCCTACAGGAATGGGAGGGGTGTGTGCTGGGTAGGGGACAAGGGGACTCTCTGACTTCCCCTGAGAGTGCCGCCCTTCCTGGGGCAAATGTAGCTTGGAGGAGGCTGATAAAGTAGCTGTATATGGAGGCCCCTAGACCATCTGGGGCCTTAAGCCCAGGGTCAGTTATGTTCCCTGCTCACCTGTGGGGAGGGAGCAGCCAGTCCTTCTGTGTGAGCCTCAGCACTGGTCTGGGGGGCTTTCTTATCTTGTTGTAGCTTTGCGTATCTTTAACCTCTAGAACAGAGAGCTCCTAGTGTTGGAGGGATGCAAGGGCCAGAGAATGAGCTGAAAAAACTAGAACTCTCTGGGAATTTGCACTTGCTTGTGTGATGGTATCTGGATTGAGCCTTTGTCTGTGACCTTGTGGGTTAGGGGAGGGATGAGGGGCAAGGCAAACTTGCCCCATGGCCTGCCCCTGCCACCCTCACTCATCACAGCTCTTGTCTCACAGATGAAGCTGGCACCACAGGGCATGGATAAGCTGATGGCGACACTGGACTACCTGCAGCAGGAGGTGAGGTGGGCTCCATGGCCTGGGGACTCTGGCTGGACCTTCCTTGCAGGTGTCTCCCACTGGGAGGCTGCCTGCTGAGGGCCTGTGGGATGTGTGCCAGGGTGGGGGTGTGGTCTGCTACAAAGAGCAGGAGAAGTGAAACCCTGGAAAGAGAAGTTGAATTTCTTGGCTACAAGCCAGCAGCGCAGGGCACCACAGAGCATCTTCCTCTTACAGGTGATGTTTCTGAGGGCTGACTGTCACTGGATACTCGGCAGCCCTGCTCTTTCCTGAGGTCGCTGTCTGAGCCTGGGCGAAGAGGGGCCAGAGGGATGGGGATGCTTCGAGGTCTTTCTGCCAAGAGTGACCATGATGACCATCCCCCATGCTAAGACTGCTTCCCTGCTGGCACTGTGGGGACAGGTGCTCTGCCCACCACAAAGGAGCTCAGAGGGAGCACTTCCCCAATCAACCATCTCTGAGGAGCTTGCCTACACTGGCCAAGCCCATCATGTACCACCATGGGCCCAAAATTGAGTGCCTCAGCAGCCAGGGAAACTTGGCCAACACTCACCTTCTCCCACTGTGTGTCCCACCCCAGGTCCCCAGAGCCTATGTCAACCTGGTAGACCTCTCAGAATTGGCAGCATTCTCTCGCTGGCGTCAGGCATCACAGCTAAGGTAAAAAGGGAAGTGGGATGAGAGCCACACCTGCTGGGTGGGACACGTCCTATGCATTCACTCCACGAGGGAGCCCACGTGCTTCAAGTGGCACAAATGAGGTAGAAAGTATCCTCACCCAGGTGCTGTTCTGGGGACAAACTTGGAGGGGGCAGCTTGTGCTATGCTAGAGCGACGTGTTACAGGAAAGACTTGGCAAAGCACCCCTGAGCCAAGAAGCATTCATCCTGCCAAAGGGGTAGAAGAGGATAAAGTCAAAACATGTTTAACTTCACAGAACATGGTTCCTGAGTGTTTCTGAAAATGTTCAGACAATGTAAACTTGGAGGGCAGGGCCAAGTCCTAAGACTTCTGGCCTTGAACCCAGCAAGCAGTTCATGTGGAAAAGTCGGGGTGAGGACAGCTGATGAGAGTCCGACAAAGGAGATGGGGCAGGGGAGTGTGGGACAAGTGAGGGGGAGGAATGGGATGTGGGTTTCAGCTGTAAGGACCCAAAGAGGGGAGGAGAAGGAAGAATGTCCCCATGTCATCTCGCTGCTCCCCAGAAGGGACAGATGGAGACTGGGGGTGCCACAGGGCAACCTGCCCTTTGTTCCCTCTAACCTCTACTTTCCTCTCCTCTAAGCCGCCAACTCCTCCTTCCTTACTCGTGCTGTGACTCTCAGACTCCATCAGCAGTCCACTCCTTCCCCCTCGGGATAGCTGGGATGCTGCCCCCTCCCCACTTCACTGCCTTAGCTCTCATTTCCTGTTTGTTACCTGCAGCCCAGTGGCCAAGTCCTGTAGTTGCTTGGGGGAGACCTCGCAGCTGGCCAAGGTTCTGACGCAGTGGTCCTACCTGGTGAGCCCACTTGGGGGCCCTGGCTTTGGGTCGCAGGGGTGGGTGTCTTGGGGGGGGCACAGGGATGGGAAGAACAAGTCATGCGTGCCTGCATAGACCTCTTCAGCTGGCTCAGGCCTGCCAGGGCCAAAGATGGCATCTTGGACTTCTTCCGTCTCCCTGCGTGTGAGCCAAGGACTGCAAAAGTAGCAGGTGGCAGCAGTGACAGCCGAGTGCCCATCAGTCAACAGCTCGAAGCACAATCATGTGAACAACAGATTCTGTGTTGAAGGAGAAAACTGTGTTTGAACTTGTAGGGCATATTTCTCGCTTCAGAAGTGACAGCACATTAAAAAAAAAAAAAAAGCAGAGATCCAGAAATGCAGAGAGCTCCCCTCCACTGGGTCCCTGTATGGACAGGGCTTGACCAGCTCTCCCACACGAGTGGTGGCAACCCAGTTGCTGGGGCCATCACTGCTGTCCCCCACCAGGATCTGCAGTGGCAGGGAGCTTGGGGCTGGAGCTAGAGCTGGGAAGCAACCTGGGCATCCCACAGCAGGACTCAGGCATCCTGGCCCTAGGCAGAACGCCCGGCCCTGACCATGTTCCCTGGGAGGGAACCTGGGGCCAATGGTGTGCCAGACTAGCTGGCACCTCCTTGGCTTCTAGAGAATCAGCTTGAAGGTTTCCCTGATACTGGGACCTCAGAGGTGAATGTGTGTGAACTCGGATTGATTCATCAGAGAGGCCTACACTGTGGGACAGAGGATCATGTGACCAGGGCGTGCAGAGTGTGACAGGCAACAGTGGCTTTGGGGACTCCCTGGTGAGGGCTGCCCCCTGACGTGCACCCATCTGTTCCCTCCTGCAGGAAGCCTGGGACAGCCTTCTGGCCACCAGCAAGTACAACAAGCAGGAGTCCTTCGCAGTGGTGTTCCAGCCCTTCTTCTATGAGACCTCCCCGTCATTGCTTTCAGTGAGTGCGGGCTGGGAAAGGGGCCTGGGCCACACAAGCTGCTCCCACCCTCCACTCCCCACAGAAGAAGCTCCAGCCCCATACAGTTGTGCTGAGCCCAGCATGCCCCCAGCTCTGGGTAGCATGGCCTCTCAGTCCTGGTCATTCCCTAGATCAGGATGCTGCTTGGCAAGCACGCATGGTTTTCCAGCAACTGTGATGAGCCAAGAGAGAACGATTGGGGGTCCCCAACATTGCTCCCTGGAGTGAGGGACCACCTAGATGGGCAGTAGTGTGTGTGATGGAGGAGGATGTGGGGGTAGGGATAGCCCATGTACTGACCAAGGTCTCAGCAGCCCCTGAGGCTTCAGGGCCAGGCTTGGCCACAGCTCTTCCCTTGAGACCCCAGCTCTTTCCTGTGAGTGTCCCCGAAGCAATGGTTTAAGTAGGAGGAACAGAAACATGAGTTCTGCCTTCTCAAACCTGCCCCAAAATTGCTTCCCTGCCACAGCCCCCTCTGCTGCTCAGTTCAGTTGTGGGGAGCCCTGGCCGCCTACAGGACCACATGGTTGCTCTGAGGTCCCTGGCCTAGACTTGCAAATGCCACCGTTGCTGAACAGAGGGGCTGGCCCAGGGAAAGAGCCCAGATGGACCAGAGCCACCGTCTCCATGGCAATGAAGATGGTTGTGGTGGTGTAGGGGTCATCACATCCTTGCGGGACTCTATCCAGGGAGCTCCCATCTTACTGGACTCTCTTGTAGGTGGAGCCCCCACTCCAGGACCCCAGCACACTGGCCTTGAGTCTCTGGAACAAAATGGTGAGTGGCAGACTGGAGTTTGGACCCATCTAAGGTATGGCCCATGGAGCAGGAGCGTGGCCTGTGGAAGAGGAACTCCTGGGTGACAGCTGGGGGGCACATCTCATCCCTGCTGCAGTTCAGTGCCCCAGTCCGGAGCTCCCCAGTCTGGTCCCATCACTGTCTCTGCTCAGCCTCCTCTCCCATTTAGGTTGCGTTGCAGATTTGAAGGGTGATGAAGCCTGGGGTGGAGACCCCACCCTGATTCTCAAAGCTCTGTGGATTCAGGGTCTCAATTCCCTTTTTGCTAACCCCGATCGTAACTGCTGACCCCACACCAGGGGTGGGGCTCACTCCCAGAGCCTGCACCTGTGACAGCGACTCCAAGGGAACCTGTCATTAAAACCCTGCTTCCATCTCCTTGGCTGAGGTGCTGAGTGCCCCAGCTGCTGCACGTCGGCCCATGCTAATTCACCCATGTGAGACAGAGTGAGGCAGGGCGGGAGGGTCCCTAAGCCCCCAGTGGTGGAGGCTCACTGTAACTTTGGAGAAGTCTGATTTCTTCATGGGGCTGCCCTGAGCCTTTGTAGGGAGGTAGGGATTCTGTCCCCTCTCACCTCACTCTCAGCAAACCACTTTGCTGTTGATCTCCTATGCTGGATAGAGGACAGAACCCCAATCCCCTACTGCCACCCTCTCTCTGGGGCAGGGGCTGGTTGATCCAGCTCCGTCAAACCTCAGGCCTCCTTGTTCCCATGTCACCTTTCTCCAAGCTGACAAGAGGGCCTTTGGATGGCATGCCCTGTCCTACGCCAAGCAGGATACAAGAGACCCACCAATCGTGGTCTCTGGGTATGGAGCTTAAAGTACAGCTGGGAAGGGTCAGGTAAGTGGAGGAATGAGAGGTAGCGGGCCCAGCAGGGGTGTGCCAGGCTGTGTGTGCAGATAGTATGGATGCCAAGATCAGGCCATGTATGCCTGGGGTGCCCTTCCTGGCCTCCTCCAACAGCTTTTTCCAAGCCACCATCTTAACAACCTTCCCTGGACCACCACGTACTATCGCAATACACATAAGCAGGCCACGTGCTGGGCTGTTCCCATAGACCAGTTTAATTCTCAAGAAATTAGTATCACAACAGGCAGGGCAAAGGACACTGGACCAGGAGTCAGCACACCCAGGTCCTGGTTCCAGTTTTGTTTTTAGTAGTTTCTTCAGGCAGGTACCATGGTCTCCCCACCTGCAAGAAGCGAATTATGACCCTAGCCAGCTCAGAGGGTTTGCAAGTGAGTGGGTGTCTTCACACCCTTGGGTCTGCTGTTTGAGTCTCCCACCAGGGTCCACAGAGTTTTGACTGCCTCCAGCCCGCTGGTTCTCAGCTGCATTGGGCTTCACCAAGAAGGGAGCCAACTGTGCCTCCCCTATGCCCATGTTCATAGTCATACACAACCCCAGTGAAGGCTGCCTTCCCATGGCATTGGGGAGGCCAAGAAGGGCTGGTGGAGTCCCTGTGATCACAAGGATGTCCTGGTCAACACAAGGTCCAGCCAGGGGAGGGAGGCTCTGCTTGGCAGCCCTCAGAGCCATATGTGCTGCACCGCCACCCCAGGGCCATGTCCAGCCCTGCTCTTGCACGGTGCCAATTTGCAGAGGCACTAAAGGGAAAGCCGCACCTGTCAGCACACAGTGGTCATGAGCGCCCTTTTGGCAAGGTGCTAAGGACTGTCCCAGCTCTTTGAAGCCTCCCCTGAGGGGTGCTGGCTCTTGAGTGTGTAGCTGAGCAGGCTTTGGCTTGCAGATGTGACTCATTCTCCAGGCTCTGTCTGCTGCTGGGATTTCTGCACAAAGGTGGTGTCTACAGGACTGGCTCTAGAACATGAGTTCCATATCCCTTCTTCCATCACTCCCTACCCCCAGCCCTTCCTTGCGCCAAGCCCTGTGCGCAGCCAGGGAACTGCTCCCCTGGACTGTTTGAGGTTATGATCTTGATCCAGTTAATTTCCTAGTGATGTCAGGGAAACAATGCACCTGACATTGTGCAAGTGAGCACCTGCACACCCTGAAAGGCCCAGGGAAGGAAAGCCCGGTGGAGGAAGAACACAGCCCAGCACAGCTCACCACAGGCAACAGGGTCTGTGCCTGTCACTGGGACAGGGGAGAACCAGGGCTGTGGGCACTGTGGTTTGAAGTAGCTGTATTGTTCTCCAGCCCAAGAATAGAGGGTAGAACACCTGTGTAGAGGGGAGGCAAAAAAGAAACAGGCAGTGACCAGGGACAGGCGACAGTCTTTTTCAAAAATAAAAAAAAAAAATCATTCAAAGAGCGAGATCTGGTGTCCACCTGTTCACTACCCAAGTCCCTGATGGGGCCAGATTGAAACCAAAAGCCAGAAACTCCCTCTGGGTCTCCAACGTGCAGTCGATCCTTCATCCACTGCCTCCAGGGGATGTGCATAAGCAGGAAACTGCAGCTAGGAGTGGGGCCGGGACTTGAGCTCAAGCAGCCACCTCCAGGACAAAGCTCATACCGCACTGGGGTTACTGAAAAGGTCTGTGGATTCCCACTTTCCCAGGTCCTTAAAGTAGACTCAGCCACTCTTACTTCCAACACCCTGGAGCTCCCTCAAGGTTTCTTTCTTGATGTTAGAGAAAAACCTAACTGTACTCCCACCGGGCCGCCAACCCCAGCCCACTGTGAACACTCATGGTCTGCGAGAGCAGCCTTAGATGGCCCACGTGGGACTCCACTTGCTCTGCCCTGTTTCCGGGAGCATGAGACTTAAACTGAAAGCAGTTTGAGGGCCTGCTCCTCCAGCCTTTATGCCAATACCTCTACATTCCTTGGCCACATATTGATTGCACCTCCTTATCAGGTTCTCTTGCCATCTGGCGAGAAGTCACCTGAGAAGGGTAAAGTTCTCTCCTGACTGCTTGGGGTGCAGAGCCTGGGATAAGATAGCACCGAGAACCCTAGGCACATGTCCTGGGACTGAGCCAGGCATGTGTTCCTTAGGTAGTCTTGCGCATTCCTCTGTCAGAAGGGACAAAGGTGTCTCTGGTGCCTGCAGTGCCTGGCACCTGCTGGAGTCCCAGGCTGCCCTCCACACCAAACCTGACTATGCATCACTCCCCTGGAGAATCGCTAACACACTGAAGGGGGGTTGCATCTCAGCCCAGAGTGTCCAAAGACTCAGCCCATCTTGGGAGTGGATGAGGGGCCTGTAAGATGTTCCCAGCAGCCCCAGCATCGCTTGCCCAGGACATCAGCTGCTGAGACATGGGTCTGCTTATGACTTTCTCGGAGAAGCCTCTGGAGGCTGCTCCCCAGCCAAGACTTTTTCATTCTAAAGCTCTCCTCTCCCTCCAGATGGAGCCTGTAGGACGGAAAGAAGAGCCGTTCAGTGAGAGAGAGAGGAGGCCGCTGAAGTGTCCCTCGCAGGTAGGTGGCTCGGGACAGGATGGGGCACCTGCTGAATTGCAGGGGCTGGCGGGGGCAGCCAGTGGACTTTGCTGTGTGCTGGGCTGTTGCCACCCCAGCCCTCCACCCCCTGCAGAGGCGGGGCTCTGTCCACCTGGACCTGGACCTGTAGGAGGCTGCCTTGAGGCTGATGCCAACACCTGTGGGGCATAGAGAGCAGTTTCTGGAGAAGCAAGACCACTCCACAGCTATGGAAAGATGGGGACAAGGCCACTGACCCCAACTGCTACCGTACCTTCTTCTAGGGCCTTGTTCTACCACGGCCTGGGGGAGGAGGTGGGACTGATGAGCACTTGAACTTGGGCCACTGGGGGTGTGTCTTGCACCTTTGCCTAATGGGTAGTAGGTATATCATTACTGCATACCTGGATGAGAAAATAAACAGACATTGATGAGTGAGAGCCTTTATCATATTATACCAGTTAACAATTTGTTTTTGATTTTTTTCACTTCTTAAAAAATGGGTTAGTGTGTAACACTGGTGCATTTTTATGGTATATGGTACAATGTTTCCATTCACATAGACCAGATACTTGGATCATATCAGACAGTTGGCACTTCCTCCTGATTATCCTGTGTGTGCACTTGGAGCTGCTGGCACCTCTCTTCCTGCTTCTTAGACAGTTTGGAGTACCTTGTCATGAACCATGTTGGACCCCTCAGCTGTGGAAATGTTTAGCTTTCTTGGTGAATTGGTTTTTGTTAGTAGGCAATAAGAAGAATGCTGTTTGCCCAATTTCCCTCTTTGCCTTGGCTGTCAGGAAGCTTAAGTTCTCTCTCCCTCGAGATTGTCTGTGCCACAAATTTCTGGGGCAGAGTGGGAGATTTCAGAGCATGGCATGGGCTCCCTTAGGGAGCTGACAGCAGTCTAATACACATTGTGGCCATTTCCAAAAAGTGACAGTCCCGCTCCCAACTGGCCAACATATATCTCCAGGTGACGAGCCATGGTAGTTAAGGGACACTGATTTCTGGGTCCCAGTCACAGTGCCCTTTCTCTGCAGGAGAACCCTTACCTGTTCACCTACGGGAACAGCAAGCAGCTGCCCAGATCATCACAACCCAAGGGGAAGCTTGAGGTAAGAAGAGGTTTTCTGAGACCAAGAAGCATGCAAATAAATCAGGGCCCACCCCCCTTGCTGAGCCTTTGGAATTTTTCAGAGTTCTTTAGGTCCTGGGACTCCAGCTGCCTCTGGGCACACAGGGGGCTGCCAAGTGCCGGAGGTTGCCACGTGCATCTGAGAGACAGCTGGCATGGGCAAGGGAGCTGGGAGGTCAGGTGTGCAGCCGCTCCTTTGGTGCCTAGAAACAGAGGTCCCCAGCCTCTCCCAGGGGTGTTGATGTTCTTGGCCCTGGAGAGGAGGGGACTGATGTGAGAGCATTAGGAAAAGGTATGTTTTGGGAGTTGAGCGTGATGGTCAGGGAAGACAGAAATCTCAAAAGGGTTTGTTTTGCCTCAAGAGAAATTTCCCAAAAGAGAAGCCTGACTCCTCTCTTCTCATTCTGTGTGTGTCTCCTTCCAGGTGAGAGAGGGGGCAGAACTCAGATGTCCGGACAAGGACCCCTCGAACGAGATTCCCACCTCAGGTATGCTCACACACTGAAGACCCCAAGGAGGCAGACGCTGTCCATGTGGTCAGAGGCCTCCAAAGGGGATTCAGGGGCAGCAAAGCAGAGGGGTGTGTGTGTGTGTGTGTGTGTGTGTGTGTGTGTGTGTGTGTGTGCGCGCGCGCGCACGCGCGCATTTATTCATGCTAGTGGCAAACAATTCCTGAGCTGCAACTGGAAACAGTGCAGTATCAGGAGGTATTTCCTGTAGGCCAGGCCATATCCTGCTAAACAGCCCAATGTGAGCTGGGCGAGTGTAGCTCATTCCTTTTCCCCTGCCTTGCTGGGTGAATTTGTTCTCCAAAAAAAGCAAACCTACCTTCAATCAGAAGGCGGAAATGGCTGTCTAAGCTACCTGTGGAACATGATCGAGCACTGTCCCCAGGAGCTGGCATCCTCACCCTTGGCCCTGAAGAGTGCCTGGATGTATTTGCATATGGGTTCACTTGTCTATCCATTTACTGGAGAAATTTTGAGGCCTCTCATGTACCTTCCAGAAGTTTCCATTCTAGTGGATCTGCTCATGGCTTCAAGATGATTATAAAAGATACAAAATGGAGTTTGAAAATGTCACAGTATCTTGAAGAAAACTTGCAGAAATGTGAGTCTTTGTATCAGATTTTCTCCTTGTTCTGTTAGTTGAGCAAATAAATGCTGACAGCCTTTCACACGTCTCCAAGCTTTACACACTCAAACAAAGCCGAAGCAAATGTGAGCATTGTCTCACCAAGACCTTGCAATGAAGTTGCAGAACAATGGGAACAGGTGACTGTATCAGTCCCTCTCCTCTTGCTACCACAAAGCACCTGCTCATACAAGCAGGAGGCTGATGGGATACTCCTTCGCTGGGACAAGCAAACCAGGAACCGGCTGTGTGTAAATAGGGGAGAGTGTGCAGGGTGACCTTGCTTTCTGCCAGCCCATCTGGAGAGAACTCACTCACTCCCAGAGACCAGCTTCAGTGCCTTCCGGGGCAGTACCCCAGGGACCTCAGGCTTCCCCTCCTAAAGTATCCATCACCTGGACACAACCATGCTGAGGAACAAGCCTGCAGCACCAGGACCTTTACAGGATGTTCTGCAGGTCCGACACACATGTGGAAATGATGCTGGCTGGTTCTGATGGGTGGCTCTGCTAATGGATGTAATAAAGTACCAGCTTCATGGTTAGGCCCTTCAGTAGTGAAAGACTCCTACTCAAATATACAAGTAGACATGTATGTACGTCTAGATATGGAAAGGCTATCAATCAAAATGTTCTAATACCATACACTTAACAGAGAAAGCAGATATCCGCCCCCCCCCCGCCCCTTTTGTTTTATCTTGTTGCTTGGGAAAAAATGACCTAGAAGGCATTTTGTAATCTGTCTAGATTACGTTTCTATCATCCATTAGAACATATCTTAACATCTAACAGCCAGTTAAATGTGACTCTCCGGATTACTCACCCGACTCTGAAGATGACTGTGTTTATCAGTGCTGGAAGATGTAAGAGCAAGAATCTTAAGACCTTAAGACCTGAGATAGCTTGGTGATAGGAGTTGTTTGAATCAACAGATAATCATCATCCAAACACCACTCTCTCTGCCTCAGGGACTGCCGTCACAGCGCAGTGTGGGCCTGCACTCCTCAGTCCTGCTTAGAGCATGGCATCCAGAAAAAATGGCCACAACCTCAGCGCAGTGAGAGATGCATTTGGTATGGTGCTGTGGAGCGGTGATTGCACCTGCCAGCTCCACTTGCGATCTGTGGAACAGGCCAAGTAATAGCATAGAGCCACACCATGACTTTCCTTTGATCATCATGTATTTTAGGTGGAGCTTAGTCACACTGGAGATTATGTTTCGCAATTTCTAATCGATCAAAGGCTTCTTGATACTTCATTTTGAAAGGCAAAGTGAGAGGAAAAGAGATGTGTTGCTTCACTTGTCACATGTTAACAGCCAGGGCTAGGCCAGGGTGAAACCAGGAGCTTGGAATTTCACTGGAGTCTTGCACATGGGTGGCAGCGGTCCAAACACTTGATTCCCCATCCACTTACCCCTCAAGATGCATTAACAGGGAATTGAGTGAGAAGCGTAGTAACAGACGCTTGAACAGGTACCCCGGTATGGGATGCAGGTATTCCAAATGTTGCTTAACTCACTGTGTCCCAATACCTGTCACCCTAATACAATTTTTTTTCTTTTTTAAAAAATCTATTTATTTTTATTGGAAAGGTAGATTCATGGAGAGAAGAATCCTCTATCTGATGGTTCACTCCTCAGATGGCCACAATGGCCAGAGCTGAGCTAATCCAAAGCCAGGAGCCAGGAACTTCTTCTGGTCTCCCACACGAGTGCAGGGTCCCAAGGCTTTGGGCCATTTTCCTCTGCTTTCCCAGGCCACAAGCAGGGAGCTGGATGGGAAGTGGAGCATCTGGGACATGAACCGGTGCCTATATGGGACCCTGGCACTTGCAAGGTGAGAATTAAGCCATTGAGCCATACACCAGGCCCGATTCTGATAAAATTTTGTAAGAATGTGTCATCTTTCCTATGTAACTCAGCACGTAGTGAGAGCCTAGAAAATGCAGAGCTGATCTGAATTGCTGAGTGTTTCCAACTCAGAAAATCCACAATTTTCAGGATTGAAAGATTTTTTTTTCCAATGAATTAGATCTATGTCTTCCACTAAAATCAATTTTTACTAAAAACATATTGTACCTTAACTATTCATTTTGAGAGTTATTTCCAAAATTCTTTGGTGTGGTAGCCTTTTCCAGTGTTTTTCCTGGTCCCCAAAGCTGCATGGATCTGAACATCACCAACAATGACATTTCAAAATAGAAAGCTGAACAGCCATGCTGTTTGTCAGCTGACATGTTTCTCTTTTCATTGCATTCAGGGCTCATGAGTGATGAATTTCATCCATTGACATGTGGGACTTTGGGATGAAATTTAAGGAGCTGGAGCTGGCATTGCAGCACAGTGGATTAAGCCATGACTTGCAACACCAGCATCCTGTGTAGATACTGGTTCTAGTCTTGGTTGCTCCACTTCTGATCCAGCTCCCTGGGAATGCAGTGCAAGATGACTCAACTGCTTGGGCTTTTATCATCCACATGAGAGAGCTGGATAGAGAACCAGATCCATTTGGGCAGTGAACCAATGGATGGAATAACTCTCTCTCTCTCTGTCTTTGAAATAAATCTTTTAACAAAATGAAGGTGAGGAACTGACATTGTTTGTACATAGTTGGCATTTGATAGTCAACATTAAAAGCTTGCAGTCTTCCCATCCCAGTCAGTGCACACAGGCAGTCTGTTGAGTGCTCTTCTCTGGACTTGACACCTTGCATCACTGTGTATTGCTTGATGGCTTGCTCCATTACACAGCTGAGATAGCCAAGAAAAACATATTTGGTCTCAGGGATAACTTTTGGTTTTCCTGAGGAGACAATGAAAGTGAATGAAATGCAAATGAAGTGGCAATAAAGATCTAGAGGGCATGACATGAACTGTTGAAGTTGGCTATCTTGAAGTCAAGCTTGTAATTCTATGCACAGATTCAGGAAGTAGGGATCCACAAAGCTAATTATATGCTGGTGGTCCCACTGGAATATGCCATAATGGTTCATTCATTGAGTCTGAGCCATTGCTTCTTTTCTAAGCCTCTGATGTCATTTATTTGGCTCATTTAGCTATAAAAGAGTTGTTCAAAGGCTAATATTTAAATCTCCCCAGGTTATAACTCTAGATTCTGTACTCCTGAGAGATTAGGAGCCAATGTGTACTGTAAGTCCTGAAGCTATTTCTATGATTATCACCTGCTCATGAGGTATGTGACTTGACAGAGCCTGGAACCAGGAAGGAATGAGGTCCCAGGGGGACTGTTGCTCGGCCCTAGATGTGACCAGGATACCGCGCACATTCAAATTCATGTATGAGACATGGAGATAAATGTTTCCCGGATCCAGGAATTTTATCTTTTAAAGCTTTAAGAGCTGCAAAATCTGTCCTGGAGCCACTTAGCTTTCATCCAAGCTCACACGTTTCTTGATCTGCTACGCACAAGGTGCACATATAAACTCATGCCTGAGACTCCCAAGACAGAAGCACGTTTCCAATCCTGTGCTGGCAGTTTGCCACCATTGTGGATGTATCTTCATCGGTCCTAACATCAGAGAGCAGATGGGCGGGGAATCCTGGCTGACTATTGAAATTCATTGTTTCAGATTTTGGTCCAGGGGTTTACCTTTTTAGTTTACATAAGACTAAGTCTCAGTGTGCTCAGCCTTTCTCCTGAGTAAAACTTTCTGGGACTAGTGGAAAGTTCCCTTGCTATTTGTGATTCCTAATCAGAGCTTGGCTGGCCTTTGATAAGAGGCTCCTCAGTAGAAATCTTGATGAGTTAATAATGTGTTTATCAACTTCGCTCAAGGTGGTGAACAGTCTGTACCAGATAATGGTTAGCCAATTGGCCCACACAAATTTAATCTTATCTCTAAATAGTTCTTTTGCCAAGGAGAACCATTGCTCAAGTGCTTTGCTGTATCTCCAGTCTGGGCTGTGTTTTTGTTGCAGAAAATGACATGAGCAAATCTCAAATCAAGGTCTGAGGAATATCAAACCAGTGAAATGTGTTGAGCCCTATCTTAACAAAAAATAGATCAACTCCTCATTCCAAGACTTGCTTCATTCATTGGGTTTATTAGCTCTTGCTAAGAATCCTTAGAAGTGATCAATTGGAAGAATCCCTCCTCCACAAGTCAATCACTCTACCCACCGACCCACCCACCCTGCCCCGCACACCCACCCTACCCCGCACATGTAGATAGATAGGTATGCATGTGTTCTCTAACTACAACAAGTTTCAGAGCTGGTCAATTTCATCTGTCTCTTTAGCAGTCTACAGTAATACTACTTTTGAAGCAAATTTGTCCATCTCGCATTTTACCAGCCTCAAAGATTGTCCCTAACCTTTGCACAGCAGCTAGTGTTCATATAATTCAACTCGATTATGCGTTATGGCAGCAAGAATGTGGTGACTGATGATCATCAGCAAGAGCTAAAATAAACCATTCAAGAGTGGGGGTGGGGGCAGAGTTTTATTTTCTGTTCTGTAGCCTTTTTTACCCATAGCCTGATTTCTTTCAGAAGAGGTCCTTTTAAAGTTCTCATGCGCAACCCTGTGGGCCTGCGCTGATGTGTGCAGCTGGCTTTGTGATTTGATATTGTTCTCATAACCACATAGTGTGGCTGTGGATGGATGTGGAGGGCCAGACAGCTACAGTCATGTGGAAGGGGAGACGCGAGGCATGGTGAGTGAGGAGGGAGGACTCTGAAGAAAGACATACAGTGGGCCTTGAGTCTAAGAGGCAGAGTCACAGAACTGCCTTCCGGCTTTGCAATGGCAGCCACAACCACAGCCACAAGCACGTCTATGCGTACACACAGGAAATGTGACGCTGCCCTTTTAGCCACAGGAACAAAAACAAACTGCTATCAATAGCTTAAAAAAGGAAAGTGTATTGGTGGTTTTCAGAAGGCAGTACCCCAACCCAATGACAGTATTGGTACTACCTGGGAGTGAGTTGGAAATGGCAACCCTTGAGCTCACCCCAGGTCTTTGGAATCAGATACTGAGGGTGGTGCCCAGGCAACCATGGGTTGACAAGCTCTCCAGGTCAACTCCCTGAGGTCAGTCCAAGTTGGTGGAGCACTTGCTTCTACGATGTACACACATATATTCACAATGCCATGTGCACTAGTGTATGGCATCAACTGGGAAGGCATGGACACATTTCTGTTGGGAATGTGTGCTCAGTGCAGGGGGCAGTTCTCCACTGGGGCCACTGGGAGAAGTAGAGAAGTTGACTGCATGGAGAGGATAGCCTGACGATGCCTCCAAACCTCCAACCTTTGAGTGCTGATGCAGCTTCGGACATGGGCATGGTTGTGCATGTGTGATTCGAGTGTTAGGGGGAGCTGTAGATTTGTAGTCCAGTTGGGTGGAAGGTGTCTCCTCTGTTCCACTGCAGGTTTGCTAAGCTGTTGAGAAAGCTTCCTGAAGAAGCTAGGCTGCTCTGTGGTCCATGAAAGCTGTCTGAATGACACAGGGCAACAGCAGCATTGCACTACCAATGACAACAGTGGGTACCTCTGAGAGCAGACTTGGAGCTGTGGCCAAGTTCGGGTGCCCGGGTGGGAAGATCCTTAAGGAATAAGGGGGAGCTTGTGACCTGAAGGGCTGAGCTATCCAGAGGGTACTTCAAAAAGTTGGTGGAAAATGGCATTAAAATAGAAAATCTATTTTGGTACCAAAAAATTGGTGTTGTGAATATGACAAATCTTCCAACAGTTCAAGGGGAATGTATAATATAGAAAACTATCCATGGAGTTCGACATTTTTGTGCCAGCCTGTATCTCTTCATTTTATTTTTGTACAAATTTTCCTTTTTTTGTGCTAAGTTCTGGCATATGGCTTACGGAGTTCTAGGTATGGTCCCCTAAATGTACTTAAAGTTGTGTTTCTGTGTATAGAAAGTAATGGGATAGATACAGCACCAGGGAATGGGTACAAGGAACTTCATATACTGAACAATATGTGATGTGAATCCTCTAAGTAGCTAGCAGACGTGAAAGGACTGTACCTTAACCTATCTATCTCTCTCTCTTACATAAATATTTTTACTTGAAACTCAGAGTTACAGAAATGGAGGGAGGAAGGAAGGAAGGGAGGGAGGGAGGGAGAGAGAGAGCACTTCCATTCGCTGATTCACTCTCTAAGTAGCCTCAACAACCAGAAGTGAGCTGATTTGAAGCTGAAATCCAGGAACTTCTGCAGCATCTCCCATATTGGTGCAGGGACCCAAGGGTTTGAGCCATCCTCTACTGCTTTCCCAGGCCTTTAGCAGGAAGCTTGATTGGAAGTGGAGCATTTGGGACTAGAACTGGAAGTCATATGGGATGCTGGCACTGCAGGGATAGGGTTAGTCTGTTATACCACTGCACTGGCCCCATCTAACCTACTTTTTTAAATGTTACCTTCATAATGTCCTTCATAAACCCTTGACTTGAGCCAAAACATGAGGCGAGTTCTGTTGGACAGACCTCAGCGCTTCCCCACTCCATGTTCCTCCTTTATTTTTCTCTCCACCAGCTCATCTCCCTCTGCCTCTCTCTTATCTTTCCTCCTGCTTTCCCCCTCTTCCATGAAGTCTGCTCTCATCCTTGCCCTGCCCAGGGCATCCTCCGGCCAGCTGTGGGGCTCTGTGGTACTTGATGCTTCCCACCATGTCTCTCTCTTTGTAAGTGATCCTCCTTGGGCTGCATCTCCTCTTCCCCCTGGCACTATGGCTTCAGGAAGGCATCTCGATGTCTGATGGCTGTGAGCCCCCTGTCACCCAACTGCTGCCTTGGGCACACTGTGTGTCATAAGAGCTCACAGCTCTTCCAGCACTCCACAGCATGCAGCTGTACTCCAGAGATGAAGAAAGCACAGAGTTGGTATTTGCAAAATGGTTTGATGGTAACTCAGAGTTAAACATGGGATTGTCATCCCCAGTTCCATTCCCAGGCATATACCCCAAGTAATAGCTAGTCTTCAGGCAAATACTTCTATACAAATATTCATGACTGCAGTGTTCACAGGCTGGAAAAACTCAAGGTTGAAAAAGACCCAAAAGTCCATCAACAGCTGGATGGGCAAACTATGGTACTTCCACATGGTAGATGATTATTCAACCATAAAAAGGGATTTAAGTGTGCATGCATTCATGCTGCAATGTGATTGAACCTCGATGGCAAGAAGCAAAGGGGAAAAGTGGACACGTGTGGTCGCATATTGTATGATCCAGAATAAATAAATCCACAGAGGCAGAAAGTCAATCACTGGTTACTAGGGACCTGGAGGACAGGGGGATGGGAACGTTTATAATGGGGACAAAATCTCCCTTTAAGGAAGTGGAAACCTTTTGGAACCAGATGGAGACGATGGTGGCAGGACATTGCAAATGCACTGGATGCTACTCAAATGTCCACTTCCGGGCAGCTAATTTTATGTTACATGAATTTCATCTCCATTTTAAAAGTAGAGTCAGTGGTATGAAAGTATTTTTTGAATCCCAAATATCATGAGCTCCTTGAATAGACTCTGGGCTACATCTCCACCACCATCATTCCCTCCCTCTCCAGCAGCCTGCCAAAGGCTTGCATGCCCCCCCACCCCATAGCATCAGCCTCTCTCCAAATGCTAGCAGCCACTGCCCCTGTTAGGGCTGTATCCCCCTTCCTGCTCCTGACTCCTTGGTGCCAGTGCCCCCCAGCTGGCCCCATGGCTGCATTTGCTGACCCCGTTGACCAGGATGACTGATTGGATGTCCGGTCCAAGGCCTATGGCTTCCTCTCTGGTTGCCCGTAGATGCTGTTTGTCTTCAGAGAGGAGGTGTCCCATGCTTCCTGGGAACCTCACCTTTCGTTCATTCCTGCTTGTCTTCTTAGTTCACAGGCTGAAGCCGGCTGACATCAAGGTCATAGGCGCCATGGGCGACTCCCTCACAGTGAGTTATCTGCATGGTGGGAAGAAGGGATGGGAGACGAGATGGAGATGAATAGGAGAGCTTGGAGGGGGAAGTTTAGGCAAACAGACTCCCAGTGCTGGCCCTGCATGCCAGTGCCTCTCCATCTCCCTGCCCATCCGGGGCTTCTAGCATTCCTCCCCTACTTCCATGTTACTTCCAGTGTTCTCTCCCAGTGCTGGGATGAAGGAGACAGCAGGAAGTGGAGAGTCCCGAGGGGATAGAAGTGACCCGCCCTAAGTCACACAGCCCATCAGTGGTTGGCAGAGTTGGACAGGGTCTCCAGGGAAGATCAAAGGTCCTGGGCTTGTTTTATCCATGGAGGAAATGCAAGGGCAAGTAGCTAGGGAGGTGACAAGATAGCAACAGGTGCTATGTGGAGAAGGCAAAAGGACCCAAGGTGATTCAAGGCCACCTCTATACCTGTCTTATGGTGAAGCCCCTGACCCCACACATCTATCCATGAAGAAAAGAACCAGGCTCTCAGAGAGCCTGGGGAGGGAAGCCTAGATGGAGTTCAACTGCTGGACCTGAGTCTCAGGCTGAATCTGCCACCCCTACCCCACCCCGAGGACCAGCTGACATGTGACTGTGGCCTGTGCACAATGTATTTTGTTCACTAGCCCTGTGATATCCTGGCAACTGTGACTTTCCTTAAACGCAACCCACAAGCAAGGTGAGGTTGGGCAAGGCAAAGGTGGTGCCCAGGTCCCCTAAGCTGCGAGTGCTGGGACCAGGGCCACTACTCAGGGTTCATGGCCACTACTGGCCTGCCCCATGAGGCACTGCCTTAAGTCAGCCTTCATCCTGGCTGCCCAGGGTGCCCCGTTCAGACCTTGGCACGTGCGTAGCTGTGCTCAGAGAAGATGTGCTTCAGGTAGGGGACAAGCACCTGCAGAAAGTGTCTACGCTGTGGCTTCGAAATCCATGCTCTTTCCTCAGCTGGATGCAAATACGTGGGATTCCATTTGTGGTTTTGCCTTTGTTTTTAATGGACACATAGTATTTGTACATATTAGGGGTATATATGTCAACATACGTATGTATACTGGGCCTAGTGAGCGATGATTGGATCAGGGTATCAGTGAATTTAAGATCTGCTGTTTCTCTGTGTTGGAAACATTCAGCAACCCTGTTTGCTAGTTCACGTGAGATATTCCAATTAACTGTTACCGACCATAGTCACCTGACTGTGTTACAGGATGGAAACCACATGTCCTGCCCAACTGCAGCCCTGGCCTGTGGGATTGGGTCTCATTATTAGTTCTTAAACTGCATGTTTGTGAGATATGTTGATACAAGAGGAGGAGGAAGTTTTCTGTTATGCATTTCACAATTAAAAGAGCGAACAAACCACAGGAGCCTGACACGTGTCCTTTCCTGGCCCTGCTGCTAGCTTCGCTGGAACCTGGGCAGGGCAGAGCTCTCCAAGAGAGGCAGATCTGTGGGGCCCACGCTTTCCCTGTGGGAGCTCTCCCTACAGGTGCTAAGGAATATGCGCCTTGGGCTCGCACACAGGTGGTCCTGGCTAGGACAAGCACACAGACCCTTCTGCAGTGGGCAGATGCAGGTGCAGAGGGGACAGCAGGAAGCCTCACCCTTCTTGTTCCCTTGCAGGCAGGCAACGGGGCCGGGTCCCTGCCTGGGAACGTCCTGGATGTCATAACGCAATACCGAGGCCTATCCTGGAGGTGAGTGGGGTGTGACCAGGTAAGGGATGGGCCATCTGGCTCTTTCCCATCAATAACTTCTAGGTTCAGTTGAAGAGAAGAATTTGTCAGTTTCCTGAAAATGAGCTGAGATTTGAGTCAAGCAGGGTTCTGGGGGAGAAACTCACATCACGGTTTGGGCTAGGACTGTTTCTCCATTTTCCATGTGTCCCCGCTGGGATCATCTGAGAAGGACCTGTAGCCAACTCCCAGCTCTGTGTGTCCTGGGACAAGTGACTTACCTTCTCCGAGTGCTTCTGCCCTCCGAGGCAGGGACAAGATATCCCCTGAACAGTGCCTAAAGATGAGAGAGACAGTTGGAGCCCAGCACAGGCCTGACCCAACAGAGGCAGTGAGAGCAGCTGGCCTCATGGCACAAGGATCTTCATCTCACAGTGGGGAAAGCAGGACCCAGAGCGGGCACCATCCCGAACCAGGAGGGCAGGGAACAGGAGACAGAGCAGATGCTGGCTGAGCCCTACGCCTGGCACGGGCGCGTTCTGCTCTGCCTGGATCTGGCTGCCTCCAGCAGTGCCTGGTCTTCACCTCCGCGCCTGGCCAGGCTGGACCGGGAGGTTTGTGGTTTTTACAGTCTGGTCCCAGCCTCTGCGTCTGACACTAGCTTTATCCCTGGCACTCAGCCTGGTGGTGCTGTTGTACCATTAGCCAACAAGTCTCCCCAGGCCTTGCAGATATTCCCAGGCTTGCAGGGAGGGGGCTGTGGGAAGGCAGGGCATCCAGTCAGCTCTGGAATGCTGAGAATTTTTATGCCTGGAAGCCCACCTAGCTTTGATCTGAGAATTGGCTCACCCTCCCAAAGACATCCTTAAAAAAAAAAAAAAAGGAAAGGAAAGATCAAGGCAGGCTTTTTTCTTTTTTCCTGTGTTTTTAGTGATAAAATTAAATGTACAGCTGCAGGGTTGGCCAGCATGGAGTAGGCCAGTGCAGGGTCGTTTTGGGGTGCAGAGGGTCCAGTTGAAGTTTCCTGCCCTCATGTGGAGGCTCCAGGTTTAATTCCAACGTTAAAATCAGCCTCTGCGATGGTTCAAGTGTGGGCTTCCTTGGAGGGGAGAGGGCTGTGGTCTGGGTTTGCTTTCCGCAGTGAGGAGGGGGGAAGGTCTTGCTCCAGGACCTGGGGTGGAGTGGTAGAGGTTGGGGCGGTGGGGGGGGGGGGGGGCAGTTCTCCTTAGAAGCAGGTGCAGGGGGATTCTTCCACGAAGTGTCTGCAGCACTTCGCAGTCGCCATCCTCTGAACCCCTGTCTCTCTTCCTTCCATGCAGTGTCGGCGGCGATCAGAACATCAGCACGGTCACCACGCTGGCCAGTAAGTACGGCCAGGGCTGCAGTGTTGCCCCGCGGGAGGGCGGCCTGGGCAGAGGCGGAGTCCAGTCATGGGCAGCAGGGGGCGCTGCTTCCCCGAGGCTGCCACTGGGGTTCAGCTCCTGGGGCTGCTGGGCGAGGAGATGTGGTCAGCTCCTGGGGCTGCCTTCATCCGAGGAGGGGAGAAAGTTCAGCTCCCATCTTAGTGAGGGTCATTAAAAGTAATTAAAAAAAAACAGAATAGAAGAAGCTCCCGTCTGCAGAACCTGACCTTGACCTGGGCCCCTGCGGAATGGGGTGGGAGTTCCAGTCCCTCGGGAGTTGCTGGAGCAGATGCTGGCAGTGCGCTAGCGGCAGTATGTGTTCTTAAAGACAGGCTGCACCCTCCGGAGAGTCTAGTTTTTCTATCCTGGTGCAGGTTGCTGAGCTTGTTGTTGAAATGTACCTGCCACAAAGGTTCAGAGTGAATTCTTTGCCCCGAATCCCGCTTGACTGGCCATTTTGCCTGCAAGCCATGGGATGAGTCCTATTCCCATTTTTCTGGTGTTTGTTCCTTTGTGGACATGTCCTGAGAGGCTAAGAAATTCTTTAAGCCTCAGGTCTCCAGGATTCTGATGGCCAGGGTGCTTCCTCTCCACCTGGGCCCTGCTACTTTGGTGATGCGTCAAGTGTCGTGGAATCTGAGTTCTCTGCTGCCAGTATGCCCAGTGGCCTCCATTTGTGAATCTTCACACAAGATCCACAAGCTCCCCTACTGCTGGGAGGTGCCTGGGGGGCTTCTGAGAATGTGGTTGATTTGGCTACCAGAGGACCGGCAAGACAGGCCACTTGCCAGGGCTCTGGTCCCAGTGCTGACACCCAGGGCAACAAGACCAGGAATCGGCTGCCTCAAAATCTTTTTATCCAAATGATTGGCAAAGGACACCCCAATACGCTTAGCTCAGGAATGGGATGCTGGTTGATGCGATTTTTTCCTAGCAGGTTATACAACCAGTCTGATTACAGGGGTTGGATAATCCAGAGCGGACAAGCACATGGAAATGTATTAGAAAGGTTGGAGAAGAACCTCTTTTCAGCCCTCTTCTTGCTATTCAGTTTAGTCCACCAGGCTAGACTCCAGTGCTTGGGAAATCGAATGGAGCACTGATGATCCCAGCAAGGTCTGTCCTTAAAGACAGGCAAGTGAACCAACAATTATCACCATTTGCAAAGTTTAGAGGAAAACATGGAGGCTGCTTAGCTCTGTCTTCTGAGAAACAGCTTTAGGATCTAGATTTCATCAGGCAGAGATAACTATGTGCAAGTTCATGGCCTAGCCAGGGCTGGCAGGTGCTGGATTCCCCTAGGAATGGGTACCCACCACCTCCCAGGACTAACCGTTGCATGTGCACACAGCTCAGGTGACTTCAAAGATCTTCCTTCTACTCGTCACAAGTCAGAGTGGTTTCAGTCCCTTAGTGGAATCGCCCTAGCACCGCAAGGCGGGGGTCCAGTTCAGTCGTGTTCAGTAGACCTTCAGCCAGGGTTCTGGCTGTCCCCGGTTCATTGCTTTCCTACATGCCTGGAGACTGTGACCCACAGGGAAGTGCTGTCTGCTGGAGCTGAGAGACCAGAGGTCCAGCCCAGAATTCTATCCAGTGGCTGTGTGTGTGTATACAAATATATGTACATATATACATACATACACATATATATAAAACATATGGAGATACATATATACACGCACATCCCTGGGCATGGTTTTCCTCACTTGTCTGAACTTTATTTAGTCCATAGACATTTATTGAGCATTTAGGAGGCCCTGAAACTTACACAGACTTCACTCTCTAGAGTTTGCAGTCAAGTTGGGTAGATGGAGAAGGACAAGTCAAACGTAGATCCAGTGTAGAAAAGACTTAGGAATGCGTGAAAACAGAAAGGTCAGCCGAACTAGCAAGGTTTTAACCCAAACTGACAGGGCAAGAGAAGGCTTGAAATCTAGAATGAGAAGAGACGCTACCAACCTTATAACAATAAGGATGCTGAGAGAACTAGATAAACAGTTACAAGTCAGTAAGTTAGATAACTTCTAGAGGAAATGGACAAATTCCTGAAAAGACATAAACTACTGAAACTGATTCAATAATAAATAGAAATCAGGATAGACTGAATCACAAATACATACATTGATTTCAAATTTAAAACGCCTACCAAAAAGAGCAGACTTCTGCTTATTAGTAAATTCTTACAAACGTTAGTAATTGATTATAGTAGTTTTGTTACCACTCTTCCTAAAAATAGAGAGGATGCTTTCCAGTGAATCCTATGAGTTTGATGCCCAAATAAGACAGACATCACAAGGAAAGAAATACACTGATCCGTGTCTCATGAATGTAGACACAAATTCTCAACAACATGCTAATAAACCAAAGCAACATTTAAAACCTCCCCAAACCAATTAATATAACACTCTCTAGGAAAAAAAAAAAAACACTTTCCTCTTAGTGGATCACAAAAGGCATTTTCTTTTTTACAGAGTCCAACTCTTTACCATAAACATACTCAACCAATTTGGAGCAGGATGCCCTGACTTGATAAGGGCATCCCCTAGAGACTGACAGCTCACCAAGCAAAGACAACTGCTACTTCCTCCAAGGCCAGTGTACAACGAGGTTGTGTACTCTCGCCACTTTTATTCAGTGTTACACCTGAGGTCCCAGTCCTAGCAGTTAGGCAAGCAAATGAAAGAAAAAACCGTCAAGATTCGAAATAAACTGTTATCTGAAGGTGACATGATCTTACATGTAGAAAGCCTTAAGGGAGCCAGTGTCACAGTGGGTAAAGCCACTGCTGGTGATGGCAGCAGCTCCTCTGTCAAAGTGCTCATTTGAGTCCTGGCTGTTCTCCTGATGCAGCTCCCTGCTGATGCATCTGTGAAGTAAGCAGAAGATGTTGGACAGAGTACCTGGGTCCTGTCACCCACGTGGGAAACCAGCACGCAGTTCCTGGCCTCTGTGTTTGTCTTTGACTGTTGTGGCCTTTTGGGGAGTGAGCCAGTAGATACAAAATCTTTCTTCCTCTTCCCCTTCCCCCCATCACCTTGCCTCTCAAATAAATAAATCCTATAAAAATGAATTTCTAAGGAATCCATTAAAAACTGTTGGGACTAACTAGAGGATGTAGTGCAGTTGCAGGATACAAAGTCAATATGCAGAAAGCAATTGTATTTCTGTTCACTATCCAAGAAACTGAAAATGAAATTAAAATAATTGCATTTATAGCAGAACCAAAAGGCATAAAATATTTAGTAATACATTCAACAAAAGAAGCATGCCTCTTATACTTTCAAAATTACAAATCATTGCTATAAAAAAAAATCCTAAATGAATGAAAAGCCATCCTGTGTTGGTGGATCAGGCTGACTTGTTAAGATAGCAATACTTCCAAAATGAACCTAAAGATTTGGTGTAATCCTGTCACAGTTCCAGCTGGCTTCTTTGTGGAAGCTGGCAGGCAGATCCTAAAATTTGTGTGGAAAGCCTAATGGCCCCAAATAGCCAAAATAGTCTTGACAAGGATGAACTAATTTAGAGGATTTTGACTTCTCTGTTTCAAAACTTCCCAGAAAGTTACAGTAATCAAGACTATGTGGTTCTGGCATAAGGACAGACAGAGAACGTTAGCATTGAGAGAAAAGAAAGTCTTAGAATTTATGGTTAACTCATTTTCAACAAAGGTTCCAAAACCATGCAACAGGGAAAGAAGAGAGCATGTGACAGATGGTGACGGGGTAGACGCCTAGTCCCATGCAGACTGAAGCTGGGCCCCCCCCTCACACCACTGCAAAGATACACTCCACTTTGATCATAGACCCAGACATAAGAGCTACGCCTAATGCTTAGAAGAAAATGTAGGAACAAATCTCCATGAGCTTGGGTGCAGTCATGTCATCTTGAATTGCAAGTGGTAAAAGTGTTTGGGTCCAAAGAATAGCTTCAAGAAAAATGAAGACAGTGCACAGAGCAGGACAAAATGTTTGGCAGTCATATAGGGGATGAAAAGCATGAGTCTAGAAATTATAAAAAAAATGTTAAAGCTAGATAAAAAAAATTGGATGGCCATTTCTCCAAAGAAAATATGCAAATGGCCTATAAGAAAAAATGCTCCCCTGCAGGAACTCTCAGTGCAAACCCAAACCATAGTGTGACACCATATAATGTGATGCATGACAGTAAGAACCTGATCAGTGTGGGTGTGGCGAAGCTGCAGCCCTTCTCCAGCTCTGCTGTTAGTGGGAGTGTAAAATGGAACAGCTCCTCCGAGAAGAAGGCCTGGCACGTCCTCAACAAGTTGAACAGAGTTACCATAAGGTGTAGATATAGAAATTTTATTCTTAGGGCTGTATGCTAGAGAAATCCACATAAACATGCATACACAAATGTTTGCCACTGCACTGTCTATGATGGACGAAAAGTGGAAAGAACCCGATGTGACAGCTGGAGAAGGGATAAATGAGGCACAGTCATATGATGGAATACTACTTGGCAGTCAAAAGAGTGAAGTCCTAATGAAGGTTAGAAACATTATGCTAAATGGAAGAGCCCAGCCATGAAGGTATTGCACAATTTCATTCATGTGAGATGTCTGAGATAAGCAAATCCAGAGAGACAGAAATTAGATGAGCAGTTGCCATGAGCAAGGATGGGAAATGATTGCTGGGGGGCACTGGGATTATCTTTGGGGCAATTAACATGTTTTGAAGTTGATTATGGCAATGTTTGCATAACTTGATAAACTGAAAGATTTTAATGGTATACTTTTAACTTGGGGACTTTCATAGTAGGTGACTTATATATCGATGAAGAGGCATTAAGTACAAAGGTACTTTTAAAAAGTTCATGGAAAACAGAATTAAAAAATAATGTTGATGCAAAAACATTCTGGGATCTGTCATATTTTTTTTTCGCATTGTGCATGTTCCATGGATGGTTTGAAGAAGCCCTGTGTTTTTGGAAAAAAGGAAGGTGTGTAAGAAAACACTTAACTTGCAAAGCACCTAGTGTGTGCTACTCCTGTGGTTAAGCATCAGCCAGCTCCAGCTCCTACTTCTGTGCCATCTGAGGGGTGAGAGGTGGGAGCCGGCAGGTGGCCGGGGAGCACTTTGTCCCCAACAAACACTCATTCAAGGAAGCCAGAGCTCCCTCTGGGGTGGTTGTGAAGTGCATCTCTCCTTTGTGTTCCTAGATATCCTCCGGGAATTCAACCCCTCCCTGCAGGGCTTCTCTGTTGGCACTGGGAGAGAGACCACCTCCGGAGCCTTCTTCAACCAGGCGGTGGCTGGAGCCCGAGCTGAGTGAGTGGGGAGGGTTTGGCCTGAACTGCTGGTTTGTTCCCATTTCTTCAGTATAGCACTAGCCATGATGCTGATGCCAGACAGGTGCTGTGAGCAGGTACTTCGACATCCTATGTATCCACATGAGACAGGCAGCACTAGGGCTCCCTGGGTACAGGCACTGTCATGGATGTGAAAGCCAGAGTACAGGGTAGGGTCAGGATGAGGGGTCCTGTGACATGCAGGGCCCTCCCAGGAAGCTTGGTGAGCAAGGCCGCCACCATGTCATCATCCACACACCCTGACCAGCTGGTCCTGGGGAGTCGGTCAGCCACCTTCCCCGGCTCCCATGGCCCCGTTACATGCCAGGATTCTAGAACTTGGAGTGATTCGTGGGGTTTGCTGCCTGCTCAGAGGACAAATGAATGCCACATTAGTTAGGGAAAAAGAAACAGAGATCTTTTTTTATTTAAGTCCTATTTTCCTCCTAGAATAACCACAAGCCATACTTTGCCCCTGGTTCCTGGGATTCCTGCTGTGTGGTCCCTGGGTTCCATTCCCTACACTCCCCAGCTCTCAGCACCATCCTGACCTCGTCCCTGCCAGGACAAGTGACCCTGCATCCAAAGCAGCAGGTTGCACAGCCTGATGGATTTTTTAAAAAATGAATGCAGGGGAATCTCTTTTTAAATTATTATTCTGGGTGATGGTAAGAATGAAAGGTTGCTGTGTACCTGATTGAAATTTTGGACTTGATCCACTATGACCTGTAATGGGACTTTGCCCAAGCATGAGTTGACTGACGGTGTAAGAGGAGAGGCAGTTCTAAGCATGGCCGAGACAGGGGATACCAAGAGTGCCAGTACAGAGTCAAACACATGAAAACAACCCAAAATGTGTGATTTGTTTGGCCCTGGAACTCTGTCCCTGTTCTGTCTTGGTTTGGAGCTGTGTCACACGAGAGGCCCAAGCACAAGCCAGCTGGTAGGGAGTGCTGGGATGAGAATTCCCACACGACAGGTGCAGGCCCCGGAGTGTGAAAGAGCTAAGGGGCCTGAACAGTGCAGGGCCCTGCCCACACGGTCATCTACCCTGTGCCCAGCAGGCTTTCTCACAAGCTCCTCACACACCTGGAGCCAGATGTGTGTGCATCAGCATTTGTATTCTGTAAGATAACCCAGTGAGATGGTCCCAGCAGGGGGCCAGTGGCTCTCCTGCCCTGACCCTGCACGTCTGCAGAGGAAAACTCTAGGGCTCAAAGCATTTGAGAGTCTTTTTTTTTTTTTTTAAGATTTTATTATTATTGGAAAGCCGGTTATACAGAGAGGAGGAGAGACAGAGAGGAAGATCTTCCGTCCGATGTTTCACTCCCCAAGTGAGCCACAATGGGCCAGTACGCGCCGATCCGAAGTCGGGAACCTGGAACCTCTTCCGGGTCTCCCACGCGGGTGCAGTGTCCCAAAGCTTTGGGCCGTCCTCGACTGCTTTCCCAGGCCACAAGCAGGGAGCTGGATGGGAAGTGGAGCTGCCGGGATTAGAACCGGTGCCCATATGGGATCCCGGGGCATTCAAGGCGAGGACTTTAGCCGCTAGGCCACGCCGCCGGGCCCACATTTGAGAGTCTTAACCCACAGTGTGCAGCCAGGAGAGCAAGGACCTGATCAGGTTTAGTGGCAGGGAGGGCGATGCTTAATAGGGGACAGGGACGACAGTTATTGTTTCCTGCTAGACATGGGACCAGGGAGCTTACTGATGGTGGTGGTACAAAGAAGTCAGTGGCTGTGCTTGCCACATGCCAGGCATTGTTATTTACTTATTCAGTTTTCTAAAGATGTATTTATTTATATTGTAAAGGCAGATTTACAGAGGGAAGGAGAGACAGCGAAAGATCTTTCATCTGCTGATTCACTCCCCAAATAGCTGCAATGGCCAAAGCTGAGCCAATCCGAAGCCAGAAGCCAGGAGCCTCTTCCAGGTCTCCATGTGGGTGTAGGGTTCTAAGGCTTTGGACCATCCTCTACTGCTTTCCCAGGCCACAGGCAGGGAGTTGGATGGGAAGGGGAGCATCTGGGACGCAAACTAGTGCCCATATGGGATCCTGGTGCTTGAAGGTGGAAGGTTAAGGAATCGAATCATCCTGCCAGCCCCCATGGGCACTGTTCTAAGTTCTCAGTGAAGTCTGCAGTAGGTCCATGGAGGAGGAGGCTGTTTACCATCCCCACAGTGCAGAGCGGAAGGCAAGGTGTGCAAGGTGAAGTCCTAGAGCTGACCCGGGGGAATCAGGCTGCTGCCCAGGCTGTATGGCCCCAGCAGGTGCTTCTGCTCTGCTTTGCCCACTTGCCTGGCTGCTCCCAGTGGCCCTCTGAGATAAGAGGGTATATCTCTCTGTTGCAGGTTTTTTTATATTTTTTTTATTAATTATTTTGCATTATGTGACAGTTTCATAGGCTCTGGGAATCCCCCCTCCCCTCCCCCCTGGTGGATTCCTCCACCTTGATGCAGTATTACAGTTCAAATTCAATCAAGATTCTTTCCTTGCAAACATATACCAAGCATAGAGTCCAGCTACTTATTGTCCAGATGGGTTGAACAGTTTCTTGGGGAGACCATTTCTGGTCCAAAGTTAGAGCTGGTAGAATATCATCCCAGTCAATTAAGAGTCCCAATATAACATCAACAGCAATTTGCAATATTATGGAATTGACATGGTTTTGAGTAACCAGTATGTTAAAAAAAAAAAAAAAGCAAGTCCTAACCACAACCTATGATTAGCTCATTGACATTTCAATTTTAGTTTATATACAGGACCGGCTGCTACATACCTTAAAATGGCTATAAGGTACCATTCAGCTGTCTCGTGTCTATTTTATTTTAGTAGTTAGCCATTTGTTGTGTTGAAGTATAATTTTGCTGATCTTGGCAGATTTTAGGATAATCTAGACTGGCTTGTAACTCTAACAAGATATTTGTCGACATTTAAGGTGCAGAACATTTTTTGTTGTTGTTGTTGCAGGTTTAAGCTGAGGATTAATTGGTCCCACAATTGGGCAGAGGCTACATAGTGTCCAGCCTTAGTGCCTCTGACTCAATCAGGTCACCTTGAGAGTCAGGGAGCCAAGGTCATGGCACCTGCTGAAGCAGGCATGTGTTGAGCTGTACGTGCTGGGCGGTACTCACAGCTAGCCTTTCTGTTTGTGCTGCACAGCCTGCCCTGGCAGAGAAAGTAGATAATAAAACAGGTCCCTCAGAGAGCAGTGGCTCCGAGGTCACCCCTTCATGTGGGCAGGCTCTGCTCATCCCCAGCTCCATCAGCGCCCCCAGTGGCACTGCATGGGAAAGGGGGCTGTGTCAGGGGCGTCAGCCCCAGTTTCCAGTAAGAGACTCACCCAACCTGGGCCATCCTTGTTACAGTTCTGACTCCTCCAAATTCTCTCCCTTCCCCCACCACACCGCCCTCTGGTTCCTCACCCCTCCCTTCTCTTGTGTGTGCCTGCAGTGGGTTAGTCGCCCAAGCCCAGAGGCTGGTGACCCTGATGAAGAATGACACGGTGAGTGTGGGGGCGTGGAGTTGGGGCTCCTGGAATAGTGAGTGGATGCAGGAGATCCAGGGAGATGGAGCAGAGGGGGAGAGGGCGTTGATGAGCGATTTTTTCCCATAGCCAGAGGATCAGCTTCCCCATGCCCCAACCACTTCCTGGGAATGCTGGAGGCTGATGTAGGTCCGAAGCTCAGGGGACTCCAAACCTGCTTCCCCAGGATGAGTGGAAAGTGTGACTCGTGGGTGACCGTGTGTGAACACGGCTGCGTGGATACCCATCATGACCCCACCCCAAATAAGTGCACCCATGAGTCAGGACCCCCAAACCAGAGGACAGAAAACACGAATCCCCACTAGGCACTTAATGGGTTCTCGCCACTATGAGGAGTCAACTGTGTGTTCCTTAACCTGCCTCTCAGACAAGCTCTTACTTGTTGGTTTCCTATTCATTTCAGAGGATAAATTTCCAGGAGGACTGGAAGATTATAACGGTGTTTATTGGAGGCAATGACCTCTGCGATTCCTGCAATGACCCGGTACGTTCCCCAGGCCCATCACTGCAGACCCTCCCCCAGGAAAGGATTTCCATGCCCCTGCCCACGACCCTCCAGCACCACCTCTTTTCTGACTGCTGAGCAGTGGTATGGCAGGATTGAGACCCAGCCTGGGCTTAACCCTGAGTCCAAGAGGGCATTCACTGCCTGGGAGAGACACACTGGAGGAGCAGGTGGATCCCAAGTTCCCTGTGAATAGAGCCTGATCGTTCTGGAGGATAGGAGGGCATCCCGGTCATCTATAAGAGTCTTGTCCCTCTTTGCGAATGACCACAATCCTCTCCTGTGTCCCCCAGGCTGTGACTGGTCCACCTTTGTGGGGTGACAAATCAGGGGAGGTGGACTTCTGGTAGAGGCAGCTAACTCAGCCACAGAGCTGCCCAGTGAGCTGCCTCTCCATACGTGCTGTGTTCCTTGGGAGCCCCAGGTCTCTGAGCTGAAAGAGGCAGCCCCCCCCCCCTCGGGGCTATCCTGATCTGTTTGCCACCCAAACTCCATGTGGGTTTCCTCAAGGAACTGACTCCCACCCCCATCGAAACCTAGAACCTCTGCCCCGTGACACAGACACCACTGTGTGGTTCTGGTGCTGTGCATGGAACACAGCTTCAAGCTAGAGTCGGCGTGCAATTGGCATGGGGAACAGCAGGCTTCAGAGAGGTTGAAACAGGGCAGAAGCCTTCCAGTGTGGGGTATGTGTGTGTGTGTAGCAAGGGGCAGGAAGCAGAAACCTTTTGGAGCCTGTGAGCACCTGCTCAGAAGAAGGTGTGGCCTGTCCCCCAGACCCTCAGTGGCCCATGAAGGGTCAGGGATTCTCAGCCCGTGAAGGACCCATGGGGGGCCTTGAGGCTGCCAAGAGTGAGGAACTGGAGCCATGGGCCTTTGCCCTGCTCCCCAAGTGACACCACCCTGGTCTGTTTCACAGCAGGGATCTTGGTTCAATTTTAATCTCAGAGTTTGCTGGCTTTACAAAGTTTATAAACCAACTGTGTTATGATCCAGAGGAATAATGGTGAAGATGTATTACGCCTGGGATGCGGTTTGGTTTCACGGTACTCTCCATAGGACTGGAGATGGTTAAGTCACAGAGGTCTTAGAGGCGTCTGCTCCAGCCCTGGACCGCAGAAGGCCCATGGTGGGATGCATGCTCTAAGTGGACCTGCTCCCAGGCAGACCTGGGGTTTTTCCTAGCTCCAGGCAGGAGAAGGACACTCCCTAAGAGTCAGCTGCAACAAGCCTGGGGGGTGGGGGGTGCACCTGAAGCCCCCAGCACAAACCTTCTCTTTCCACATCACAGACTCTGACTTCAGAGGGAGAAGGAGACCAAGAGAGGAGGGAGCCGGGTTTGCAGAGCGGGTGCTCAGGGAATGCCCTTCTCCCTACAGGTGCGCTATTCTCCTCAGAACTTCACAGACAACATCGCCATGGCCCTGGACATCCTCCATGCCGAGGTACGGTGGGTGCAGCCTCAGAGCGGCTGTGCCAGCCCAGCTCCATGGAGGGTCACCTGTACCTGACTCACAGGTGTGGGTAGGGGTGGAGGGAAGAAGTCGAGAGAAAAGAGCAGTGAAGGAAGTGTGGGGGGCCAGCTGGGGCTCCGGGCCCAGCCTCACCCTGCAGGCCACTGACTTCACCTCCACGCAGGTCCCCCGGGCCTTTGTGAATCTGGTGAAGGTGCTTGAGATCACCAAGCTGCGCGAGCTCTACCAGGAGACTAGAGTCAGCTGCCCCAGGCTGATCCTCAGGTGAGCCGGAAGCCTGTCACCTGTTCCTGAAAGGGCTGCCTAGCCCACAGCAAGCAAGCCAGGACACAAGGCTGAGGAGTCCTGGGAAAGCCCCGTTTTCTCACCTGGGAAGGTGGAGCCAGGGACAGCCCGCTGTATCCATCTTGGGGTGGCCCTCTGTTGCCTCCTCAAGGTGTGCTCTTGTTGCCACGGCAATCACAGGCTACCTCCAGTCCTCCAGGAGGGAGGGAAGAGGATGGCTCACTCTGTCAGGATAGCTGGGCCTCCGGGGTACACCAGGGCTCTGGCTGTGCACTCACAGATCTGGGATCACTGTTGCTTGCTGGAAGATGCCAGGAGGATCAGCAGGGAGGTGGGTGCCTGGCCTACGGTGAGCGTGCCTTTGCCAGGTGTCAGTGGCTGCATGGCCCTGCCCCAGTCTGAGGCTCTGTGCAGGCCCCCTCCTTAGCCTTGGGCACATCACAAAGTCATGACTCAGATACCACAGCCTCCTCTCCTGCTGCCTGCCCATGAACTCTGAGTCATGGCTAGCACAGCACAGGGTTCGGCAGCTGTCTGCTGAGTGGGTGAGTAATCCACAGAAGCCAGACTAGCTCTTAGAAATTAAGGGTACACTGGCTGCTCCCCTGAAGATCCATGCCAAACCTCCCCTGGTCCAGGGATGGGGTCCAGATTGCCCAGAGCCCCTGAAGGAGGTCTGAGGGAACCGTGAGCAGGTGTACCCCATGGTCCCCACTCTCTCCAGGCCCTGGGCATACATATGGCTTCAGCCGTGTTCACTCCAGCACGGAGCCCCAGGACTTGGCATAGTTCACATTCAACGCGCATGTGCGGTGTGCCCATTGCGGCACACCTGGGGGGGAAACTGCTGCATTTGTATCACGCTGCCCTCCACCTGCCGTAGGTGATGCTGCTCCGAAAGCCACTCTGCAGATGGCAGAGAAATGCCTACTTCATCCCCAAGTGCAAATCCAGGCCTGAGACATGGTCTGTTTTACCTTGTACAAAGTTTATCTGGCTGGGCCCTTGTTGATACAGATTCCTTCTGCCTCCCTCCCTCGTTTCCTTCCTTCCTTCCCCCTTCCTTCTTTCCCACCCTCCTCCCTCCCTCCCTCATCCCAGCTGGTGTTGCAGGTTGCAGCCTAACATGCCACACCACAACACAGGTCCTGGCAGAGATCTGGGATCTTTCTGAGTTAGATCCTGAGTCTCAGGCTCATACCCCTGTCTGGCTTACCTGTGGGCATCTCTTGGGTGTCACCTGCAGGTCTCTCTGTCCCTGTGTCCTGAGGTTTGATGACAACTCCACAGAGCTCGCCACCCTCATTGACATAATCAAGGAGTACCAGGTAAGTGGGCAGGTGGGGCCGGGGGCTCACTGCCCTGTTTGGGGACCGAGGTGATTTTAACCCCAACTGGGCAGGCAAACACTGCTGACTAGTTTGCCAATTAAAAAAAAATGGTTTCAATTTATTTAAAAATCAGACACACAGAGAGAGCTTCCATCGCTGGTTCACGTCCCAGTTCAGGGCCTGGCTGAAGTCAGGGACCCTGAACTCCGTGCAGCTCTCCCACAGAAGGTCAGGGACCAAGCACTTGAGCTGTTGCCTACACTGTGACCAGGGCTGATCTGAGAGATCCCAGTGGGCACCAGGCTGGCTGAGGTGTCCCCTGAGCCCACTGGGCAGGCAGATCCCGTGCGCCCGTGTGTCCCAGCACCAGACGGAACAAGGACCGATACCTGATGCTGGAGGCCTTATCCTTGTAGAATAATACGCAGCAGCTGATCGACAGTGGGCGCTATGACTCGAAGGACGACTTCACAGTGGTCCTGCAGCCATTCTTCGAGAACGTGAACATGCCGAAGACCGCGGTAGGGAGCATGCGCAGTGGGCCAGGAGAGTCAGTACGTCCCTGAGGTCCCTGCGAGCCCCAGTCTCATGGCGCATCTCTGTCTCTGCTCAGGAGGGGCTGCCAGACAACTCTTACTTCGCCCCCGACTGCTTCCACTTCAGCAGCAAGGCGCATGCGCATGCAGCCAGTGCCCTCTGGAACAACATGGTAAGATGGAGGGCTGGGAAGGGAGGCTGTCCCCCTCCTCGTGGTGGAGGGCATCCCTCAGGCTGTGTTGCCCCCATTTCCTTGGTCCCTCCCTTCCCCGACCCGATCTTTCCTGCCTGTTGGCTGCACGGCCTCACTCCCTGTTCTCTCCTTTGCTCCTTGCGTCAGCTGGAACCTGTTGGGCAGAAGACAAGGGAGAATAATTTTGAAGGTGAAGTCCATCTCTCGTGTCCAAACCAGGTAGAGCAAAAACTGTCCAGGTTCTGCCCCTCCTCATTAGGCCTCTGGATTCATTTCACCCAAGATCTGCTCATCTGCTCACTCCATTCCATACTCTAGCTAATGATCTAGAAACCCCATCTGGTTGGACTGAGGGCGGATGACCCCCAACCCCCATGACCCGAGGCCTGTTGCCCACCTGCATGGCAGGGAGGGGACTCTGGTATGCTGGGCAAGACAAGCATGGGGCTTGCATCCAGCTCTTATTCTGAAGGCTGAGGTGGGAGACCCCAGGGCAGATGGGACAGAAGGAGCCCCTGTTCACACTGCTATAAGTGAGGGACAGAGACCTAGAGTGGTACCAGCGTGGGTGGTAGTTGTGTGGTAGTTGTGGCAGTGAACTGCAAGCTGGAGCATGGGAAGCAGGTGTTGGAAAGGAAGAACTGAGTAAGACCCTGTGTTCACTCACACGTAACACTGCAGCTGCTGCCTTCACTCGAAGGGTCCTAGGCCTGACCCCGGAACCCCTGTGCAAGCCTGCAAGGGGCAGTACTCAAACCATCTGGTGTTTGTCCTTGTCTGGATAGGGAACGAGCTTGGGCCACCGCAGGGGAGTGGGCATGGGGTGGCAAAGAAACCTAGGGTGTGGAAACACAGGCAGTTCCTAGCAAGAAGTGCCCAGTTGGAGGGGTGGAGAGGATAGAGTGAAGAAAGGCCACATAGACTTCGCCAGCCAGAAGAATGAGAGGTGGAGAGAGCCCCGTACGTTCCTGGGAGCATAGTGCCTGGTTAGGGTTGCAGCCCAAGGCCCTGGTACATCCTTGGAGGGAGAGGCTGGGCTTGCAAGGGAGGAGTCAAAGAAGCCAGAGGTGCATGTGCCCAGGTGAGTGCCTTGTGGGGTTGGCTGGCTGAAAAGGCTGCCTCCCTGCCATTGTTCATGCCCTCTTCTCACAGGTCTGGCCATTCCTGAGCACCTACAAGAACAGTGAGCAGGTACCCACATATTGCTTTCTCTTGCCTCACCAGGCAGTGTGCTGGGTGACTTCTGGGATGGGATTGGTCCAGCAGAGTCCTGTGGGCAAATGTCCCAAATAGAAGGCTTGGGTGGATGGGGGAAGTCACACTCTTAGAAAGCTCACCTCCCTGCCTACCACTTCAGACAAGGAAACCACAGTGCTCATAGCTAGGTACACATCTGGTTATCCCAGGGTATCACACAGCCACATTAAGATTAATATTCTCATGAAGCTGGAACAGAAGTGGGGGTGGGGTGCAACTATTTTGTTGAGTCTCTGATCCTTGTATTGGAGGAAGGAAGAAGGTGTCACCAGCCCCCAGCTAATGCCCAGAACCACCCAGGAAGCTGCCTTCAAATGCTGTTTGGGAGCTCTGCCCCAGGGAAGGCCTAGGAATCTGTATTTTCCCCCAGCTCTCCGGCTAACTCTGGAGCCCCCAGCCTGATTTTCGGGGTTCTGTTTAACCCTGAGATGCTGGGATTTATTCTGTGTCCTCAGGTTCATGGGACCTGGCTGCCGTGCACAGAAAGATCCTCTTCTGGCTCCCCCCCTACCTCAGGTGAGTCCCAACCTGGGATCCTACAAACGAGTGCTTAGAGGGCAGGGAGCACCCTGCCAAGACTTCCTGCCAGACCCTTGATGCTGCTCTCACCCTTCTTTCGTCTGGGATGAGTCAGATGAGTCGTGTGCCCTGGCCTATAGTGACGTCACACCCAGCAGGCCCCAAGGAGCTTAGAGGGAGCCCCAGTGGAGGAGGCTAGGCGCACCCTCGTTAGGGGCCTGGGAGTCTCTGGAGGAAGCTATCACCAGGAGCTAGGAGTGAGGATGGGAAGGGAGCATCCTTGCAGCCCCTGGCTCTGCAATCTCTGCAGAAAGGCCTGGAAGGTACCCTGGGATCTGGAGGTAAGACCTGAGGGCAGGGAAAGGTCCAAGATGATTATTCCTTGGACTCAGGAGGGAAACCCGGACCCCCGCTCTCAGCAGGCTGAGGCCCCACAGCTCGTCCCAGATAGCTCCAACTAAGGTGTCGTGGTGACCACCATGCTGGACTGATGGGATCCCTCCACCCTCTCTCTTGCTACTTGTTCCTCCTCTCCCTACAAGTCCAGGATGGTTATCTGTGATGCAAGGAATCTTCACTGAGTTCCTGGAAGATGCAACAACTAGGAATGTATTTCAGAATGTATTTCCATTTAAAAAAAAAGTCTCTTCCATTTGTCCAGGAAGTTGTTGAAGTCCCTTCTGTGACCTCTTTCTCTGTGGTACTGGAGACACCCCTTCCTGCATGGCCCAAGCATGCTGTGGCTGGCCTTGCCTGAAGCAAGAAGCACTGTTCTCTGCCCACTGCTCCCCTGCCCAGCTCACCCATGTCCTCTGCTCACATTTACAGTGCATGCCCTGAGACCCGCAGACATCCAGGTTGTGGCTGCTCTGGGAGATTCTCTAACTGTAAGAACCCGCGGGCCCCAGGGGGAGGGCACAGTTGGGCTGGTTCTAGGTCCCCGTGCTGACTCCTGCACGCTGTTCCTCGCTGTGTTCTGCCGTGTTCTTGCTCCCTCCATCTTGGCTCCTGAATCTGAGAAGGAGGAGGCATAAGAAGAGCCCTTTTCAAGCAGGTGTGCCAAAAATCAAAAACAAAACAAAACAAAAAACACAACCTTTTCAAAAGCAAGTTGCACTCTCAGTGGAGCTTATGAAAATTCAGCATCGCTTATTGAATGAATGCAAAGCTATGTCCCCCAACTCAAAAGCTGTCGAGGCCTGCCAGTGTGGGTGTTGGTCTCCTTTCAGATAATGCCTTAGGGTCAACTCAGAGCCTCCCACCTGCAGTACACGGTCCTAAGCTGCTCCTGGCTTCCGAGAAGTGGAGCTCTTTGGCTACACCCGTGAGCCCTTCAGGATGCTCTTGGGAGGTTGCACAGAGGAGGGGAAGGGGGGAAGCATGAACTCTGTCCACCACCCTCACTCAAACCTGGGAGCTCCTGCTTATGCACATAAGGAATGTGGTTGTGATAGTATTAATAGTCTCAAACTTGTAAGTACCTGATTTTTTAAAGCTTCATAGAATTCCTTTTTTAAAAAAGATTTATTTATTTATTTGAAAGGCAGAGTTACAGAGAGAAAGAAACCAAGAGAGAGATCTTCCATGGACTGATTTACCCTCCAAAGGGTTGCAATGGTCAGACTGAAGTCAGTAGCCAGGAGCTTAGTATGGGTCTCACAAGGATGGCTCAAATGCTTGGACTGTCTTCATCTGCTTTCCCAGGCCATTAGCAGGGACTCAAACTGGTACCCATGGGAGGTTCCATCATTACAGGGGATAGCTTAACCTTCTGTGCCACTATGCCATCCCCTGAAGATTTTTTAATTATTTATTTTTATTGGAAAGGCAGATTTACAGAAAGGAGAAGACAGAAAGATCTTCCATCTGCTGGTTCACTCCCCAAGTGCCATAATTGCCAGAACTGAGCCAATCCGAAGCCAGGAGCCAGGAGCTTCTTCTGGATCTCCCATATCGGTGCAGGTGCCCAGGGCTTTGGGCCTTCTTCTGTTTTTTTTCCCAGGCCATAAGCAGGTAGCTGGATGGGAAGTGGAACAGCTAGGACATGAACCCACACCCGTATGGGATCCTGGCACAGGAAAGGCAAAGATTTACCACTGAGCCATCACGCTGGGCCTGAGATTTTTCAAAATAGGTTTTGCAACTACGATTCAAGTTGGCCACCCAGAGTCCCCTAGGAGAAGAGCAGGGATTGTGCTGATTCAATGAGGAGGGTACAGTCAAACCAGAAAAACACAGTTGGTTGAGAAGACTCTGGGCTCCTGGACCCTTGCTCTTTCCTCTACACTCTTCCCTCTGCCTTCTGCCTGCATAAATCAGGGCACTGGGAACCCCCTGTACAGCCACAGCCTCCTTTTCCTTCCACGTGGTGGTTACCGTGTGGATTCTGATGTCTTCACAGGCTGGCAATGGAATTGCTTCCAAACCAGATGACCTCGCTGATGTTGTCACTCAGTATCGGGGACTGTCATTCAGGTAACGTTAACTCAGGGGCTCACCTCCAGAGACAGGGGGCTTGTCCCCTGCAAATCTCAGACAGCAAGGACGACATAGAGAAGGCACAGAAGGAAACCCTGTTTGTTGGTGTTGCGTGTGACCCCTCGATGGGTAGAGAGATCTTACTTTTGACCATCTTTTCTGTTTTTTTTTTCAATTGTACAGAGAAGGTAAACCAAGGTTCTCATCGGGCTCCCAAGGCAGCAAATGCAACATGAAATGCTCTCGAAAAGTCCCCAGCCCCTGAGTCTTCACCTGCTGCTTGTGTGCAAGGGGACCCCTGTTGGCGCTTCTGTGTCTCTGTTTACCGTCTGTATCTGTGTGTTTACTTGTGTTGCTATGTAATCATACCTGTGCCTTTCCATGTGCATTTAACACGTACTTTGGGAGGAGATGATGGACACAAAACCATAAGCATCAAGCATCCCTGAGCCCTTCGGGGCTGTGACGAGATGAGGGAGGCAGAGAGAAAGCCTTGGCTCAATTGGCAGGTGCTGTTTAAGAAGACACCTGAATGCTATAGGGGCCGAGAACAGGGTGCAGCAAACCTTGCCAGCAGGGGTGGGAGGGCTTCCCAGAGGAGGGTGTGTCCAGCTAAGCTTTAAAAGGTGAGCAGGGAGGCCTGTCAGAGGCCTGATGGGTTGGGGGGCATTCCAGACACAGGGGTGGAGAAGCACTGGAAGTCAGTGAGCAGCTGGGTAGGAGTGTTCTTAAGTTTCTTTCCTAATAAAGTTGTTTGACTTTGCTTCCAAGTGATTGTCAGGGAGCTGGGAGCCTGTTACCTGGGAAAGCAACCGGAAAGTAAGCAGCCACCAGAGGGCAGTGTGCCAATGAGCAACACAGGACCACCTTCCATGGGACATCTCCCCAGAAACAGGGACAGAGGACTGGATGGGGTGATCAGGACTGTGGCCAGCCTCTGGCCAGCCCTAGGAGGGTTCCACAGAGAAAGGTACAAGACAGGATACAGCCCCTCCCTGGTCCCTAAGTTCCTTTGTGTCCTCAGCTAGGCGGTCTCTAACAAGCTGCCATGGGACAAGGCAGGGCCTCACCTCTGTCTCAAGTACTCCTGAGGCTGCAGGAAAATCCCAAGCAAGAAATCGGAAATGGAGCTTGTTCTAAACAGGGAGGAATAAGCCAGGGTGGGAGACAGCTCCACCCTGTGAGTGAGCCAGGCAGTGACAGTGAAAGAGGAAGTGAGGGAGACAGCCACCCCTGGGGACACTGCTTGGGGACATGAGATGGTCTGCCCCACTTTGCAAATGCTAGCTAAGCTCCTGGCTCCTGGGACGGACAGGTGGGCTGTTTTCTGCTTGCAGCAGCTCCTCTGCAGGTACAGAAACAGCTGTTCTCTGCATCTTGCTGCCAGGAATGCCCACTAGAGCCTGATGCCTGATTCCTCTAGTTCAACCTCCAAGATTTCATGTTCAGCTGCATCCATACCTGCCCCCTGAATGCACAGGTGTGCCAGATGACAGGGATGCCACTGTCTTTCTGGGAGATTCTCAGGTGTGTGGGCGCATGTGATATAGACATCTTTAAACTGTGTAACATCCAGCTACACTTTCTCCTGCCACTCTTTGTGACACCTGTTGTCATCCCCTGCAAGATGTCCATGCAGTAGAGCACTCTGAGAAAAATGACCTTTTTCTGAAGCCCTCAGATTGAAGATGCCAGACCATTAGTGCATCTGGGCCAATTAAAAATTCAGCTTGAACCTCTTCCCCCTCATTCTCTCCACTAGGGCACCAACTGCAAAGGCGGCCCTCATAAAGCTAGGGAAGTAGTGCGTTTCCTGGGGGAGTGGGTGTTGCTTTGGCTGTGACCACAGTGGGGGCCTTGGTCATGAGGCCACGTGTGGGACACGGGTTCCCATGTGGGCAGCTCAGCCATGCAGTGAGGCCAGAACTCACAAGAGCACTGTGTCTTCTTCCACTGAGATCATTTGCTTGTTTGGGGGTCACTCAAGAGATCAGAGTTAAACTGACTTAGCAAGAAATGCATTTGTTTAATTAGTCAGGAGGAGTTTGATCTCTTACTACAGAAGCTCTTGTTCAACAAAGGTCATTATGCCTCATTTTCTCTTCTTTCCCTCTGGATAATAACTGATGAAGCCCAGCCACAGAGCTCACAATGTAATGTATACCATGTTCATTGAGGGGGTCTAAGGTAGACCAGATGTCCTTTATGCCTCACATTGATCTGAACAAAGCAAGGGTTTATATAATTTGGCTCCCCATTTGTATCTGTATAGTCATTCTTCCTCTTAGGAATTTGTATTCTAACAGGTCAGAAATTTCTGTAGGTTGCTGGTTTTGGTGAGCCACCACACTTGTTTTAGAACAAAGACATTTAACTGAGAAATTACTATGCAATATGTATACATGTTTACGTGCATTTTCCATGTTTGTTTTGTTGATGGAAGAAGGGAGGCAGAGTTAGAACACGGAGGTGTAGGGAAGGTACATGCACTTATCCTTTGCTTTCCACTCAAATGCACATGTTCTGCTTTGGTGTCTTTTGTCCAGAGAAAGAAGGATCTTGAACAGCCTAAGTAGCTTCGTGCAGAGTTGGAAATGAATCAGGCCTCCACCAAATGTCCAACCACTGGCCAAATTAGCAGGGAGAGAGCTGAGGGGGCAGGGAGGAGAGCAGGGCTGCCCCAGCACTGCTTACTGAGCCTTGACTTACTTATTTCTTTTTTTTTTTTTAAAGATTTATTCATTTTTATTGGAAAGGTGGATATACAGAGAGGAGGAGAGACAGAGAGGAAGATCTTCCGTCCGATGACTCACTCCCCAAGTGAGCCACAACGGGCCGGTGCGCGCCGATCCGATGCCAGGAACCAGGAACCTCTCCCGGGTCTCCCACGCGGGTGCAGGGTCCCAATGCATTGGGCCGTCCTCGACTGCTTTCCCAGGCCACAAGCAGGGAGCTGGATGGGAAGTGGAGCTGCCGGGTCTAGAACCGGCGCCCATATGGGATCCTGGCGCGTTCAAGGCGAGGACTTTAGCCGCTAGGCCACTGTGCCAGGCCCAAGCCTTGACTTACGACCTCCGCCTGCCTGCTACACGTGTTTGTTGAGAGAAGAGCAGCTAAGGGTGACTCCAGACAGTCCTCTGGGGCGTCTGCTGGTGGGTTGGATGCTAAGCCTACTGAATCTGTTGTGAAAATTGAGGGGCAGATAGGGAATGCTCTTATCTGCTGATTTGCTACCCAGATACTCACCACAGGCCCAAGCTGTGCCAAAGCCAAGTGCTCGGTCCCCATCTGCTATGTAGTAAGTGTCAGGAATCCAATCACTTGAGCCATCCCAATGCCTCCCAGGCCCTGCCTTAGCAGGAAGCAGTAGGTGTGGAACCATGGCCATGTTAGCTAGCATCTTACCCACTAAGGCTGTGTTCCTAAAACCCATCAGCCTGGACTAATGCTCTGGGCTTGAGGGAAGAGGTAGAGGCAAAGTAACGGTCAATGCCATATGCTGCACAGCAGAACTGTCAAGGTGGAAATGCTTCCCTCCTTACCTCATGTATGTCAGACTCTGTTTCAGTGCATGCGATTTTGCGTGTGTCTCGAGGTTGGAGTGGATGGGATTCAATGGTGTGTCGGAAGGCAGTGCCCCCAGATCCGCCAGTGCAACGTACCTCCTGCTGGGCAGAGACAAGCACCTTTGTTTTCTGAAGGCTTTCAGCTTGGGCTGGGATGTAGCTCACTTCTACAAGTGGGTTCACCTCTATGCTCCTCAGTCCTGCTCTGTAACATGGCGCTTGTCATGGTGACCTCCTGAGTGTGGTGGGAAAGCCTAGATGACTGACCTGGGCTGTGGCTGGGCACGGTGTACGCTCAGTCCAACACCCAGCCTTCTGACCTGGTCACAAGAAGAACCAGCACAGTCCTGTCTACGAATCCTGGATTTGCAGGGAGCAGACCCACTAAGGAAGTGAAAATGCCTCGGGATTCGTCATAGAGACATGGGTCTGATGCACCCGCAGGTGCTGACGTGCGTGGAGAAGGGTGGGGGCCTTACGGCGAGCATATATACTGATGTGTGCATGCTTTCTCTCTCTCCCTCTCCCCCTTTCCCTCTCTATACAGTTCAGGAGGGGACGGCTCCCTGGAGAACGTGACCACCTTGCCTAGTAAGTAGCCCCCAGGGGCTTAGGGGTGTTCTCATTCTTTCAGCCTGGGATTCCCTGAGAGCACCTCCGAGGTAGCAAAGGAACTTTCTCAACCACTTGCAAGCTAGAACCAGAGACCATGCACAGGCAGCCTAAGATGATACTCCAAATGCTGGATTTAAAATGTGCAGACCCGAGCTGAAGCCCTGCCCTACCTCCTGTTTGTGGAGTAACATAGGGCTGGTTACCAAATAACCTGAACTTTGGGTGTTTCCAACTAGCCTGGGAGGGTGTGGAAATAAATCACATGGTGACTCTTCAATGAGAATTATATATGTTGTTTATACATTGATTTGAAAGGTAGAGTGATGAGGAGGCCAGGGGGAGCTGAGAGGGCGGGCTTCTATCCACAGATTCACTCCTGAAATGGACACAAAAGCCAGACCTCAGCTAAGACAGAAGCCAGGAGCCTGGAACTCTGTCTGGGACTCCCATCTGGGTGGCAGGGTCCCATATAGTTGGACCATCTTCTTACGGTCCAGGCTCACAGCAGACAGCTGGATGGGTAGTAGAGCAACAGGGGCTCAAACCTGCACTCCAATGTGGGGTGCAGGTATTGTGGGCAGCAGCTTAGCGCTCTGTGCCACAGCACCAGCCTCAGGAAAGATTTGAGTGAGAGGCTCCCGATGCTCTGGCCTACATTGTCCTCGGATCACTGAAGTCAGCAATTCGAGCACACACCTGCCTCTCCCCAGGATGTGCGGGGACCCAGGCCCCGTTGCGCTGGAGATGTCCTACCTGACCTTGGCCTGAGCCCTCTGTGTTCCCCTCCCCCTCTTCTTCCAGACATTCTCCGACAGTTCAACAGTGATCTCATTGGCTATGCTGTGGGCACCGGTGATGCCAGTACCGCCAATGCTTTCCTCAACCAGGCTGTCCCTGGAGCAAAGGCAGGGTACGACACTGGGGGTGGGCCTGTGGGGTACAGGGAAGGGGGTATGAAGTCCTCATGGATTTCACAATGCTGAACTATGTGTGTACATGTGTGCACATGCAGCAGGGACCGTTCCCATGCTGCACCAGGAACCTGAGAGGCTCCGGCCGCCCTCTCCCTCCCCCTACTGTCCCCATGCCTGAGGCTGTAACAGGAGTCAGAAGGACATGCCCCCACAGTGAGTGCCTCACTCTGGACCTGGCTTTTCTAGGCAACCTAGTCTCATAACTGCACCAGCTGGCCACCTTCATCCAACCCTTTTTTCTTTTTCAAGATTTATTTCTCATTGGAGAGGCAGATTTACAGAGAGGAGTGAAAGAAAGATCTTCCATCTTCTGGTTCACTCCCCAAGTAGCTGCAATGGCCAGAGCTGAGCTTATCCAACACTAGAAGCCAGGAGTTTCTTCTGAGTATCCCACATGGGTGCAGGGTCCCAAGGTTTTGGGCTGTACACTTCTGCTTTCCCAGGTCACAAGCAGGGAGCTGGAAGGGAAGTAGAGCAGCCAGGACACAAACTTGTGCCCATATAGGATCCTGGTGCTTGCAAGGCAAGGATTTAGCTGCTGAGCCATTGTTCCAGGCCCTCATCCTACTCTAAAAACTGACTATGACATAAGGGTGCTAGAGGGATCTGTTTCCCAGAGCCCTGCATGTAGCCATGCCCAAGAAGATCGGTGGGTGCTGGGTGAGTGGGTGGATAGGACGTCAAGTCTTAGAGGTCTCTGGGGAAACCTGCTCTGCTCCTGCCTACCTCCAGGGGGGAACTGGCAAGAAAGGCGGAACTACCTGGCTTCCCCAGGTGGCTTCCCAATGGAGTGTGCACCTGTTCCATGCAGCTCCTGGTCCCACCACCTGAGCCTCTGCCTCCCCCATCATGCCCATCCTTCCTGGGCATGATCTCCTGCCCAGCCCAGCCTTAAAAGACAAGATACTTCCTGGTAGCAGACACAATTTGGAACAACTGACCCCACCTCCTCTAAGGGTGGAGGGTCACCATTCTGTGGCCCTATCTCACCCAGGGCCATTGCAAGGTCCTGAATAAGCAGAGAGCTTGGGTGCTGGCACTGTATGCTTTCCATGAATTATCCCAGGCCTGCAGAGAAGGCTGGCTATTCCCCACTTCTTTCTGAAGAAAGTGTGAAAACAAGTTTACGAAAAATAGCATCTAGGTAAGGGAGAAAAAGCACAACCATGGAGGACAACCAAGGAGGATATGGTTGTGTCCATGTGACTGACTTTAGGGCAAGTGTGTTTGAGCATCAAACTTTGAGCTTTCCAGCAGCTGGGGTGAAATGAGGAAGCATGCTAAAACTTGGACAGATTTCAGGATCTCTATTCGTCTTTGAAAAGAAGCGAGTGGTTCCTTAACTTGGAATCCTGAAAGACATCTTACCTGTGGAGTCCTAGAAAACAGACTGTGGACAGCAGGGCCTGTGACTGGCTGGGGAACAGTAGAGGCGCCGCATTGACTTTTCAATCGGCTGTTCATTAACTCCAGGTGGGGCAAGTGGCTCCTTGGCTGCAGGCCTCCAGGTCTCTGCCAGCTCATGCAGTAGGGGTGAGGCTGCAGAAGCTGCTAGTCCAGGCCCTGGAGGAGGAAGACTAGGGGCATTCTTGCTCACCCAGGCTGATTTTTTTCCTCTTTCTTAGGGATCTGGTGAGCCAAGTGCAGGCTCTGATTCAAAGGATGAAAACCGACCATGTGAGTCAGACGGATGGATTTATAAATGTGTGTTGTCTAAGCCAGTATGGCCATCTGTACATGGAGTGGCCATCATGACCAGCAATGAGAGCCCCATCAGTACAGGCACCCCTGCGGTGCTGGGACAGCCCCCTGTCCGAGGGCCAGTGGAGAAGATGATGGGAGTAGGGAGAAGTGGGCTGCTGGTTTCCATGACCTTGAAAGTCCCTCCCAGTGTGGAGAGTCTGTGGTCTATAAATAAACCTTTAACATTCCTTCCAATTCTGTTCTCTCGAGTGGGCTGGGAGGCCATGGAGGGTTGAGTGGATTTGCATGGCGGTGGCATTTCTGTTTCTTGGAAATCCTCAAGCGTGTCTCTCCCTCCACACAGAGAATAAACTTCCAAGAAGACTGGAAGGTCATCACGGTGCAGATCGGAGGCAGCGACTTGTGTGACTACTGCACAGATTCAGTAAGGGGGCCTGCTCGATACGCCTGGCTGACCAGTGGGCCTTTCAGAGCCGCCCTGCGAACAGGGCTGACAGCCAGCCCTGGTTATCTGACTACACCACCTATGTCTGCACACAGACACGTACCCCACTATCACCCACTTGCTCTCACATTGCTTACTCCTCACCCATCAGGTCCCCGGTACCATCTTAACATCCGAGATGGTGAGATAGTAGGTGGCAGAACACGGTGGTTCTAGTCCTGTTTCACATAACCCCTAATAATTCAGAAGCAAAACCTGTAGATTCCAAGCAGTCAGAAGCAGCCCCCTCTCTCTCCTTTTGACCTGCTCTGTCTGAAGGTCCCGGGTTTAGCCAGTGGTTGACTGTTCATCTCAGACCATGCCTCCAGGAACTGTCGCCACTGGAGGCCAGAGGGAGGATGAGTCTTCATGGCTGTAGCTGGTAGGAAAGCTGTCCTCACTGCCTGCTCACCTCACCCAGCTCCTCTTTTCCATCCTTGCAGAACTTGTATTCTGCAACCAACTTTATTGAACACTTGCGTGATTCCCTGGATGTCCTCCACAGTGAGGTAGGTGGGACTGATGGGCAACAGAGGTGGATTGTGGGGAAGAGTGATGGATACCCCCACCCCTCAAGGGGAAGGTCAAGGGCGTGGTCTCCTGGTGGCAGCTGCCAGGTAGCTCCCAGACTGGGGACTCTGTACTGAACCACAGGGTGCACCTACAATAAATCTGGTGCAAGGACAGGTGGCCCAGAAGAGAGTCTTGACCCTCACATGCCCTACTGGACAGATGTGTGCCCTTGCCTGCCCACCCAGCAGGGTTAGGTGAATGAGGCTGGAGGGAACTGGACGGAGCTCAGGACCTGCCAAGGAGGCCACCTAGCTCACCACAGGTGAGGCCAATGATTTGGGATCCTGACATGGCAGATAAGCAGAGCTGACCCCAGCACTTACTGTCTGCCTCCAGAAAGTGCCACTTTGTAGCCCATGTCAGTGGCATCCCCCTTCTCCCTGGAGCTGTGAGCCTCATGACCTCTGAGATCTTCTGTATCATCTTATAAGAGGCTTCCCGAAATGCCACTCGACGGGCCACCCAGGCAGGAGTTCTGAAGGACCCTCTGGCCAATTCCCAGTTTTTCAGGGCCAGAGCCTCCTTCATCTCTAGCTTTGCCCTTAGGTGCCCAGAGCCTTTGTCAACCTTGTGGACTTCATGAGCCCAAATGTCATCCGGCAAGTGTTCCTGGGGAATCTTGACACATGCCCAGTGAAGCTGGCCAGGTAAACTGGAGACAGCATTGCAGCAAGCTGGCCTGCAGGGCTTTGTGATTTGTTGTGTGTGTGTGTCCAACTTTGTAAAGGGGAGACTGTGTCATGACCATTCTCTTCTGGGGAGTCAGGGCCTTGCTCCCGTCCTCCTCCTCCCACCCCAAGTCTTCCCCAACTTCGGGGTTCCAGCTGGGTCAGGTGTTTGGCACAACAATTTCAAGTAAAACTTGAGACATTCACACTCCACATTGGAGTGCCTGGGTTGAGTTTGACTCAACTTCCTGATCCAGCTGCTTGCTAATGAGCACTTTGGAAGAGAGCAGATATTGGCTCAACTACTTGGGGTCCGTGTCAACCCACGTGGGAAACCTGGGTTGTATCTCAGGCTCCTGGTTTTGACCTGGCCCAGCTCCAAATGACCAGGGCATTTGGAGAGTGGCCTAAGATCTTGTCTATCTCCGACTCTCTGACTTTCAAATCGATGAAAGCAAATTTCCTGTTTTAAAAGGCAGCGAACAGGCTCCTCTAGGCTCCTGAGAAAATACAGGGGCTAGAGTCCTAAAGACAGTGTTGTCTTGGCCGTTTAAAGCAGCAGCACGCAGGGATGAATGAGGGAGTCTTCAAAAAGTTAGTGGAAAAGAGTTAGCCTAGAAAAACAAATTTCGTGGATTTAAAACTGTGTGTGCCAAAGCAGACTCCTCTTTGAACTGCATTTCCCCACAAGCTCTCTGAAGAGCTTTCCTGATCTATATGTGACCAAATTATAGCAGGAAGTAAGGAAAACACCTGGGTCCTCTGACCTTTCAAAAAGGGGACAGGTATGTGAGGAAGTTCAAAGCGTGAACATTTTGTGGCAGCAACTGGGTGGCAGACCCGGGGGTGTGTGTCTTGTTATTCAGCAGACCTTCCGTGTACCTTGATTTATTTCACAAATCTCTCAGAACGTGCTGTGCACTGGGTACTGCTCTCAGCCCTCCCAACACTCAGTACATGCCCCATGTGTGAAATGATTCCTCGAAAGACTGCAAGGGAAGCCAGGGGGCCCTCGTGTGGGTCCAAGGTGACTGGGGCCATGGACCTCAGAATACCAGCTCTGGTGTAGCTGAGAAGGCCTGCTGATTGCTGGTTCCACGCCTCATTGTCTGATGTGTCATTTGGTCAGTGTAATTTGTGGCAGGTCCCAGCATCTGCTCTCTATTCAGAGACCTCAGTTTCATGGGAGGGTCTCTGTCACTTGAGTCCAGACAAAAACTGCCCCTGCGTGCACCTTGGGTGCACAGGTACAGGGTTTCTGAAGCCAAGATGCGAGTGGACTGACCTGTCCCCTGTAGCCGGAACCTGAACAGAGTTTCACCCTGGGTCCTTCCCTGCCCCCCTCTCCATGCAGTGCCTTGTGTAACTGTGTCCTGAGCCCACGGGAGAACTCCTATGAGCTGACTCGGTTGGAGGCCCTGGCACAAGCCTACCAGGTAAGATGCCCTCCACCCCACCCACAGCCACTCCCCTCCCCCGCCCCAGAGCAGGCACACAGATATGCCTCAACAGAGACACCACCTGCCCTGTGCTCCTTCTCTGCCCCTGGAGGAGGTGTCTCAACCAGCGGCAGAATAATCAGAGAAGCTGGCTAGGCTGCCCTTGGAGATTTAGCCCCATCTACTGGCTGGTGGCCCTGGGTGCCCCACCACACTTTTCTCCCACCTGTACCCTGGCAGCTGAACTGCCTCCCACTCCTGGCATCCCCAAGCCCCGCCCTCCTGTCCACCCCCTCAGGCAGGCTGTGTGACTTCCTGCCTTGCCCCTTTGAGCGGTCTGAGGCCCTAGGCCCATGCTCAAGGCCCTGTGCCTGTGTCCCCAGAGCGGCATGCGGGAGCTGGTGGAGTCAGGCCGTTACGATACGCGGGAGGACTTCACTGTAGTGCTGCAGCCCTTCTTCCGCAACGTCCAGCTTCCTGTCCTGCAGGTATGCGCTGGGCCCCGTGCCAGGGTCCCACAGGACAGAAGCACCAAGTGTTTATCCTCAGCACGCACGAGGCTGGCCAAAGATGGCCATGTGGACGCCGCAGGGGCGGTCATGGGGGAGGGGAGGAGAGGAGGTCCGGGTCCGCTTGCTGTGTCTTCCGATTTCAGTGCGTTCACTTGCTGTCTCACGTGAGGTCCTGCAACTGTAAGGGAGGACAGAGGGAACACCTCTTCCACTCTGCCTGTGCCCTCTGCTGGGCACTGCTGGCCCGTGGACCCAGGTGCCCGTGCCAAGGGCCTGGCCTAACGAGGGAGGCTGGAAGGAGGGCAACTCCGTGCCCACTGAGTACCCCAGGGCAGAGGAGCTGGTCATGTGAAGTCACCCTGGCTGGATCCAGGTTTGCCCAGGGTCTGCCCAGGGTAGGGCACTCTGCACCCCACCAGCACTGCAAGATGTTGCTTGGGGTCCATGAGTGGCTTTTCCCAGCCCACCGATCCGACTCCCTCTGAGGCCCAGCACCCCATACCCGTAGTGCTGAGGCTGTGGACAATCAGGCCCACAAGCACATGCAGCACTTGGTGCGTTTAAGCTGACTGGGGGGAGTTGTGGAACAGAAAGGAGAGGGGCCTGAGGTTGCCCACCATCATTGACCACAGGAGTGCTCTACTCTTAGTGTAACCTGGGGCATTCCTAAGGAGGAGGAGGGGTGGTGTGGTCAGCCCCAGGAGCTGGCCTCAACCAGCAGGTGCCTGAGGGAGTCTGGGATCTCTTCCAGAACGGGAGCCTGGACAGGTCCTTCTTTGCACCCGACTGCATCCACCCAAATCAGAAGTTCCACTCGTGGCTCTCCAGGACCCTCTGGCATAACATGGTGAGATGAGCAAGGTGTCCCCAGCTCCCGTGGGCTCTAAGGGACAGCAGAACCCTAGTCCCGGGATTGTTGAACCTGGCCCTCGGGCCTCTGTTCAGGCCGGGCACTGCGGTAGAAACCCATTCATTTGGAGATTGGGGTCCTGAAGAGGGTGCATGGCTCGGCCACAGCTACGCCCTCTCCTCGGTGCTGGCAACCGTTGTAAGAACCCCACTCTGCTTTAGTGTTTCCCCATGCCAGGCTGCCACATCACCCAGTAGCCCACTGCCAGCAGCTGGCTGAGCCAGCAGAGGCCAGATCCCATGACCCCAAGTTGGGGTGAGCTTTTCCCCATTGCAGGAGGCTGCCAGCAACAGCTCCTTGCTGCCAAGTTCAGCAAGTGCACCTGTCTGTCTCTTTCCTTCTCTGATCAGCTGGAGCCTCTAGGAAGGAAAACGGACACCCTGGACCTGTCGGCGAACGTTGCTCTCGCCTGCCCCACTCAGGTAACTGGGGAGGGCTGGCATTGCCCTTCTTTGAAACCAGAGCTCAGATTGGCCCTGGCATGAGACCCTTGGCCGCCACCTCTTCTGTCCCCTAGACTGAGAATGGGGCAAAGCTGGAGGTGAGAGACGAACAGCTGGAGGGCATGGCGGGCAGGGGAAATGATGAGAATGGACAGGATGGATGAGGGCAGAGCAATCGTTTCTCAGGAAGTAGGAAGAAGGGGATGGGAGGGTGGTTGACGTGAGGCAGGGGGCTCATGCAGACAGACTGTAGGCTACAGGGCTTGGTGAGGGTCAGACAGGCTCAGGCGCCACTGTGGAGCTGCAGCCCAGGGTTGGGAGTTTCCAACCAGGAGAGGCAGAGGGGATAGCCTGGAGCTGTGTGCTGGGGGCCAGAAGACAGGCCTGGGAGAGCCAACAGGCGGGCGGGAGTGAGCAGTCCCGCTCCTTTTAAGGAGGAATATGCAAGTGGTTGTTAAACTTGATTTCAGGCTTCAGGGTGGGGGCAGGTTCACGTTCCCGTTGCCTTCAGTTCTCATTTCCAGGGCCTGTCTTTTGCCTTTTTCACCAAATAAGGCCAAGGCCAGGGAGCCCTCCGTGGCGATAAAAGCAGAGGGCCCCGGGGTGGGGTCACACCACTGTCTCCTACTCTCCCAGCCCAGCTGTTACGGGGATGGGCCTGTAGCTCCCTGTGCGTCTGCTGGGGATCCCGGGAGTGGGCACCGTGCCAGAGCCCACACTTTCCACTGCTGCCCACGTTCCCCCGTGCGGCCCTCCCCAGCCTGGGCTGGGGCCCAGGATTGCATGCCATCAGCCTCACCAGGAGAGCCTCACCACAGGGAAGAGGGATGGGAAAGGAGGACAGTGGCATGGCTGCCTCCAGGGCAGAAGGGCCAGGTGCTGGCCAGAGGGCCAGTGCAAGGCCATCATGGTGGTGCTGGCTGAATCCTGAGTGTGCCCAAGAGGTAAGGAGAAGAGCCAGGTGACTTGGATGGTAGGGGCATTTAGGGACCCCGAGCAGTGCTTAGCAACCAATCTGTAAGTATTTCAACATTTAAAAAAGCAACCCACATGGCCATAAAGTATGAAGGTCAGCCACAAAAGTTCCTATCCGAACTCCCAGACTTACAGCACACAGTCATCATTCATTTGCTCTTTCTCCCAACAGCTCCTGATTAAGCACTGGCTTGAAGCCTAGGTACTGGTCCAGACACAGCCCTGGCACTATGGGCCTTAAGGGTGGCTTCTGCCCTTTCTGCCCCAGGGCCGACTCCCCCCACTACTCCGCAATACTTCAAGCCTCAGTGGCTCCAGCTTCTCCCTGCTGGGCTGAGCCCCATGGAGTCAAGCAGGCACAGAGGAGGGCAGGTCTAGCCCCCTGTACCTGGTGAACATGCAGTCCAGGAGCTGCTGCTGAGCAACCATGAGGCCTGTTTCCCAAGGGCCCATCTGTTTGCCAGCTGCAGCCACCTGCACACAGGCAGGGGTGACTGACAGATCACAGAGAAAGGAGACCCCGCCCCACCCCACCCCAGGCCCAGTCAGGCTGCAGGATATGCTGCCCAGCCAGAGGACGCAAGTTCACAGCACTCTATGGATCTCGTGTGCACAAGTGACTGACAGCCAACCTGTGATCTTGCGCTCTGGTGGGGACCACAATGCCTCTTCCCTCCCAGCCTGGGCGGACGCTCTGCCCAATCCCTCCCCAACTCCAGGGCAGCTGGCTAGAGCTTCTGGAAGATCAGTTCAGCCCCTCAGCTTTTGCTCCTGTTTGACCTTTCTAAAGTTATTTGTCCACTTTAGCCTGCTGCTCCTTGGGGTTGTGGCCACCCAGCCATCCTGATTTTTTTTTCCAGTTTCCAGCTTTTTCCCCCTTTCATCTCTTTGAATGACCCCCTTCCCCTCCTCTCAGCCTCAGCTGTTCTCCAGCACTCGAGCCTCAGCCTTGCTGCTGTCCTCTCCCACCCTCCACCCTGCCACCTTTGAGGTTTCTCCATTTCCAGGATTTCCTGGTAGATTTCTTTGCTCTGGATTCTTTGTTCTCTCAAGCAACGTCTTCATTTCTTCTTGTTCCAACCCCAACCCTTAAAATAGCTTTCTCCTTGGATGCCCCACATGGTGTAAGGCTTCCCAAAAGGCAGGTTGAATATGTCAGCATCGGACCGTGAGGGCTGCCCAGTATCCGGTTCCTTGACTTTGCTTCAAGGAGGAATTTAGGGGTGAGTCAGAGCATAGGAAATAGCAAGCAACAAGTGTTCTATGGAGAAGGTCAAGGCACAGGATGCACACTCACCACATGGAGGCTGCCTGGGGCGGGACAGTCTCTCAACTGTGTGTGATGTATAATAGTGACTGGAGAGGTACATTTTAATGAAGCCTAGGAATAATCATGGATTTTTCTGGAAGTAGGTGGACACTTCTGAAATCGAGCTTCCACCTTTCACTTCCTATCATGGTAGAAGGTTGGTATGTCATTTTGCATGCCAGAACAAGGAGCTGTAGGTCACTCTCGGACAGCCTTGGTCCGTTACACTGGCATGGGGGTGTTTGTCTCCGGAGTGAGGAAACCCAGCTCATGTCCTATCATGCCCAGGTGGCTGGGGTTTTCTGTGTCCACCCCCTGTGGCCAGTCTCATGCTGGTCAGAGAAGCCGTGAAAGAGAGAGGGAAACGGGGCGAGGGGAGAGGGACAGTTGCATCTTATATATCAGGAAAAAGGGCAGAAGACTGTTCGGTTTCTTCCTTATTCATGTCCTGGAACTTCAGTTATGACTTAAACAGTTGAACAGGGGTGACACTGTCACCTTCCGAAGGCTCAGAGTTTTCAAACTTCATCCTACCGTGAGCCCATCAACTCATGTGAGTCGAGCAAAAAAAAGGAGTTTCTGAGCCAAGCAAATCTAGACAGGTCCTAGGTACTATCTCCCAGCAGTCTGCACTGTCACACTTCTCTGTTTCTGTCAGTGTCATGGAGAGCAGGAAGTGTCTGGCACCCTAGGGGACAGGACTCTTCCAGAGGCCACCACCTGCTGTACCCACCACTCCCATAGCTCAGCGACTCAGTCCTCCATAGTCTGTGTGTGAAAGGTCACCTGGTCCCCCTGCCCATCCTCAGCAGAGACTTGAGTCCTCCTCTTCCTGCCCCCCAACCCCCCAGTCCAGGGATCTCAGGAGGAGGGCTTTAGCATCCAACTGCTGCCATCCCTTGCTTATAGTAACTGGCTTCTTGCACGCCTCCCTCTCTGGGTGGCATCATCAAGCTACCAGGTGGCTCTCTGTGAACAGGCTGTGCCATCAGTGTGGGTAAAGAACCAGCTTGCTGGGAATAGGGTAGGATAGCAAGCAGGCGTGGGCACACCAAGGGTTGCTGGTATGTCTGCCTCTTTCCTACCACCACCTCCTCACTGCCTGTCAGACCCTGGCTCTGGGAACTGCTTCCCTTTGGGAGCTGCGGCACCCCCTTCATGTTGGTGACTGTGCCCTCTGGCTTGGTGCAGCCAGCACAGCCCTGCTCCTCCCCCCGACACTCTGCCGGGGGGGGGGGGGGGCGGTTGCCTGTTTGCTGTGCAGCTGCGCACGGATTCCCCACGATACTGACTCACCCATCATGGCCCTGTCAGGGTTCTGCCTCCTAAGCAGGGCCTGGGCAGCACAAATTCCTTCAGCTGCTTCACTTTGGGGCTGGCTTTGTGGGTGCCCCAAACCCAGCCCTCAAGAACCAGTCGGACTGGACCCAGTTCCTGTAGTGTGAGACCTGGTTTTACTATAAACCTCTAAGCCACTCTCACTTCTGCAGAAGTTCAGCAGTTGATAAAAGCGAGGCCTGAGCACCCTAGCTGTCTGCCTGAGGCCTGTTCTATCTCTGCCCTGGCTCACTCTCTACCACACTCCAGTCCAGGGTTGTCTTGACCCTGATCCCAGAGCTCTGCCCTTCCCTCTCCCTCCCCCGCACCTCCCCCCACACTCAGAGGTTCTGTGCTCAGATACGGCCCAATAGACTTGGTGAACACTACTCCCTAAAGCATCAGAATAGTCCTTGTCCACCACAACCTCCTGCGCATGTCACTCTGGGACTAGCTGCAGCCCCCATAGCCCTAAAGCCCACTCAGGGCTCCTACGGAGGGTGAAGGGTGAGGGCAGGAAATCATGACTGCCTCACCTTTGAGGACCACACATGTCCCCTAGATCCCAGCCAACACTGTTCCCAGCTTTTGGAGGAGGCAGCCCTGCTTCAGGGTGTCTTGGGTCTGGCCCCTGTGCCTACGGGCTGTGAGCCTGGCAGCTGGAGTGCCTGCAGGGGCTGCTCGTCACGGGCAAGTGGGTCACCAGCAGGCTGCTCGCAGCGTGCCCTCAGTGGATTCCTTGCCAAGCCACTGTTACTGGAGTCAGTCCACTTAGTGATGCTGGTGGGCGTTCTGGCCTTTGCTGTATCGTGCAGTTGCAGACGGTGCAAAACACACTTCCTGTGCAAGGATGTTCCCTGGGACACAGGACCAAGGACCAGGAGCTTTACACAAGAGACTTTGTCCTCTCCTGTCTATCACCTGGCTGGGTATAGGACTGGACCATGCAGGTGGCCTGCCAGGTCAGGCTGGCCCCAACTCTGTTTCCTATTCACTCTCTAGCCTGAAAGTTGGCCTTTCCCTGGGTCAGTCTGTATAATGGGGCTTTGGGGGATTGCAAGGTCAGATGTCTGCAGTGTCAGGCAGCACCGTGACTGCGTGTGCTGGGTCAAGTATGCGGCAAGAGGAAGTGGTCGCGGCCAGAGCTGGAGAGAGCGTGCCCCTCCTGAGAGTGGGTGGGTCCTCCTCCTCCCTGGGCCTCCAGTGGGCCAAGAGAAAGAAAAACAGATGAAGCATTTCCTGATGAGGCTCTATCTGTAGTCACTTTTCAACCCCTGGACTGGATCTTTAAAAATTAACGTATTTCAAATGCAGAAAGAGAGCTTCCTTCTGTTGGTTCACTTCCCCAATGGTTGCAGTGGCTGGGGCTGTGTTAGGCCAAAACCAGGAGATTCATGTCGGTCTCCCGCTTGGGTAACAGGGACCCAGGTACTTGGGCCAACTTCCACTGCTTTCTCAGGCACATTAGCAGGGAGCTGGATCAGAAATGGAGCACCTGGGATGTGAGCCAACACCCATAGGGAATGCTGGCATCACAGGCAGTAGGTTAACTTGCTACACCACAGTGTTGGCTCAGAATGAATCTTTAAAGACCTCTTTTCCAACAACACAGTTTTCCCTTCTTAGTCCCTTTTCCCAAGTTTTCAGGCCCGGGCTTTGCTACACCATGAGCACGTTTGGTAAGAAGTGTCCCAGCCCTGAGGCCCAAGTAATATTTGTGGATCCGTGTCTTACTCATTCTTGTTTTTACAGTTTCTCAGTCATTTGCTTTCCTTGTCTACTTCCTGCTTCCTTTTTCTATGAACTCCTCACCCAGAATTGGATGGACTTAGATTCCTGACCAGGCTTGTATAGAACCTGATTGTGTAGTAGATAGGGGAGTCTTGCTTTCACAAGAAAACACAAATAAAGGACGGCAAAGTGAAGGGGATATGATGCCCAGTCTAATGGGGACAGAAGGAACATAACAGATATTAGACTATGCTGTGAATTATAATAGTTCTCAGGGGGGAAATGCTGAAATATGCATCCCTTGTCAGAGAAATTACAAACGAAAGAAAATATGTGAGTCTGCGGATCAGGGATGCCGTTGCTAAGGGGGAAACCACAGCACAGAGCCCAGACTAGAAAAATGTACGGAATCCCTTTTAATCCGCTGCCAAGCTGTTATGTAAAGCCCTGTGGTGACCGAGGGCTGTTTATACAGATCCTTCTAGTTCAATGGAGAAGATGAATCCAGAGCGCTTATCTTTCTGAGCCATCCTCCGTGCTGACTGCTCACTCTGTGTGGTTTCTCTTCTCTCTCAGAACCAACCCTTCCTGAGAACCTTCCAGAACAGCGACTACACATACCCCAGCAAGCCTGCCATTGAGGTAACGCCTGGCACTGGGCTGTCTCACTGATACACACCATCGCCAGCCGCCAGGGGGCGTTAGCTTCAGCGGGTCACTCCCTTCTGACATTCCAGGCATGACGGGCACTCCCAGGCCTGTCGTAGCACATTCTGTTGCTTATCTGACATCAGCCACCAGCCAGCCGGAGGAAGTGCCTGCGGGCCAGTTCCCTCTGACCTTTGCATCCCATGCTCACAAGCGCTGTTCAGATGGGGCAGCTCATTTTTTCCAGGCAGCTTGGGGTGTTGGGGCAACAGTTCTTGAGGTGCCATCAACTTCCAGGAAGTTGATGGCACCTGGCAAGGACCCTTGGTCCTAGGGGCCAGGCCCAACAGGAAGCTGACGCTTGTCCCTGGGTGTTCCCAGATATTGTTGAGTTCAAGTCTGTCATTCTAGCTCTGAGCCTTCACCGCCCACAGCCAAGGACTGCTGCTCCAAAGATGACCAGCAGGGGACCATGTTAACATGGACCATGTTAAGCCTAGCAGGACAGACCTGGGCCAGATCAGGCTCAGGGACTCAGCCACCACTTTCAATTTCACCCCCATGGTGGATCTGGCCTAATGCCAAGAGCTTTGGTAAGCTAACCAGGGAGCTGAGACCTCTGTGGAATTCTTGGGGGCCTGTGGGGTGCTAGGCTCATCCTGAGCAGTGGAAACTGTGGGGCTGCACGTCTCCAGCCACTCTGGGTTCTCTCGAGTTCATGTCAGCCCAGTGGGAAGTTGCACTGGTTGAGCTGCTGACCAACTTGCATTCTAAGTGAGCAGAAGCTGCTGACAATGGTATGCAGAGTGTGTCTGTACCTGCCCTCTTGGGCTATGAATCTTTGCTTCTGCAGGTGGGGGAGTTATTAAAGCCCAGGGCTAGAAGAGTGTGTGTTTTAATAGCTTTCTGCCTAAATAGCAAGGTCAGCAATCAAAATGTAGAGTCCTGGGCCTCGCCCCAGACTGCAATCTGCAAGCTCCTGTGTCCAGGTTGAGGATGCAGCAGGTGGGTCTTCCCTGGGACAGATGAGCATGCCTAATTGCAATCCATTACTGTTCATTCAGAACAAGCTTGTCTCTGGCTTACTATGTCATTTGCAGAGGGATGGATGCTTTTTAAAATTGCATTTCCACCCTAGAACTTGCCTCAGCACACAGGCATATTCTTGATTTCTGACAAACTTCCAAGCAGAAAGAAGAGATTGCTCCGAGTAAACCAGGCTCCTCCAGAGGAAGCCAGTGCTTCAGTTAGCTAAGGGATGCTTTGCTGATGCTCCCTCATGTGGGGAGCGTTCTTTTATTTAAAAAAAATTAATTTGTATTTATTGGAATGGCAGAGTTACAGAGAGAGGAGCAAAGACAGAGAATCTTCCATCCACTGATTCACTCTCCAAATGGCCACAGTGATCAGGCTGAACCACGCCAAAGCCAGGAGCTTCATGTGGGTCTCCCACATGGGTGCAGGGTCTAAGGGCTGGAGCCGCCATCTGCTGCTTTCCCAGGTGCATTGGGAGGGAGTTAGATAAGAAATGAAGCTGCTGGGACTTAAACCAGTGCCCTTATGGATGTCAGTATTGCAGGCAGTGGCTTAGCTTACTATGCCCCAGCCCCAGCCCCAGTAGGGAGACATTAACAAGACTTGACATCTCCTTTTCTGATGGACAGAGGAGGGGCCCTTCAAAGCTGGGCACCAGGAGTTGGTGGAGCCGTGGGAGCACTCAGCACGTAGACACTTAGGACGTCTGCAGATCTCCTCCTTACCAGCTTTCTAGAACTAGTTGTTTTGGTGTCCTTTGCTTCCCACCTGAAAATAGACTCTATATTACGAGGAAAGGTGACTTGAAGAATGCCTGCTGGCAAGCTTTGGCTTGTGCTCATGTGAGGAATTGGTGGCTCTCAAGCTCAACATGCTAAAAATCATACAAAACATTTAAGCTTTGCAACAGTGAAAGCTTCATATTTTCTTGAAAATGACTTAATGATTGCTCTTGTAATGTAACTAGTATAGTGTCAATTAGCTTTGCTGCTAAACAGTGCTGCCACTATGTTCTTGTATGAGGCAGCTGAATCCGTGGTTCCTCAGAAAATCACGTTTTATATGACTGTGTATTTTCCCGTACCTTGGGGAAACTGCTGGCTCCATTCAAGGGTTGGATAAGCTGAGGCAGGACAGGCTGAGTGAGTATGCCTTGTGTACATGCACTGTGCCTGGGGGTAGTCAGACATCCATTTCTTCCTGAGTCCTTTCTCAGCCCATTTACCACCTATAGCCTTGCCCTCCCACAGTCCCCTGTATCTCTAGCCTCCTCTGAAGCTTCTCAGCCAGTTCCTGGGTGGACACTCCTCTTCGGCACAGTGAGTGTTGGCACTGTCTTTCCTTTTGTTGCTTTAGAACTGGGGCAGTGACCTGCAGTGTACAACGTGGCGTCCTTCCAAGAGTGATCCCAGCTCAGGTGAGTAAAAATGCCATCTCCTGCAGCAAGGGGCCTTGGGAAGCGTCAGGTGGGAGAAACACACATACACACACACTGCCAACCCTGCACATCACATACACACTGGAGCTTTGAGCAGGCTTCGCTGATTCCCCCTGCAATGCAGACCAAGATCCTGGGAGGCCCCCCCTGCTGAGAGTCACACTTCCTGTGGCCTTGTGGTTTCAATGGTGGCTTCTCTGCTCAGTGTGGCAATTCTAGTCAGGGGCTGGGGTTCTGGTCGGCAGTTGGAGCTTTCCTGGTCCACTCGGTGAGCAGCCAGGAACCCGTTCCCTTCAGTGCATCAGGTGCTCCAAATGAATGCAAGAGGCAAAACTGCTAAAGCCTTATGCTGCCAGTGAGTGCCCTGGAGCTCCATGACGCTAGGGCAGTCACAGACCCTGGGAAGTTTATACTCGAAGAGGCAGATCTCCCTCAATCCCCTACCCCAACCATTTGTCCTCTCCCCTAGTCCATGAACTCCACCCAGCACACATCAAAGTGGTGGCCGCCCTGGGTGACTCGCTGACGGTGAGTACTGAGCCGAGAGGCTGAAGCAGGAACCCTCAAGCCCAGCCAGAGTCTATGCAGAATCAGCTCCTTGTTTAGGGTCCCATAAGGGCAGCTTGCACACAGCCAGGCACTGTACACACCCTGCCTTCCACTTTTTCCAGTCCAGTTCAGACCCAGCCGCCTCCTGAACCTGCCCCTCCAGCCCCAGGGAAAAGTAGTCTCCCTTCCCTGCTTCTCAGGCAAGTTGTCCAAGTTTGCCTACATGGTGAAGGGCCTTATCTCCATCTCCCCAAAATCTGCCCACCAAAGGACATGCTGTTTGGGGCAGAGGGAAGCCAAATCCTTGCCCTTAGCCCATTCTTACCAAATGAATGACATCTGCCAATAGCCTGATGATGGCTGGGTGCTCCATGTTCTGCTAGTAATTCCTGGGCATGTGTGATTGATGAATCTTCCTTTGGGTCTGAACACAGAGATGGCTGTGGAAGGGCACATGCCAGGCCAACAGACAGGGGATTAGCCTGAACAGCGTGTCTATGTGGGGCAGGGGCGGGGCCAGACTTCTTAAGCTGGGGGTAGGTGATTCATTTTTTAAAGTCCATATGGCATTTCACTTGTTCAGATATGTTACTTTTATAAATCAGAGATTTAAATTTTTTTTTTTAATTTGAAAAGCAGAATGACAGAGATGGAGCGAGATCTTTCATCTGTTGGTTTACTTCCCAAACAACCACAGTGAATGGGGATGGGCCGGGCCTAAACGAGGTGCCAGGAACTCCATCTGGCTTTCCTACATGGGTTGCATCAGGCCCAAGCCCCTGAGCCATCTTCTGCTGCTTTCCCAGCACACCAGAAGGGAGCTGGATGATAAGCAGAGCAGTCAGGACTTGAATTGACCGTGGCTTAACCCCCTGCGCCCTGTTTGTTAAGAGAAAATTTTGCAGAAGAGATAGAACTGAGGAAAGTCTTGGAGAATGAACTGGGGATTTGAGCAACTGGAAAGGAGGGGGTTCAGTGTTCCAGGAAGGATAGAGTGGTGGTCACTGGGCAGACTGGCCCAAGAGCCTCACGCTTTGTGCAGTGACAGATCCACTTTGCGTAGAAGTGAGGGTGAAGATGGACGTAGATGACCTAGTGGAAGCCAGATCATGGCAAGCTTCGCATGGTGCTCACAGGGTTTGGCCTTGATCCTGGGGGTCAGGGAAACTCACAGAAGGGTCAAAATTAGGAGGAGGCATGAGGAAAGATGTGGGTAGAGGATCAGGGCCTGAAACCTTCTCTTTGCTTCTCCCAGCTGGCCATAGGAGCTCGACCAAGCAATGCCAGTGACCTGCCCGTGTACTGGAGGGGCCTCTCCTGGAGGTAAGGATGCTCTCGGCTCATTCTCTGCCACTGATGTGCCCTGCAGACATGCCTACGGGGAATAAGGTCCCATCCACACAGGCTCCAGGGTCAGAATGTCTGCTTCTGACCCATCTATGTGGCAAGGCACAGAGCAGCAGGCCTGGGTGATGCTAATCAATATCCTTTCTCCTCTGCAGCATTGGTGGGGATGGGGCCTTGGAGACCCACACCACACTGCCCAGTAAGTAGCCAAGGGGAGAAGGGCCTTCCTCCTGGGGTCGGGGTAGGGGAGGTTGTCTATACTGGAAGAAGTCACCTGATCCTGGGATGATCCTGGGATGATCTTGACTGCCCTCCACCATGCCCAGGCACTGTGGGGGTCTCCTGCGGCTGCTCACCTGGCCTCTTTCCACAGACATCCTGAAGAAGTTCAATCCTTCCATCCTGGGGTTTTCTACCGGAACCTTGGAGGAGACGATGGGACTCAATGTGGCAGTGCCAGGGGCCAGAGCTCAGTGAGTGGATGCCACTCAGGATGGGCAGACCCAAGAGCCGGAGGTGGAAGGGTGGTATTTGGGAGCCTGGTCCCTGATGGGACTTGATAGCTGTTGTCCGGAGCACCATTGGCATGGGGCCCTGTGTGTGGGGCATCACCTGTGACCCTCACATTGAACCTGGGTGCTGTGATGAGGACAAGCAGCCTTGGTCACCCAGGAGCCAGGGTCAGATCAGGGCTAAGTGTAGGGCCTTAGTCCTGATTGTGATTGGTGCTGTTGCTTCCTCTTCAGGGAGGAGGAAGAGCCCACCACCCAGCAAGGACCACAAAGGATCCTGCCTTTCAATCAGGGAGGCCTCCACCTCTCTATGGGTATCCCCTCTTATCCTCCCTGGCCTCAGAACCCCCACAGAATCTCTGTATCCAGACCACTAGGTGGTTAGATGTCAGGGCCCCATGCCTCTGGCCTGGGGGCAGCTTGTTTTCCCTGGATGGTGGTTATTGACAACTATCCAGGTCATTAAAGCTGAAGCTCCTGACCCAGGGCATTGATTTTCCTGCATGGAGCTGCTGGGTGTCTGCGTGTCTGCTCTGTAGGAGGGCTGCTAGGTTCAGTCACCAGGGAAACAGCTGCGGCTCCTCCACATGCTCTGTTTACAGAGAACTTTCTCAGCAGAGGCGGTCACCTGGGGCCTGGGCTTGGTTTTCAAGTCTCTGAACCACAGGAAGCATTGTCAGTTCCTCAGCGTCATAAGCAGGAAGACATTATTTTTCTGCTAAGACCTGGGATTTATGGAGCTATCGAACCAACGTCTGATTTCTATTAGGATCACTTCTCATCACCCTTATTAGTATTCAATAGGACAGACGTCAGCACAGAGACACGGAAGCCCTCCCTGCTTCTCTGCTGCTTTCTCCCACTTCTATTTCACTGCTGCTGAGTATCTGAGTGTCAGCTGGAGTCAGCAGCCACAGAAATGCCAGCAGCAGCTGCACAGGGCTGGGAAAAGCAGAGTGAGCCCCTGACTTGAGTAAGGCTGTAGACTTGGTCTGTGTCTCCACTCTGTCGCTTTTTCCCATGGAGGACGGATATTGCTACAGGCAGAGTTAAATTCCGTAGCCCAGCAGCTAGGATGATGAGGTCTTGGGATGCGGACCATGTGTCAAAAATCCCAGCTTGCAGACTTACCAACTGTGTGAACCTGCACATGTTGCTTCGTTGCGGGGTCAGAGTGAGATCACACCAGACTTGTCTAAGGTTTATTAAGGAGTCTTTATTAGCCAAGCTTGGTTAATAAAGAGTATACTAGAAATAGCAAATCACAAGTCCATATGGCAATCCAACCAATCATAATCCAACCAAACATAATCCAAAAAGGAATAAATGGTCATTATCCTTAAGTCCATCTGTTAAGCTGAAGACCTATGTCCCAGCTTCCCCAACAATATAAGTTATCCTAAGAGACATGCAATGAATAACCTGGACACACTTACAAAGCTGCAGACATTCACCTTTCCTTGGCTTCTCTGCCCACATTCCACTACTGCTAGGCCTCACCCCTCCTGGAACTCCTGATAGTACACAAACCAGAAACATTACTACATCCATTGTCCAATCTAAGCAGTACACAGGGACCATGCTCAGGGGATTACCTGTCCTTAGGTCAGCCAAGAGTCGAGGTACCAGAGTAATGGAAGCACCTGGCCAGAATGAGAGAGCCCCTGCTTCCCTGGCCTTTTAAAGGGGCTTGTGAGGGGAGTGGTTACACAGCAATGCAATACCCTCCCCTCTCAGTTGATAGGACTCAAGGTGGGAAGAAACGAATACCTAAGTATTGTGGGCTAAGGAGTTGATTAGTTGATTGGGATGGGCAGGAACAGGAACTGGGCTTGTAGCTAAAAACACCTAGACTAATTGGACTTATCTGCATCCAGTATCCTGGCTAAATTAGGACGGGGGAGCGGTTGAGGTTGGAATTCTGTTGCTGTTAGGACCCACCTTCAGGACAGAGGGTAGGGGACACACCAAATTTCATTTGCCCACTGTCAATGGGTGCTGGCTATCACTGGCTGCACCCCATAACAGCTTGGCCTCCCAAGTCTTTGTTGTGTCTTCTATAATTGGGAATAGTAAAAGCATCCCTGCTCCAGGTTTGTCTTAGAGTTAAATGAGACAAAACAGTCCCACTTAGCAGGGTACAAAATAGGCAAGCACACAAAATTGCTTACAAAAATTACAAAATTGTCAGGATATTTACATCCAAGTTTGATTGAGGATCTATCTTCCATCAATAAGCAAGGATATGTTGACTTTCTGCCACGGACTGGGCCCCAAGGTGGTCACTAAAGGGCACAAAAGCAGCAAAAGGTGAAACCCCCATGCACACAGAGCTGGCAACCTGGCCGAGGAGCTGAAGTTCACAGGAGTATGCGGAGAGCCAGGCTTGGGTGGGGAAAGAGTGCAGCCTGAAGCTGGATCTTGGTGTTGGAGGGCAGACTAGGGAACAGAACAGTATCCAGTCTGAACTGTAGGACTGCCATGGAAAGACAGACACAGCTCCACAGGGTCCCGGCATCACCTAGTCCAACTTCCTGTCAGCCCCAGCCAGCCTCGGGAGCCTGTGCAGACAGTGGTTAGTAGAAGAGCTCAAGTGCAGCTCCTGGTGCCTGTGGTTGGAAAGGAAGGGCAGGGGGCGTGGGTGAATGAGCTCATGGACTGCAGGACTTGATCAGGGCTTGAAGGCAGAGATGAGGCAGGCAATGGCCCTTCCCAGCTGCCCCTCCAACCCCCCAGAGCTAACCACCCAGAAATGCGCTTGATCGTCCTTTGAGCCTGTTAGCAGGGCCTCGGCCACTCTGTGGTTGCCTTTTACCAGGATAGCCCGCTTTCTGGTGTTCTGATGGCCCATCAGTAGCAACAGTGTGTGGGATATGACCCTGCATGTATAAATTCACAAAAGGACAGGAAAGGTGCGTGACTGGTACACACTGCCTGTGGACATGCAAAGATTTGAAATAGCCAGCCTGAAACCAGTTACGTCTTGTGACGTCTTGCACAATGGCTTGGTGATGTGCCCTTTATTGACATTTTTTATATACATATACGTGTGTAAATATATATATATGAAGTATAGGAAAAATATATTGTACATATATATTTTCTATAGATATAGAAGGCAGCTTTGAGCCATAATTGATAGGCAGTAAACTTGAAAGTATGCAATTTGATAAGCTAGAGCTTGTGTGTAAATGGAACCAGAGTATATCCTCTTTCTGGATGTTTCTTTTATCCGACCAAATTGTTTTGAGGTTCATTCATGTTGTTAGGCCTGCCAATCATTTCCTTCTTTTCATAGCTGGCTAGTATCCCATTGACACAGATACCTTTGAGGCACGGCATGCGGTATTGTCTTACTTATGGTAGATGGGGATGGAGGATGAATTTTGCCAGGGCTCATCCCCCCTGCATCCTGCTTTGTTGGAAGGAATAAGAACATGAGAGATGAGGAAAGGTGGAGACATGAGAAGCGCCACAGAGAAGGAGCAGAGAGGAGATAGGAGCAGGGTGGGGCTTGGAAGTCAAGGTCAAAGATGTCATTCAGACAGGAAAGGACTAAGCTGAGGGATGGTGACTCAGGGTGCTTTTGCTCAAGTAGACAAAAGGGTGTTTCTAAAACAGGCAACTACATGTGAGAAGAACAGACTCCACCGTCACTGTGGGGTGTGCTAAGAGGAAATGCTGGTGGGAAAGCTGATCAGATGCCACCCCAGGCAGCTCTGCTATGGAAGACGGATCCATGCAGCTAGCCCTTAAGTCCATGGCCACTCCATTACCAGGCTGGGACAGCAGGAGGACAGGAAACTTTGCTAGGCGTTCTTCCTGGGCCTACTTGGCTCTTAAGTGACTCTAATGTCCCTTTCCCTTTTTCCCCACTAGGGACATGCCCGCCCAAGCCCGGGATCTGGTGGAGAGAATGAAAAACAACCCTGTAAGTCCATACTCCCCCAGTAGAAAAAGCAGTGGGTCTCCTGTGGGCTACGGAGGGTATATTGCAACACCTCGCCTCCCCACCAGGACCCTCTCTGAACCAAGTGACTCCTTAAGAGCCACTGCAGGAGCCTCAAGAGGCAGGCTTTCCCCAAAGGGTCTTCATGGCCTAACAGCAGCTACAGGGAGAGATGGGGACAAAGAGGTGGCCAAAATCCTGGTCTTGACCTCTGGCCGCTTGTCCCCCACCCCAGAGCCGGCTTCCTGGAACCCCACTCTGTAAACGCAAGCTTTTAAAAATAGCCTCCCAGTCCAATCCTTTCTCCCACATCCCCAGCTGGGCACCCTGAAACTTCTCACTGGCACATTTTCTGCAGTGCTGTGCGTCAGTTGGCAGTACTCCCGGTACAGTGGTGGCTGAATCGGCAGCTCCCCTGGGGGGTCTCCCAGGCTGGACTGAGCTCACCTCCTCCTCCTCCAGTGCCCCCTGCCTGGAGTGGGGCACCAAGGGCTTATCCTGGGACATCCATGGGCTCCTTGGAAGACCATTAGATGACATTTCAGGACGAGGTCCTCTGACACAGGCCCCAAGGGGATGATTGGGATGCCAAGAGGATAGAAGGCACACTGTGGCCTTACACGTGCCCCCCTCAAGCCCTCCACTCAAGATCTCTGTCCCCTCAGGAAATCAACCTGGAGAAGGATTGGAAGCTGGTCACACTCCTTGTTGGGGGCAACGACTTGTGTCATTTCTGCGAGAATCCGGTAGGCCCCTGACCCATCCTTGCCTAGGCCCTGAGCCTGCCCATGACCCCATCATGAGTGTCACACCTGCCTTGTTTCCCCTATGTGCCAAGCGAGGCCTCATGAGTGCCAGGTAGATTGGCTGAGACTTGTTATTTGGTACCCAGCAATCTCATCAATTTTTAGTAGGTTTCTGGAAATTTTTAAATATTTTCCATTACTATCTTTTAAAAAGTTTTCTGTAACTTTGAAAAAAAGTACGATTTTAGAAGCAGAGTTAGAGATCTTCCTTCCATCCACTGGTTCACTCTGCAAATGGTTGTCACAACCAGGGCTGGATCCAGGCCAACACTAGGAGCTCACAACTCCGCCTGGGTCTCCCATGTGGATGGCAGGTGCCCCAGTATTTGAGCCATCCTCTTCTGCACAGCAGTAGGGAGCTAGATCAGACAGAGCAGCTGGGACTAAAACTGACATCATATACAAAGCTGCTATTGTCAATGGTGGCTCAACCCACTTCACCACAGTCAGTCCCTGGCCTTTTATTTTCACCATTAGCTTTAACAGATTGTTTATTAATTTTTTTCTGTTCCTTCATAGTCTGGAAGTATACTAGCTCCCTGGACAAAAACCAAATTCCTCTGTTCTGCTGTGTATCTTTTGCCCATAATACTGTGACATACTATAATGAAAGAACCTTGGCAATCACATTACTTTTTCATTTATTAGTTCAATTGTAGCTATTTATGGAGAACTGTGAGACAATTCCAGATATCTATTCAAAGTATGAAGAGCAAGTCAGCTTTGTTAGCATGAACCATATCCTTAGATGTTTAAAATTCTGATGAGCCATTAATTACATAATTATGGAGAAAACAAGAACCAAGAATCTAGATGGATCCTCTGTAAGACCATTGATTTTTGGGGAATTGGTGATTCCATCCTGGGTGGTCCTAGCCCCATTTCTGGGGTGCAGGGAGCATTGGTGGTGGTAGATAATCAGAACCCATGCTGATCACGTAGCTTGCCACCCTTCAAGAACCTGACCCATGAACCAGCCTCAGCTGGTTTTTAAAGACACCAGAGGATGAAAAGGGTCCAGGTTTCCAGAGGTTTGTAGAACCTTTTTTTTTTGTTGTTAAAAGATGTATTTTATTTTTATTGGAACGTCAGATATACAGAGAGGAGGAGAGACAGAACTTCTGTCTGATGATTCACTCCCCAAGTGACCGCAACGGCTGGTGCTATGCCGATCTGAAGCCAGGATCCAGGAACTTCTTCCAGGTTTCCCACACGGGTGCAGAGTCCCAAGGCTTTGGGCTATCCTTGACTGCTTTCCCAGGCCACAAGCAGGGAGCTGGATGGGAAGGGGGCTGCTGGGATTATAACTGGCACCCATATGGGATCCCGGGCGCATTCAAGGCAAGGACTTTAGCCACTAGGCCACGCCACCAGGCCTGTGTAGAACCTCTTGACCCAAGCTTGGACTGGCCCTCATCTTATCTGGCTACTCATGGGGCAGGGAGCTGCTTGGCCCACCTGTCCTGGCTCATAGAAGGGTTCTGCTCCAAGGGTTCTGCAAGAGTGTACTCCCCAGCACACACCCATGTTGTTCTGTGTTTAGTGTGAGTGCTAGTTTTCCTTTCTACTACTGTCTGAGGAGCCTGGACCCATGTCCAAAGATCTCTCCCTCAATCTGTAAAGAAAGGTCAAGATTCAGTCAGTAGGCCTTCACTGAGCACCTGCTGTATACCTCATACCCCATTACCCAGGATGCTGGGGGACAGCTCTACCCTGCAGGCCAGGGCTGGATCACAAGGGGTACTGCAGATCCAGGAGCTCATGGCTGTGGACTTAGCAAGGGCTAACACCTGTAGGGCAGAGGCCATGGTGATCTGGGCAGTGATAGTAGCCAAGAACCAACCACTAACCGATAGGATGAGGCCATCAGAGGCCCCCTTGGGGCAGGGGACCCTGTGGGAGGCAGGCTCAGGCACCTGGCTAGCAAGTGCTATGGCAAGGTTTCCTGCAGCTTAATCTGTGCTCACCAGCCACAAAGACTGGGCTTCCCTTCCCTGCCCTACCAGGTGCCTGGAGCATTCCTGGGCTTAGGCTGCCCTTGACTGGTCTCTAAGGACTGAAGCGAGTGCCTTCTCTCTTCCCAGGGGGTCAGCTCAGAGGCAGAGTACATCCAGTACATCCAACAGGCCCTGGACATCCTCTACGCAGAGGTAGGAAAGCTTGGTGCCCGCGTCTGAGGCCTGTGGGCCACGTATCTATCAGACTGGGGGCTCTGTCCCCGGGGTTCATCCAGACAAGCTGTGCCCTGAGCAGAGACCCTGCCCACCTGCCCACCTGCCAAAGACAACAATGCTAAGCCCTCTTGCAGCAAGACACAGTGGCTGGCCAGCAATCTGATTTCAAGCAGGGATTTCTCTGCATCTCAGCTTCCCAATCTGTCAACTGGGGCACTGAGATAATCTAGTGAGATGATACAAACCACTGCCCCACCAGGGTCTTGGTTCCCCCATTGGTAAAATTGGGGCATGGGAAATTAGATTGTGTGAGATAACCCCAACCCCACCATTCCCAGGCTCCTTCCAACAGTGCTCAGGGCCAGGGAACTCATGCAGCCTGCCTTCGGCTCTCCACAGCTTCCAAGGACCTTTGTCAATGTCGTGGAGGTCATGGAGCTAGCCGGCCTGCACCAGGACCAAGGCGGGAAATGTGCCACGCTCCTGGCAGCTCAGTAAGTGGATAGATCGTGGGCCCAGGGCAAGGACGCCTGGGGAGGGCGAGACTTGCAGATGCTAGAGAAGACCAAAAACAAGCAGTTCAGATGCATCTGGCCTAGCTGGAACTTGAACCCAAGCCCTCAACCTCTAGATCTCTCATTGATCTCCTTTAAAGTGAAGGTAACACCTTTCTTGAAAGGTTGAGGAAAGTTGAGATGAAATGCTCATAGGTACCTGACCAAGGTTCCACAGGAAACTGTAGCTTTCTTTTATCTTTGCAGACCAGGTGCTGATGGACAGGCCAGGAATCCCTATTGGAACCCACAATTCATTTAAGCTCCATGGGACCCTCGCAGGAAGTTGCTACCATTGGGCTGATACTGGGGAGGGGCATTCGATGTGGGGTTGAATGGATTTGTTGGGAAGTTGACCAGTTGGTCACCCCTCTTGCTAGGGGCCAGGCCCTCAGGTGGCATGGCCAGTGATTGGGCTCTGAATGGAGCCTGTGGTGGTATTCTACCTCCTTAGGGCCTTGCAAAGCTGGCTGACAGGTGTGGCACCCTGCGAGTGTCCAAGGCCATTAGAGACAGAGTTCAGAGGCCCCAGGAATGAGGGAAGCAAATTCATGCCTAAAGTCAAAGCCAGCATGGTCATCACCAAACACCAGCCTCTTCTGCAGCCAGAGGCCACAGGAAGGGAACTGGTAGCCGATGCTGACTCCTCCCCGTTCTCTGGACCCTACACCCCAGGAGGCACCCACTTCCCACACATATCAGAGTCAGCCTCCTGGGAGGACTGAGCCCAGAGAGCTGCAGCTCACGAGTCCTTGTCTCACAGGAGCCAATGCACCTGCTTCCGATACTCTCAGAGCTCTCTAGAGATGCAAGAACTGAAGAAAATGAATTGGAACCTGCAGGTGCGCCCTATAGCCCTCCCCCTCTCTGCTCCCAACAGGAGGCCCTGAGCTCTCCTAGTGTACCCCTCCCCCTGAGAGGCAGGTCATATTCCTAAAGTAGTTTATGCAGGCAGTCTGGGAACCAAGGCCAGGGAGGGCACAGTGAACTCCCAGAGAGGCAGCCAGAAGACTCCCACCCCTCCAATCTCAGGGCAGCACTTGGCTCTGAGGTGACTCCCTGGGATGGGGTCCACCCTGCACCCTCATATTCAAGGAGGAAAGGGTGGCAGTGCCTGACCTGGCCTCCCTGCCCTTGTCTTTAAGTCAGGTTTCGCTCACCATCTTCACCTGCACCCTACTCCTGGCTCCATCCATGCTCTCACTGGGTGCTGGAGTTCTAGATGGGTCTAACACTTTGTATCTCATATCCTCCCCTGGAGCAGATGACAGATCCTTTGAGGACAAGTACATGTAGTGGATTCCTTTGACAGCCCGTGTTTTGGATATTTCATAAATCCAATGACTCTCATGCACCAAGTTCAAAGGTACTTTAGGGTGCTGGTGTTGATGTCCCCATTTGCACTGGGTCCAAACCTACCATTTCGTGCAGTGAGAAAAGCAGGGCAGCCCTTTGGCCCAAGAGCCACCATGCAGATGGGGAACCGCTGCCCGCTCAGAATCAGCTGAAGGCCTTCAAGTGTACCTGCTGGGTAAAGGTGCAGGATGAATGCATGCCTGGGTCACCTGCCACTGCCCCTTCATCAATGGGTAGACTCCACCACACTCAAACCCTGGGAGCAGGAGCAGACTGCATCTGCCCAGCCCTGCCAGGATGGTTGAACAGCTTTCCACCCCCACCCTACCCCCAGAGCGGCCTCTCCCAGCTCTCCTATACACACCAGTATGTGCAGCGTAAGGACTTCACCGTGGTCGTGCAGCCTTTCCTGCAGAATACTCTGGTCCCACTGACCGAGGTAAGCTAGGTGCCATGCTGGGGCTCAGGGTGGGTGGGCAAGGACTGCTCAGATCTTTGTGGAAGATTCAGATTGTGAACAAAACCATATGGGTATTCACTAGGTTGGGACAGAACCTAGGAAGGCATTCCTAAGTGGTTATGCTTTCAATTATTACGAGTGCTAACAAGAAAGAATTAAATGTGGAGGCTACATTTCAGTTTTTTAGAGAAGTTCCAGGCTCTGATGCTTTTCCATCATCCCTGAGAATTGGAGGGTGGGAGGAGAGGTTCTGGGGCAGGGGTGGCACCCTCTGCTCAGGGCGCTGAGCCCCACTCCTTTGCTTGCAGACAGGGGACACCGACCTCACCTTCTTCTCTGAGGACTGCTTCCACTTCTCTGAGCGCAGTCACGCTGAGATGGCCATCGCACTCTGGAACAACATGGTGAGTGGCCAAGGGCCCACACTCTTAAGGCCCACCGTGATAAAGCTACTGCTGACAGGGGTCCTTTCTCCACAAACTCAAGATGGCATTGCACACACACATATCACATTGTATGGACTGGTACGGTGGCATGGCAAGTTAAAGCTATGGTCTAAGATACTGCTATCATAGAAGCACCAGGCTGAATCCAATTTTCAATCCAGCTCCTTTCTAATGTGCCCAGGAAAACAGAAGAGTCCACATTTTGGGGGAACTCGTTGCCCCATGAGAGGACCAGCTGTAGTTCCTGGCTCATGGCTTCAGCATGGCCTAACCCCAGGCCATTGGAGGAGCCATCAGCAGATGGAAACTGTCTTCTCTCTCATTTGCTCTGTTTCTCCCTGTTCTCCATGAGTGCATCTGTCTCTTGCTCCAGCTACCACCTCTGTCCTGCTGTCTGTCACTGCCTCTCCTGCCCTCTGTCCCGTGCTCTTTGTCCTGCATTCTCTCCATCTCCTCCCCTGTCCTGCATGCTGTCTCACACTGTCCCTCTTGCTCTGCGTATGTCACACTTGCTTGCTCTTTGTTTCTGTGTCTTTACCTCACTCTGTCTGCCCCATCTCACTTGCTCTGACACTGTCTCCCTCCATCTGTCTCTAAGTCTGTCTTGTTCACTGTCTCACTGCATCTGTTCCTTTCTCTGTTAGTTTCCCTGTTTCTGTGTCTTTCCTCACTATGGATTCACTCAATCCCCATCTCCCATGTAGGTGGCAGGGACCCAAGTACTTGAACTTTCAGCTGCTGCCTCCCAAGGTCTGCTTAGACAGGAAGCTGGAAATAGTGGAGCTGAACTTGAACCCAGGCACTCTGACAGGGTATATGGGTACCCCAACCAGCATTTTACCCACTGTGCCGCAGGTGTGTCCTGGAGTGACCTTAATCCAGTCCTCCATGAACTGCTTCATGCCCCCTCATCCATACACATACCTTGTTCTTTCAGTAGCTCCTAAGTGCTGTGAAGGGTTAGTATTGTCAGACAAGGTGAGAATAACAGCGTTGAGCCCTTGCCACATGACTCTGGGCAAATGCTTTCTCTAACCATTTAAAAATCCACATTTGTCAGATAGTAAAAACGACCCAGCATGTAGGCACAGCACCTGCACACTACCCAGTGCTACATGTGTGTGAGTTGCATCACCCTCCCAGCATGTCCACAGCAGGTTCTTTAACCTGCAAAGCAAATAGCCAGGCTGTCTCCTATTCCAGCGCTTTATGGAACCTTGTGACATGAACATAGAGCCTACATGCACCAACCCCCATCCATGTGTCTCAACACGTATGGGTCCCTGGCTCTGTGGTTATGCAGGGTTTGACCTGATGCTCCACACTTCCTCTTACACACAGTGGAGGAGGGAATTCTGATACAATGGCTGCTTTTGCTCTAATCCCAGCAGGGTAACCCAATCCCAATGCAACCTGCAGCTTACCCTACTTCTCCTTGGGCTGCTCAATGATTCCTACTGCAGGCCTGGGCTATCGGCCATCCACATAGCCTGGTGGCAGCAGGTTTACCCTCAGGCCTCTGCCCTCCCACAGCTTCCCAGGCTCTCCTCCTGCTGGCACCATGTGTCTGCCTCTTCCTGAAGCTTCCCACTGGCTTGTGATGAAAACATCCTAGAGTTGCCTCCCCACACGACCCCCACATCACCAGCAGTCATGTCTCAAATCACAGCAGGGTAATTCTTGTAGCTGGTTCTGCTCCTAGTGTGATGTTGTGATGTTGCATTGAGGGTCAGTTGTCCTCTGCCCTCTTTTAACCCCCTCCTCTTCCCACCAACAAGAGTAACTCCCAATCCCTCCACCCACCTCCCACCCAAGACTCCAGGTGAAGCCTTGATTCCCAGAAGCACCAGGGCATCTCAGCCTGGCATCAGGATGCAGCTTTCCCCTTCTGGGGGTAGCCCACTGCCTGTGGGAATGAATAATGTTCTGGTCCTTTCTTCCCAACACCACTTTGGTTCTGGTGACTATGAAAAGCCAAATGCAAGGGAAGTGGGAGGGGTGGAAATGGGAAAATAAAGGAGAGTACAGCCAGGGTGACCACCTGCCCCTGGCTCCCCAGCCATCTACAACACTAAAGTGCTCTAAGTGTCTTACCCTATTCTGATTGGGTGAATTCCTGGACAGTCTAGTGTTTTCATCCAAAACCACTTCCAACACCAGGCTGCATATAGCATCGCCCTCACATTCTCTGCTTGCTGGAGCTTTGCCCCTAATGTGACATAAAATCAACAATAGGGTGTTGGTATGAGAGGTCATACCAACAGCCAGAATGTTCTGTGCCTGAGATTCTGAGGCATGAAGCAATGTGCCCAGCGTTTTGCAGCCAGTCAGTGGCACCATAGGAATGAGAGGCCGCGGTGTCCTCTCCCTACTGTCCTGATCACACTGCCACCCTGATAAACATATACATAAGTGGTGAGTTCACGTCTCGTACCCAGGGCCCTGTGACCTCACGTCTGCAGGCTCTGGCGCATGTGCCCAGGGCACCCTCCTGGTGCAGTACACACTATTTCTTGCCTCTTTCTATAGAGGCCAGGCCATAAGCCCCAGTGGCTGTTACCTTCTTCCTCGGCCTTTTGTTGTCTTAGAGTTCTGCCTTCTCTGAGGCCTGGGCCTCACTGCTGTCGCCTCCCTCTTCTCTCTGAATAGCAACACTGCGCTCTGGGTGCATGTTAGAATCATTTTAGAATCATCTGATGGCAATTAGTTCCTACAGTCACCTTGGAAAACCCTGGCAGCTGTGGGTATTTCAAAAAGCTTATATGAAATCGAATTAAAAATTTATTTTGGCACAAAATTCTGAAATTTAGTTTTAAAAGCATACTTCCTTACTTCCTTTTCAATGAACTTTTTGAAGACCCTTACCTCTAATAATCTTGATACATTTTGTTATTGAGCAATTTCACTCAGCTACATTTCTACCAGAAAAGCATGCACAAACCTAGTAAAAACCACGTAAGAATGTTTTTAGCATCCTTCAATAATAGCCCCCAAATAGAAACTACATTATACAACAGAATGAATAAACTTATTTGCTCACTCAGTAGAATGCCTTGCTCAATAAGAATAAATCAGTTTCAATATCAAGCAACACTGAGCATGCTGGTTTCTTATTGGAGGGGGCTACTACCAGAAGATGTAGGAAGGGGGCTTCTGAGTAGTGTTATCCCATTTCTCAGTATGGATACCACTATGCATTCCCTGTCAAGAGTCATCAGCTGTTTGCTTGTGACTCATCCTTGTTCCAATGTTAGTCCCCAGGGAAGCTTATCTGAAAGGCCGGTGTTTGGCCTGTTGCTAAGCTGCTGCTCCAACCACCCACATCCCGTATTGGAGTGCCCACATTCAAATCCCAACCCCACTCCTGATTCTAGCTTCCTGCTAACACAAACTCCAAGGGCAGCAGTGATGATTCCAGAGGTCACATGGGAGACATTCAGTATCATTCATTCATCCATGTACTATGACTATTCCAAAGACTTTGAGTCCCTCAGGGGAAAAGCATCCCTACTCTTGCTATCTGTCTCACATTCCACAACACAAGTAGACAAAGTCAGCTAGGTACTTCCATTCAGGGTTTTTTTCTTGAAAGGAAAAAGGGGAGCAGAGTGATGACCTCCCTGAAGCAGTGACTTGTGACTCAAGCACTGAATGTCAAGAAGTTTCCAAGCAGGCAGAGGTCTGGGACCAGAATGTTCCAGGCAGAGGAAATAGTACCCACATGGGCCCAGAGTCAAGAATGAGCTCGAAACATCTGAGGGAAGTCAAAGTCAGGGTGGCAAGGTCAAAGAGGTGGCAGAGGGCCAGGGCCCTAGAGAAGTCTCAGCTGTGCCAAGGAACTGGCAAGACCAGGGGCAGCTGCTTGTGCCCAGGTGAGCCATGCAGCCTGCTGGTGGCGGACAAACAGCCACGTTGAGGATGGGCTTGTGATCAGCTGATGAAGAGGAAAGAGAATATTCTCTTGGTTTGGGGGCTAGGAAACTGGGTGGATGGTGGGACTGCTAGAGAAATCCTCCTGGAAGAGAAAAATCCAGAGGATTTTTTGGACATGGGAACTGCCTTCCAGGCATGCGCAGAGATGTCAAGTGAGCTGTTAGGAGTGCCGAGCTCAGAAAAGATGTCAGGCTGGAGAGCCGGAAAAAGATAAGGAGTCGGGTGAGTGAAGTAACTGTGGATGTCTCAGCCATGGGTCCAAGAGCCCCTAGCAGACATGTAGGTTTGACAGCTTAGAAAAGTGTCATGGAGAAGCCATGACAGAGGACAGCAGCCACCGCAGGATGTGATTACACAGTGGCCATGATGCTATTGACCAGAGCATTGAGTCAATGGGACTTTAGGCCATTACTACGAGCAGGTGGGCAAGTGCAGCCAGTGACCCTGGGCAAGTTCTTGAGGAGACTACAGCAAGGACAGGCAGCATAGCATAGCAGAGGGGATGTGGGTCAAGAAAGAGAGATAGCAGCAGGTGTGTGCCAAAGGAGCCTACCAGTAGAACTTGAACTCAACCCCTGGGTTTGAGACCTTCCCCCCTGGGCCACTTAGTTCCTGCAGCTGGACTGAGAATCAACCTTCAGCATCTGTCCTGCCCCCAGGGAGTTTTGTTCCCATCAGCTGGCATTTTCTCTGCTCTAACCAGCTGGAAAGAACTCAGGTGTAAGCCGCCCATGTGTGCTACATCTAAAGCTGTTGTTTTATCTGGCACCTGCCGCAACCAGATGTCAGTTTCACACCAGCCCCGAGCTTGGGAATGTTCAGTGGCCTGCCCAGCATTACCCAGTCCTTGCAGGCAGATCTAAATCCCAGCAATCTGCCAGTGTTGGGCAGTGCCACCCCTGTGGCAGCCCTTCTAGGACCAAGGCCACCCTTCCTAGGAAATGGTGTACAAGCCTGTGTGCACACAGTGTGAGCATAGCCAGGGTAGTCGTTAGCTCAGGTTTTGTACTTTCCTTACTCGCAGTCCCTGATGGCTGCCTGAAAGTCAGATGTTCAGGATAGAATCTGTTTACCAGTGCAAAGAGCTGGGGTCCATCTCGGCTCTGTGTGCAGTCAGAGGCAGGCAAGTGGCTAAAGATTCTGCAGCTTCCAGTTCATTCTCCAGTGGTTCTGCCATGGAAAGTGTCTGGCAGAACCTCAGTGAGCCACGAGTCCAGCAACTTGTTCTATCTGTGTGAAAAGCATCTAAAGTGGCGTTGATGAGAAAGCTTCCATTTCTGAAAGTTGTTAGGCCAAATGTGGTGACAACATCACAGCAACCCATGTGTTTTCAAAGTTTCCCTGAAGCTGGCTATCCCCATGCACCTGCAGAAGTGAGTAGATAAAATCACCAGTTTATAAATAGTAAGACACGGGGTGATATGGCAGCGTATCAGGTTAATCCTGTGCCTGCGGCAACGGCATCTCTTATGGGCACCAGTTTGGGTCCCGGCTGCTCCACTTCTAATCCAGCTCTCTGCTTGTGGCCTGGGAAAGCAGTAGAGGATGGCCCCAAGCCTTGGGATTTTGGGATTCGGCACCCAATGGGAGACCCAGAGGAAGCTCCTGGTTCCCAACTTTGAACTGACCCAGCTTTGACTATTGAGGTCATTTGAGGAGTGATTGTCGATAGAAGCTTTCTCTTTCTCTAACTCTTTCAAGTAAAATAAATAAATATTAAAAAAAAAGATTGACACCCTAGCATCTACTATCACAGCCACCCAGGAGGGGAGCCCAGTGGCAGAGGTTCTAGCTCCAGCTTTTTGGCTGTGGTCCTGGGGCTGGTCAGTGTGTCCTGTGCAGACCTGGGGCACAGGCTCCGTCCTGGCCTGCTCTGACCCTAAGCGAATCCCAGCCTGGGGTGAGGAGGTCTCTCTGCCATGGATTCAGCCACCCCTTCTGAAGGGACGACTCCCAGCTTTGCTGAAAATCGGTGTGCCCTTTTTTCCTCTGTAGCTGGAGCCAGTGGGCCACAAGACGACCTCTAACAACTTCACCTACAGCAGAACCAAACTCAAGTGTCCATCTCCTGTGAGTAGCTGCCCTGTATGTCCTACCACTTGCAGGCCCAACATAGGCCCCTGGGGGCCTCACCACTCCTCACAGCCACCACCGTGTGCCAGGATGTGGGTGGGCACAGGGAGAAGCACACAGCTCTACCACAGGTGAGTGGCTCAGAGAGGCAGACCAGCAGGTGCTGGCTGGGGTTCTGAGCCACCCATCACTTCTGACAGAGATCTGAAGAGGACACTGGGAGCAGGGAGGTAGGGAGAATTCAGACACGGGATCTGTTCCCAGAACCCATGGACCCTTTCCATACTCAGAGCACTCTAGGACCCCAGCTCACCTCTTGGACCTTCCCCTCCTCTTTCTGCATGCATCCCAAACTCACTACCAGATACCTCTCACTCATCAGCCCCTCTGGAAAGTGAGCCAAGTCTGGTCAAAGCCTGGTTGTCCTTGGTCAAAGCCCAGGAGGAAGCCTGACCTCTCTTGTTGTTCGCTCCATGTTCCTGGCAACTGGAGCTACCTCCCAGGCAGGTCCCGTGACTGCCCACATCTGTGCTTTGATTTCTGCCACCTGCTCCTCCCCCATCTTGGCCAGTGAAAACAGCTCCCTCCAGGGCCAGGATCCCACTGTCCTCACTTTCCTGTATCACATCAGATACACCTCTGGGTTGCTCTCTCACAAGACACAGAGGCATCCTCTTATAGGACATGATTGCATCTCTACGTCTCTCCTCTCCCTCCTGGGCAATAAGAGCCTCCTGTGGGTTACTTCAGGCTCTTGCCAAAGTTCCTGACCTGGCAGGCTGGGAAACTGGGAGTGGTTGTCCAGTAATGACCTGGAGCAAACAGGTGGAGCCTTGGCCAGCTTCCATTGATTAACTACCAGCTCCCATGTCTCAAAGCCAGGCAAGGTGGGGTATTGGTGGGAAATCCAAAGGAGGCCATAGCTGGGGGTTGTTGGCTGCTTGGGACTCCCATCAGAGGGTTTGGGTGAAGAGTTAAGAGTGAAGGGGCTATACCAACAGGGGACCGGGCAAGGGTCAGTGTCGTTCCCACAGATTGGAGGAATCACAATGTCTTAGGTGGACAGACGGATGTTTACACAAGCCCTGATCCTCTTCCTCTTCTCTCCAGGAGAGCCCGTACCTCTACACCCTTCGGAATAGCCAGCTACTCCCTGACGAGGCTGAAGCAGCCCCCACGGTGCTCTACTGGGCTGTGCCAGTAGCAGCAGGAGCTGGCCTACTCATCGGCATCTTTGCAATGGTGGTGTGGACAGCTGTGCGGAAGCGGCGCTTGAGTGTGAACCCCCCAACAGCCATGGCCACAGGCTTATAGGCCCAAGCCACACTTCAACTTGGCTCCTCTACCTCAGCCACCTGCAGCCGGAACCTGCAGTTGGAACCTGCTTCAATACCTGAGACACAGCAGCCAAAAGGACAGGCAGGACTTCCTGGGGCCCGGCCTTCTTCCAGATCAATGCTCCTGGGATTGGCAAGATTAAATAAAGCTAAAAGATGTTCTATCCTCAGGTGAGCCTGCCTGTGACACTGACCTTCTATGGCTGCAGGTGTATATGTGTTTGTAGGGGGAGGGGTGAATAGGGGTCAGCCCTACTGGAGCATATCCTTCACACAGTGGCTGGAGTGCAGCTGGCTGGCCTGCCTTCAGTCCAAGCTGCCACCCAGCTGCTTGGTGCCTTCTGTGCACCCTGGACAATGAAGGGCACTGTGGTGCCTCTTGAGCTGGGCATGTCACAGCCTGACTGGGAGGACACACTCCTTCCAGAAATGAGAAGCTACACAACAGCGGGGAATGAAGTGGGTGAATGTGGGCCCTCGTAGGTAAGTGTGTCCCATGGTTTTAGACCACAGGGGTCACTGGGAGAAACATCTCCTGGAAGAGAAGGTTGACCTGCTGTTTAGCAGTAACTGGGACATAAGCACATTCTGTATCCTCAACATGATTTTCTCAAGATGCTAAAATCTTGCAGAGTGCCCCTGTTTCTGTGTCACTGGCTTGAAAGAGAAACCTAGAGGAATCCTGAAAACATGGGGTGCCGCTCCTTGGGGACATCATAGGAGTGGTGGACCCAAAGCTGCATTCTTACGGACCCAGAATCTCAGGCAGGGGTCACACAAAGATTTGAAGATGGACGTGTTGGTGACAACACCGCAAAGGCAGTACCTGCCACTGGGGTGGGTTTTGTCTCAACAGCCAAGAGCAGTGCAGGAGGCAGACATGATCCTCTGCACTTCAGAGTCTGTCCCACTGCAGTGCTGGGGAGGACAAAGAACTTGAGTTACAATCCCAGCTGAGCTGCAATGCCTGCATTGTGTGGCCATAGAACACACACCTGTAGCAGTATGAGTCCATCTCACAGACAACCTACTTGAAGAGTTGAAATTGAAATGAAAGCACTTGTTTTGTCTCCTAGCACTCCTAGAAAAGAAAAACACTAAGTAGAAGTGTGTGGTCTTTCTTCCATGAATAGAAGGGGCAGGCAGATGCAGTTCCTGGCTCTTGACTTCAGCCTGGCCCAGCTCTGACCACTGCACCTGTTTAGGGGAGTGAACTAGCAGATAGAAGGTCTCCATTTCTAACTCCTCTTTTTTTTTAAATGGTCTGAACACTTATTTTTTATTTTGAATTTTATGGTACAATATGTAGGGTCTGAGAGTCCCCCCAAAATTCCCACCCACCAACTGATTTTCCCCATATTGTTACATTAGTATAGTTCTTCATAACAAGTTATAATTCCATCAGTGCTATTTAAGTGTGCCCCAACATTGCTGGTACAATGTCAGACACTTCAGCATCCCATTGACTAGATATGTCCAACAATTTCACTGGGAGTCCATCTTTGATTTGGAAGTAGGGATGCATGTTGCATTATATCTTCACATCTGGATATGTAGTCTATTACTCCATCACTATACATCCCCTTAAATGAGAAGCCATGAAATAAGGTCAACAGCAGATACGAAATTAAAACAAAAACAAAAAGGAAAAAAAGATACAGGACCATGGAGTCAAAAAACCCCAACAACAACAAAAAGTGCCACTGAATAACCAATGCATGGGTGGCAAAAAGAAAACACAAAAGCCTTTGTAATATAAGGAAACCATCATGCTTTTCAAATAAATCCTGAAAAATACTCTGAAAATAAATAAATCCTGAAAAATCCAAATAAATACTCTACTTTTCAAATAAATCCTGAAAAAAAGAGTTGGGATAGGACTCAGACTGCTTGAGAGGAAGAGGCCTGAAGAGGCATGTGGAGAAATGGACTGTAACTCATGGATGAAGACTGCCCACCCCCTCCTCATCCTCAAACCAAGAGAAGAGACCCCAGAGGAACCCATGTTCCTGTGGGATTCAAGTCCTTTTTCTGTCTCATGCAAACAGAATGTCTCCCTTGAGTTCCTCCTCTAGACTTAAAAACGTCATGACTAAGTCACACATTGCAGCTCACGCTCCTGGCTGAAGGCAATGTGACAACAAGGATAACCCACATTGTCCCAGAGTTCTAAACCTGCAACTTCTCATTCTTCCCATTGCTCTTGTTGCAAATGGGATTGGGTGGGGATAGGGTTAGACTTCACCAGAGTGATCCAGGCTGAAAGGTTAACCAAATGGTGCCAGGCCAGTTAATCTAAGACCACTAAGCAGAAACAAAGGGAAATCCTCTTTGGAAGCACAGGACCATGAACCAGGCTCCCAAATTTCCAATAAATGCTAGAATGTCACTAGTTGAAAACATTAAAAAGTGACTACCTGAAACCAGTGGTACTATTTAGGGTAAGCATCCTTAGTCTGAAACCTCAAATAGGAAGGTGTTTTGCGTGCCGACATGAGCCACAAGTGCAAAGATGGATACCTGATCACCCATGAAGGATTTAGTCAAGACACAGGTGCACCAGAGAATCAAAGGCATTTCAGAAAGCTCCCGAACATTGATGACATGAGAAGATAAGCTTACTTAGGTGCAAAGAGTTTAAAAATCCATGCATAGCCTTTTCAGAATTCCCCATTTCTGAAGATTCCTTGTGACACAGGACACAAGGTTAGGTTTACAAGGTGGATGTGAGGCAAACAGACCGTATGTTTAAGACTTGGGTTTCATCTCCAGGATATCTTACTATGCAGATGCAAGCATTCTGAAACACTGTGCTCTAAAGCATTTGCAATAGGAGCTACTCAACCTGTCTGCCCTAGGTAGACACTATGTGTGTTTTTTTCTTTTAGAAGAAAGTTCAGCCTATTTAGGGTGAATGAGTCCACCAAGGCCTGAGAATGTTCCATTCCACATAAAGACTTTCATATTCCAAAAACATATCAGGGGCCTGGTGTGATAGTTCTTTGGCTGATCCTTCATACCTTTTAAGTGCCAGAATCCCAGACAGGCAGTTTGTGTCCTGGCTGCTCCGCTTCCCATCCAGCTCCCTGCTGAGATGGGCCGGAGAAGGTAGAAGGTGGCCAAAGCCTTGGCCCCTGCACCCACATGGAATACCCAGAAGCAGCTCCTAGTTCCTGGCTTTAGATCAGCTCAACTCTGGCTGTTGTGGCCATTTGGGGAGTGTACCAGTGGATCGAAGATTTCTGTTTCTCCTTCTCTATAAATCTGCTTTCCCAATAAAAATCTAAAAAAACACAAAATGTTATAGTCCTTTTGAAAATAAAGTATTAAAAAAAAGACGAGAATTAATTCAGCTTGATCCATACCTACAGCAAGGATATATAACTTTAACTGATCTCTGAAAGATGGAGAGATAATTTGGTTAGATGCTGAAAAGACCTGACCAATGAGGTGAATGGCTATGCTAGGGGGTGGTAACAACAACAAAGTGAAAAACTGAGGATAGATGGACCATAAGGTCAAATTAGGGCCACATTATGGAAAAAGCAAGGAATTAATAGTGACTCCATGGTTATGATTCGGATCTCAGGCTACTTTTGACCTGGGAATATAAATTTTAGTGGGAAAAAAGTTTGTATAGTGGTTGGCACAATGGCATAGCAAGCTAATCCTCCCTCTGTGGCACTGGCATCTCATATAGGCAACAGAAGTGCCAGCTATTTGACTTCCAATCCAACTGCCTGCTAATGACCTGGGAAAGCAGAAGATGGCTCAAGTACTTGGGCCCTTGCACCCAAGTCCAAAACCCAGAATAAGCTCCTAGGTTTCGACTAGCCCAGCTTCAGCTACTGCAGCCACTTGGGAACAGGAATTGCAATACTTAGACAAAGTAGACTAAAACAAAAATTAAGAAGAAACAGCAAAGATCACTATCAAAAGGCAGATCTAACCCCTCACCCTCAAAAAGTCAAAGCAGCGTAGGAATCCAGCACTAAACCAAATAGACCCGAATGGGCATTTATAGAACACCCCCATCCAATAGCTGCAGAAGACATTCTTTCATCAGTACATGAAATGTTTTTTTCTCTAAGAGAGACCATGCATTAGCCACAAAACAAGTCTCAATGCAAAAAAATTTAAATAGTTTGAATCTCTTTTAACCACAATGGAATAAAATTTAAAAACCAAAAAGCTATACAAACAGATGGAGGCTGAACAACACACTCCTGAATGAACAATGGGCCAGAGAAATCAGAAGAAAAACCTTAAATTTTCTTAAAATTGAAATGGACATGTCCACATGCCAAAACATATGAGATACAGCAAAATTAATACTAGAAGGGAAGTTGATTACAATAAGCAGCTATATTAAAAAATAGAAAAACATTAACCTAAGAATACATCTCCAAGGTCTACAAAAGAATAAATCCAACTCAAAGTTATTAGAGAGGAAGAATTAATAAAAGATCAGAGCACAAATAAGTGAAACACAAACCTTAAACATACACACAAGATCAATGAAGAGTTAGCTGTTTGGAAAGACAAAGGAGTTCCAAGATAGCTGAATAGGGTAAGTACATGCTGATTGTGACTGGGAATGGTTAAGCGAGGGAGGCAGGATGAGCACGATCCCGGGCAACAGGTGCAGAGAGCTCAACTGCACAGAAACGGCAGAGGCGGTAAAGGCAGCGTAAAGCAGCAGAGACAACTGGATGACTAGGCAGTGGGCAGAGATGCAGCAACCCGAGTTCTCCAGTCAAGAGAGGTGGGAGAGGCAGCAGCTGAAGTGGCTGGCAACATTCCCCCACTCAGCTCTTGGACCTCCCCATGTTCAGACACAAGGACAGGAGTGAAGTCCCTGCTGGTCAGGTCCAGGCAGAGGTAGAGAATATACCCCCATTGCCCTTGCCCCTGCAGAGTGGCTAAATTGGCTGACAGTGGCCACCATCTTGGCAGGGTTCCATCTCTAACATCAGAGACTCCATACTGGGACTGCAAAGTGCCACCAAGACTGCAAACTGGGCACCCACCTGGCGTGGTGTGAGTGCACACCTGGCTCTCCATGGGGTATCACTTAATCTTGTAGCATTAATGTGTTTTGCTGAACATGCAGGAAAATATGTCCCTGTTACCCACTGACTTAGCATCTTGCAGGTTTTGTCACAAAAAAAGAAACAAAGAAGGAAAGGAATGAAGGACAGGAAGGTAGGAGAGGAAGAAAGGAAGGAAGGAAAGAAAAAATAAACCAGGTTCATGTTACCAACTGACCCTAGCATCTCACTGGTTCCATTAAGAAAACAGGTCCGTGTCCCCACTGACTTAGAGACTAGATCTGTGAATAAGCAGGCACAGGTACATTCATCAGAAAGTGAGAATCCCACCCACAGGCCTGAGGAGTAAGCAGCCAAGATGAGAACTCACAGATAGGTGGTGCGGCGATAGCCTCCTCTCCACAATTGCAACAGCCTCATGGGCTGAGTGGAGCCTCAGTACCCTGTGACTGTGGGAATTTTGTGCCTCTACAGTTGTGTGTAGTGAATGTTGTGTCTCAGGACACAGAACTGCATAGATCTCTTGCATGGTACTTGTGCTCTTGTGGATGGAAAGTACAGCTACCATGTCAGAAGCATGCACGGATCACCTTGAAAGAGCCTAGGAGGAATTGTGTTTATACTGGCAGTCCCAATCACTACCTTCCCTGTGTCAAAAACAGAGGAGATCCACCATGTCCAACCTGGGGATCACCCTACACTCACCCCACATTGAGCATTGATCAGAGTACACTGTCCACTTCCAGCATACACACACTGATCCTATTAAAGGAACCGAGGCACAGTTCAAGGACAAAAATCACCAGAGAAAACCCACAAGTTTTTATTCAAATGTCTAATAAACTGAGATACATGAGCAACATAAATAAATAAGAAAATATGACTCCACAAGACACGAAAACACTTTAATCTTAGGATGTGAAGATGAAGAGATTGAAGAATTGCTTGAAAAGTAATTTGAAAAAACAATCACAACGCTACTCAAGAACAACAAGAAGCAGATGCAGGAATTAAGAAAATCCACCAAAGACATGAATGGAAAGTTCTCACACAAGACTGCAACATTGGAATCAAATTGAAATACTATAAATGAGGGCCTGGCACAATAGCCTAATGGCTAAATCCTCACCTTGCATGCACTGGGAGAAACAAATATACGGAGAAACAAAGGGGTATGAAGCAAGGAAGCACAGTCAGCTCCAAACAGACATGACCAGAAATGATCCTCACAATATGTTAATAGTCAAACTTCCCACAGTTAAACAAAGAAAAGACCATTTACCCTGACAGAAGTAGGGTGGTCTGAGACAGTCCAAGCCTACTGAAATCTTGGCCACACCTTCAAGTGGATGGCACAAGTATTGCCCACCCATTTCCTAATTGGTTAAGAGACAACCAATGGGGAACCTTTTACTTGTAGGTTCCTACCCAACAAGGAGGGATCAGGGAATGCTTAAAATCCCTAAACCCTTCCTCAAACCTTTGCTGTCTCTCCCTCTATTCTGAGACACACCCCACCTCCCAGCTTTCTTTGGGAAAATGCTTTCCTCTTCCCTCTTCTCCCCATTCACTTCTGAAATAAGCTCTGTCTGAAAAAAAATTCTGAAATACGTATGTGAGAAAGAACTGATAACATTTAGAGAATCTCCAATCAGATTTACAGCTGATTTCTCATCAGAAATACTACAGGCTAAGAGAGAATGGAGAGACATGATCCAGATCCTAAACAAAAAAAAGAAGAAAAAATAATCCAGATCCTAAAAGAAACCTCCAAACCAGAATACTATGCCCAGAAAAGCTTTCACTTTTATATAAAGTTAAAATACAGACTTTCCAAAACAAACAAATGCAAAGAATTGGCCACCATCCAATCAATCCCAGAAATGTTGCTTAAGGATGCATAATCAAAGAAAATGGAAAGAGAAAACTTTCTGTAAAAAAGAGAAAATAGAAAGTTAAAAAACTTACTGTAGCCTAGTAAAGCCACAAAAGAAATTCTTGGTAGGATCAAATCACTACCTCTCAATAGTAACTAATGGCCTAAACTTTCCAATTAAAAGGCACAGACTGATGCTAAAAGATGACCCATCTGTCTGCTGGTTACAAGAAATATACATCACCACAAAGATACAGACTAAAACTGAAAGAATGGAAAAGACATCCTCAACATGATACTAGCTAATGGAGTCAAATCACACACCAGAAAGATCATTCATCTAGACCAAGTGAGATTTATCCCTGGTATGCAGGGAGGGTTCAACATATGCAAGTCACTACATGTAATACCCCACATTAACAAGAATAAAAATCCTGATTCTCTCCATAGATGCAGATAAAATACAACATCTTTTCATGCTAAAAACTTAAGCAAACTGGATATAAAAGTATCATTCTAATATGGTCTTGTAATACTCTTGGAAAAAAATAAGGGGGAGAAGAAATATGGAAGGAGGTAGGGGAAAGAAGAACCCCCACACTTCTAAATCTGTATTATGAAAAATTTGAAATTTGCTTATTTCATATCAGTTAAAAATAACAAAGGATCATTCATCAGCACAATCAAGGCAATATACAAAAAACCCAATGCAAACATCATATTGAATGGAGAATAATTGGAGGTATTTCCACTTTGATACAGAACCAGACAAGGAAGCCCACTCTTACCACTGTTATTCAATATAATCCTGTAAGTTTTATCCAGAGCTATCAGATAAGAAAAGTCAATCAAAGGGGTACAAATTGGAAAGGAGAAGTCAAGCTGCCTCTGTTTGCAGAGGACATGATCTTCCATGTAGGGAAACCAGAAGACTCTACCAAGAAACCATTGGTACTCACCAGAGCTTAGCCAAGTTTTAGGATACAAAGTGAGCGCACAAAAATCAATGGCCTTTGTTATACACAAACAATCCTATGACTATGAAAGAACTTGTAAGATCAGTTCTATTGACAGCTGTGGCAAAAACACAAATGCCTTGAAATAAAGTTAACTGAGGCTTTGAGGGATTTTTATGATGAAAACTATAAAACATTGAAGCAATAAATAGAAGACACTAAAACATGAGAAAATCTGCCATATTCATGGGTTAATAGAATCATTATCATCAAAATTTCCATATTATCAAAAGTAATCTACAGACTTACTGCAATCCCAAAAATCTATTACATTCTCCTCAGCTTTCGCAAAAAATTACACTACAATTTGTATAGAAATAGATCCCCAATAGCTAAAGCAATCTTAAACAACAAAAACAAAGCTGGAGGTATCACAATACCAGATGTCAAGACATTATAGGGCAAATGTAATCTAAGCAGCCTGGTACTGTTACAAAAACAAACATGGAGATCAATGGAACAGAAGTCCCAGAAGTGAATCCATGCATGTACAGCCAACTTATTTCTGACAAGAAAACAAAAATCAATCCAGAGAGAAAGGACAATGTTTCCAACAAACAGTGTTGGAAACATTGTTTCTATATATGCAGAAGAAACAAACAAGAACCCAAGCTTACACCTTATTAATAAAAAATCAAATAGATCAATGACCTACACCATCAGATTATGGTAGTAAGACATTGGTAACACTCTGCAAGACATAGGCATAGGCAAAGACTTCTTGGAAAACATCCCAAAAGCACAATTAAGACAAAACTAAGCAAATGGGATTACATCAAGCTAAGAAGCTTCTGCACTGCAAAAGAAATTGTCAGTGAAGTGAAGAGATAGTCAACAGAATGGGAGAAAATATTCACAAGTTACCAACAGATAAAGGAGTAATACTTAGAATTTACATAGAACTCCAGAAACTAAACTAAACTAAACAGCAAACTAAACAATCCAGCTAAGAAATGGGCACAGGACATGAGCATTTTCCAAAAACTGACATTCAAATGGCTAGTAGACATATAACAAACGCTCTGGTTTTCTATGAGCTTCCGCCACCCAACCCAATGAGAATGACTATCACACAGAAATCAAACAACAAAGGCTGGCAAGGATGTGGGGAGAGGGGTGTTCCATTCCACTGTTGGTGGATTATTAACTAGAACAACCACCATGGACAACAGTATCTGAAAATAGATCAACCATATACCCAGCCATCCCACTCCTGGGAATATATCCAAATAAAATGAAATCTGTGTAGAAGAGTTGTATGTATTCCCGTATTTATTTCATCTCAATCCATAATAGCCAAGATATGGAACCAATCCAGCTGCCCATAAACCAATGACTAAAGATGTGGCACAAATGCACTATGCAACGCTACTAAGCAATAAAAAGAATGAAATCTCATTGTTTGCAACAAAATGGATCCAGGTGGGGAACCATTATGCTTAGTGAAATATGTAAATCCCCAAAAGACAAATAATACATTTCTCTCTGATCTGTGGCAACTAATACACAGAGCTGTATACAACATATATCTATACTCCTCAGTAATAGTAACATTCCTATTTATTTTTTACTTTGATGTTATTATTTTCTTTATCCTCTACTTTCTTTCTCATGATACCTTTACAGGTCTTAGAAAGTTAAGCTTTATGCTGTGAAGCTAATGAATATGCTATTGCAATAATTTGGGGAAAAACAAGGAGAGGATAGGGAGGAGAAGGAGGAAGGGGGAGGAACTCCTAAGCTTCCAAATCAAGAAAAATGTAAAATCTACTTTTTTATGTAAATCTTTAAATAAAATGAAAAAAATTAAAAGAATTTTTGTGTTTATCAAATGACTATTTAGAAGCAAACTGTTGCTCATCTATTACAGGCTTTCATGGAAAGGTTGCACTGGTTCACGTTGGCAACCAAAATTAACGAACAAAATGGCTAGTTACATTTATGAGTGTGTGGATATAAATGACAAACATCAACAAAGTCTTATCTAGATGCTGGGGGAAGATGAGAGAAAACTCAAATTATAAATGGCAAAAGAAGCCATCAGCATACAAGGGATCACAGGGACAGGCATTTGACCTGGTGGTTGAAATCCATTGAAGTGCTTGTGTTGCCCAACAGAATGCCTGGGTTCAAATGTCCAGCGCTGGCTCCCAACCCCAACTTTCTGCTAAGGCTGACCCTGGAGGACAATGGTGACAGCCCAAGTAACTGGGTTTCTGCCACCCACATGGGAGATCTGGATTGAGTTTCTGAGTTCCAGCTTTAGTCCAGCCCAGTCCCATTGTGGGACAGATTCTCATATATTCCCCTACTGCTTCCCCTCTCTGGCTTCCAGAATTTAAAAAGAATATGAACGATAATTAAAGACTAATATGAACAATTATTTGTCAACAACTTAGATATATTTTTGGATCCATAAAAACAAAATTGAACTATGAAAACAGGAAACCTGGGTCCAAAACAATAGCTCAATTGGCTAATCCTCCTCCTTTAAGTGCCAACATCCCATATGAGTGCCTGTTCATGTCTTAGCTGCTTCACTTCCCATCCAGCTCCCTGCTTGTGGCCTCACAGTAACAGAGGATGGCCCCGAAGCCTTGGGACCCTGCAGAGCCTTGGGACCTGGTAGAGACTGCTGGCTCCTTGCTTCAAATCAACTCAGCTCTTGCTGTTGCGGCCATTTGGGGAGTGAAACAGTGGGTGGAAGACCTTTCTCTCTTTGTGTCGCCTTCTCTTTGTAAGTCTGCCTTTCCAATAAAAACAAATGTTCAAACAAACAAACCAGGAAACTTTAGCAGGCTGATAGTAGACAAACACATTAAATCAGTATTTTAAAATCTCCCAATGAATGAAACCCAAGACCCAGATGGCTCGTTGTTGACATTGTTGAATTCTACTTAACCTTTAGGAAGGAACTGAGAGCAGTCCTTAAACTAATCCTAAAATTTGCGGGGGAAAAAAAGAAGCCTTTCAAGCTCATTCTAGGAGGCCAGCATTAACTTGACTCTAAAATCAGACAAGTGATATTATATCAAGCTAAGAAGCTTTAGCCATGCAAAGAAAACCATCAGAGATCTGAAAAGATTGGTCATATGACCCAGCCATCCCACTCTGGGGAATATACCCAAACAAAATGAAATCAACGTGACAGAGTTATTTGTTTTTTTTTTTTCTCCATTAATTACAATGTATTACGTGACACAATTCATAGGTACTGGGATTCTCCCCCCTTTACCCCAAACCCTCCCCCCTCCCGGTGGATTCTTCCATCCTGTTGCATAGCCACAGCTCAAGTTGTTCTGGGATTCCCTCATTGCAAGCATACACCATACATAGAGTCCAGCGTCCCATTGACCAAATTCAACGACCTCTTAGGGAGGCCCTCTCAGGTCCGAGGGCAGAGCCAGCACAGCATCACCTCGATCAATTAGAAGCTCCAACATATCATCAGCAACAATCCAGGTACGATGAGACTGGTGCAGAGTCCACTGATTGACATAGTCCATCTTAGAGTTTCCCCTTGTCCAGTTTTCCGCTGCAAACTTATAGCTGAGGTGGTTGATTGATCTACTCCATCTTCCATCTTTTCTTGGTTAATGTTTTGATTCCTCCATTTTGTTCAGGGGAATCCCCAAAGAAACTCTGAGGTGTTCCCATTCCAGGCTCCTACATGCACTACTAGTAAGCACAGTGCCCACCACAGTCCATCACCCCGATCGGCTGGTGGTTGCAACTGTTGGGTTGGTTCTATTCTCAGCCGCGACCTCCACTGGAACCAATGAGTACTGCAGCCCATCCTGGTTCTGGCCATCACACACTCATGCTTCACTTAAACCAATAGGAGGTGTGCTGGTTGGGTGCTGCATTCCTGACCGGCACAGGCAGCCTTGCCTTGGCATTTTGTATTGTATACCTTTTTTTTTTTTTTAATCGCAACCAAACCTGGCCAGACCCCTGCACAGCTCCAGCGCATAGACTTGCCAGTGGATAACGCAAGCTAACTCAGCCCGGTTCGCCCCCACCCTGAGCCAATATATGTAAGTGGGTTACTTTCCAACGCCTCTTCTGGGTTGTTAACCTCCTTGCTTCCTGCGTTTATTTGTAGGGTCAGTGTCCTGTCAGAGAAACTTTTCAGGTTCCTCCACCAGACCCGTTCCTGGTGTCAGGCTTCACGCATATCAGCAGTTCCTTGGGCCAGCTCCGCTCTTCAACCCATTCTGGTTCCTGCTGTTGGAAGTTGGAGCCCAGCCACAGCTCGTTCATACCCACATATAGCTCTTACATGGCTCAGTTGAGGTTGAAACCTAGCCGAGTCCGTCCCACGTCTGCCTTGGTCCTCCAGAGCACCAAATTGTGCTGCGGTCTAAGCTGGCACGGTGCGTCAAGTCCCAATCCATATTTATGCCAAAGGACTACAACTGTGACCTGATCAGAATTCAGCCCCCATCCAGTTCCTGCATTCCTTAGTGATAGACTCCACCCAGCCAAGGCCTCCCCCAAGCTCCACAACCAGGCGTGTTCCCAGCCAGTATTAAGTATACCAGTAGTTGCTCTGCATCAGCTCAGCGCGCCCCATAGACTGTTATACCTCCTGCATTGTCTCCACCGGCCCTCCTAAACCATCCAGTGGGGTCAGAATTTCCACGGGGACTGGCCCACATAGCCCGACACATTCTAACCCAGGGTATGGACTCGAATGCCAGTCAGCGTTATGGTCTTGCCTACTGTGACCCCTCTGCTAATTCATCGTCCTATTAGGCAATGGGAACATCCTGCTGGACAAGCTCGTAATTTTGCCTTTAATTGAACTGGTGATTGGCAATCTGCACTATAAAGTGAGTACAGGATCGTCAGAGGAAGATTTACTGCCATTGAGAATCTATAGGATTGATACACGTTCCCAGAGCACCGTGGGTTCAGCCTGGAACCATTCCTGCAGTGTATCAAAGAACCCAAATTCCAGAACTCCCTGGCAGGGCGGCCAGCAGGCAAAGCCTGGCGCCAAATGGCGCACTGGCCGCCCGGGGGTCACTCAGCCCATGTACCTGGGTGTGCCTTGCTGGAGATGGGGCGACCGAGCCCCGAGCAGCATGGCTGCCCGGGGTGAGGTGCTCAGATCTCAGCCCCACCCCCACCCCTCCCGCTCCTCCTCCCGCTGCCACCGAGTGGCTGGCGGGGAACATCCAGACCCGCTTCTCAGGACCCTAGGACCCCCCTCCCGGCCCGAAGGAGGGCAGTCAACTAAGGATCCCGGCCAATCTGGAAGACGCCCGGGGGTCACTCAGCCCATGTACCTGGGTGTGCCTTGCTGGAGATGGGGCGACCGAGCCCCGAGCAGCATGGCTGCCCGGGGTGAGGTGCTCGGATCTCAGTGACAGAGTTATTTGTACCCCCATATTTATCACACTTCAACTCACAATAGCTAAGATATAGAATCAACCCAGATATCCATTAACTGATAACCGGATAAAGAATGTGTGTATACATACATATATATACTGTGGAATACAACTCAGCCATACAAAAGAATAAAATCCTGTCTCCTGCAACAAGATGATTGCAATGGAAACCCTTATGCTTAGTAAAATAAACTAGTCTCAAAAAAAAAAAAAAAACACAAAAATCATGTTTTCTCTGACATGTGGCAGAATGAATAAAAAAGGTATAGAACTGAAATGGCCTTTTGGGGACATGATTATCAGTGTTTAGCCCTTGTTAATACTTCTGTGAAAATGGGATCATCCTACTTTTCACTGGTTCAAAATTATAGCTGTGATGAATGGAGTTTATAAATATGCCAAGAATTAAAATTACATGTTAGCAAGAACTAATAGAGAGGGCAGGGAAGGGGTATATGGGAGCAGGGGACTGAGCTAAGCAGGCTTGCCTTCATAGAATTGTACCTATAGAAAGCATAAAACTCATTTTATGTTAGTAAGAATTAAAAAGAAATAAAATCAGACAAGGGCACATACATAAAACTGCAGAGCAATGTCCTTGATGATGGATGCAAAAATGTTCAACAAAATACTGTCAAAAAATCCAACATTACATAAAAACCTCATTCCCCATGATCAGGTTGAATGCAGGGATAGTTCAACATATACAAATTGAAGTCAATGGCATCACACCCATAGAATACAAAATAAAAATCATATGCTTATCTCAATAGAGCCATAAATGGCCTTCAGTCACTGGCATTGTAACACAGCACACTGTGAGTTACCACTTGGAGCATCAGTGTGAGGCCCAGCTGCTCCATTTCCCATCCAGCTCCCTGCTGATGCACCTGGGAAAGCAGATGATGGTCCAAGTACTTGGGCCCCTGCACCCACGTGGGAGATTAAGAGGGAGTTCTAGGCTCCTGACCGTCTGGTCCAGTCACTGTAGCTATCTGAGGAATGGACCAGTTAATGGAAGAGCTCTGTCTTCCCCTTTCTCTCTATAGAAGTCTGCTTTTCAATCAAATCTTTTTAAAAAGAGCATTCAGTAAGATTCAACCCATTTATACGTTTTTAGAAAGAATGAACAAATTAGAAATAGAAGGAACACACTTCAACATCACAAAGGCTACATATGTCAAACCCACAGTCAACATCACACTGAATGGGGAGAAGCTGAAAACATTCTAAAATTTGATGTCCAAAAGATGATGTTCACTCTTACTCAATATAGTGTTTGAAATTTTAGTTAGAACAACTAGTTAACAGAAAGAAAATGCACACAAATAGGAAGGAGGAAGTTACATTTTCCCTGTTCGCTAACTGGAATAATTCTATATGGAGAAACATAATGACTCCAAGAGATTTTCAAAATTGATACATGAGCCCAGCGCAGTGGCTTAGCGGCTAAAGTCCTCATCTGGAACGTACCGGGATCCTATATGGGCACCAGTTCTAATCCCGGTAGCCCTGCTTCCCATCCAGCTCCCTGCTTGTGGCCTGGGAAAGCAGTCGAGGACGGCCCAAGGCCTTGAGACCCTGCATCCGCATGGGAGACCTGGAGGAAGTTCCTGGCTCCTGGCTTCAGATCAGCACAGCACCAGCTGTTGCGGTCACTTGGGAAGTGAATCATTGGACGGAAGACCTTCTTTCTCCTCCTCTCTGAATGTCTGACTTTGCCATAAAAATAAATCTTTAAAAAAACTGGTACACAAATTCACTAAAGTTACAGGATACAAAATCAACACACCAGAACCAGTAGCTACATTATACACTAATAATAAAATCACTGAGCAAGAAATTATAAGAACAACCTCAAGGTACAATAGCTACAAAAAGTACTGTAGAATACATTTAAACAAGGTTATGAAGGATGTCTACAATGTGAGTTACAAGACTCTAATGAAAGAAACTTAAGACACCAAACAAGGAAACATCCCCCTGGCTCATGAATATGAAAATTAAAATGTGCCCAAAGCGATTTACAGATGCAACACAATACCCCTCAAAGCATCAATGACATTCTTACAGTACTAGAAAAACAAATGAAAAATTCATAGGGAGACACAAAAGCATTTTAATAGCCAAAGCAAGTTTAACCAAAAAACGTGAAGCTGCAGACCTCCCCAGACTTCAGGACACATTATAGAGCCGTTTAACAAGACAATAGTGCTGGCATACAGACCCACATGAGGCCAGCATTGCAGCATAGTAGGTTAAGCCACTACCCATAGTATGACATGGGCACCAGTTTTAATCCCAGCTACTCCACTTCCAGTCCAGACCCAGATGGCCCAGGTGTGTAGGCTCCTGCTTCCTACAAGGGAGACCAACAGGGAGTTCAACTCCTGACTTACCTGGACAAGCTCTCACCACTCTGGCCACGTAGAGTGGACCCATGGATAAAAGTTATCTCCCTTAAAATAGGCACACAGACCAATGAAACACAACAGACCTCAGAAATGAATCCAGCAGCTACAGCTGACTGGCAAAGGTACCAAAAAAAAAAAAAAAAAAAAAACATACCTAAGAATAGTCCCTTCAAAACAGAGACTGGATACATGTGCAAAAACTATACAACTATATTCATGTACAAAAGATTACAACTCACTCCCTCTCACTTTATTCAAAGATCAACCCAAGGGCCCAGCATGGTAGCCTAGTGGCTAAACTCTTTGTCTTGAATGCACTGGGATCCCATATGGGTGCTAATTCATGTCCCAGCTGCTGCACTTCCCATTCAGCTTCCTGCTTGTGGCCTGGAAAAGCAGTCGAGGACGCCTCAACGCCTTGGGACCCTGCACCTGTGTGGGAGATCCAGAAGAAATTCCTGGCTCTGAATCAGCTCAGCTCCAGGCATTGCAGTCACTTGGGGGGTGAACCATTGCATGGAAGATCTTTCTATCTTTCCCTTTGTCTGTTTATCTGACATTCAAATAAAAATAAATCTTAAAAAAATTTTTAAAGCAAAATGGATTAGAGAGCTACATGTAATACTGAAAACTATGAGCTACTAGAAGAAAAAAGGAAACATTTCAAGACATTGATACAGCCAACAATCTTTTGGATGAGACCCCAAAACACAGACATCAAAAGCAAAACTAGACAAACGAGATCACATCAAACTAAGAAACCACTGCATAGCAAATGAAACAATCAGCAAATACACATCTGACAGGATGATCTCCATGTGCCAAAGGACAAATAACCAGAATAACAAAGAGCCTGAAATTCAACAAACAATCCAGGTAAGAAATGGGTAAAAGATCTGAATAGATATTTCTCGAAACAAACAACACAAATGACCAAGATATGCAAAAAATGATCAATATCACTAGCCTGTAGGGAAATGCAATTCAAAATTAGATGAAGATTATCAGGGAGAATGGCTATAATAAAAATGACCCAAAAATTCTGGCCCAGATGTGGAGAACTCGGAACTCTTTTTCACTGTTGGTGGGGATGCCAATGAGTACGATCCTCATGGCAGACTTCACAGAGGTTCCTCAAGGAAAGTAAAACTAGTTCTGCCACATGACCCCCTACTCCTTTTAGCCAGACAACGAAATCAGCAATTGAGAGATGGGTGCACTCCCATAGCCATTGCAGCTCTACTTGCAACAACCCAGCTGTGAATCAATCCTTATTCAAAGAATAAAGCAAATGTAGTACATACACATGATGGAACATTCCTCAGTTTTAAAATGAATGAATAAAATCCTGACATTGGCAGGAAAAAAAATGAAGGTAACTTGAGGTCATTATGTTGAACAAAATTGAAACCCCACCCCTATAATGTAAAAGCAGGGGCCAGCCTTTTATCTGTCTCCCTTAGCACGAGGAGTTCTTGCATGTCCTTTATCAAAAAGAATTCATTGACCCAGCTGGCCTTACAAGGCTCCAGGCACTGGACTCAAGGAGTCATTTGTTTCTCTAATAGAGAATAAACTTGATGGTCAGTGTTGTCCCAGAGTGATCTATGTAGGGAATTCCAGGTCCAGGCACAACATAACTGCGACCTTCATGAAACCCCAGATCAACTGGAGCCCACCCAACCATCATAAATTGCCTCAATGGTCAGCATAACTGACCAGTCAAAGGAAGGTCATGGGCTTCACGACCAACCAGGAACTTGAACTGATCCTACAACTCACAGCCTCAATTTCAAAGTAAAAGAACCTTCACCCTTAACTCCTCGGAGAACCTGGAAATTAAGCAATAGATGCCCAGCTCCTTGCTCTGTGCTTTGCAATAAATACCTACTTTCTTCCAGCACCCTAATATCAGTGATGGGGTTTCTTCATATTTGGCGAACAGATCAAGTTTGGGATTTTTACAATGCCTCCAACCAGTTTGGGGTGTTGAGTGGCAACAGGATAAGACAGAAAAAGAAGTGCTATCTATTCCTACATGTAAAAGCTTAAGCAAAAATATGTGAACTTGGGATAGTGTTGACTAGAAGCTGGGAAGGATTGAGAATGAAGGTAGTTTGGAGAATGGGTGCCAAGATACAGATCAAAGGAATGTGTTCTGGTATTCCCCAGCACTGTGGGAATACAATGCACAATATGCTGCTATATTTTATGAAAAAACAGAGAAACATGAGATCTCCAAACAGAATAATGATAAAGAAATCATCACCTATACTGATTTTTGTCATTACACACTGTGGACACTGAAATACCACTGTATCCTACGAATGTATAAAATTAGTAATCAAAATTTTACAAAGCTTAAAATATGGAAAGACTGGAGCTAGTACTTGACCTAGTACTTAAGGCACACTTGGGACACCCACATCGTGTGTCAGAGCCTCCAGGTTCGAGTCCCAGGTCTTTTCTTCACTCCAGCTTCCTGCTACCATACACCCTAGGAGGCAGCAGGTCCCTTTCCCAACACAGGAGATCCTAATGGAGTGCCACACTTTCATCCACTGGTTCACTCTTCAAGTGGCTGAGCCAGGATCCTCCTCTACGTCCTTTGCATGGGCACACTAAAAGGAGGGGTCCACAGGGCAGAGGTCAGGATGCCCTGTCCAGAAGGTACCTGCAGACTGTGTGGATTTTTCAACTTGCTGGGCAAATAGCTCCAAGCACATTTCCTGTGATGGCTTGACAATCGCTACATGAGATGTCATAGATGGAGGCTCACTTTCAGCCTTTTTTCTGATTCTATTGTTAATCATTTTGCACAGCAAGGCCCAGGGTGAGAATGCTTTGGGTCCAAGAGATCCTGGAGACACAGCCCCAGGGCAGCCTGCTTCCAGAGGGCATCACAGGTGACTGGGAACCACCTGTTGGCTTGAGCCTTGTGCCCCCCCAGTATTATAATGTGTTTATTTCTGTGGCTGTGCCAATGCTTGTTTATTCTTCATTTACTATGTACTGATATGTTGCTCCTGTAACAGGAACCCCTTTACCAACCTGTAATTCCTTCAGTCACCTCGCTGACTGAGTTGAGGGTCCATCTCACACACCCTGCTCAGGCCAATAGGAGACAGCAAGGGGAAGACCAGACCTGCCTCTCGGGGTTCCCCAGTCTGCTGTAGAGACCGATACTTTATAAACTTATATGAACACAGAATATTAGCATGTGTGCCCCCAATATAGTGGCATTTATTTATGAATTATATGTTAAGGAGAACTTTTGACAACTTAGAAAATGAAAATTAAAGGCTAGAATTTGGGGCAGTGCCTAGTTTTCAGTCCCGGTTCCACTTCTGATTTCTGCACCCTGCTAATGCACCCCTGGAAGGCAGCAACGATGGCCCAAGTATCTGGGTCATGGCCCCCCATATAGAAGACCCCAACTGAATTTCTAGTTCCTGGTTGTGCCCTGGCCTAGCCCTGTCTGTTGCCAGCTGAAGTCCCAGTTTCTCTAGTTCCATTTGAACTTGCTGTTAACCTGGGAGAGCAGTGGAAGATGACCCAAGCCATTTGAGCCCTGCACATACACAGGGGAGCCAGGATGGAGGTCTAGGCTCATGGTTTTGGTCTGGCCCAGCCAGCGTCATTGCAGCTATTTGAGAAGTGAGCCAGTAGATGGAAGCTCTCCTGCTCATTCATTCTTTCTCTAAAGATTCTTTCAAATAAACAGATTTTCTAAGGTTACTTTCAGGCTTTTAGTCTACGCAAGTATGAGAGTTTTTAATAGGTAGAATTCATTCTTTTCAATGGCAACATTACATAATAGTAGCAACCACCACTAATCCCTCACTCCTCACATCACACAAGTTCCTTACAAAAGCTTCATGTTCCTCTCCTTTACCACAGGCAAGTTTATTTCTTCTAAAATGTTTTAGATAACATACCACTGACAACCAGATGTCATCACAGAAAAGGTCAAGCTTAGAAGTTGTATATTGATTTAAAAATGCATAATTCATCTTCCCACTTGCCAATCCTAACAACCACTTTGTCAGAATGCTTTTGCAAGGATTCCCATGTAATTACAAAATTTGTAAGAATTCTGTCATACTTTAATATTTTGTAAGAATTACATATTGATGTCTTGTTGAATATTTTATAGTTCTAGCTCTGTCATAACAGTTAATGGTTTTATATTTGCATTTTTACCCAGCAATCTGTCAAAGCAGTAACTTTATGTGTTGTTTTTTCCAAAGTGTTGTTGTTCCTGAAGAAATAATTTTTCTGGTTCTGGCATTGTGGTGTAACATATTAAGCCACTACCTGCAGTAACATGTGGGTGCTGGTTTGAGTCCCAGATGCTCCACTTCCAACCCAGATCACTGCTAATGCATATGGGAAAGCAATGGAAAATAGCTCAAGGCTCTGGGCTTCTACACTCGTGTGTGAGATCGGGGTGAGACTCTTTGCCCATGCAGCTATTTGGGACATGAACTACACAACAGATCTTTCTCTCCCTCTCCAACTCTGTCTCTAAAATAAATAATTAATTTCTATTGAAACTGTACCTTCATGGAGTGTTTCCTTCTCTCATGGAACATACACAGGGAGGGCAACTCTAAACACTCTAACACTACCATAGATTTAAACTTCCAGAATCCACATTTTATCTAGCTGTCCATTGTGTCACTCATGTCACCAACACTTGACATCTTCCAACAAGTTTTGCAAGTAAGCAATCATCCTTCATACTTTTCCCCATCCCCTTACGAAACCGCCTTTAAAGTAAACAAAAGGGCAGTGATTTTCCAGCAGAGCAAATGCTTAATTTTCAAATGTTTTGCTAATCAAAATTGCTTCACATCAGCTTACAACCAAATATATCATCTGCGCTTAGGGAGTGCAGGTGCATAAACTCATGTTCAATTTGGTCTCTTTGATCATTTCCATGTTGTGTCTTCTTGTCAGGTCTGATTGGAACATGGCTATGTTTGTTGCATGACGTGACAATGAAGAGTCCTGCTGTCAGGATTGTCAGCACTGCCATTATGTCATTACTTGAATCTGCCCAACAACTGGCTGTCAGGAAGATCTTCAAGGATAAACATCACAGCATGTTAACAGCTAACAAGTGAGCAAAGGCCACTTAAAAGCTACTTCCAGTCCCTCTGTGCTGGGTCAACCCTGCTTACACTCAGGAAGCCACTCTGAGGGTACATGACATGTGGCAAGTAGGTGAGAACACCAGAGCCCACTCACAAATAATACTACACAAGCTCATTTCTGCCTTATTTTTGGATTGAGAAATGAGTTCATCTGGGATCTGTATAGTAATATGGATTAGGCTGCTGCCTGCATGCTATCATCTCATACGAGAACTGCGTCAAGTTCCAGTGGCTCCACTTCCAATCCAGCTGCCTAGGAATGTGCCTAGAAAAGCAGAATATGTCCTAAGCATTTGAGCTCCTGTCACCCACACAGGAGACCTGGATGGAGTTCAAGATTCCTAGTTTCAGATGGGCCTAGCCCTGTGGCCATTGTGCACATAGGGGGAATGAGCTAACAGATCTCCAAGTCAGCCTTTGAAATAAATGAAGTTTTAAAATGCATTAATGGGAGAAGAATCAAGATGGCAGAATAGGGCAAGAACACATTTAAATGGATGGAAAAACATTTAATCAGGATGAAGCAGAGAGGACATATTTCAGGAAATAGGAAAGGACAGAACAACAGCAGAGGGGTACCTGGAGACTGACAGACACAGGAAAGCAGCAAAAACAACGGTGTAGTGTTGCAGTGACTGATACTCCAGCACGGCATTCAGCTAATGGGTGATCTGAACTCCACCAGCAGCCAGAAATCCACTAGCAACAAGGTGGAAAGGGACTTTCACTGGGAGCTTGGGAGGCGAACCCAAAGAACTGTCCATCCTGCTGGTCCGTTTGATTCTACCAGAAGCAGAGACAGAGTGGCAGGTCCCAGATGGGCACTGTGAGAACAGGGTGGATTTCACAGCCCAGTCAGCCCCCTAGAGCTGAATTGGGCACCATTTTGCGTAAGCAGGCAAAGGCAAGGGAAAGGACTGAGCATACACTGAGCTGGGAGTGAACTCATTTCTGACTCAGTGAACTGCATCAATGTGGCATTCTACAGGTTCCAACCAAGACAGGTCTGGGTAGCCCTCAGATCTGACGACCAGCAAATCAAGAACTGTAGTATTGGTACGTCAGGCAGCATTTTGTACACTGTGGCAAAAGCTTTAGGACTGCAGGGGACAACAGTGAACTGTGCATGTGCTGAGCTTGCGAAAACTGAGTTCCATGGATTGCATAGGTCCAGCTGTGGCATCGTACCGGTCAAAATAGGTCCGTGTGGCACCCAGACCTAATGTCCAACAGGTTCCCACAAGATCAGCGCCACCAACAATCTAATTATATAGGACATCTGGTGTCTCTCTAATCCTGGAACCTACTCCACCCGGAAGTGGGAGAAAGGTTGCAGAGACAACGGTGCAGCCTCACCACGGTATTACAGGAGGTGGAGAGTAGTGAGCCAGGAGCTGGGGCTGTGGAGACCACAGTGGAAATCTGACACAAGAACCCAGACCTGGAACTTGCTGGAGGTTGTGGCACAAGTGGCTGCAAGCGTGTGCCAACCGCAATAAGTAAAATCGCATTGTAGACCTGTGGGTGACACAGCTTAGAAACCTACCCCAAGGAGAAGACTCTGCTAACCAGAATTACAATGATCAAGAGCAAAAGAAGAGACAAAGGCACAATGAATATTACCAAAACCTCCCCTGGCAAAGGAGTAAAACCCTATGCCAAACTCAGAGTTAACTGAGGAAGACATCGAGAAAATGGGGCACACAGAATCCATAAGACTCATTTTAAAGATTCTGATCAAAAATGAGAAGCTCATGCAAGAGTTTGAAGAATTTAAGGAAGCAATAAATCAAGGCTGGTATATCAGAAATTAAGAACACAGTAGAGCAAATTAAAAGTACAGTGGAGAGTCTCCAAAACAGAATGAAGCAAGCAGAAGAAAGAATCTCAGAATTGGAAGATATTTCCTGTCACCAAGGGGAAGCAAACAACAAGCTGGAAGCAGAGCTGGATCAAAAAATGTATTCAAGAATTGAAAGACACTATTAAGAGGCCCAATCTAAGAGTTATGGGAGTCCCAGAAGGTGCAGAAAGAGAAGCTGAGTTTGCAAATGTATTTAATGATATAATAAAGGAAAATTTCCCTAATCTAGAGGAAGAATTGGGAAACAACATCCAGGAGGGGCACAGAACTCCCAACAGGCTTGATCAAAAGCGATCTTCACCAAGACACATGATTATCAAGCTCTCTTCAATTGAATGTAAGGAAAAGATCCTTAAATGTGCACGTGAGAAAAAAATCAATTGACATATAAAGGAAAGCCAATTAAACTCACAGGAGATCTCTAACAGGAAACTCTACAGGCAAGAAGAGAATGGAGTGACATATTCCAGATTCTAAAAAGAAAAAAATTGTCAGCCTAGGATAACATATCCAGCAAAGCTTTATTTTGTCTTTGAAAATGAAATAAAATTCCACAGTAAAGAAAAGTTAAAAGAGTTTGCCTCTTCCAAACCTGCCCTACAAATGATACTTCAAGATGTTCTCTTGACAGAGAAGAGGAATAGCACCTACCAAAACCAAAGGCAGGTGGGAAGAACATTCCAGTAAAATGACAACAGAAGACTAAACCAATGAACAACCCATTCCTAAAATGACAGGACCAAAGTACCACCCATACATATTAAACTCTGAATGTAAATGGCTTAAGCACAATCAAACGTCATAGATTAGTAGACTGGATTAAAAAAACAAAACCCATCTGTTTATTGTCTGGAGGAGACACATTTCACCAACAAAGATCAGCGGAAACTATATTACATGGGTTTTGTTTTCTGTTAGTTTCATCTCTTCAAAACACTTTCTTCTGATTAAATCATTCAGTGACTCGTATATCATACAGTGGCATCATTTTCTTCAAGAAGGTTCTTGATTTTCATTTCTTCAGCTACACATTAGTCATTTAATAGCATGTTATTTAACTTCTTGGTGTTGTTAATTTTTTCTCTCCCTGATGTTGATTTTGTTTTGTGGCTCTTCATTTAAGGGGATGTATAGTAGCCGTGTAATGGAGACTGTCATATCTAGTAACATGTCACTTAACTTCATGGCATTGTAAATTTCTGTTTTTCTTTCTATTGTTGATTTTGTAAGATGACTTTTCATTTGAGGGGATGTACAGTAGCTGTGAAATGGAGACTAACATCCAGATGTGAGGATGCAGTGTAGTGTGCATTTCTTTTTTTTTTTTTTTTTTTTTTTTGTATTGTTGTTGACAATCTTTACATAGTTAACTATAGTTGAAGGAAAATCAAGAAAGAGAAGGAAAAAAAAAGGTTCAGGGGGATAGGGAGGTGGGCAATGCTATTATGTCCATATTGTTTCCATCATGTATCTGAGGTAAAAGGGGGTATTGAGGGAGAAGCCCCACCCGGTTTCCCGCCCACCCCAAGTCCCATATGTGGGGCATGCTCTGAGATATGTGCTCAAGTGGAGTTAATAGTTCTCCAGTTATGAGTCACTGCCAGTTTCGCTCGATGAGGTGGTCCACTGATTGATATGGTCCATCATGAAGTCTCCATTTGTCCCATATTTCGCTGCCAACATGTAGCTGAGATGAATGATTGTCCTATTCTGTCTTCTGTCTTTTCTTGGTTAGAATTCTGAGTCCAGCAGTTCAAGTGGGGAGATCTCCAAAGATACTTTGAGGTATTCCCAGACCAGATTCTTGTATGTTCTAGCAAGCACAGGGCCCGGCACAGTCCATCACCCTGATCAGCTGGTGGTTGCAATTGCTGTGTTGGTTCTGTTTTCAGTCCCGAGTTGCACTGGAACCAATGGGTGTTGCAGTCCAGTCTGGTTCGGCCCTTACATCAACCAGTGGGAGCTGCAGCCTAGTCGGGGCGACCCACAATAACCCCCACCAAGCCTGCCCCCTACCCTGGTTTGCCAATTTGTGTAGCAGAAGACCAGTCTGTCCCCCATCCCATTTGGCTCTGGTACTTGTCAATGGGTATTAAAGCTTAGTTCTATCTAATCGACTCAACCATCCAGCCCTCACAGATGTTGTTGAGTGGCTCTGTCTAGCCATCCCAGCCCCCGTCCTAGTTTTCATGCCCTCCCACGGGACTAGTGACCCAAGAAGGGGGAACCCACTTTTTCCCTCCCAGGTCTCTCTGTCCCGGTTTATGCACTCTTTAGGTGGTCCTGTGATTTGACTCGACAGAATTAGTCCCCAGTGCCAGCTTCTGCCAGCTGATGCTGTGGCCCTGATCTTGTCCACATGCAGCGCACAGGTGTTGTAGCCTTGCTTAGTCGTGTCTGTCTCTATCCCAGCCAACACTCTCCAGTGGGAGTGGTTGTCCAGCGAGGGGACCAGCCCCTTAACCCCCCCGCCAGCTCTGCCCCTCCCTTCCTGGATCTCACGTGTGCTGGATGGGTGTTGCATTCATATCCAGTACAGGCAACCACGCCCTGGCGTTCCAGAATGTGTACTGGTTTTGTCACAACCAAACCCGGCCCATTCCACACTCTGTTCTGGTGATCGGATTTGCCAGAGGATGACATGAACTGATTCAGCCTGGCCTGCTCCTGACACATGCCGAATGCATGCCAGTGGGAAACTTTCCATGGCCTATTCTGGGCTGTTTCCAATCATGCTTCTCGCGCTTACCTGCAGGGACTGTGTCCTGCCAGAGGAGTTGCCCAGGCTCCTCCATCAGAACCCCTCCCAATGCCAGATTTTGCGCTTGCCAGGGGGTTCTTGAGCCAACCCTACTCAGTTCACCTCCTGTCCTAGCAGGAACAGTGGCTTTTCCTGGCTGGCTTTCACCCCATTCTGACTCTTGTTGTTGGATGTTTCAGCCCAGCCATGGCTCGTCCATACCCACATACAGCTCACACATGGCTCAGAAGGGGATTGAGACCCAGCCTAGTCAGTCCCACATCTACCCTGTTTCTCCATAACACCAGATGGTGCTGGGATCTGAACCGGCCTGGTGCATCCAATCCCAGCCCACACTAGTGCCTCGGGTGACTGCAACTGTTTCCTAGATAGAATGCAGCCCCCATTCCAGCACATACACCCCTTGGTGGGAACCTCATCCCAGCTGTGGTTTCCCAGATTGGGACCTTTCCTAGCTGTAAATCACGCACCTGCACGTGGTTGCCTCGAGGACCATTAGGTGCCAGCCTGCTACACAAGCCGGAGCTTATCTTTTACTTGATAGGTGTTCAAAGCTCAGCATTATTAAGGGATTGGAAGTTCTTCAAAGGAAGAGTTACTGGCATTGGGAATCTTTAGGATTGACTCAGTCCCAGAAACAGTGGGGTCACTCTAGAGCTATCTCAGCAGCGATTCAGATGTCCAATACCCCAGAGCTCCCCGGCCAGGCGGCCAGTAGGCACAGCCTGGCGCCAAATGGCGCACTGGCCGCCCGGGCCCAGCCCGCCATGAGCCATGGGCACATGGCGGACTGGGTTCGGGATCCGAGCTAGACGTCCTCTCCCGCAGCCCTTGGCTCGCCTCTGGCAGCCGGAAGTTAAATCCTGCAGGCCCGAGGTTGCGCCCCTCCCCAATCCCGTTCACCCACCACCCAATGAGGGTGTTGGGTGGGTCCCGGACATGCCCAGTCACGGAGGCCTCCCCCCTCGGCGTACTCACCCCAGAAGGAAGCAGGCCGCACCCAGGCATGTCCGGGCCCAGCCCGCCATGAGCCATGGGCACATGGCGGACTGGGTTCGGGATCCGAGCTAGACGTCCTCTCCCGCAGCCCTCGGCTCGCCTCTGGCAGCCGGAAGTTAAATCCTGCAGGCCCGAGGTTGCGCCCCTCCCCAATCCCGTTCACCCACCACCCAATGAGGGTGTTGGGTGGGTCCCGGACATGCCCAGTCACGGAGGCCTCCCCCCTCGGCGTACTCACCCCAGAAGGAAGCAGGTCGCACCCAGGCATGTCCGGGCCCAGCCCGCCATGAGCCTTGGGCACATGGCGGACTGGGTTCGGGATCCGAGCTAGACGTCCTCTCCCGCAGCCCTCGGCTCGCCTCTGGCAGCCGGAAGTTAAATCCTGCAGGCCTGAGGTTGCGCCCCTCCCCAGTCCCGTTCACCCACCACCCAATGAGGGTGTTGGGTGGGTCCCGGACATGCCCAGTCACGGAGGCCTCCCCCCTCGGCGTACTCACCCCAGAAGGAAGCAGGTCGCACCCAGGCATGTCCGGGCCCAGCCCGCCATGAGCCATGGGCACATGGCGGACTGGGTTCGGGATCCGAGCTAGACGTCCTCTCCCGCAGCCCTTGGCTCGCCTCTGGCAGCCGGAAGTTAAATCCTGCAGGCCCGAGGTTGCGCCCCTCCCCAATCCCGTTCACCCACCACCCAATGAGGGTGTTGGGTGGGTCCCGGACATGCCCAGTCACGGAGGCCTCCCCCCTCGGCGTACTCACCCCAGAAGGAAGCAGGCCGCACCCAGGCATGTCCGGGCCCAGCCCGCCATGAGCCATGGGCACATGGCGGACTGGGTTCGGGATCCGAGCTAGACGTCCTCTCCCGCAGCCCTCGGCTCGCCTCTGGCAGCCGGAAGTTAAATCCTGCAGGCCCGAGGTTGCGCCCCTCCCCAATCCCGTTCACCCACCACCCAATGAGGGTGTTGGGTGGGTCCCGGACATGCCCAGTCACGGAGGCCTCCCCCCTCGGCGTACTCACCCCAGAAGGAAGCCGGCCGCACCCAGGCATGTCCGGGCCCAGCCCGCCATGAGCCATGGGCACATGGCGGACTGGGTTCGGGATCCGAGCTAGACGTCCTCTCCCGCAGCCCTCGGCTCGCCTCTGGCAGCCGGAAGTTAAATCCTGCAGGCCCGAGGTTGCGCCCCTCCCCAATCCCGTTCACCCACCACCCAATGAGGGTGTTGGGTGGGTCCCGGACATGCCCAGTCACGGAGGCCTCCCCCCTCGGCGTACTCACCCCAGAAGGAAGCAGGCCGCACCCAGGCATGTCCGGGCCCAGCCCGCCATGAGCCATGGGCACATGGCGGACTGGGTTCGGGATCCGAGCTAGACGTCCTCTCCCGCAGCCCTTGGCTCGCCTCTGGCAGCCGGAAGTTAAATCCTGCAGGCCCGAGGTTGCGCCCCTCCCCAATCCCGTTCACCCACCACCCAATGAGGGTGTTGGGTGGGTCCCGGACATGCCCAGTCACGGAGGCCTCCCCCCTCGGCGTACTCACCCCAGAAGGAAGCAGGTCGCACCCAGGCATGTCCGGGCCCAGCCCGCCATGAGCCATGGGCACATGGCGGACTGGGTTCGGGATCCGAGCTAGACGTCCTCTCCCGCAGCCCTCGGCTTGTAGTGTGCATTTCTACTTCCAGACAAAGATGGACTTACAATGAAACTGTTTACTGTATCTTGACAATAGGATGCTGGACTCTCTGCCATTGTCCATGCCTGCAATGATGGACATATGACTGTGTATGAAGAACTATATGTTAGTAATGATATAGATGATCTTGGTGGGGGGAGGGGTTTGGGGAGGGGATAAGGGAATATGGAACTGTATCATAAAATGATAATAATAGTAATAAAATGTAAATAAATACCTTAATGAAGGCTTGTAGCCTAGTGACACTGTAGCTTAGTGGCTAAAATCCTCACCTTGCATGAGCTGGGATCCCATATGGGCACTGGTTTGTGTCCCAACCGCCATGTTTCCCATTCAGCTTCCAGCTGGTGGCCTGGGAAAGCAGTAGAGGATGGCCCAAAGTCTTAGGACCCTGCACCCACATGGGAGACCCAGAGAAAGCTCCTGGCTCCTGGCTTCGGATTGGCTCAGCTCTTGCTATTTCAGCCACTTGGGGAGTCAATCAGCACACAGAAGATCTCCCTCTCTGTCTCTTCCCCTCTCCATATACCTGACTTTCCAATAAAAAATAAATATTTTTAAATGTATCAATTTAAGAAAAAGTGCATTAGGGCCCAGCGGCGTGGCCTAGCAGCGAAAGTCCTCACCTTGAATGCCCCGGGATCCCATATGGGCGCCGGTTCTAATCCCGGAAGCTCCACTTCCCATCCAGCTCCCTGCTTGTGGCCTGGGAAAGCAATTGAGGATGGCCCAAAGCTTTGGGACACTGCACCCGCGAGGGAGACCCGGAAGAGGTTCCTGGTTCCCGGCTTCGGATCGGCACAGCCCCGGCCGTTGCGGCTCACTTGGGGAGTGAAACATCGGATGGAAGATCTTCCTCTCTGTCTCTCCTCTCTGTATATCCAGCTTTCCAATAATAATAATTTAAAAAAAAAAAAAGAAAAAGTGCATTAATGAGCCATCAACAAAGTAAAGAGGCAACTGACAGTGAGAAAAAATATTTGCAAATCATGCAACTGACAGAGGATTAATAGCCAGGATATATAAAGAGCTCTGAAAACTCGACAAAAAACAGCTACGAAATGAGCAAAGGAATTCAACAGGCATTTCTGAAACGTTAAAACTCAAATGGGGCCTGGCACAATGGCTCAGTGGCTAAATTCTCACCTAGCAAATGCCAGGATCCCATATGGGCACTGGTTTGTCCCTGGCTGCTCCACTTCCCATCCAGCTCCCTGCTTGTGGCCTGACAAAGCAGTCGAGGTTGGTCTAAATCCTTGGGATTCCAAACCTACTTGTGGGAGATACAGAATAAGCTCCTGGCTCCTGGCTTCAGATAGGTGCAGCATCTGCCATTGCAGCTGTTTGGGGAACAAATCAGCAGACAGAAAATCTTTCTCTCCTTCTCTCTGCAAATCTGACTTTCCAATAAAAATAAATATTAAATAAAAACTCAAATGATCAATAGACATATGAAAAAATGCTCAGGATCACCAGCCATCAGGAACATACAAACACCAGAATGAGGTTTCCCCTCGACCCAGAAGCCCACTACAGACAGACCAGATAAACTTTGGTATTATATGTACTAGAAGAAATACTACTCAGCCATAAAAAAAATAATGAAATTTTGTCTTTTTCAATTACATGAATGTAATCTAGATCCATTATGCTCAGCAAAATAAGCCAGACCCAAAAAGAAATATCAGGTTTCCCTAATCTGTGATAATATCCAGAGCACAAAAAAAATGAAATCTGTAGGTGTGAGTGTGCCATCCAGGGACTTGATTATTATGTACAGCCTTTGTTTATACTCCCAAAGAACAGATTTGTTTTATTTTTGTTTCGATTTTTGTTCTATTACATGTTGATATCTTTACCTAATGGAGTGTTAAACCTGTGATTTTGAAAGAAGTGAATGTAGACTACTGTGAAAACTAGAAAAAAGGAAGAAGAATGGGGAATGCAGGCAGGAGTAAGGCAAGAAGTGTCAGTGAGAGAGAGAGAGAAACCTTATCTACTTTATATAAATCAACCTTAAAAACCACAGGAACAGCCGTGCTATTTCCATAAACATAGTGTGTACACACACACACACTATATGTATATAGTATATACTTCTACTACATATGTACAGTATATAATACACGTATTTTTCAAAATGCATTCATATGAAAATTCTAATACTTTCCCCACATCCTACCATGTCATCCTGCATCCTCACAGTTGAGAATGGGCCCTTCACAGTAACGGGCCCTGCACTGTGTCTCGAGGAGCAAGGTGGCAAGCTGTTGTGGTCATCGCTACTATCTGTCATTCTGACAATTGTGTGGCCTAATGCGCCCTCCTGAATGACACCAGGCTCTCAAGTTAGAGCTTATCTCTGGACTCTGGCAGGCCTGGCACACCGTCACGGCAGTGTCCCCAAAAAGGAGGGGATAGGATGCACCTGTCCTGTGTGGCAGCCACAAACAGTTGAGAAAGTCTAGGCTGGATGACAAAATGAGAAAGGCAGTGGATGTCTATCTAAGATGTCTATCCAGAATCCCTACATAGAATAAGGAAGACTTCGGCATCGAGGCAATGGAAGCTTTGAGCCAAGTTTTGAAAAAGGTGGAAATTTCTTTTTTTTAAAGATTTATTTATTTTTATTACAAAGTCAGATATACAGAGAGGAGGAGAGACAAAGAGGAAGATTTTCCATCCGATGTTTCACTCCCCAAGTGAGCCGCAGCTGGCTGGTGCGCGCCGATCCGATGCCAGGAACCAGGAATCTCTTCCGGGTCTCCCACACGGGTGCAGGGTCCCAAAGCTTTGGGCCGTCCTCGACTGCTTTCCCAGGCCACAAGCAGGGAGCTGGATGGGAAGTGGAGCTGCGGGGACTAGAACCGGCGCCCATATGGGATCCCAAGGGCGTTCAGGGCAAGGACTTTAGCTGCTAGGCCACTGTGCCGGGCCCGGAAATTTCAACAGGAAGCAAAAAGAGCAACCGGGGCAGAGACGACAGCCTCAACCACAGCACAGAAGAATGGAATAAATGTTGAAACTCTGCGAGGACATTAAGATAACACTGATCAGAAGGGGTGAGATTGGTTTCTGCTAGGTCGCTACAGTGCACCTGTCTCATGTTAGCATTGGGCAGTGCGTTCTTGCAAGAAAATTGGGAATGGCTTACCTCCCACTGTTGACTTCGTTGGGACTTGGGTGTGAAGTTGTGCTACCCAGTCAACCCTGGGCCAGGCTTCAGTTGTTATGGCAGCATGGAGGACCCACCTCAACAAGGGCATGTTGGTATGAGCATCCTCGCCTGGCCTTGTTGGGGAGGTGCTCACACATAGGCCAAGTTCCTTGGATACCAGGGCACCTACAGAGCTGGTCACACAGCCAGTCAGGCCCCACCACAGAACTTGAGAACCAGAATTTATGGAGGTACATAAAGAGGCTAATTGTAGAGCCAACTCTATCAGCCCAGGGCAGCATTGCCAGCCCTGAGTGATTCAGGCATGCATTGGAAATCCCCTTATGTGCCCCTGCTGAAGCCCCTGGAGTGGACGCCCAATCCTGGAGCAATGGTAGTGTTAACACCACGGCCACCTCCCAACTCAGGACTCAGGCCAGGTCTCCAGAGGACACATCCTCTGGAGGCTCACAGCCCACCAGTTTTTCAGCCATCCCAATCCAGTTTCAAGTAACACTGTCTCTTTGGTTCCTTTCCAACATGTGCCAGCCAGGACCCACTGCTGCCTTCCCAGCCTCAGCACTCCTTCTTGACCACAAGTGCACGTGAACAGCTTCATGATGCTACTGTATAGCATTGTCCCTGTCTGCTTTGTGCGGCTTTCCTAAAGTTGGTATGCGGTTTTTTCACTGCTGTTCTTATAGGTCAGTGTTGCTCAACTGAGGAATTGATCTTGCATTTGCCTTTAGACTGATACCTGGAACAAACTTGGATGTTTAGTCCCTTTCTTACACTGTAGTCATACAGGGATGAGGAATATCCAGCTCACCTAAGGCCCATAAAAACATTTGGCCTGGTCTTGCCAAGACAAGTGACAAGTGACTCAAAATCCAACACAGGCTAAATTTTAAGCTGCTAATTTTGCATCGTCCGCAAATTCATAAATCTCCAAATGACCCTTGTCAGAAAAGACTGCTCCCCACCTCTACACCAACCAGTTGCTCCCACAAACAGCTTCTGACTTTGCTTTCCAAAGACCAACTGGATTACATGTTTGATGCCTACAAAATTTCAAAGAGAATACAAAAATTAAAAAATTACTTCACCAGGTATGTTAATACAGATTTTGTTTCTTGCCTGGGGGGAAAAAACCACACACTTATTGACATAAACTAAATATAGGGCTGTTTGCTCTTGACAAACATCCTAAATCCTGTTCTTCATCAACTACTTGAGAACAGCCTAGGGATTAGTGCCATGGCATAGTCGCTTAAGCCTCTGCCTGTGGTGCCAGCATCCCATATGAGCACTGGTTCGAGTTTTGGCTGCACCATTTGCAATCCAGCTCCCTGAGAATGGCCTTGGAAAACAGCTGACATGGCTCAAGTAATTGTGCCCTTGCACCATGTGGGAGACCAGGAAGAAGCCGAGCTCCTGGCTTCAGATTGGTCCATGTCTAGCTCTTACCCTTGGGTTTTGATGTTATCACAGAGAGCCCAGAGTCCAGCCAGATTGGCCAGGATATGTAACCAGAGCAAGCACAAGTTGCGGAGTTGTAGAGAGACAAGGATAAAGCTGGAGATGTTGGTCCAAACACCATGACAAGCAGTACCAGTGCATGAGTAGCACAAGACAGGCAAGGTGGCAGCATGAAGATCCAGGACAGGACAACAAGCAGGGGAACTAAATGGAACTCCCCCTGGGGCAGAGACTTAAACCAAGTAGGTCTCACTAGTAAATAGAGGTACAGAGACCAGAAGGGCCAATTCCTACAGAATTTTCTTCCAGAACATTCCAGCAAAAACCTTCTCCTTTCTCATCAATCAGGCAGCATGTCAAGAGGGCCAGACTTGCCAGGGAAAGCACAGGGTATTCAGTTCCATGTGAATGTCAGTTAAGCAACAAGTAATTTCTCTAAGTGTGTCCTGTGCAATATTTGAGGCGTACTTACACTAAATGTATTTGTTGCTTTTCTGACATTCAATTGCATCTGGGCACCTTGCCATCCTTAATCTGGCAGCTTTAGAAGGGACAGATAAATTTTCTTCACCAAAGAAAATGTGTGAGAATCACAGCCTCCAGAAAGCTCCCACCCAAGCAGTGAGGTGTGGAGGGAGGTGGGGCAGGGGAGAGCAAAAAGCAGCAACAGAGAAGGTTGAAGGAGAGCAATTGGGAGCACAAGAGAGGAAAGGAGGGAAAGAGGGAGGGAGGAAGGGAGGGAGGGAGAGGGTGGGGGAGGGGAGGGGAGGGGAGGGGAGGAGGGAGAGCAAGAGAGGCAGGAACAGAGAGAAGCCCAAGTGAGATTAAAGTGTCAGTCAAGGGCAGAGGCATCCTGATGATGTCAGCCTCACAGGGTATTGAGATACTTGCAGTGGGAAGCAGTGAACCCCAGCTTAAACTCTGGGTAAGTGGACACTCTCTCAAAGAGGGAAAGAAGCCAGAAAATGGAGTGAGGACACACAAAGTAGCCCAAGATCAAGAAGAGGAGGGAGGTCCCGATTCCATAAGCTCCTCGGCATATACCACTGCTTTCTGTCTGTGTCATGACAGGCAAGCTACTTTTCTTGAAATCATGTCGATTTTCATTTATTTAAAAGGCAAAGACAGAGACCAGGGCCAGGCCAGGATCCCAGAACTCTATCCAGGTATCCTACTTAGGTGGCACAGGCCCAAACACTTGGGTCATCACACCCACTGTTTCCCAGAAAGCATTAGAAGAAAGCTGGTAGGAAAGTGGAGGTACCAAGACTCAACCCACACTAAGATACAGGATATGGATTCTCAAACAGTTGCTTAAAACCCTATGTAAGAACATCCTCCCTAACCCTCCTGAGTTAATGAGGATTAAAAGATATTCTATACCCTAAGTCCTGGAATGTATTGCCACAGGCTCATCTTTTCTAGAATCTTCACACATATGGAATCAAAGGGTGTGCTCTTGGATGTTTGGCCTCTTCATTGGTTTTGAGATTCATCTCTGCTATGATACTTTGCATTATTGCTTTTTCACAGTTGAGTGATATTCCATTGTGTGGCTGAGCCACAACTTGTTTGCTTCATTCACCTATTGTTGGGGATTTTGCTAGTTTCCAGCATGAGGCTGTGGTGAACAAAAGGACTGTCCACATTGGGTACAGTCTGCGTACATGTGTGTTTCATTTCTGTTGGGTGAGTACCTGGGAACAGATTGCTGGGCTGTATGATCAGAGGACACTAAGTTTAGGAGGAGTTGCAAAGGCCATTTGCCCTAGTACTTGTACTTGTTTTCCACACCTATTCACAGTGTAGGAGAGTTCTAGCTTTCCAACTCCCCACCAACACTTGTTAGCTTTTATTGCTAGTCTGTTTAGTTTCAAAAGCACAGATTTTATAGTCAGATTTTAGTTCTTCCACTTGTTAACTTTATACCCATGGAAAAATCATTTGATCCTATTAAATCCAGTTTCCTCATTTTAAGATGAAAATTCTCACAACAGGGTTTTGTGTGGCCAGTGACAAAAACTGTACCACCTCACAGCTTAGCCTGTCTGATTCCACATTACATATCCAATGAGTTTCCGTTTCTTTCTCTAAAAATGCTAAGACAACACTGTCAAGATAAGGGCAGCATTTAACACAGCAGTTAAGGCGCAGTGTGGCACACCTGCACCCTACAACTGAGGCACCTTATTTGCATCCTGATTCTGTTCCCGAGCAACTTCCTGCTGCAGCAAACCCCAAGGAGCAGGTCGTGGTTCAAGCAGTCAGATCCCTGGAATCGTTGGTTGGGAATTGGCCCTGCTCACCCCAGCTGCTAAGGGTGTTTGGAGCGTGAACTGGTGGTTGGGAGACCACCGCCTGCTTTTCAAGTAAGATTTTATTGTATAAGAATTGTACAGATTCAGATACATTATGAAGCCTGGAGCTTCCATACAGTGGTGTTCAGCATTTAAGGGTCCCCAGTTCTGCACATTTATCTCCAGATGGAGAGGAGAGATACTTAACCTCCATATCAGGACAGCTGGAAGAACCAGGGAATGGGGAACTCACAGAACTCACTAGCAGATTTCTTAAACTCTAGGAACCACAGCATTTTCATGTGTGAAAATGGGGCTCATGATAACATGCAGAATTACTGAACAGCATTACTTAGGGCCACTGTTACGATGTAGTGGATTAAGCTGCTGCCTACAATTGTGGCATCCCATGTGAAGGCCAGTTCTAGTTCCAGCTGCTTCACTTCCAATCCAGCCTTCTGCTAATGTGCTTGGGAAACCAGAAGATGGCTCAAGGGCATGGGCACCTGCCACCTCTATGGGAGAGGGTGATGGAGTTCCAGGTCTCTGACTTTGGCCTGACTCAACCCTGTCCATTGCAGCCATTTTGGGAGTGATTTCACAGATAGATTTCAATCTGTGACTCTGTCTTTCTAATACAAACAAAATTTTAAAAAGTCAACACTTAATCCATAATTACTGTAAGGATGACTTTTTACTGATGGTGTCAGGAGATGGAGGGAAACATTCAAATAGGAACATCCTTAAACTAATTGAAGAGCAACTCAAAAGCCTTTCTGATCTTACCCAGTGTGCAACAAGTGACGGGTTTCCATGGTAATGGGCAGTAGAGGCGAGAGATCTGCAGGGGTAGTCTGGGGAGAGGCAGACAGAGGATCTTGGCCCCTGGGAGCTTTGATTTAGCAGATATGAGGTAAACACCAGAAATTTAAAAAGAAAAAAAAAGCCTTCCAGTCCTTTTAGGCTTATCACCTATAGGCCAGTGGTCATCAGAACAGAACATTACATGAGAACTTACAAACTAGGGACCAAGGGTCTTCAAAAAGGTCATGGAAATGGTCTAAGGGAGAAACTGGATGGAAGAATTCAGACGCACACAAAGGACCTCCAAGCATTACTCAGGTGGGGGGCAGTCACATATTGGATGATGGACCCAGAGAGAACAACAGATCATAGCTGCCCACTCTGTCCTGCTTCCCACTCATTTGGGTAAAAGGCAGGGAGATTACCTCCTTCCTTTGGCTCAGCCACTAATTGCTCACATGTGTGCTGAGGGCTGGGAAAACTAGCCAAGCTGTCTTCAACAGCTCTCACCTGGAGATGCCCATTGCCCACCTGCGCAAGGTGCTGGCAGCGAGGCCTGTAACCCGTGAACCTGCTGAGATTGATCAGATCCAGTGTTCCCCACCTCCTCTTACAGTCAGGCACCCAGGAAGCAGCACTTTGCAAGGCACCAGTTTGGGAAAGCAAAAAACTATGTGTGCTGGGCATTCTTGGCCTTCCACTGCAGCACTCTGAACTGCTGGCCTTCCCCATGGACCTAGGCCAACTCAAACACTCCATCCTCCTTCTCTGTTGAGACGGGAAATCCTAAAACAGCCTGTTTTGCGCGCAACCCTGAGCTCATAGCAGGCTCCATCCTTGGTATTCTTGGCCTCCTGCCAAGACTCCCTCCCTTTCCGTGCCAGATATGGGTTCCTGATCATTGCTCCTGCTGAATTCTAGGCCTGGCTTCTTCAACCACCTCCTGGATCTAACTTACCTTCTCCAGTCCTGATTGCAGCCTGCTCACTGGTACATCTCTACTTCCCGTCCTCCTTGTCAGCCATCTCTAGGTGTGACCTGTGGGGTCCCTGCACCTGTGCCCCTCCTGTTTAGCAACAGTCCAGCCTTCTGTTCTCACACAATGCCAACTCAGCGACCGAGCACATTGCTGGTTCATTCCTCAGATGTGTTTCTACAGGTGTGCAATTTTCAGTCATAAAATAAACCCAAATGATTGGCAATAGATCAGCCAGGGCTTGGACAGAGTCTCTGCTGGGTACTGTGTATCCAAGGCAGGCCACTAAGACAGTGTGTTCAGCACCAGAATTGCAGGCAGAGCATTTATATCCTGGACCTAGATCTGTGACCTTGAGCAAGTGCCTTGCCCTCAGGAAGCCTCAGTGTTCCCATCTATAAAACAAGAGGAACAATACCTGTCTGACTTGCCTTACAAAAAGGCGTTGGGGGGGTCGGGTCTCTTTCTATCTCAGAACCCCCTCTCGTCACTAGGACGGGAGTCTCCTTTCTCAGCTTTTCTAATAAATCTTACTTTAAAACTAAAAAAAAAAAAGGCGTTGGGGGGACTAAGATGAAACAAAGCATTATGGGCTCTTTGATCACACACATCCCCACAGCAGCGAATGGCTTTCGTTAGCAGCGTTTAGGACTCAGCATCTTTCTGCCCACATCACAGGCTCAGGCTGGGGGCGTAGGGAAAGGATTGTTGCTTTCTTTAGAGACACAAATATCTTTCAAAGGTTGGCTCTACACACTTGAGCTCTGAAGTGGTTGTGACATTCCTGGTGACATTCCCCCATCCATCTCATTAAAGTGTTTGAAGTGGCCCACATAGCCTGCTGCTTTGGCACAGAAATATGGATATACTCTGGCAGGGATGGTCCCCAAACATATTTGAATCCCTGCTCTGGCTGGGAGCAGCACTGTTCCCAGAGGAGGGGTCTGTCGCTGCCCACATAAAGGGTCCTAGCATCACAGCACAAGCAAGAACTGGGGAGAGACTGCAGCAGAAGGGGGCTGTGGCCTCCAAAGGGGCCCTGCAGCAATGGCCAGCAGCATCGGCTCCAGAGGTAGAGGATAGCCTTGGAGTAACAGCCCTGCCATTTTTTAAAACACATATATATATATATATATATATATATATATATATATATATATATATATATTATTAATTACATTGCATTATGTGACATAGTTTCATAGGCTCTGGGAATCCCCCAACCCTTCCCCGTACCCACCCCCATGGTGGATTCCTCCACCTTGTTGCTGTATTACATTTCAAATTCAATCAAGATTCTTTCATTGCAAGAGTATACCAAGCATAGAATCCAGCATCTTATTGTCCAGGTAAATTCAACAGTTTGACAGTCCTGCCAGTTAGCAGGGACTCCATCCAGCAGGCCACAAGTCCTCACACCCAGGACCGAGTCCCTCTGGCCCTTGTATGTCTAAGATGGAGGTTATCCACTTGCCTCAGTCACATGACAAACAGGCAAAGTGCCTAAGTACTGGATATGCGCCAGCCAGAAAGGGGAAGGGGGAGACAGGTGGGACACTGATGGTGGCGGGGGCTATTGGAGGCACAGGTGTTGGGATCCACAGACAGCTGGGGTTAGAGTCCAGAAGAGAGTAGTCAAATCTGCCCCAAATCACCAGAATTAACATCCCAACTGCAAGCAGGAGACCTTGGAGCTGAGAACCCATAACAGAGTGGTCTGTGTGGCCTCCCATGGCTGTGGGGTCCTAGGGACCACCTTCCTGGAGTGGACAGAAGCTTTGTTCACAGGAGGTGCTCAAAGGAGTTGGGGTGTGTGGAGGTGCAATGCCTGTTTCCTCTATTCAGTCCTGGGTCACTGGACACCCCACAGCTGCATAGCCTCAGAGCGGCTGGGGCCCCTACACATGAGGTCCAACCTAGGATCTTCTACTTTCAGCCTTCCCAAGGCTCATATGAGGTTTTCCCCAGACCCTAGGAGATGCCACTGCACAAACATGAACACACTAATACCACATGCCACACCTGGACCGGAAGCCCCTCCTTGCTCACAGCATTCAACTAGATACTTTCACCAGTCCCTCCAATAAGCATTCCCTGTGCCCTGACCTCAAGCCAAGCTCTGTACTAGACCTGGGGGAGGGGGCAGCCAAAAGTTCCCCTCAGAGAGCCAGTGGAGAGTGCTTCAGAAGAAACAGAAATTGAGGTTATGCACACAGCTGGTCTGCCAGGGCACAGGCTGCCCTGCCTATGATGTCTTCCCCTCAAGGTAACGCCCCTTGCTGCTGAGCCCCTGAGCACAAGGGGTGCTGGAGGCTGCAGGGACTAGCATCACATGGAGCTGTGTTCAGACTGCCCACAGAGTATGCGGTACGCCACACCGAATGACTAAGTTGCAACTGTGATCCACCTGATTCACTACTTCTCCTTCCGGCTGTCCCTCCTTCTCCAGAACTGTCCCACCTCCAGAAAGGCCTCTTTGTTCTTTTCTATCACCCTCTCCCCCAGTTTTCCCCCAAGCGTCCATGTGCATTTTATCAGTCTGTATGCAAGGACAAGCCAGTGGGGACCCAGCGCTCCCCAGATTTTGTTTTGAGCCAGCATGACCCACTCATGTCCCTCAAGCCTTGCACACAGCCCTGCCAAGCTGGCACTGTAGCTCAGCACTTTGCACTTCCTTGTGAACATGCTGGAGCTCAGAAGCATGGTTGGGGCAAGCCAATCACCCACCCACAGGCGCCAGGAGGCTGGGAGGCCTCCAGCAGCCCCACTCCAGGCAAATTGAACACAGCTGCACAGCTTGGCTGTGCCAGACGGGCCGGCAGCTGCTCCACATGTTGAAGGTCAAGGCACCTCCCCTTCCTCTGGCAGAGTCTGTTCGGGGCAGCAAACACAACTCAAGCTCCAGCAGGAAGCTCAGAGGGTCCTGGAAATAGCAGAGCTGTTGGAAGATGTGTCATCACAATCCATGTCCTGGCTATGAGGCAGAAACAGAAATCTCTTCCTTTAGAGGGGACCAAACCTTCGGGAGAGGGGCTCCTAAATTTGTGATACCAAGCAGGTGGCCTGCCCAGGTGACTGAGCTCATAGCCCACTCGGGATGCCCCCAACATGGAACCAGGGCAGGACCGTGAGCACGGTCAATGTTGTGGATGAGACCCAGATCCCAGCCTTTCACCATAGATGTGATGGATAGCACATGCCCAGGGAACTGACCCTCAACTCCGGGCTAGAATATCTGAGGCAGATTCTGTCAGAGGAAAAACACCTGTGGCTTCCCAAGTGAAGGGAAGCGAGCCTCTCCAAGGTCCCCTGTTCACAGCTGAACTGACACAGGTAGACTCCTGTGTGCTTACCCCGAGGGCAGCTGGGCTTTCCACATGAGAGTAGGGCTCCAGCCCTCAGGAGGGTGTGGGCACTGGGTAGAAAACCAGAGTGGGATGGACTCCCACACACCTCAACACCCGTTCTTCACCACCAGGCAGGTGTTCAGCCTCCCTCACCCTCCTGAGACAATTTGAGTGAGGAAGGCGTGGCAAAGCCTAGTTACAAACAAGAGGCGTTCCCTACAAACCCCCCACTCACCCAGATTCACAGAGCAAAGCTAAGATCAGAGCCCTAAGTGCAACTTGCTGCAGCCAGGAAACAAGCTAAACTCCAGAAACCTCCTCCGGGGAGGCAGGGGCAGAGCTGTTGATGTGGAAGGGAGCCTTGTAATTAGAGACTGGAAAATCCATGATGTCCTTGGAAACTGCTTACGAGCCATGAAACCCAGGCTCAGGCACTCAGAGCCCTGCCACACCTTCTATGGCCCTAAGCCAGCGCAGGGCAGGTGCGTAGCCAGGTGTGGACACTTTCAACAGACACCCACGTGGCACCCGCCTTCCTGCATCGTGCTCAGTCTCCACCCAGCTTACTGGAACAGCCACCTGTGCAAAGCTTTGCTCTGGCCGCACCAGGTTCCAAATCTAACAGACTTGTAACACCTACTGTTGCTTCTCACCAATGCCAAGAGACACATTTCCACACCCTGTAAACCCACACCATTTCTCAAACTGATATGACCATGGCACGTACCTAGCCACCAATATCAGAGTCCATCTCTAACAGCAGGTGGTACCTCTCTCCCCCTACCTGCCTCTTGTCCTCGGGTCTCTAACTTCATCCCCACCCCCACTGCCAAGACACATTCCAGCCCAGCTCTGAGTCCTGCCTGTTCAAGGGCAGAGCCAGCTGGCCATGGCACAGAAAACCAATACATGACATGGCAGAAAGGTATACAACAGATATGCAGGATACTTGGCAATAAAACATGAAATGGAATTATTGAAACACAGTGCTAGAATATGCAGGGTTTCACCCCAGTAACTTCTTACGAATGACTGACTTACATGGACACACCTAACTTGGGCATTCCCCAGCTATGTGTCACACTGACATTGCACTCATCTTGCAGTGAACAGAGTGATGATGTACTGGGGCACAGGCATGCCTCCCCCGGCCATGGCAACAGCCCTGCAGCCTGTGGCAGGGAGGCCTTTGGCCTAGGGCACTCTACAAGGAGGTGGTGGAGCCTTGCAAGATAAGAGGAGCTCAGGATAAGGTGAAACATGAGGGGAGGGGAGGAACTGCCATGGCTCATTGACAGCATTTGCTAAGGTGACCCAGCTGGGCAGGGCATCACCCAACAACAGGCCAGGAAGCGATAACTCCCTGGCAGCCAGACAGCCTGGAATCTTAGGCCCAACCCTGAGAGCCCCAAGTGCAAGCTGGCCAAAAGACAAGTCTCTGCTCTGGCCCCACCTGTGTGTGAAACTGGACAGGCCTGACTGGGCCAGCCTGTCCTGCACGGCCCCCGCCTGCTGGTTTCCCTACCTGATTTTCCTGGCTGGCCACAGTGTTTCCTCTGGGTGGGCTTTCTCCTCCAGGAAGCGTGCAGCAGTTGAAGGATACCCTGGTGCCACTCACAGCTGCCCTGGACAGGCCAGGCTACCCCTGATCGTCTGCCCTGTGACAGACCAGAGGGTCTGTGTGGCTCAGCCTAACCTTCCTTTTAAACATTCACCTGTGTGCCTACCCGAGAGCAGGCGAGGACCCTCAGGCTCACCTGGGCAGCTCATTAAAACACAGAGGAATGTGCCTAACAGGGTAGCTGTTAGGAGCTCGCTTTTCTACCAAGTTCCCAGGTGATACAGATGAGGCCCCAGTGGTACAACACAACACCTGAGAGCGCTTCAGGTCAGGCTGCTGATCCCCTTGCAACAAAACCCCACGGGCAGCAGCCCAGAAGGGACCCAAGAGAAAGCGGCCATCAACAGCCCGACTCTCTTCATCCCAACCAAGACATCACTTGTTTGGCTTAGAGGCCTGGCAGCAATGCTTTCCCAAGGACCTGCGAGGGGAAGCAGTAATTGGCAGTTAGCAGTTAAAAGAGATCCTGCTGGCCATTTAACAACACACCATGTGGAGCCCGAGACAAATTTTCTTTGAGATAGGTTCTAGGGATCCTGTGCCTTACGAGACCAGGGAGTCACTGGGACTCTGATGTAGGCTGCTCACCCTCACTGAAGGCCCTTTGAGGACCTCCCCTAGAGCTTCTGTTTCCTCCAGAACCCCCCAGATCTCCATATGCTGACAAAGCAACAGGACAGGGAGTGTTGATGTACCAGAAGCAACATGTTGCGGAGCCTCCCTGATCGGTTTTCTAGGGGAGGAAAATGCTGGGCTTGGAGTGAGGGAGTGCCTAATCAGGGCTGCTGGTCCCTAACTGGCCAGGGGACCTCCAGGACTTTCTGAGCATCACTCAACAGGCCTGCCCTGCTGAATCTACAAGGTCCACACACACAGCTCGGCAATGCTTCCTGATGCTATCAGTTGGCATGTGGATGGAAGAGGGAGCAATCCAAAGTTTATGCCACTTGCTGCTTTCCAAAGTTTACAGGAAGATAATTGATCCAAGGACAGATTCTCACCCATGCTAGGTTGATGCCCTCTTTGCTCTCAGCATTGCTTCCGGTGGTGTCTGCTAAAGGTACACACACACGTTGAGCCAGGCACCACATCAAATACCACAGCCCACAAACGTGGGGAACCACACTCTCAGAATGTGAGAGCCTGTCGGGAACAACAGCAGGCGGTGAATCATTAGCCGCTTCTAGACCAACATGTTGATGGAAGGGTGTGCCCTGGGCGCCCAGAAGCAAAGAAGCCTCCCCCCTCCCTCCTATTCTCCCTTCCTTACTAATCAAACTTCAGAGTTTTCATCTTACATAGATTCACCTAGAACAGAGATTACATTTCCTTTTCTTCCTAGCAGGCAGACATGACCATATGACTTCATGTCTGGCCATGGGATTACAGGATTCATAATTGGAGTGATGGAGCACCACTTCTAGAAAACATCCTAGAACAGCAACTGGCATGAGCTCTTGGTTCCTCCCTTTTCCATCCATCTGCATGGAGTTTAGATGTGATGGCTGGAGCTCCGGCTGCATGTTGAAGCCATGTTGAGGATAGCAATGTTCTTGTGATGACAGAACAATGTGAAGAGGAGTCTTAATAGCTCACAGCTGTGTGGAGCTTTTATCGGACATGGGCTGTTCTTACAACCGGTTTACATGGGATAAGCAAGCTCCGAGATCGTTGTTAAACTACTACTATTTGGGGTTTTCAGATAAATGGAATAACTGAGCATGATCTTAACTAATTCAAGGCTAGATTGTAAGTGGCTTCGGGACTTCAGACTGCAATCTATAGACAGCAAGGGCTGATAGGCAGTTTATAGACAAAGAGTAACTTGCTGCGGAGAGAAAAAAGAAGGAATAGAAATAGACCAAGATTTAAAGAGACTGGGGTATAGGTTTGCACTACAGTACAGTCTGTTAAAACTCTGCCTGTGGTGCCAGCGTTCCACACAGATGCCAGTGAGTCCCAGCTGCTGTACTCTGATCCAGCTCACTGATAATATGCCTAGCAAAGCAGTGGAGAATAGCCCAAGCCCTCGGGCTCCTGAACTCACATAGGAGACCCAGAGGAAGCTCCAGGCTCCTGGCTTTGGACTGGTTCCTCTCCGGATGTTGCAGCCATTTGGGGAATCAGCAGATGGAAGAACTCTCTTCTCCTTCTCTTGGTAAAATCTTCCCTTTCAAATAATAAGAACAAATCTTTTATAAAAAACTAAAGAGACTGGAGTAGTACATTTCCAGTGTTAGAAATCAGGAACTCTGCTTCAGAGGGAGAGTGATGAGCATGATTTCAGATCTGTGGACTGAAATAAACTGCAAAATGTCCAGGTAAGGAATCAAAAAGAGAACTGGAGGGCAATAACAAATCCTGAGAAACAGCTGAGGCCTAGGAGCTGCCTGACCAGCTCTTGTATAAGTTAGAGCTGGCACACTGCTTGCAGCTGATATGCTCCACCATGGATGAACCCTGAAGTCTTCCAGCTAAGAGAAATGGCCCATGACAAAAACACAACTACTGTATGCATCCATTTCTATGACGTATGTACAGGCATGAAATTCACAGAGATGAAGCGTAACGGTGGTAGCCAGGGCCTTGTGGAGCAAACAGGAGCTAACTAATTGGGTTCAGAGTTTTAGTTTTGCCAGTTTAACAGTTCTGGGATGGATGATGGTACTGGATGCACAGCAGGGCGAATATATTTGACACCACTGAACCACGCACTTGACTGCGGTTAATGGGCAGGCAGTGGGTAAAGTGCCACTTAGAATGCCTGCAAACCACATCGCAGTGCCTGGTCCAGGTCTCTCACCCATGTGGGAATGCTAGGTTGAGTGTGGGCTCCTGGCTTCAGCTTTGACCCAGCCCTGGCTGTTCCAGGCATTTGTACAGTGAACCAGCAGATATATGATCTCTCTTCGTGTATTTGTATGCCTTTGCCTTTTAAATAAAATGAAAATAAAAAATTTTTAAATTTGGGCCCAGCACCGTGGCCTAGCAGCTAAAGTCCTTGCCTTGAATGCGCCAGAATCCCATATATGGGCGCCGGTTCTGATCCCGGCAGCTCCACTTCCCATCCAGCTCCCTGCTTGTGGCCTGGGAAAGCAGTCGAGGACGGCCCAAAGCCTTGGGACCCTGCACCCGTGTGGGAGACCTGGAGGAGGTTCCTGGTTCCTGGCTTCGGATTGGCGCAGCACCAGCCGTTGCAGTCACTTGGGGAGTGAATTATCGGACGGAAAATCTTCCTCTCTGTCTCTCCTCTTCTCTGTTTATCTGACTTTGTAATAAAAATAAATAAATCTTAAAAATTTTTTAAAGTTATGCTTAAGATGGTAAAAATCTTATATATAGATATGAACAAAAAGAAAATATTCAGTAACTTAAAAATGACATCCAAAACCCCAAAGTTGATGAGATTTTCTTTTAAAAAATATATTTATAATTTTTATGATAAATTTATTTTTGGTGCTGTGTACATAGTTATGGATGTATGCCCATGTGGACCACCGAATAGGATTGGGAGAGTTGAGGAATGGAGGAAAGTGGGTGAGACAACTCTTTCCAATGTCCTCTCATTCATGTATCTGGGGGAAATGGGGAGAGGGCTGCTCCCAGCAGCCCAACCACATCAGTGCCCTGGGATGGCAGACAGCCACCCAACATCATCCCAGAGTTCCCAACGTAGAGCATATTCTGAGGGCACTGCTAAAGTGGTTTTGGAAATTCTGTGATGCTGTTGATTTTGTTGCTCCAAGGATGAGAAAATCCTTCTAAGGTCCACTGGCTGGACCTTAGCGACCTTAGAGTCTCAATTCACCCAGATACTTGCTGCCAAAGCTTGGCTGGGAAAGCTGTCCTGTTTGTTCTGTACTCTATGGTACTAGATGTCCTCTGCAGGCCTCAGTGAACTGGTTGTCATGTCCTCCTAATTCATCTGGGCATGCTGTCCACTGCACAGGCTTCAACACCAAGGAGACCCACCCAGTTCTGACATAGGCACTCCAGTCAGACCACAGATCCTGTAATTTCCCCCACAGCTGGAGTTTTCAGGCCAGTGGTCTGCTGGCATGCGCATGTGTGCCCCACATATCTTTTTTAAAAAGGCAACTATGTTGGCACACTGGTATAGTTAACACAAATTTGGCATTAACCAGACCCAGAATGCTCGCCAGCTATTAGCTGCTTTTCTTCCAGCAGTGTAACATTTGCCAATCAACCTAGAGAGTTGCCTACAGCTGGAGTAAGGCTGTCTAAGAGGAGAAAGGGGGCTTGGAAGAGTTCACATTTGAGGAAGAATGAAAGCAAATCCAAAGATGGTACAGCATTGGCATTCTTGGTTAGGTGCTCAGATCCAGGGCCTGGTGTGATGGTTCAATTGGCTACTCCTCCTCTTGTAAGCACCAGCATCCTATATAAGCACCAGTTCACGTCCCAGCGACTCCATTTCCCATCTAGCTCCCTGCTTAAGGCCTGGGAGGGCAGTTGAGGATGGCCCAAAGCCTTGGAACCCTGTATCTACGTGGAAGACCCAGAAGAAGCTCCTGGCTCCAGGCTGCAGATTAGCTCAGCTCCAGCTATTGTGGCCATTTGTGAACCAGCAGATGGACTCCTCTCTTTCTCTACCTCTCTGCATTTTTCTCTCTAAAATAAAAGAAAATTAGAGGGAAAGGGATGAGTTTCCGAGTCTCGAGGACCTTGAGCCACATAAGCTTCCATTGTTCATAAATTACCCAATCTACGATATTTGGTATAATCCAAGATTGAGGAACCAAATTAGTGTGGAATCTGATGAAACAACCAGGGAATGAACCAAGGAAATGGGAGTTCTTTCTATCACTGATTAAAACAGAAAGAGACAGAAAGAGAGAGAAGTAATATGAGAAGTAGAAAGAGAAAAAGATCTGATGTCACAACAACCAAAGAGGAGGAAAAGAATTTGTGACATAATTTACCAACTTTCGGAAATCAGCAGTGCTAGAGAAAGAGAGAGAGAGATCTCAGCAACTCTCACCAAATTGTTTAGACAACTAGAATCTCCAAGTAGCCCTGGGTGCAGGCCAGCAACTGCTTGTGGTGACCATCTAGATAGGATTTTTCAAAGCTAGCCGTGAACACGTCATGCCCGGGCCTGCATGGAGCACAGCGTCTGTCCCATCGTCGGCGTTGTCAAAGCACCACGCTGCCGGCGTGAAGTGCAGGGAGAATCCATTACAGCAGGCCCGGTCTGCCAAGCTGGGATGAAGCTCCGCAATGTGGGGAAATGCCAGGACAGAGCCCACAGACAGCCCCAGGGAAGCAAGGTCCAAGAAAAGTCATCGCACTGTCTGAACATGGCTCACCCCACTTCGAGTTCTCTTGGGGGATGTACCATTTAACATACAATCCAGCCAGGATAATTTTAAGAACAAACTGAGGCACCTAAGAGATTTAGGAAACAATTTAGCTTAACATCTGAAAACAGAATTCCTCTTAGAGACAGAACTATTTTCCCAATGTAAGGTATCTCTGTTTCCTTGAGGTGGAGGTGAGCCTGGAAGTTTAGGCTCCAGGGAGTCAGGCTGATGAAAGAGCATGTTCAATGGAGCTGCCTCAGCCTGGGTGGTCCAGAAGAGAGAACAGAGGGTGCAAGCAAAGTCACCAGAATAACTCCCCACAAGGTCATCTTGCAGGCTGTTATTTGCAAGTCTGTAATGCAAACACACTCTGTCTCTTGAAACTTCAAGAAAGCAGAAAGGTTTAGGTAAGAAGTAAGAATGACAGGCAGCATCATGATGGATCACTGCTCTGTTGGGTATGTCCCCTCCCAAACTCAGGTGGAAATGAGTTTGGCAGGGGGGGTGGGATTAAAGGGTATGACCTCTAAGAGGATATTGGGCCATGAATGAGCTAAGTAGGGCCACCTTCTTTTTGTTTGTTTTTGTTTTTTAATTGTATAAATTTTATTTTTGGTAATTTTTACGTATTTGATTAGGGTACGAAGGGTCAAGTGCAAGAAGAAAGTGGGTGAAATCATTGTTTTGACATTCTCTTTTCCTTTCTGTATCTGGGGAGAGGAGAGAAATAAGGGGGAAGCCACACCCAGCCTCCCAATCATCCCAGGGTCCCTGACCTGGGGCAAGCTCCGAGGGTCCCACTCAAGTGATTTTGATAGTTCAACAGTTCTGTATTGCTGCCAATCTCACTACTCCAATCACAATGAAATCTCTCCTGACTCCACTGGCTGACATAGTCCAACTGAGAGTCTCTGTTTGCCCAGGTATTCACTGCCAACACTTGGCTGGGGTAGTTGATCGATTTGTTCTGTCCTCCATCCTCTGTTATGGTACCAGGTATCCTCTGCAGGCTTCCAGTGTACTGCCATATCCTCCATGTGCATCTGGATATGCTGTCCACTGCTCCATCTAAGCCACTGAGGAGGCCCAGCTCTGACAAATGCACTCTGCAGTCAGACCAAGGAACCTGTAATTTCCTCCGCGGTGAGCAGCCTTCTTTCCTTCATCTCTTGCCCTTCTGCTGCCGCATCTGAGATGCAGCATGAGGGCTCTTACCATATGCTGGAATCAGCCTCTTGAACTTCCCATGGACCAAACAGATGCATGTTTTTATGAATCAACCAGTCTTGTATTCTGTCTGTATCAGTCTGCTTTCAATCATTATAGCCGACACAGCTGAAAGGAGCTCCTCGGCAAGGAAGGTATATGTTGGTTCCTAGTATGGGAGGCTCATAGTACAAGATGGAGCAGTCCCATCAGCCTGGAGCCTGATGAGGGTGGTGGATGATGGACAGGGCACAGGAGAAGGATCATCGGGTGATCCAGGAAGCTGAAGCCAGGAGTTTGCAAGTCATCTCCCCTGCATAGTCTTTTTTTCTAAAGCAGCCATGATCCCATCACAGGGACTCCACCCTCACAACCTAACCATTCCTGCTCACTTGCTTAAACCACACCTTCAGACACTGTAATTGTATTCAGTTCCATCCTTAATCCATTCGCACAAGATTCCACGGATCAAGCCCTTAACTCATGGGCCTGAGGAGGATACCCAGAATTTTATCCCATCTGCTCATATCACTACAAGGCAGAAGAGGCGCAAAGGCCCTCACCATAGAGGATCACCTTGGCTGCGGAGGGTCTGCCGCTGCCCCAACACCCTACCAGTCCTTTTAGCCATTGTGTGTCCTTGCTTCATTTAGTCTTGTCTCCTACAAGTCTACATGACAGGTTCTTAGAATGAGGGCTGGTTCAGACAGTCATGTGATAGACCAAAGAAAAGCCTACAGGCCTGCAAGGCAGCAAATGACTGACGCTGGAAGGGGAATTTTTAGCAGGAGGGAGGCCCACCCACAGTGGCTCAGCCTGTGTACTGCACACAGGCGACACATTTACCACTCCCTTCCTTGACATCTCAGGTGAGATGTTTGTGATCATTTCCCAGCCAACTGGAAAAAACTGGCTTAAAGAATGAACCTCCTGTCTCGTTTAGCACAAAGATGCCTTATAGGCAAGTGGTAGCCTTGATGAGGAGAAAAGGCAGATGGAAAAAGGTTATGAAAGAGTAGCTAGCAAAGAAATGAAAACCAGGCATGTGCAGCTCCTCCCTGGGAATGTACATTATTTATCAGGTGAAACGGCAAACACGTGGACGGGAGTCCAGGCACTGTGCAGCTGAGTGATTTGAGCTCAGGGTTTCTGAGAATGTTACAGTCAGAGCTAGCAGCCAGCGGCCACAATCATCTTGAGACGTAGCAGTGGATGAAGAGTCCACTTCCAAGTTCACTCACGGGGAAGTTGCTAGGGTTTGGTTCCTCCCAGGCCTAGGGAGAGGGTCTCAGTTCCTCACCATGCTGTGTGGGTCCCCCGGAAGACTCGCTCACCACATAGCAGCTCACTCCTCCCAAGGTGAGAGACGGGAAAAAAGGAAGGCGGGAGGGGAAGGACAAGCCAGAAAGGGGCAATGGAGTGGAGGAGAAGAACTGATGCTGCACAGAGATGCCAGAGTCTTTTTATAACCTATCCTCAGAGGTGGCAACTCATCCGTGACACTGTACTATTCCAGTGTCACAATAGCTGAGTGACTCAAAGGAGATGGAGGGCTTAAATAACACTGTGACTCCTGAGGGTCACTGAAGTCCCTCTTAGTGGCCACCTATAGGGATTTTAAAAAATAAAAGGTCCAATTATTCTTTAGGAAGGCAAATCTTTGCTTGTGAAATCAGCAAGATAAAAAAGAATTTGAAAACAGTTCTGAGCTCATTTTCGACAGGAACCCGATTGTGCTCCTATCAGCGATCCAGGTGACCAGGTTGAACAGATGGTAACAGCTGTCCCCTCACTCAGCAGGGGCTTGGTCACCTGCTTCATGAGGCCTGAGCTTGAAGCCCCAAGGGAGATGTCTTCCCCTACTGCAGGGGATGAAGAAGCTATTGAATGCCAATAAAAGATTCTGCATCCAGAGGGAGAAGCAGAAGCAAACATCCTGTGGGGCATTCCAGGAGAGCAAAGCACCTCGAGGAGAGAGGCAGGTGCAGTTTCTGCTCTCTGGATGAGCGGAGCCTGTTGTCAGCACCTCCAATATCCAGGGCTATTTAGGCCTCCAGAATGGCTGGGCTGGGCTTGAGGCTTGCCAACTATTCCTCGAGATACAAGTCCTGTGTGGAAAGCTACTCCCTCCCCAACCCTGAGTCATCCACTGTGAGACTCTGGGTTTTCTTTTAAACTTATAGAGCCCAGAGAAACAGAGGAGTAAAAAAAGGAGGTATTTTCAACTTGGCTTGTACCATTTGGCCCCAGCCTGCTCCTCTGGGTTTTTTTAGAGACTCTTGGAATTTCTGAACCACTCCTGAGTTGATTCAACTTCACAAATATTTATCAAAGGCCTGCTCTGGGTAATGGGTCAGACACTCCAGGTTGTGGGCTGTCTTGGATGAAGTTAGCCAGGAAAAGACAGAACTAGGAGGTGGGCCAGGCTGCCAGGCACAGTGACTGCAAGTGACCATGCCCAAGATTGCAGCTGAAAGTCAGCTTCTGAAGGCAGAAAATGTTATCATCGACCTAAATGTCAATGTCCAAGGCAGAAACTGACATGCCTTTGATAGCAAAGCCAAGACAAGCATAGGACTTGGAGAGTTAGGACTGTTCCAAGCACACTGTGCTGGGCAGAGAGCAGAGACTGGGAGCCAACTACATTCCCACAAGCTGAGGCGGTGCCTGGTTGCTCAGCTTCTAACCTCCCATCCCTGACACGGTAATGAACTTAGGTGCTCAGGTCAGGCAGAACACAGGGATGTGATCTTCCACATGGACATTTTTACATCAAGATTAGAAGTCCAAGGTGGGCATCAGAAAGCAAGATGGCAAGAGTTCCCAGCCCCAGAAGCTGAGGAAGACAGATCAGGATCCAGAACAAGGGAGGGGGACACCTAGAAGCCCAAGTTGTGAATGCAGATTCCAGGACATTCATACGATGACTCAGAATTCACAAATTCTAAGACTAAGCATTTGAAGCAACCTTCCTGCTTCTGAGAACTGAAACTGTGCCTGTATTGCATAACGAGTAGGGCTAGGCCACAGACAGGGCATGGTACAAAATAGATGCTCAGAAAATGTGTTTGGGGACTGGTATTACAGCACAGTGGGTTAAGCTGCTACTTGCAACACCAGCATCCCACGTTGGAGTGCTTGGTTCAAGTCCCAGTTACTTCACTTTATATTCAACTTTCTGCTAATATACCTGTGCAGGCAATAAAAGACAGGTTAACTGCTTGCGCCACTGCTACCCATGTGGGCAATCCAGACAGAGTTTCTGGCTTCTGGCTTTGACCTGACACAGACCTGGACCGTTGTGGCCATTTGGGTAGTGAACTAACAGATGAAGGATCTCTTCCTGTCTCTCGCTGCCTCTCCCTCTTGTAGTTACTCTGCCTTTCAAATGCATACATGAATGAATAAAACCTTCACAGAAAAAGGAAATAAAATGTGAATAGAGGAGACAGCTGCTCCCAGAGAAAAATGGGAACCTGCAACACATGGAGCACATAGGTCAAGTTCACAGATAGCCCTTAAGATCAGTATAGGGAGATTTTTTTTTCTTCCAAGTTACAGTGAATCAGAGGTTGCTAATGGCGCCCAGATTTCAGGTTGAGAGCAACCAACATGACGCCAACTTTATTCTGCCTTCCTCACCCTGTTGCCAACTGGCTGACCTTGGAGAGTGGAGCAGAGGAGTGACATGACAACGCCACTCCCCCTGTGCAGGGCCTAAGCTACAGACCATGGATACATCTGGGCAAACACCAACCCAACAACTTCAACATGAGACTGCAGAACATTCTCTACTCATGGGTAGGTAGGTGGCCTTGAGTAAGCCACAAAACCTGCCTCTACTGTAGCCACGAAGATTTCTTGCTCCATTCGAAGGAAGAGCCTGCAGCTCTGTCTTTTGCTGGCATCCTGTGAGTCTGTTGTTCTGGTCCCTCTGCAGAGGCAGTGGAGTGGGATTGGCCCACTGTGGAAATAGGCTGTGGCTCCTCAGCTTCTACTGAGAACTAGAGCAGCACTGGAAGGAATGCTACACACAGCCTGTTTCCTGTTTCCATGGAGTTGGTTCCTGGAAGCTCTGTGTGGATGGAGGAAGGAGAATGTTTTCTATAGGTTGCTGCTTATGTGTCCTGAGTCCTTGGGGAAGTAAAAAGCCTTCTCTGGGCTTGTAAATGAGAAGACCTGGGACCAGTGTTGTGGCATAATGGGTTATGACTACGAAATCATATATGGGTGGCAGTTTGAGTCCTAGCTGCTCCACTTTTGATCCAGCTCCCTACTAAATGTGCTTGGGAAAGCAGCAGAGGGTGGCCCAAGTGCTTGGACCCCTGTACCCACGTGGGAGACCCAGAAAGACCTCCTAGCTCCTGGCTTCAGATCAGCTCAGCTGCAGCCATTGCAGCCATTTAGGGAGTGAACCAGCAGATGCAAGATCTGTGTGTGTGTGTGTGTGTGTGTGTGTGTGTCCCGTGTGACACTGACTTTTAAATGAATTTGGAAAAAAAAAAAAAAAGGAAGAGAAGACCTAGATGCTGGTCCCAAGCCAGATATGTGAGTTGGCAACTCCCCACGGGATCCTCTGGAGTGCACAGAATCCCTGCCCTGCCAACCCCTAGACTAATAGAAAACCCAAGGCTTCTATGAACAGTGAGTGCGAAACAGATATGGGATGCCGTGTGGAAAAATAATGACACAGCTCATGAGTGGGGAAAATGGTTTGTATTTCAGAGACATGAAGAACTTGCAAAATATTTGTAAACTTTAGAAAATTTACTTTAAAGGTGGGCCTGGGGCATCTGTCTGGTAGGAGGCAATTGTGGCGTAGCTGTCAGACAGGTAAAACTAGCTGCTCATGCTCCCATGGAGACTGGGGATCGCATCAGCTCTCCAAGTCTGTTTTCTTGGCCATGACAATCAGTATGATCTTGTTTCCCCTCTGCTTCCCAACCATGATCCATCAAATGTCCCAATCAGGTCATGTTTCTGAAAACATGGCCTGCTGTAAGGGCCAACACAAACCGGGTGTCTCAGTTCTATTTCCTGTTACTATCACAGGAGACAAGAGACATGGTCATTATTTTTATAAATACTTGGCTCTTAGTTCTGGAGGTGGGCGAGCCTGACAGCCAGCATGTGGCACGGACCTCGTGGCAGAGGACACAGGGAATCAGGCACCTGCAGAAGACAAAGCACAAGGAGCGGCTTCCTCTAGCAGCCTGCTCCTGGGGTCCCGAAGCCCACTCAGTAAGAAGGGGATGCATCCCTCTTAACCCCATCATCTCCTATTAGGCCTCATATCCCAACTGTGCCACCACAGCCCTCAAATTTCAACAGGGGCTTTGGAGGGGACAAAGTGTTTTCCAAGCACGGCACTGGGTATCCATGCACCTTGGGACCCTAGGTTCTTCCCTAGGGCTTCCTGCCATGGATCCTGCAGAGCCAGTGAGGGGCCATCCAGAGGAGAGGAAGCACACAGAGACCTACCTGGAATGTCCAGTGCGCACTGCAAGGCTTCATTAGTCCTTCCTACCCAGTTGGAGTCAAGTCTCCAGCTAACATGAGGCAGCTCACAGCACAAAGGTCTCCACACACGGAGCAAGGAGGAGCTGGAATCCAACCCAGATTCCCCCTGCCGAGGCCTGTACCTGCCCAGAGGGAGGGCACTGGTCTCTGATTTTTCTGGGCCACCCACCACATGCAGCAACATATCCTTTGTCTAAAGTTAGAAATCAGCTGATCAGGGTTTAAAGGAAGTAATACCACCTGGATGGGGAGGCTCACACTTCCTCTGCCTCCCATTAGTAAATGGAACCTGGTTTTGGAGAAACAAAATGTCAACCAGTCTGTATGTGAGTTTGCACGCTCACACACATGTGCACATATAAGAGTGAATGAGAGTATGAGTGTGCGTTCATGCATACACACGCTCAGTTGATGCCTGTATGTGTGAATCCCAGCAGGGAAGAGTAGTGGGATAGGATTCTCCCGGGAAGCCCAGGCTTAATCCCTGGGAACCTGGGGATCTAGCTGCTGAGTGTCTGCCTTCATGGACAGCAGGGTGCTGGGGGAAGTAACAGTGAGAGTAGTGTGCTCACACCAGCTTGCCTCAACTCAGGATCTGGGTAGAAGTCAGCCATCCAGGTTGGGTTCCAGAGAAAAACAGGGGTGTGTGGCAGCACAGGAGGAGTCCCAGAGCTCCCCATGTCCTCCAGGATGAGTCCTTGATCAGCACCCAAAGCGCTTGTCCAGCATTCCCCAGCCCTCCTCTCTGTGGCAACATGGTTGGAATCCAGGGCTGCTGTGGTTCAAGCATGCGCCAGTGGTCACAGCCATCTCAGCGCATTCATGGACCTGAGTCGCCATGGGCTCTGGGGACTGCTGTGCTCCTACCTCAATCCCAAGTGAGAGGCCTCATTGTGCGAGACTTGGGAGGCCTCCGGGGAGTTCTGGGAACTGGATGCTGAATGAGACAATACTTAGAGATGGCGGAAGGTGCCATTCGTGGGAAGGGAAGGAGGTTTGCCTTCAGGGCAGGCAGCACAATAGCCCAGGGGCGTAGCTTCCTATAACCCTTGGCAGGGCAGCCTACTGCACCAAGGCCACAGTCACCCAACAGCAGCAGGGCGGGGGCTGGGGCCCAGCAGCTCCTTCAGCATTCTGCACAAGCCAAAGGGCCCCTTTCTGCAGGAAGGCAGGCGTGCACCTGACTGTTCCCAGGGAACCCAACCTGAGAAACATCCCTGGGAAGATGAAAGAGAAGGGAGGCATAGAGCAAGCTGCTAGAGAAAATGCTGCTCCTCATAGGCCTCATTGGTCTGATGTATGCCTAACAGTGAAGTGTTTCAAGCGTTCTCCAACAGTTCCTTCACGGTTCGTATAAAATCCACCTGTCTACATAGGTGCCAGTTCATGTCCCGGCTGCTCCACTTCCCATCCAGCTTCCTGCTTCTGGCCAGGAAAGCAGGGGAAGATGACCCAAGGACTGGGGATCCTATACCCGCGTAGGAAATGTGGAGGAGACTCCTGGCTTCTGGCTTTCAATCACCTCAGCTCCAGCCATTCCAGTTGTTTGGGGAGTAAACCAGCAGATAGAAGACCCTTTCTCTCTGCCTCTCCTTATCTCTCTGCAAGATATTCCTTTTGAATAAAAATAAATAAATCTTTTTTTTTAAAACTCCACCTGGAGGCCAAAGGGCTATGTCCTCCAAAAAACAAATCTGGGTCTCCAGACAGCGCAGCTGGTTCTTCTGGCGCCACTCAAAACCCGTTCACATTCCTAATGCTGCTGCTTGTGTTTCTGGATGTGTTTGGGTATGTACAGGATCCTGGGGTACTACACTCTCATGGTCACCTCAGCAAGGGGTGCTTGGGCTTGTTAACCAGTATCTGTATCCGACCTCTCGGCTGGAACTACCATCTTCAGTAACTCACCAAGGTGACTCACAGGGTAAGGGGAGAGGCATCGGGGGCATGCTCTCTAGGCCTTCTAGAAAAACATGCACTGTTGGGCCCAGCACCGTGGCCTAGCAGCTAAAGTCCTTGCCTTGAACGCACCGGGATCCCATATGGGCGCCAGTTCTAATCCAGGCAGCTCCACTTCCCATCCAGCTCCCTGCTTGTGGTCTGGGAAAGCAGTCGAGGATGGCCCAAAGCTTTGGGACCCCGCACCGGCGTGTGGGAGACCTGGAGGAAGTTCCTGGCTCCTGGCTCCTGGCTCCGGATCGGCACAGCACTGGGGAGTGAATCACTTGGGGAGTGAATCATCGGACGGAAGATCTTCCTCTCTGTCTCTCCTCTTCTGTGTATATCTGACTTTGTAATAAAAATAAATAAATCTTTAAAAAAAAAGAAAAACATGCACTGTGCCTTTGGCCACACGCATGCGCAGCTACAAGAAAGATGCTATCATGGACATCAGGGAGCAGGTACTGGTCACAAAGCAATGGCTCCTAGATGTGGCCAGGACCAAGCTGGCAAGGTCTTCAGTGTGCCCCAGTGTGCTGTTGGCATAGCCGTGCACAACAAATTAAGGGCAAGTTTCTTGCCAAGAGAGCTAATGAGCATGCTGAACATGCTAAGTGTTCTAAGAGCAGAGATGGCTTCCTGAAAAGTGTGACGGAAAAAGAAGGAAGGCAAAGCAAAGAGAGCCCAGGCCCAACTGCAGCACCAGCCTGTAACACCCAAAGAAGCCCGCTTGGTCAGAACCAGGGGAAAGGAGCCATGCCCTCCAAATTCACAGCATAACTGTAAAAAACATAAAGGTTTTTGAACTATAAAAACATTTAACTGAAAGAATCATCAGTTTCCTCCATGGGATTTTTTGTTTGTTTGTTTGTTTGTTTTGAATGATATCATTTGTCTGTGACTTAATTTTAACTTTATATGTTTCTTTTTTTTTAAATTATTTTTTTTAATAGTCTTATTTAGTTGATTAGGGAACAAAGGGTCAAGGACTACAGGGTGAAAGTGGGTAATACCATTGTTTCCACACCAATATCATTTTTCCCTGTATCTGGGGTCAGGGAAAAAAACAAAGGGAAAAGCCCCACCCAACCTCCCACCCATCCCAGATCCCCAACGGGAGGCGTGCTCTGAGGGTCCTGCTCATACAGTTTTGATAGTTCATCAGTTCCGGATTGTTGCCAGTCTCTCAGTTCCAATTGCAATGAACCCCATTCAGAATCCACTGGCTGACAGTCTCTTCATGGTTGGGGTTCTAAGATCAGCAGTTCAGTTGGAGGGATCTCCAAAGAAACTTCATCTGAGATGATCCCAGGCCTGATTCTTGCACGAGTTTGCTAGTACAGAGTCCGACACCGTCCGTCACACCAATCAGCTTATGCTCATGCTGGTCGTTGGGATTGCTGGGTTCGTTCTGTTTCCAGCCCTGTCTTCCTCGTGAACCAACGGGTGTTGTAGTCCAGTTCGATCCTGCCCTCTTCACACTCAGTCCTCACGCAAGCCGGTTGGAGCAGCAGCCTAGTTGGGGCGACTCCCCATAACCCCCACCAGTTCTGCCCCCTACCCTGGTTCCCATGCTTGCCAGTATGCACCGCAGGCTTGTTCAGTCTGTCCCACATCCCGTTTAGCTCTCACACATGTCGATGGGCATTGAAGCCCAGCTCAACCCAACCAACCTACTATCCAGCTCACACACCTACTGGCAGGTGCCCTTCTGTACAGCCACCCCTGCCCCTGTCCTGGTGTTCGTGCTGTCCAATGAGAGTGGTATCCCTGAGGGAGGTGCCCACTATTTCAGTTTCCTCCATGGGATTTTTGTAACAGCTCTCTATGACACAAGTGCTGTGGGACTTACTACAGCGTGCAGTGGTCCACGGACACAGGTCCCACGTTTTTAAATTCCATACCCAGCTAACTATTTAAATAAGATATGTGCTACTGCTCTGTGTTGACAGACGTCCAAGCATATTCACTATGACCCTGAAGGCCAGGCTGGGATCCAGATTCCCACCTGCTTCCCTGCACACAGACAGCAACTGGCTCCCAAGTGCTCCATCCCTGACTTCTCTTCCCACCCACGTCAAAACTGCCGGAGGATGGAAAGCACATCACATGCTGTTGGACATGAAGACTGAGACCTGCAGATGCTGGGGAATAGGCATCTCCAGCCTCTTTCTGTATTCCTAAATTCCTCCATAACTTCACAGCCTGTGACTTGTGCAAACTTTGGTTTCAGAGGCCTCCCTCTTCAGATCAAATGCCCTCACACACTTACTGAGACCACAGCTGAACGTTTGACATGGGGCAGGTGTCCTAATTCTCCAGGCCTCCATTTCCTCAAACAAGCTTTGGGAACACCCAAGGAGGCAACACCTGCTAACACACCAGGTGTGGAATAAGCCATCAGCAGTTAGGAGGTCTCACTATTATTCTTCTGTTAAATGGGAGAGCAGGAAAAAGAGAAAGCTGATTTGGAGCTAATGCAGGCCTGTTATCTTCCCTAGAGGACAGCACACTGCTCCTTTCCTGAGAACACGGAGCTTTGACAGGCCTGTAGTCACACAGCTGAACTGGTCAGCCAACTGTACCACACCCCCGAGGCCTCATCAAATATTGATGCTATGGATAATGTCCTGCGAACACAATACACCAATTCTCAAACAAGAGCCTGCCCTCCTATGACCCAGATGGGGGCAAGGGCTTCTTGTGTCCCCTTTGCACACCAGTAAATTTTGTTGCTGGTCAGTAGCAAATGTGAGGTATGCCACACCTTTCAAGGCACTACTTAGCCTACTGCTTTGAGAGTTTTCCCAACTACCCTAGCCTCTCCAAAGAGAGAGGAAAGAGATAGAAACGAATGCACACACATACCAAGCGTGGAGTGGCACAAGGGACTATTTGCAGGGTCCTAAGAAACCCCCTAGCAGCCCGGCCATGAGGGTGGCACTGGTTACTGTTTCTATAATGTTTCTTCCAAAAGTTCATGGGAAGTGGGGTGAAAAAAATGAGTAGTTTTTTGGGTGCAAAAAAATTTTTCTAAATCCTTGCATAGTTTTTTTCATAATATGTACTTTCTATAAACTCTTGGAAGATGGTGCAGCTAGCGAGCTACCTGATTTCAAAGTTTTGGCACCAAAGTAAATGTATTTTTTCCCACAAACTTTTCGAAGTGTCTTTGCACATGAGCAGACTCAGATAGAATTTCCCTTCCACTAGGTAATGCAAGCAAGACCATACCCCTTATACAAGGTGAAACTGAATTTCAGATTCCACAGCTGGAATAGTGTGTGGGCCAGTGTTGTTGGACCCCCGGGACCCCTGCATCCCATCTGAGCACCACTTTGAGTCCCAGCTCCTCTTCTTATCCAGTGACCAACTACTGCAGCCTGAGAGGCAACAGATAAATACTGCCTGGTCCCCTGCCACCACAAGGAAGACCCAGATAGAGTTCTGGTCTCCTGGCGTTGGTTCTTGACCTTTCCTGGCTATTACAGGCATTTGGGGCGTGAACCAGCAGATGGAAGATCTCTCCTTCTTTCACTTTTTAATAAACATTTTCAAGTAAAAATAAAGCAATGTGCTACAGGACTAGGATTATAAGAGGCTAAGTTGCCAGAAGCCACAGGAAGTGGACATGTGAGTACCTCCCTGCTGAACCCAGCTTCCTGTGGAGCTTGGAGCTCAGGACTTGGAGGGGAACCTCCCTCCCTTCACCTTGGACCTGGGGCCCAGTGAGACCAGCAGCACAGCCTACACTCTGGTCATGAATTTGGTCTTGAAGCCAAGAAATAGGAGAATCTACCAAATTTTGTCTTTTCTCAGCTTTGTGACTAAGTAACCATGGACACAGGAGCTATGTGTAAGAGTCTGACCTTATGCAAGGGTTAGAGGCACAGACCCATCATAGAGACTTCCACATATTCAGTTCAGGGACAGCCAAGCCACCCAGCAACTGAACAGTGGCTGAGGTTGACCTTATCCTGGTTGGCTCCAGGATAAGGGTCCCTTGCTCTTCCAGCATCATCCTGAAGCCCCATTTCACATTCTAGCTTTTGAGTGGGGTCCCGTGTACACCAAAGCAACTGGTTCTTTGTCAATGGAATCTGGTTTGCGTGGGGAAACAGCCAAGGGCGTTGGCATCCATGACCTGAACTGGAGGTCCTGGCTAGCCACTAACTGTGTAATCTTAGCAAAAAACATTTAGCTTGCAAGAGCCTTGGGTTCCTAAGCCCAAAGTGGTGGTGAAGAGACAACGAGATGAAGCACCTGTGGAGCCAGGCATGCTGTCAGGCCCCCTTGAGCGTCCATTGTGCCTGGGGTCAGGTGGATGCCAAGGCCAATGTCCCCTAGAGCCATCTCCCCAGGTGAGAGGTGGACATGAGGTCGTACAAGGAGGGCCATGATCCTTGCAAGGTTAGCTCTACCTCTATTCAGCAGCAGGGTCGCCCCCTGGGCTAGCGGCGGCTCCTCCAGAGAAAGCAGCGCCCTGGCTCAACACTACACCCAGTGGCCCTATGTCCTCCTGCATCTGCATCAGCCCCAGACCTTTGCCTCAGCACAACCCCCTCCACCCTCCCCCACCCCCTGCCCTGGAGCCTGCAGAGAAACCTGCTTCCCAGCACAACTCCCACATTCCTCCTGGGTGTAATGCCTTTATATGGCCAAGTCCTGTGGGCTGGTGTGTAATTAACTCTTTACTTACCTTTACAAAGCACAACAGGCCAGAACAGCTTGTGCTCTTCTTGCAAAGTGCTAATGGCAGGGAATGCTTTGAGTTGGTGATTACCCAGGCCATACTTTTGGATGTCTTGTAGCACCAGTAAACCAGGGTGAGGATCTGTTGGGACACCTCTTCAGGGGTAGAGCTGAATAATTCTGGGGGTGGGGGTTGGGGAGGGAAGGCAGAGAGAGTTTGTTAGGTTAGAGCCCCAGGGTTTCCTGCCTACCATGTGCTACAGACAGTATGGCATATACAGAGCTAGAAGAGATGCAATTGTGGACTTCCAGGTAGACCCCAAGACAAGAGAATAAACAAATTGTGGTGACTACTAAGCAGCAAGTCATGGGACAAGAGGCCAAATCCCTAGGTCACACACTACTCCTGAAATACTGGCTTGCAAGCAGAGGCCCCACAGGCAAGGGAGGAGCCAGGTGCAGCTATTTGATCCTCACACGTCACCCCCAATGAACTTGGCCTTGGATAACTTCAAACATGAGAGAGGATCCCCACTTATCTACAACTTCCCTGCAGACTGGCCCATGTAACCCAGCCTGGCCCTGCTATATCAGAATCCCTGTCTGGCGCAGTGAGTGACAGCCCACAAGGAGGCTGGGAAGGCACTTCAAGGGTTCCTCCAGGAAACTGGGCCACCCAGGCTATCCCTCAACTGTAGCCACAGTCTTTCAGAAGGTGTCCCCTATGCCGGGGGACGGGGTGCTCTCTACTTCTGTCCACATTGAGCAGGACCTCCAGTCTGAGCTCTTGAAATGTCATTTTGCATTCTGTCATGGTCACTCTGCCCTTGGCCCTGAGCCTGCCACTTGTCCTTGCCAGCTCCTATTTCAGTGCAGCACCTGGATCCTGCAGTTCCTGACTCCTGACTGCCCAGCCAGTCCTGCCCCTAGGACGCATGCCAGTCCCTTCTCCTCGAACACCTCAACCGGGCTCCATGTTGAAATGCTGCCCATGCTTGCAGGTCAGCCTTAGGTGCCCCTTCCCTCCTGGAGACTTCCATGATCCCTCACCATCACTGCCTGCCTGTTCACCCCACCCACCTCCTCCTCTTCCCTACATTTCATCCTTGCCTGGTGTCCCTTGTCACACTGCATCCAGGCCAGGCCTCTCCTACCTGGTTTTCTTGGAACTCCACGAGCTCAGGAACCCCTTGCCCAGCATTGCCATCCTACATCCTTAGTGGGTAGGCTTGCAGCCACAGCTTCCACCATCCCTTCAAAGTCATGGATCACTCCAGACTCCAAACTCCACGTTTCCATGTGCCCCGGGCTCTGCAGCGTGGCCTGCACTCGGCATTGAAGCCAGCAGACTGTTACCCCAAATGCCAGAACTCCCTTTGCAAGCATAAATACAAACCTCTCTCCTCTTCCTCAACTCCCCTATTTCTGCCAATGACACCCTTGGGTGCAAATAGGACAGTCAAAGTGCCAGCCATGGAGAGTCACTCGTGAATGAAGAAGGGTGCTCTCAGAACTCACCCCTGAATGCCTTCATACCCTGTCACCCCTGCCATCCCTTTATCTTTCTCAGTGACCTCCTCCACTGCCATGGCCCCCAAACTTCTGCTGCCTCCCAGCCTCAGACCTGAGACCCTTCCTTCTGCTGCAGCAGGTACTTGATCTTATGCTGCTGCTGCTGCCTGTACATGGCTGCCCTGACTCACTCTTCTGGGTCCTGCCCAGGGCCCTCCCTTCTCACTCTCACCACCCTAAACATTCCTTACCCCATGACCCCCTGCTTCCTGTGCTCCCCTCAGTGCAGGCCCATTCCCCTCCTCCTGAGAGATGTGGCTTGCAAGTCTTGCTCCCTCCATGCTGTGAGATTGACATGGGGCGCCTCAACTCTTTCCCCCAATGTTCTGGCAAAGATCTCTGCAGGCAGCAGGGACTTAGTGAATGGAGATGGATTCCCTGAGTGCCTGCCCTCATCCTGTATGGAAGATTAAGTTTAAGTACCAGAACCTCTGCTCCCTGGAAGTGGTAGGATTTGGACACACAGGCTGGTTCACAGCACCTTAGAAGTCCAGACTGAGGATGGGGAATTCTGTGAAAGAAGAGGTGACCCAGCAGCAGCTGCTGAACAGACAGGAGGAGAAGGGGGCAGTTCCAAGGGGAGAAATTGCGCATAGACAAGGCATAGACTTGCTTGGGGAGACCAGTTTAGAAAAACAGGCTGGAGTCCAATTGCAAAGACTAATGAATACCAAGCTTCTAGTGATGGTTTTAGCTGACTTTTTATTGAGTATGTATTAGATTGCAGACACTACTATGTGCTTTATTCATGGATTACCCTCCTTTATTCCTTACAACCTTGCAAGGTAATTATTATGATTACACAGTCCTGGCATGATTATACCCACTTCAAAGACAAGGACACTAAAGGTTATCTGACATACCCAGGGCCGCACAATGATTACTCATAGTGCAGGATTTTGAACCCAATGATCCTGAAACACTCCTAGCCACGTTCCAGCTTCTTAGCCTCAGGGGATTGGTCTTTATCCTGAAAGAGGCAAGGATACGTGACACATGGGGATAAGGGTGGACATTCAGCCTAGCAACCGGTTAAGAAACCCGCATCCCGCTTCAGAGTGCTTGGGCTTGATTCCCAGCTCCAAATCCTGACTCCAGTTTAATGTCAATGTAGACCTTGGAGAGAGGAGTGATGTGGGCAGTGGTGATGGCTCAAGTAGTTAGGTTATTGTCACCCACACAGGAGAACTGGGCTCCAGACTTCAGCCCAGCCCTGGCCATGCTGGGCATTGGGGGAGTGAGCCAGTGAGCTTTCTCTGTCTGTCTCTCAAAAAATTTTTGAATGGAGGTTAGGAAGAAGAAAGCTAAAATAAAGTGACACACACGGCTTGGAGTCCCTGGAATCGCCATCCATTACCATGCTACAGGAAAGGAATCTGAAAAAGAAAAGAAAAAACTGAAGTCTAGGGGAAAAGGACAAAAAAAGCAGTGGAGGAAGGGGGTACTGTAGAAAGCAGCCTAAGCCTCTACCTGTGGCACCTACTTCCCAAATGAATACCAGTCTTGACTGCCCTGCTTCTGGTCTTGCTCCCTGCTGGTGGTCTGAGAGGGCAGCATAGGATGGCCCAGGTCCTGGGGTCCCTATACCCATGTGGGCAACCCAGAAGAAGCTCTGATCTCCTGGCTTCGGATGGACCAGACCAGCTCCAGCCATTGCAGCCATTTGGGGAGTGAACCAGCAGATGAACAATCTTTCTCTCCTCTCCATAATTCTGCCTTTTCAAAAAAAAAGATTTATTTATTGGTTCATTCCCCAGGTGGCTGCAGCAGCCGCAACTGAGCCAATCTGAAGTGAGGAGCTTATTGTGGGTCTCCCACGTGGGTGCAGGGTCCCAAGGCTTTGGGCCATCCTAGACTGCTTTCCCAGGCCACAGGCAGGGAGCTGGATGGGAGGTGGAGCTGCTGGGACATGAACTGGCACCCACATGAGATCCTGGCAGCTGCAAAGCTAGGATTTAGCCACTAGACCATCATGCAGGGCCCAAACCTAAATAAATGCTAAAAAAGAAAGAACCTTGGAGTTGAAAGGGAGGCCTGGGTTTATGCTCTATATGAGCACCTTTTAAGCAACGCGGTTATCTCAAGAACACACGTTTCCCATTCATGAGTTCAGAGGGAGAATCAGGTCCCTCCCAGCACAGAGGGTCTCCAGGTTTATGAGGATTTTAGAATGTGAAGGCTGCCAGAGAAGCAGCTCCAGCTCAGCTCCAGCACACATTCTTCACACAGCATTTCCAACTATGACTTCTACTCCTGTGCTCTGCTGTTGGCATCACGTGCTGGCCAAGTGCCCTGTACCACCTTGTGCCCTTGTGGGGCTCTAAGGACAACGTTCTTGGCTAAGGCCGTAGCCCCTGGAGGGCTGGTTGTAATCTCTTCCTGTCTGGACTTCTCTCTCAGCATCTAGCATTGTGAACTCTCACAATAGACCTATACAAAAACACAGAAGATTTAAAGTAAATCTTCAAGGTGAGCAAGCCTAGGGTTGCCTTGCCTGTGTTTTTCAGTTTGTCCTTTATTTCAAGCACCAGGTAATCCCATGCATATTCTGTGATGGAGTTTAGAACTACAAGGACCACAGGCTTGCCATGGCCTTAGGCACCTTTCCTGAATTCAAGGTCCACCAATGCCACTTCTTGGTTAAGTGATGCTTTAAAGCAAGACTAGCAACACCTACCTTTTATTGTGTGGTTGTCAAGATTCAATAAGAATGAACATGGTGTATTTAAAGTGATCATAGAAATGCATATTATTTTTTAAGCGCACAGAGTTCCAAATATTTTTTTAAAGATTTATTTATGTTATTACAAAGTCAGATATACAGAGAGGAGGAGAGACAGAGAGGAAGATCTTCCGTCCGATGATTCACCCCCAAGTGAGCCGCAACGGCTGGTGTGTGCTGATCCAAAGCCGGGAACCAGGAACCTCTTCCAGGTCTCCCACGCGGGTGCAGGGTCCCAATGCATTGGGCCGTCCTCAACTGCTTTCCCAGGCCCCAAGCAGGGAGCTGGATGGGAAGTGGAGCTGCCGGGATTAGAACCAGCGCCCATATGGGATCCTGGGGCGTTCAAGGCGAGGACTTTAGCTGCTAGGCCACACCGCTGGGCCCCCAAATATTTTTTATATCAAATTAAAGTATCCTTTTGTATTAGACACTTTTCCTCACTACAGTGAAATACCTGAGACCACCAATTAGTTAAGGAGAAAAGATCTAAGCACACATTTTCAGAGGTTCAAGTCCAAGATTGGTTCAGTCTCCGTGAGGCTGGTGGATGGCAATGGTGGAGCAGGTGAGGATGAAGGACCACATAGCCAGGAAGCAGGGAGCATGGTGGAATCAGATTCAGGAACTTGTAACCAACCCTCTCTCAAAAGTTACATTCCAAGGGCATGCCTCAGTGACCCAAGTGCCGTGGGTCCAATTCCTGAACACCATGGGTCAAGTTCCCATCCTGTAGCACCGTGGTCTTATGAGGTGAAGGTTAAATTCCAGTATGAGTTCAGGAGCTCAATCATGTTCCAATGCTAGCATTTTTAGTTCTGTTTTTCTTTTTATTTTTCCATTTTATTTTTACTGACAAGGTGTATTTACAGAGAGAAGGAGATACAAAGAGAAAGATTTTCCATCCACTGGTTCACTCCTCAAATGGCCTTGAACGCACCAGGTCCTCCAATTTGTAGGGTCTCAAGGCTTTGGGCCATTCTCGACTGCTTTCCCAGGCCACAAGCAGGGAGCTGGATGGGAAGCAGAACAGCCGGGACATTATCCAGTACCCATATGGGATCCTGGCATGTGCAAGATGAGGGTTTAGCCACTGAGCCATCATACAAGACCGCATTTCTCACAGTTTTTGGACCATTCTATGTGTTTATCTTCTGTAAAATGACTGATCACTATAAGGCCGTGTAAGGCCAGGTTCAAGCTCTGACTCCAAAAGTGCTTGACTTTAGACTGGCTAATTAATCTTGAGTTCCTCTGTTGTTATATTCACCCAATTCCTTTAAAGATCCTGCAGTTCAGCTTGACAGTCCCCTGCCAGCCCTTTCCTACTCCCAAGACCTGGGACCCAATTTTCCTCTCAGACGACAAAGGCTGGCTTCCCACTCGAAGGTTCTCTCAGGCCAGAGTCAATTCCTCTACCTGGCCTTCACTTGAGATGACCAGTATCTCACCTACTAGCTTCAACCTGATAGTATATCTTTCCCTCTGGGCTAGAGGCCAGGAAACTTTCTCTACAAAGAATCAGATAATAAATATTTGGGGCTTTGTAGATCATGTGGTTTCTGTGACAGCTACTCAGTTCCTCAGCTACAGCTTAAAAAAAAAGAACCACCATCATGTCAATTAATGGACAGGGCCATGTTATAATAAAACTTTATTTACAAAAACAGGTACAGGGCCAGCACTGACCTTAGCAGGAGTCTGCACATCCCAGCTTCAGATTTCCAGCTCCTTAAAAGACCAACAAGATCCAATTCATCTGTGCCCCCAAGAGGTCTTAAATAAAAAGTAAATTTTAACAATAATGTTGCCCTTTTATTGAAGCTGTGTGAGGTAAGAACTAGGAGCTCTCTAAGTCAGGTATTTATTTTGCAGATAAGGCAACTGAGAGACTAAGCAATTTGTCTAAATCCACATAGTTAACAAGGAGCAGAGCAGGAGTTAGTGGCCAGTTTTGTACGAAGTACAATCGCCATATTATACTACATGACTTGTAAATAAATGCAAATTATCTTGAAAGTTGGGGGGGGGGAGACTGCCTTAGTCTATTTTGTGCTGCTACAACAGAATAAAGAATCCCCGAGTTCTGAAAGTTTGAGTGACAATGCTTTAACTTGATGATGGTGCAAACACGATTGCACATTCAGTAGACATGACACTTCACATTCCAACTTGTGATCTTGTCCTGGACTAACAACGTGCAGCCTGATGTTGTCCTTTTGCAAGGGAGCAGCAGGGACCCTAGCTCTCAGCCAGCCCTGCAGTTGTTCCACGGTGTGCTGTGTTACTAAGTTTGGCTGCCCGGGGCTATACAATATTCTCAGCTTGCAATAGGTCCATCAGGAAGTAACCCAACCCTAAACTGAAGAGCATCTGTGCCTGGGAGTATATAGTACAGAAAGAACAGCTCAAGGGTCACACAACCCATCCCATGGTGGAAGCCACAAGGGTCGAACAGCGAGCCCCTTTTTATAGCAAAGCCACTGCTAGCACAGCCAAGCCACTCCTGCATTAGCAATGCTGACCCATGCCATGTGCCTAAACAGCCTCTCATCAGGCCCCTAAACATTGTGGATGTATTTAAACCACAGCAGAGGTTGAAGCAGGTATCTTTTAGCTCCTCTCAGCAAAGTCACCCAAAGAACTTTAGTGTCTCTCTTGGCTTCCTGTGCAAGCACAGGCTATCCTGGATGCACAACTAGATGAAGTCATTCATCTTCCCCTGCTTGCCTAGAGCCAGGCTCCACAGCTGCTCTGCCACACACAGCATGGCAGCAGGTGCCTGAGACCTCACCGGTAGGGGAACAAAGGCTGCCCCAGAAGCTGAGCTGTTTTGTGCCCTGACAGCCAAGGTCACCAAGTGGGAATGGCGACATAATGAAAATCTCGGAGTGGCCTCCAGGTTGCTTGGGTGGAGCCACGGTCCCAGACCTAGCAAGGGATAAAAGGAATCAATGGGAAGAAACCTCGGGCTGAACAGGAAGCTATGTGTTTCCTGAAGGGCAGATGTCACTCTGGGTTTTGCACAAGGGCCCCCTTGCTGCTGGCTTCTGGCTGTTCAGCCTTGCTTGTGTCCATCACCTTGTCTTGTCCTTCCTTCCTACCTACCTGCCAGTCTGTTTCTGGTCTTTCTTGCTCATTTACTTGCTTAGGATTTATTATTACATATCAGGCACCAGGCTGGGCCCCAGGGACATGCTAGAGAAAGAGAAATGCTCCCTGCCCTCAACAAGTTCATGACCAAGAGATGATGTCACATAAGCAGACATGAGCCCCTGCACTGAGAAAAGGGTTAACTCAGACGGAAGGAAGAAAAGGCCAAGGGAGGAGCCTATGTTTAGGCTGTTTTCTTTTTTTTTTTTCTTTAAAGATTCATTTATTGGAAATTTAGATATACAGAGAGGAGGGGAGACAGAGAGGAAGATCTTCCGTCCAATGAGTCACCCCCCAAGCAGTCACAACGGCTGAACCTGAGCCAATCCGAAGCCAGGAGTCAGGAGTTTCTTCTGGGTCTCCCACACGGGTGCAGGGTCCCAAGGCTTTGGGCCGTCCTCGACTGCTTTCCCAGGCTACAAGCAGGGAGCTGGTTGGGAAGCAGGGCTGCCAGGATTAGAACCGACGTCCATACGGGATCCTGGAAGTGCAAGATGAAGACTTTAACCATTATGCTGTCGCACCGGGCCCTAGTCTGCATCTTAAAGAACCTTTCGGGCCCAGCGGCGTGGCCTAGTGGCTAAAGTCCTCGCCTTGAACGCCCTGGGAAGCCATATGGGCGCCAGTTCTAATCCAGGCAGCTCCACTTTCTATCCAGCTCCCTGCTTGTGGCCTGGGAAAGCAGTTGAGGATGGCCCAAAGCTTTGGGATCCTGCACCCACGTGTGGGAGACCCGGAAGAGGTTCCTGGTTCCCGGCTTTGGATCGGCGCACATCGGCCCATTGCGGCTCACTTGGGGAGTGAATCATCGGACGGAAGATCTTCCTCTCTATCTCTCCTCCTCTCTGTAATAAAAAATAAATAAATATTAAAAAAATAAAAAGAACCTTTCATGATCCAGTGAGCCGAGTAGGGTGGGGTGGGGAGGACGGGGCAAGAAGGAGCAGAGCGCAAACGACTAGTGCAGAGTGACATCAGACAGGCCACAAGGACTAAAGGGGTGGAGGGAGGGCCTTGGAGGCTCATCTCTCCCTGGAGCTGGCAGAGGCTTTGAAGCAAGAAAGAGTCTTGGTCCATTTGGGGCACTGTAACCCAATGCCACTGACTGGGTGCCGTAGGAGCCACGGGAATTAACTGCTCACAGTTCTGGTGGCAGCAGAGTCCAAGATGGAGTGTGGCCAGCACAGTGTCCAGTGAGCCTCATGGTAAGAGAGACAGCAGCTCCCCAGAGCATCTCTCAGAACAAGCAAGAAGTCCTTTTCTGAGGGCTTCACTCTTGTGACCTCCTGACCTCGTGACCTCTCAGAGGCCCCACCTCCTAACACTACCAGGGTGGGGTCAGATTTAAACCTATGACCCTCAGGGGGACAGATTCATTCAGATCATAACAGGATACTTCTTGGAACAAAACCGCAGGGGCTGGCGTAGTGTATTAGGCCACCGTCTGTGTCACTGACGTATGGGTGCCATGTTCAAGTCCTGGCAGCTCCATTTCCAATTCAGCTCCCTGCTAATATGCCTGGGAGGGCAGTGGGCGATGACCCAGGGCCTTAGATCCCTGCACCCATATGAGAGATCTGGAAGAAATCTCTAGTTCCTGACTTCGGCCTGGTGCAGCCCTGGCTGTGGCAGCCATTTGAGGAGTGTACCAGCAAATGGAAAATCCTTCCCTTTCTCTTTCTTTCCCTGTCTTTTTTATAACTGAGCCTTTCAAATAAATAAAGCAATTTGAAATATGCAAAAAAGAAGAGAAGGTTGGGAGGCAGGGAGATGGCTGATGTCCAGCAGGAGCGCACATGAGTGGAACTGTGTTCAGCCAGCTAGCCCAGACGTTATCAGGTGCAAGGCTTAGTTCTTCGGAGACAGCAAAAGGAGGGGGAGGAGAGGGAGGAAGGAGGGAGAGTGAGGCAGAGGGAAGAGGGGGAAGCAAACAAACCTGCTTCAGAGAAAGTCAAGCTTTTTTCCAATAAATCAGTTGTCAGGGGCACAGGTTGCTAAGCTACAGGGAAAGTGGAACAGCCTGCACTGGCTAAATGAAGCTTGGGGGTGGGCTGGGAGTGTGGAGGGGCCTAGTGGAGTCAGTCAAGCAGCTCCTTCCTCTGGGCCCTGAGCACCACACCTCACCCCTGCACAGCAACATGGTGAGTAGAGGCCTACCTCACCTCCAGGAAGGGCCCCTGCCCTGGGTTCAAAGCACACAGCCCCACTGCAACAGGGACAAGGGCTTCAAGGCCACAGCAGTGGTGAGCTCAGAGCAGCCTGCGCCTCCACAGATGGCAGGCAAGCTGGGTGACTCACCAGCTGCAGCCAGGTCACTGGGCACCGGCTCCCAAGCCAGCTAGCACAGTATGACTCTGCTATTCAGGGCTGCAAATTCCAAGCACTCCTGAAGTGCGTGTTTAGACTGTAGATGCTTTTGGATCTCCATTATTCCAGGTCTGCCCTGTGTAACTAAAGAGGCTTTTTTTTTTTTTTAATTCCCATTAAATGACCATCTGTAGGGCCCAGCATAGTAGCCTAATGGTTAAAGTCCTCGCTTGCACATGCTGGGATCCCATATGGATGCCAGTTCTAAACCCAGTTGCTCCACTTCCCATCCAGTTCCCTGCCTGTGGCCTGGGAAAGCAGTTGAGGATGGTCCAAAGCCTTGGGACCCTGCACCCATGTGGGAGACCTGGAAGAAGCTCCTGACTTTGGATCAGCTCAGCTCTGGTCATTGCGACCACCTGGGAAGTAAATCAAGGGATGTAAGATCTTCCTCTCTGTCTCTCCTTCTCGCTGTATATCTGACTTTCCAATAAAAATAAATAAATCTTTTTTTAAGAAAAAGACTGCCTGTCGCTTCTTAAATAAATGCGGTGCAGCAAGAAGCCTGGGATGGAGAACTGTCTGTACTTTCCATGCTTTGGAGTAGACAGTCTTGCATATTCACATGTAGGCATTCACACGTGAAGCCTCGTGGCCTTGTGTGTCTAGGGCTGGGGACAGCGAGTAGCCGGCGCCTCCAGGTACACATTCCTTCAACCCCGTTTCCCTATATTAGGCCAAGTGCCTGAGCTCACTGTGTTTGCTTTATAATAGTTGCTGGGAGACAGAGACATTTTAAAGGTCAATCAGCAGCCGCCCACCTTCTCATCACAGGAGGGTGGCATTAGAATGTCTGCAACGTCCCGCTAAGACCAAGCACGCCCGGAGGCTGAAGTTTGGAGAGCTGGACGTGGCACAAGCTGCCCCCAGAATCAGATCCTGAGAAATTAGAATAAGAAGGTGATGGGGTGTCCTGAAACAGAGAAACTAAGGGAGTCAGAGACGGGAAACTAGGATGCCATGCTCTGACCCACAGGGTTGAGGCCTGGTGAGGAAGGATGACAAGGCCCAGCTGGGCTGGCACAGCTGTGGTGGAAAACAGCATGGCAGGGGCCCAGCGGTGTGGCCTAGCAGCTAAAGTCCTTACCTTGAACGCCCCGGGATCCCATATGGGCACTGGTTCTAATCCCGGCAGCTCCACTTCCCATCCAGCTCCCTGCCTGTGGCCTGGGAAAGCAGTTGAGGATGGCCCAAAGCTTTGGGATCATGCACCCGCGTGGGAGACCCGGAAGAGGTTCCTGGTTCCCGGCTTCGGATTGGCGCGCACCAGCCTATTGCGTCTCACTTGGGGAGTGAATCATCGGACGGAAGATCTTCCTCTCTGTCTCTCCTCCTCTCTGTATATCCGGCTTTCCAATAATAATAAATCTTTAAAAAAAAAAAAAAGAAAAAGAAAAAGAAAACAACATGGCAGCTCCCAAGAGTATTAACAAGAGAACTGCCACTTGATTCAGCAACACCACTTCCAGGCACAAACTCAGTCATCGAAAGCAGCGTCTCAGTGAGATCTGTACATTCATGTTCATAGCAGCAACACTGACAGCAGCTGAAACATGGTAGTCACCCATGGGCACATAGATCAACAACATGTGACATGGGCATGCAACAGGATGCCATTCGACTTTAGAAAGAAGGAAATTCTGGGCCCAGCACCGTGGCCTAGCGGCTAAAGTCCTCACCTTGAACGCCCCAGGATCCCATATGGGCGTTGGTTCTAATCCTGGCAGCTCCACCTCCCATCCAGCTCCCTGCCTGTGGCCTGGGAAAGCAGTCGAGGACGGCCCAAAGCCTTGGGACCCTGCACCTGCATGGGAGACCCGGAAGAGGTTCCTGGTTCCCGGCTTTGGATCAGCGCAGCACCGGCCATTGCGGTCACTTGGGGAGTGAATCATCGGACGGAAGATCTTTCTCTCTGTCTCTCCTCCTCTCTGTATCTCTGACTTTCTAATAAAAATAAATAAATCTTAAAAAAAAAAAAGAAAGAAGGAAATTCTGACACATACTATGACATGAATGCACTGGAAGAACATTATGTGAAATAGGATGCTCACACACAAAGCTTATCTATGATCTTATTGAGGTGTTTAGAGTAGTCAGAAATAGAAAGGCAGAAAGTGGAATAGTACGTACCTGGTACTGGTTAGTGTTTAATGGGGCCATAGTTTCTGCCTGACAAGATGAAGAATTCTGCCATGTAGTTAGTGCCACTGAACAGCACATATATTCTACACATAACAATGGCTGAGACAGCAAATTTTAAACTTATTTTGCCACAATTTAAAAATTGGGTATGGGGCCAGTGTTGTGGCATAACAAGCTAAGCTTCTGACTGTGACACCAGCATCACATATGAGAGCTGATTCAAATCCCAGGTGTTCTACTTCCAATCCAGCTCCCTGCTAATGAAGCTGGGAAGGCAGCAGAGAATGGCACAACTGTACACATGTGAGAGTCCCAGAAGAAGTCCCAGGCTCCTGATTTAATAGCCTGCACCATTCTTGGTTGTTGTGGCCACTGGGCAGTAAACCAGTAGATGGAAGATTCTCCCTCTCTCTGTCTCTCATCCTCCCTCTGTCACTCTGCCTTTCAAATTTTAAAGTAAATCTTTTTTTAAACATGGGACAATGGGCCTGGCATGATGGCTCAGTAACTAAATCCTCTCCTTGCACACAACAAGACCCCATATGGGCACTGGTTCATAGCCAAACTGCTCCACTTCCCATCTAGCTCTCTGCTTGTGGTCTGGAAATCAGCAGAGGATGGCCTAATTCCTTGGGACCCCACACCATGTAGGAGACCTGGAAGAAGTTCCTGACTCCTGGCTTCAGATTGGCACAGCTCTGGCTGCTGCAACCATTTGTGAGGGAATGAGCAAATGGAAGATATTTCTTTCTCTCCATAAATCTGATCTGCCTTTCCAATGAGAAATAAATAGAGCTGAAAAAAAGGGGGGGTGGTGCCTGGAGCAGTTTCCTAGGGGCTAAATTCCTCGCCTTCAATGTGGCATGATCCCATATGGGCACCAGTTCTAATCCCACTGTTCCACTTCCCATCCAGCTCCCTGCCTGCTTGTGGCCTGGGAAAGCAAGTAGAGGATGGCCCAGGGCCTTGGGACCCTGCACCCATGTGGGAGGCCTGAAGAGGCTCCTGGCTCTTGGCTTCGGATCAGCCCTTGGGAAGTGAATCAAAGAACTAAAGATCTTCCACTCTGTCTCCACTCCTCTCTGTATATCTAACTTTCCAATAAAAATAAAATAAATCTTTGAAAAAAAAAAGACAATGAGGAGGGAGGAGAGGAAGCTGGATGGAGCAGATGAACTGAGTCATAAGAGCTGCAACCGGAAAACAGTGAGTAAATCAAGGCCAGAGGAGAGAGAGAGAAGGCCCCAGGGGAGCCTGCAGGGAGTGACCCAGTAGATGTCTCCCTGTGTCCCTCCCTTGTCCCTCCTTCAAATAAAAATTAAAGAAGCATGTCAAGCTTTTTCAACGAATGAGGAGGTTCTAATATTCTGCCCAGGGTGCGCCCGGTTCTGACTTGCTCTCAGTTCCTGCCTTTGCTCCCATGGAGAACCATCTTAACCTCCACCCAAATCGCTGATTTTTTGAGTTGATCCTCAGGATGGGAGAGTCAAGCTTGGTGTTGACTCCCTGGTGTTTAAGTTCCTGTCTGCCTCCTGTCCACAGCATCTGAGAGCCTTTGGCCAACCCAGTCTCTGGACAGACTTCGGAATTTGTTCCTACTCAGATGGAAATGACAGATAACCACAAAACCTTACAAGGGATTTCACCTTAATTTCACTTGGGTGCAACTCCAAAGGGCAGGATCTGCCCAGGGGAAGCCTTGCCCTGCAGGCCTTGGAGTCCCTCCTATATGTTAGCCAGGCCCTGGTGACCCAGGAATGCCTCCTCGCCTTTGGGGCAGTGTCTTGTACTTGTTGTGCCTGTGACATCTCTTATCTTTGTATCTCTAAGAGCCTTGGAAATGTTAATTAATGCCAGGCACTGTGTAAGAAAGCAGACTTGCAGGCGGCAACCTCGAGCCACAGTTGCAATTCCAGCTCCAATTGCCACTCCTTTCATACTTACAAGCATCCATTAAGCAAGAAATTTAGATTCTGTAGCCCATGCCAGCCTTTGTTCTGACCAAGAGGTTATATGCCACAGTATTTAGATGACAGCTGAAGTGATGCTTCCGGCTGATTTCTAAAGATTTCTTTGTTGTCATTATTCCATGTATTATAGGAATTCGAATCCCAGCTGTGCGACACTGGGCAGGTCTCAAGAACTTTCTGTCTCTGGGCCCGGCGGCGAGGCCTGGTGGCTAAAGTCCTCGCCTTGGGCGCCGGTTCTAATCCCGGAAGCTCCACTTCCCATCCAGCTCCCTGCTTGTGGCCTGGGAAGGCAGTCGAGGATGGCCCAATGCATTGGGACCCTGCACCTGCGTGGGAGACCCGGAAGAGGTTCCTGGTCCCAGCATCGGATTGGCACGCATCGGCCCGTTGCGGCTCACTTGGGGAGTGAAATATCGGATGGAAGATCTTCCTCTGTGTCTCTCCTCCTCTCTGTATATCCGGCTTTCCAATAATAATAATAAAACCTTAAAAAAAAAAAAAAAGAACTTTCTGTCTCATCTACAAAATGAGCTCATCATTCTTAACCCTGGGGGTCTGTTGTGAGTCTTAAGAGAGGTAATATCTGCAAAGCACCTATCTCAAGGTCTACTGCTCAGACACAAGGTCAAAGCCAAATCCCATTTCTCTTCCTAGCCTGCATTCCCACACCTTTGTTACACTGCCCCTTAAAGACAAGCAAAGATGCACTCCCACTCTCCAGTACCTTCTGTTCTAAAAGCAGATACATTTGATCATGCAGAAGCATGGGCAGACAGTCCTTTTTGTTTAATGACCAGATGTTCCCTTTCTCCCTTCCCTATTCATCAGGACTAGGAAAGAGAGGAAAGAGCGAAAATAAAAGATGAATGAGAGGGAAAGCTGGGGAGAGTTGGGCGTGGTCTCTTTGTGTGAGACCCACCACAATAAAGAGGCTTTAAACAAAGAGACTGTGGAGCTATGCAGCTGACTGGAGCTGTGCAGTGTAACAGTTAGCTGAGCATCCTTCCCAGGGAGATGCCGTGACAACTGGATCGGTGTGGCTGATGCATGTCTGAGGATCACAGTGACATTGAAGTCTGCATAGGGCTCTCTGTAACCTGGGTGACCTTATTATCCTACAGCCAGGCCAGTGGGGCAGGGCAGGAACTATGAATCACTCACAGGCAACCCCAGGAAATCAAGAGCCGTGTTGAGAAACTAGAACCGCAAATTGTGGATGAGGTCCATGAGGCGGTGCTGGCTGACCCAGCAGCACCAGGCTGGGCTGGGCACACATAGCCAGCCAAGTGCCAGCCCTTCAGAAAGAGGGCAACAGATGGAGAGGAACAGGGACCAGGAAACAAGCACAGAAAGAGCAGGTGAAGGTCACCACGCAGCTGTAATCCACCTGCCGAACCCAAGTGAGAGGCAGCCCTGTACCTACAACTCTATCATGGAAAATCATGATAATATGATTATATTATGGTAATACAATAGAAATGGAGATGCTATGAGGGTCAACCCACCTGCCTGCTCACAACCAAGTGCTCAAAGCTGGCACACACTGCGTAGGCACACTAGCCTCATGAGATCTGTCATTGCCCAAATCAGCAGAAGCCACTGGATGAGGCAGGTGAGAGGAGCCAGAAGCAGACCATGCGTGTGCACACAATAGGCTAGCGTGCCTCTCCTCACATCCTCAGAAAGGCCTCAGACCCTTGTTACGAGCCCCTCTTCCTCCTCACAACTTTTTGGAAAGCCTCATGGAAAGATGTATCACAGCAAAATTCTGCATGTGGACCCAACACATGACTCATGGCTAAATCCTCACCTTGCAAGCACCAGCATCCCATACGGGCGCCAGTTCATCTCCTAGTTTTTCCACTTCCCATCCAGCTCCCTGCTGTGACCCGGGAAAGCAGTAGAGAATGGCCCAAAGCCTTGGGACCTTGCACCCACATGGGAGATCTGGAAAAAGCTCCTGGTTCCTGGCTTTGGATCAACCATTGTGGCCATTTGGGGAGTGATCCAGTTCACTCTGTCTCTCCTCTTTTCCATAAATCTAATCTGCCTTTTCAATAAAAATGATAAATAAATCTTAAAACATCTCTGCATGAACAACTTTCAAAAGTATTTGAACTCAAACTTTCTTAATTCAAGTTAGGATAAAACAAAAAGATAACTGTTTTAACTGCCCACAATCACACAGCTAGAAAATGCTGGAGCTGGGATCTAAAAACAGGTCTAGCTTCAATGCCTGTGGTCATGACCCTGGCGCCTTACTGCCCAAGCAGGGGCCTTCTCTGGTTGAACGAATGTCAGTTTCCATTCATTCTTCTCCTGACCTTGGGATGTCATACCATAATAAAGGCCTGCCAAGTGCCAGACCTTGTGTTCCAGACGTGACACACAAGATTTTTATTTGATTCCCAGAACAACTCCATGAAGTGGCAGCTCTTATCCCACTCTTGTACAGAAGAGAAACTTATCCCCTGCAGTACAGCCAGTACCAACTCCTGCCTGGGTCTCCTCTGGTCCTGGACAGTATTCTCCACTGTGAGCAACTTGGCACCCCATCAGCTCAAGTGCACTGGGCTATAATTTGATGTGGACTCAGTTCAGACTTGTGAAAGGCCTCTGTGCTGTCCAAGGTTTGCAGAACTTCCATCAGGCTTATGCATGGAGTTTGCTTATTAGTTTCCAGACAGTTCAAAACACCCACAACATTGCATAAATATCCACAAAACACCTTGCCCATGTTTTGAAAGGTCTCTCTACCTAGTCCTCCCTGCACCCTCTTCCACCTCCTCACAGGAAACCTGTCGAGGGTCACTCTGCTAAACACAAACACTCAAGAAATTTGCAAGCTACAAGATAAGGCATTATAGTGATGATAACAGAAAAATTGAGAACAAACAAAAAAAGTAAAGGATTTTACCAAAATATATGTCCTAAGTCTGTGTAGAAACTGCTTCTAAAATAGTGGTGGATGGAGGGAAGAAAGCCAGGGGAAACAAAGGGACGGAGAGGGAAAGCAAGAGTCTGTATTTATAAACCCTGGATACCACAACGGATGAGTTTAGGGACCGTGGTCATTTGCATGTTTTCACACTAACCGTCAAGAAACTGAAGTGAAATAGCTAACCCTGCAGCCTGGCCCACAGACTGCAACTTGCTTTTGGCAGTTAGCTGGGATTCCCTGAATTTCCCTGGATCATCTTGGCTCTTTTTAGACTTTGAGAAGGAAGAAGAATCCAACGGGGGGTGGGGGGGGATAAGAATCTCCATGGTTGCAGACAAACACAGAACAGCGGACAGAGAGCGGGTCAAACAAAGCCTAGTTACAGCTTGGGCACTCACTCGCTGAGTGGTGCAGGCAAGGTGCTGCCCTGCTCTGGCTTCTGACTTTTCCCCATTCAGTTCTCTCTGATAGAGGCTTCATGTTCCAGAAGGATATTTTGAACAAAAATAGCATCTCAACCATGCTTTCCATTTTGGTTTTGCTTTTTTTCTCCCCATCACATTGTTAACTAAGACAATGATGCCAGGAAACAGAATAGCAGTTGAACCCACACATGTGTCCAGGGAAAACTAAACCACACAGACATTTGATCAAAAACGTTCCAACAAGTGTTTTCTCTCGCTTGAATCCTGAGCTCCAGTGAACTGCTCAGGAGACACAGGTCCGCAGTGGCCACTGTCGGCATCTTTTTCATTGTTGCAAACACTCCCAGAAAACCAGTCCTGTTATTAAGCCTCCAGAGTAAACACTGGGTCCAGCCAAAGCCTCAGCTAGCAGCTGCCCAGAGTACCCCAGGCACACTTAAAATGAAAGCTTTTGCCATTCACGGCTCCACCAGTGCCTGCTCAAGAACCAACATGGCTTTCAGACTCTAAGCCTGCTTCCCAAACCCTGCGAGCCAGGGAAGGATTCGCCACAGTGTTTCCCAGGCTGGGTCAGGCCATGGTGTGTCTGGGGAAAGAAGCAGACGGTGCAGGAAGAGGCAGGCTAAGTAGCAGTGAGAAAATGGCCCCTGGCCTCCTGTCACCATAGACAACAAGCTCTAGCGGTACCCACATGTCCAGAGTTTAGGCTAAAAATAAATATTTCTTCTTTTTTTTAAAAAAATTATTTATTTAAAAGGTAGTGTTACCAGAGGTAGCAGGGGAGAAAGAGATCAGTTTTACAACTGCTGGTTCGATGGTCGAAATGGCCCAGCGGAGAGGCCAGATCAAAGCCAAGCACCTGAAGCTTCATCTGGCTCTCCCTCCAGGTCCAGGGGCCCAGGCACACAGACCACCCACACTGCTTTTCCAAGGCATAGTAGCAGGGAGGTGGACTGACAGTGGAGCAGCTTGGATTCCAACTGGTGCCTATACAGAATGCCAGTATTACAGGTGGCTGCTTTACCCGCTACCCACCAAGGCTAGCCCCAACAATAAGTGTTTCTCTTTTTTCTTTTTTTAAGATTTGTTTTTATTGAAGGTCAGATTTACAGACAAAAAGAGAAACAGAGGGAAAGACCTTCCATCCACTGGTTTACTCCCCAAGTAGCCACAATGGCTGGAGTTTCAGCCAATCCAAAGCACGGAGCCAGGAGTTTCTTCTGGGTCTCCCACATGGGTGCAGGGTCCCAGGCCTTTGGGGCAAGCTTGATGGGAAGTGGAAGAGTCGGGACACAAACGGCACCCATATGGGATCCTGGTGCATGCAAGGTGAGGACTTTGGTCAGTAGGCTATCACACCAGGCAGGGGGATGGGAATCTGCAGATCTCCCTCCTGCTTTCTACACTACAGATGTGAAGACGTATAGCCTCATGTTTCTCATGACTCATGTTTCAACATTTTATTTGCAAATCAATTATTTGGAATAGAGAACACATTTCGCATGAGGAAACATGTTCTTTTAAGAAGTCCAGATGGCATGCTAGATCTTAAAGCCCTCTTTTACCTACGGGGAATAGTACTGGGTCAGGAAGTGTATCATCTTCATGTGGGAAAATGCACTCCCAATTCCAAGTCAGCAAGCCTGGACAGGATTCCCCTGGACTTGGAAAGAAGGATTCCTGAGCCCGGGGTTCACAGCATGCTGGTACTTGACAACTTCCTAACCAGAGATCAGGATTCAAGGGTTTAAGATCGAGCCAGCTTCATCCAAGAGGCTGTGTCTACTGAAGCAAGCGTTTATCAGCAATCCTGGTATCTATTGGCTTAGGATGTCATACCTGAGAGCATAAAGTTTGGAGAGATTTCCACCATATTCAGCCATTGAATCCCTGAAGTACAGACATCAGTACTCAGCTAGTCCCATCTCAAGACCTTAATGTCTGCCTACTCTGCTATGTCTGGTGAGTGGGGGCAGGCAGGGGAGTTGTAGAAGCAACAAGTTTCGGGCCCAGCACCGTGGCCTAGCAGCTAAAAGTCCTCACCTTGAAAGCCCCGGGATCCCATATGGGCGCTGGTTCTAATCCTGGCAGCTCCACTTCCCATCCAGCTCCCTGCCTGTGGCCTGGGAAAGCAGTCGAGGACGGCCCAAAGCTTTGGGACCCTGCACCCGCGTGGGAGACCCGGAAGAGGTTCCTGGTTCCTGGCATCGGATCTGTGCACACTGGCCCGTTGCGGCTCACTTGGAGAGTGAATCATCGGACGGAAGATCTTTCTCTGTCTCTCTTCCTCTCTGTATATCTGACTTTGTAATAAAATAAATAAATCATTAAAAAAAAAAAAGAAGCAACAAGTTTCCAGAAGCTTCTAATTTATTTAAAAATATATATAATTACAATAGACACTTCTTTGGAGAAGAGTTATATGTTCAAATTCATTAAGTTCTTGCCAATGTCATGAATGGATTAGCCTCACCTGGAGTTAATGAGGCAATTGAGATTTGGCATAAGGTCACACATGAAAGAATCAAGATTCAAAAACCAGTCTATCTGAAACCCCAGTTCCAGGCTGGTCATTACCATGATATTCTTATTTTTCTATGGAAGAGAACAGAGAATCCAAGGGGAGGTTGGGGGACACAAAGCAGTGTCTCATAAGATCGCTAAAATTGGGCCCAGCACCGTGGCCTAGCAGCTAAAGTCCTTGCCTTGAACGCCCCAGGATCCCATATGGGCATTGGTTCTAATCCCTGCAGCCCCGCTTCCTATCCAGCTCCCTGCTTGTGGCCTGGGAAAGCAGTTGAGGACAGCCCAAAGCCTTGGGACCCTGCACCTGTGGGGGGGACCTAGAAGAAGTTCCTAGATCCTGGCTTCAGATCAGCGCAGCACTGGCCGTTGAGGTCACTTGGGGAGTAAATCATCGGATGGAAGGTCTTCCTCTCTGTCTCTCCTCCTCTCTGTGTATCTGACTTTGCAGTAAAAATAAATAAATCTTTAAAAATTGCTAAAATTATGTTATTTTATTTTTTAAGAATTGAAAAACTGATTTCAGTATATCCTGGCTCACCAGGCCATGTGCTTATAACAGAGTCCTAACTATGTAATGGCTCCTTTTGTGTTTGTGATGAATTTCCAGTCAAGAGGTGGCCAAATACCGTCATGGCGCATGGATGAATGAAGGCTTTGCAGTAGATGGAACAAGAGACCAGTCACGGGAGACTTGCTTCCTCGTGAAGTCATGCAGCAAGGAGCTGTTCAGGCAAGCCGAATTCCCAGAACCTTCCCCCAGGCACCATCCTCACACTGGGAGCAGACACATTACACAGATGCCATCTTCCTATAGCCAGCATTGTCCAACATGTTGACTCATCATTTTGAGAACCAGCTATGTGACTGTGAAACTGCCTAAGTCCCCAGTAAGAACTGTTAAGTAATATCTTCTCCCCATGTCTCCCTCTGATGATTCTTTCTGGACGATGCAATGCATGGTTGTAAATGTCCTCTGAAATCTTGTCATTTTCTGAATTAAAAGAAGAAACTTTCAGAAACAAGAAGACAGAAGCTTGCTAGACCAGTTCTCTCCTATTAGCAGCAAGTTAAACTTGTTTATGGAAAAAGAAGAACCACAAAGTTCAAGTTTGTTCCAACATGTTTAAAAAGTAGGAGAGAAGGAAACAGGAAAAACTGTACAAATACAAAACACAAAAGATTATAGACATGAACCCAAAGATCAGCAATGTCAACAAATGTGGTAGGTTATATCATTCTAATAAATATAGAAAGTATTAACTATAAAAATATTTAAAATCCAGATTTATATTTTCATAAGAAGCTTGCAAAACTGTAAGAATCCTGGATAATGGAAGTATATAAAAAATGTGTATCTCCCAATACCTCAAAACAGCTATTGTATCTATGATTAATTACAGGAAACCTAGCACAAAAGTCATTGTTAGGGAAAAAGTAAATTATCATATTTTGATAAAAGCTTTAAGTCATCAGAGAGTTAAATAAGAATTCTAGATTCACATGTATTTAATGGAGTGCCTTCAAAACATGTAATCTAATCATTGGTTTCAAGTTGAAAACACATTTGGCAATGAAGAAAAATCACTGCAGAAGAAGAAGCAAAGGAACCAGTCCATGCTGAGGCCTTGACATGGGCCAAGCCTGTACCAAACGTTGGGAAAGCAAGGATGTGGAGATACAAATTCTACCCTCATGAAGCTTCCAGACAAAACTGCTGTAGCAGATAGAATGATAGAGGTACTGATAGCGGGTGAACAAGCCAGGGTGGTGAAAGAGAGAAGGGACTTACTAAATCAGGAGCATGGGAGGCAAAAGAAAATTCATATGGAAGTCCTTTGAAGTGGTCCTCAGGAGTGTGTGGAGGCACACGGGGCCAGAGAGGAGAGGACCAGCAAGAAGGATGTGCAGACCAGACCAGACCAAGGAAGCATCACATGCCCAAAGCCAGAGTGTTGGAGGAGCCTGAACAGGATCAGAGGCCATTCAATTCGACGCATTCAATTAGTATACCAAGAGAGAAAAATCACAGCGCTCTCAGGGGGAGCATTTTCACATCCACGCAGCTTCCGTTTCTGTGACATTTAGAGATACCAGAAAAATGAACTGGCCAAACTTCCACCTCGGCACAAAACAAACACTACTAGAAATAGGAAAAAAAAAACACATGGGTGATGGGAAGAGCTAGGAAAAAAAGGAAAACTAGCAGTTGTCTTTTCCTTGCAAAGCCTGTATGCAGCACAAATTTGCCAAATTCCAGTGTAGTTCACTCTGGTGATGTCATTTGTGCCTCGGTTGGTGGCACAATCTCAACAGCCACATGACTCATGCCCTTTGGCTGTCACCAAGCAGTTTAAACAATACTAGCAGCTGGCAGTGGTGCAAGCTGCCCAGTCCCTCTCTTTATAACTGCAATCTGATTTGGGATGTGGAATAAGCAGGGGTAAGAAAGGAGAAAGAAAAGTCAGGCTGCGACCCAACACATGTCATGGCTGTTGGCAATGAAAGCAGAAGATCCAGTCTGGCCAAAGGAGCCAAGAATGGTTGCAACAATGGCCATCTGAGTTGGGATTGTCTGTTCTACCACAATAGGTCACTCCCTCACTTGTGATCTGAAGAGTTTAGCCAGAAAATGTAAAAACACGGAGGGTGCTGGGGAAGGAATAGTTTTTTTTTCTCTCTCTCTCAGACAAAATTGTGTCTCTTGAATCCAATCTCATGTATGCTCCTATTTTTAACTAGGTAAAAGTCTACCACACAGGGAAAACTGACGCTTACCCAACACTTGTTTCCTCTGGGGATGAAAGCTGGAGTTGGAAGGATGGAGGGGTCGGGGAGGGTTGTCCCCTTTTCTGGTTTCTTTGGAAGTGTTCTCTGCTTCAACTAAAGCCCGGGCTTTGCTGTCATCACAGCAGAAAACGTTTGCCACATCCAGGAAGGTAGACAGGAAGGTAGACAGACTGCCCTGGTCACTGTCCAGCTGTCCAGCTTCCTCCCTTGCTCCACAAGGAGCTCTCTGCCCTTCTTGTCTGCTCCTGCCTTCTGCATTCATTCCCTGGTTCCTCTGTTATCCAACATAAAATGCCAGAGATGCTGCAAGCAAGCACTTCTCACAGGGCAGCTCTATGCTACTTATTCAGCAAGGACTCACCAATGGCCTGGCACTGTGACTCAAATGCACAGAAACCCCCAGCGCTACAGATCTATGGTAAAAGACCATTACAGAAGACCTCCCAGAGGAGGCATTACCCCAACTGAAATCTGAGACCAGAAACAGAGTGAGCCCAGGGCCATGGCTGCCACAGCATCCCACACTAAGGGCATGGCAGGCACCTGCAGTTTGAGAGGAAGAGTTGATAGGAAACAGAGTGGTATCTTTGAAGAAAAACTGTTAGTCTGGATGAGGGGGGGCGAGGGTCAGGAAAACGTGAAATAATAAAAACAAACTTCAGATGAAAGGCTCTTTCAGATCTGGGAGAAAAGATTGACAGAAAGGAGGTCAGAGTCTGAGAACAGCCAGCAGGGAGAGGCCTCCTTCCTTAGGGGCTTGGGGAACCTTGGTCAATAAGAGGCACAAGACTGAGTTCATGGTAGACTTGGGCTGGCACCCAGACAGGTGCACACAGGCAACCACATCTGGGCAGCAAGAATAGATGACTTCTCAGAACATGCCAGGCTGAGGGAAATGAGCAACATGTATGTTTTTGGTGGGGAAACAAGCAGGTGGGCCCAGTCCCTGCTCCAGCAGACTGCATTTCAAACATCTTTTTAGCATGTGTCCATTTTCATTCAGCATAAACTCACATGTCTTCTTTTAAAAGGATTTGAAATCTCAAAATAAAAGACATCATCAGGTGATTTCAGAATAGGTTCCTTGAAGTCACCTGTGTCCCCACTGCCTTGCTTTTGCTCTGAGCCCTTCTGCCCTCAATCCTGTAAGCAGAGCCTGGTCAGATCTGCATACCAGCTGCAGGCTGTATTCATTACCTCAAAAGGCAAAAGGGAAGAGGCAGCCGCTTTGTAGGCTGTCAGAGCTTGTCTTGAAAAAATATATAGATGGGAGAAGACAGATAAGGAGAGAGCTTTGCAAAGCTTAATCCAGTGACTGTAAGTTTCAGATTTTTTTTTTAAAGTCTCACTAATGATCACAATTTCTTTGACAAGTGGAAGGAGTGAGTATTCAGCCCCTCAGATGAGCTGTGACAAAGCAGGCTCCTGCCCGGCACTCCTGATTAGCCTCATGGTTTGTGAACTGGTTTACACAAATACTGTGACCACAGCACTGAAGGAGGTTGTTCACCAACAGCTTTGTTCTTTCTCTTCTTTCGTGAATAGACAGTTCAGAAAGAGCTCTCATCATTAGCCTCTAGGGAAATACAAAACCGCAGTGAGACACATCTTCCCATCCACTAGGAAGGCTCCAATGAAAATTAACCATAAGACCTGTTGGCAAGGGTGAGGAGCCATCAGAACTTTCCAACACTGCTGGTTGGGGGTGTAAAATGATGCACCTGCTTGGGAAACCAGACTGGCAAGTCTTCAGAAAGCTAAACATATAGTTACCATGGACTCAGCCATTTCACTTCTGGGTATCTATCAAGAAAAATGAAAAAAAAAAGTGTTCTCCTGAAAGCATGAACACCAATGTTCATAGTAGCATTATTCAAAATAGGTAAAGAACAGACACAATTTAAGTGTCCATTGGCTGATAGATGGATGAACAAATGTGGAATACCCATACAGTGGAATATTATTCAGCAGTGAAATGGAGTGAAGCATGGATACATACTAGTACATGGGGACATGAACACAAGGCTTTTAAATTTGAGAAACCAGTCACAAAAAATTCCACATGTGTTGTGCAAATTATAAGAAATATCTAGGTTAGGCAGACAAATAGAAGCAGAGATGATGACCTGAGGTGCAAAGTGGAGTGTGAGGGGAAATAGAGATGACGACACATACTGTAGGGCATCCTTTGCAGATGAAGTCCGAAAGTTGATTGTGGCAATGGCTGTACAATTTTGCAATTACACCAAAACCAACTGGCATGGACACCTGAAATGGATGAAGTATGTCATACAAAGAGAGACATTATGCAAATTCACTAATTGGGAACAGCATAGTAGCCTAGCGGTTAAACTCCTTGAACACGCCAGGATCCCATATGGATGCCGGTTCTAATCCCAGTAGCCTCACTTCCCATCCAGCTCCCTGCTTGTGGCCTGGGAAAGCAGTCGAGGATGGTCCAAAGCCTTGGGACCCTGCACCTGCATGGGAGACCTGGAAGAAGCTCCTGACTCCTGGCTTTGGATTGGCTCAGCTGCAGCCGTTGCCGCTGCTTGGGGAGAGAATCAATGGATGAAGGATCTTCCTCTCTGTCTCTCCTCTTCTCTGGATATCTGCCTTTCCAATAAAAACAAATTAATTAATTAAAAAAAAAAAACACTTTACTTACGGACCCCAAACCAGCTTAGATTGGTTGCATGTCTTGTCTTGGTTTATTTCTCTCCTCCTCTTTCTTTTTCTTTTTCTTTCTTTCTTTCTTTTCTTTCTTTGGATTTACATGATGTAGGTAGATCTTGAGATTTTTTCTTAAAGCTTATTTGTTTTTATTGCAATGGCAGATTTACAGACAGGAGAAACAGAAAGATAAAGATCTTCCATCTGCTGGTTCACTCCTCAAACGGCCACACAACCAGAGCTGATGTGAAGCCAGGAGCCTCTTCTAGATCTCCTATGTGAGTGCAAAGTCCCAAGGCTTTGGGGGCAAACCTCTGCTGCTTTCCCAGGTATCAAGAACGGAGCCAGAAGGAAGTGGAGCAGCCAGGATACGAACTGATGTTCATATGGATGCTGGCACTTGTAGGTAGAAGATTAGCCAATTGAGCTATCATGCAGCCTCAATTCCAAGTCTCTCTCTCTTCCCTCTCTCTCCAACCTTAAAAAAATAAAATAAATGAAAGAATAATTTTTTTAAAAGATTGATTTATGGGCTCAGCACTGTGGCCTAGCGGTGAGAGTTCTTGCCTTGAGCAGGCCGGGATCCCATGTGGGCACCGGTTCTAATCCCGGCAGCTCCACTTCCCATTCAGCTCCCTGCTTGTGGCCTGGGAAAGCAATCAAAGATGGCCCAGAGCCCTGGAACCCTGCACCCGTGTGGGAGACCTGGAGGAAGTTCCTGGCTCCTGGCTTCGGATCAGCTCAACTCCGACTGTCTATCCTCCTCCTCTCTGTATATCTGACTTTGCAATAAAACTTTAAAAATAAATCTTTAAAAAACAAAGAATGAGACACTACTAAAACAAAAACAAAGCAAAACAAAAGATATGAGACACTACTGATTCTTCACATTGACAAGATAGGTATTAAATAATAGGAACACAATCATTTAATTAATATAAACAGTTTTTTAAAGTTTTATTTTATTATTTTTATTGGAAAGGCAGATATACAGAGAGAAGGAGAGACAGAGAGGAAGATCTTTCGTCCAATGGTTCACTCCCCAAACGGCTGCAATGGCCAGAGCTGAGTTGATCCGAAGCCAGGAGCCTGGGGCCTCCTCCAGGTCTCCCATGCAGGTGCAGGGTCCCAAGGTTTTGGGCTGTCCTCAGCTGCTTTCCCAGGCCACAAGCAGGGAGCTGGATGGGAAGCAGGGCCACTGGGATTAGAACTGGCACCCATGTGGGATCCCAGTGCGTTCAAGGTGAGGACGTCAGCTGCTAGGCCACTGCGCTTGGCCCAATATAAATATATTTAAAAAGACAAACCAAAACTCAAAAAATGACATTTAAAATTTCCTCATAGGGAAAAGTATTTGATTCAGCATTTAAGATCCCATTTCGGATGATTGAATTTGATACCACCATGCCCAGGCTCAGCTCAGCTTCTCATTCAGCTTCCTGCTAATGTGCACCAAGGGAGGCAGGAGGCGATGGTTCATGTAGATGGATTCCTGCCATCCATGTGGGAGACCCGGAATGACTTTCAGCCTCCTGGCTTTGATCTGGCCCCAAGGACCTGACCACCAAGGTGACATTGTGCCTAAACCCTGGTCTCAGGAAGGCTCATGTTGCTGGGAGAATCGCTAGCCCCTGAGACACTGAGGACCCGGAAGATAAGACAGGAGTGCGGTTTGAGCCCTCCTTGGAACATTCACAGCCTTGGGCGTAAGCCTTGCTGGTACCTTAGATCACATGAGTTAAGATAACCATGTTCCCTCAAGGCAGACAAAATACAAAAGGCAGCCTTTCCTTCCTGCACAACCCGCTCCTGCTGGCAAGCTGGGCTTGGCCACAAGTGTCAGCTCTAGTCCCCAGTGACCCCTTGACTGGGCACCTGCACCACAGATGTGTGGTTCTGACCTGGGCAGTGAGATCACATGAGGGCAGAGTTTCTGGGAGTCCATTCTTAAGTCGCCTATGTTCCCCTGAGGAACATCCAACTCCCACCCCAAACCATACATTAACCACAACAGGAGCTTTTTGCCCATTGTGTGGTTGTAGGCATTTTGCCTTTATTTTCTGTTGCTTTTCATTTAGAAGAAATTATACAAGTTTACATTTTGTTTTAAAGACTTATTTGAAGGCAGAGGGAGAGAGAGAGAGAGAGAAAGAGAGAGAGAGAGAGGTCTTCCAGATGCTGTTTCACTCCTCAAAAAGCCACAATGGCGGTATGAGCTGGGCCAAGCTAAAGCCAGGAGTCAGGAGTTCCATCCAGGTCTCCCACATGGAGACAGGGTCTCAAGGACTTGGGCTATCTTCTGTTGATTTTCTGGCTACATTAAGCAAGGAACTTGATCTGAAGAGGAGCAGCCAGGACTTGAACTGCTGCACCATACACAGGCTCCTTCAGCTTCACATCTTTTTGACCTTTTGTAAAGCTCCTGATCCAAGCCCACTATGTAATGATCTCTTAAGGTGCTGGGAGAAAGCGGGCAGCAGAGAAGGGCACTGTGTGTAACGACCACTGCCTTTTGTGTCCACTTCACTGTATGTTCCTGTCCTTGATCCACCAGGCACTGTACTTAACCTTGGATTGGATCTCTGATAAATCCAGTTCCACTGGCTTTTACTAAGTGTTTCACATGCCAAAGCACACAAACAGTAAATATTTTTCTATATCCGCATTTGAACAGAATTCTAGGTACGCTGTGTTGTAATGTCTGGCCAACAAAGCAATCATCACATTCCCTCATTTTCCTGACTAAATTTAGAAACAAACATTTTCAGAATGTGAAATTAAATTATAAAGATCAGAGGACCGTGAATAATATGCTGTGTGTGTGATTAATTATGCTAGTTTTGAAAAAAAGCCATGTTTGTTTCTAAGTAAAAATTGAATGTGTATTTTACTTTTAAATGTTTTAAGGTCACTTGATTTCAAAAGGAAAATGGAAAAGCATGAGGATATTTGTCTTATAATGAAAGAAAATATTTCTTAACATTTAATTTCCTATTATTTCCCTTTGTCCTGTGGTTGTTTTATAAACATGCCATGTACAATTCTGCATGCTATTAAAATGAAGGGCTCACAATATCTTTTGTCTTTCCAAGGAGAAGAACCAAACAATTTAGACACAGAAAGATATGATTGTTTCCCAACAGTTCCCAAATCTGATGAAGCACTATAATCATAAGGTAAATAGAATTACATTTAATCTTTTTCCATAATGGGATAATCTGTACTTTTAACTTCAAACTAGATGCTGTTTGTATCTACCCTTAGTACGTCAGACTTCAAAAGTAAAATACCGCTGAAAGACTTGAATGAATATCATTTTCTACCTATTATCTCTCATATAATTAAGTAGGGAACTTAATTAGGCGTGAACTCATTCGAATACTTCAGTGTTGGTAATAACCTGATGAGGATGACAGCATGGGGCAGCCTGGCAAAGGCTCCCCTGTGACTTGGGGAGTTCGCCTGAAGGAAACGAAACCACACAGAGGTTGTGCTCCTCCGTTTTGTTCTTTCCGACAGTTTTACCCTGGGAAATATGAGTTCTTTCCTCTGTAAATTTATCTAGATCCCTAAGAGGTGTACTCTTGTTCCTTCCATTTGGTACAACAAGCAATACTGAATACTTACTAAATGTCAGGAGATCAGAAATTAACACAGAAGTATAATATAAAAGCCAGTTAATGGGCTGGCATTGTGGCACAGCAAGGTAGGCTACCACTTGCAATGCCAGCATCCCAGGATTGAAGCACCAACCAGTTCTAGCCCCAAGTACTCTCTTCTGATCCAGCTTCCTGTTGAAGTGCTTGGGAAGGCAAGTGGGTGATGGCCCAAGTGCTTGGGCCCCCGCACTCACATGGTAGATCCAGATGGAGTTCTGAGCTCCCAACCTGAGTCTGGCTCAGTCCTAGCTCTTATGAACATGTGCAGAGTGGATGATGCATTCTTTCTTCTCTGTCCCTGTGTGACTCTTTCAAATAAATCTTTTTTAAAAAATAGTCTTTTTGAGGACTGACACAATGGCCCCACTGGCTACTCCTTCATATCTAATCACTGGAATCCCATAGGGCTGCTGGCTTGTGTTCCAACAGCTTCATTTCTCATTCAACTCTCTGCTTATGACCTGGGAAAGCGGTGGAAGATGGCCCAAGTCTTTGGGACCCGTGAATCCACATGGGAAACCTGAAGCTCCTGGCCTTGAATCAGTTCAGCTCTAGCTGTTGTAGCCATTTGGGGAGTAAACCAGTGGATGAAAGATCCTTCTCTCTGTCTCTTCTTCTGTCTGTAAATCTTTCTAATAAAAATAAATAAATCTTAAAAACAAATTTAAATGTAGTCTCCGTGGTTAAGCAGCCTGGCCCACGGCCACCAGACCCCAAGCCTGCTATGGCCACTGTCTGCTTTGTCCACGCTCAAGGCATGAACTAGGGTCTTGGTCCACTCTAGTCCACAGGTTATGATTTCCAAGCAGAGAGTCCCTTTTCTCATCTGAATAGTTTCTCTGGGTCCATCCAACATGAGTCTAGGTTTCACATTGTTCCAGATCAAGTGTCTAACGGCTACAGCAAGTACAGTCATACCATTTCCAAAATGTTGATGCTATGCTGGAGTAAATCAGTCTCTTTTGGGTATCTCCTAATGTTTTCTTCATAACCCACTTAAAGCTCTAGGCTGACCTGTATTCTCTGGGAGGATGTCCTTACAGACATAATTTCCTGGTATGATGCCCCACCACCACCACCTACTCACATGCTCTGCCATCTAGCCGAGGTACTTTTTGCCATGGATTCAAATCCTAGAACTGACTTGTCTCTGATCCTTTCACAAAAACACACAGTAGGTATGAGACATTTTCTTCTCTTCTGTTTTGAAAAACAAGATCTATATTTGGGGGAAAAATATTTAAAATGTTCTAGGTCTACCTTGTGACTCCTCAGACGGCCTGTTGCAAATGAATGAAGTGAATTCCAGCCACAGCCTCGGGGTGGATCCTCCAAGCTCTGTCCCCAGATTCAGGAATCCCTCTGCTGGCCTCTTTGAGTAGGAAGAAACATTCTCAACTTGCGTTGTAAATGTTTTTTTTTTTTTTAAGATTTATTTTTATTACAAAGTTAGATATACAAAGAGGAGGAGAGACAGAGAGGAAGATCTTCCGTCTGATGATTCACTCCCCAAGTGAGCTGCAACAGGCCGGTGCTGCGCTGATTCGAAGCCAGGAACCAGGAACCTCTTCCAGGTCTCCCACGCGGGTGCAGTGTCCCAATGCATTGGACCGTCCTCGACTGCTTTCCCAGGCCACAAGCAGGGAGCTGGATGGGAAGTGGAGCTGCCGGGATTAGAACCGGCGCCCATATGGGATCCCGGGGCATTCAAGGCGAGGACTTTAGCTGCTAGGCCACGCCGCCGGGCCCTGTGTCTTTTGTTGGTTTTCTTTTGTTTGAAGATGTATCAGAGACTCAGGACAAATGAGATAATTTTTAAATGAATGGATTTCAGCTAGGGATAAAGGGGGTAACATTTTTCAAACTGCAAAGTACCCCACTCAATCCTGCCTGCCCCTGGTGTTGCAGCATTTTGGAGACACTTCAGGAGACAATGGACACAGGATGTAAGAATCTGGGCTCAAGGCTCCATTCACCCTTGTGCTACCTACCCCCCATCTGTTCTGTGACCCTGGGTTACTTTCTGGCCAATTCCAACAATCTGTTCATGTGTGTATTTCGTGAATTTAAATAAATTATTTAAATAATGTAAATAAATGATATGTAAAATGATTTAAATTCCAAACAAGAAAATATAGATTATGAAGGAAAAATTCTTGTAAAAATGTTTAAATGGGCTGCTACATTTACCACCCTCCCCCTCCAAATTCAGAAATTTGGTTAGAGTTCTTTCTGGAAGTCTTTCTGAAAAAAAAATTATTTATTTTAATTGAAAGGCATATTTTATAGATAAAAGGAAATTTTGCATCTGCTTGCTCACTCCCCAAACGGCTGCAAAGGCCAGAGCTGAGCCAACCCAAAGTCAGGAGCCTGGAGTTTCCTCCACATCTCCCTTGTGGGTGCAGGATCCCAAGGACTCGAGCAATCCTCTGCTGTTTTCCCAGGCCATAAGCAGAGAGCTAGATTGGAAGTGGAATCTCTGTGACACAAACAAGCACCCCTATGGGATGCTGGCACGCAGGACAGAGGATTAGTGTGCTATCCCATTGCACCAGCTCTTTTCTGGAAGTTTTGTTTGTTCTTCGGAAAAAGTATGTGTTTAACCGTAGCTGGGTCCTGGAAGACCCAGTCTCCAGCAGTGCCCATGACCTAAGGTACAGTCTGGGTATACTGTCCAGCCCTCAGGGGGCTCAGCTCACTGAGGGGACATATTGCAGAACAATAGATAGCAGAGTCACACAGTGAGAACCCCCGGAACGGGCAGTGTTAACTTTGGAGGCTCCTGGGAACTGTCAGAGATCCTTCAAGCATGACATTTCCCATTAATTACCCAAGCTCAGCTCATTTCTGGCCACAGGCATTTTCTCTTCCCTTCTTTCTTCCCCTTCCAAACATGTATAGACCATCTCCCTATAGGCATGGTTTAATAAAAGATTTTTTTCTACTGGGGCTTACATCATATTGAAAGAATAGATTATTTAAAAAAAGAAAGAAAATGGAAAATATCAGCAACTGGTAAGTGCTATGCAGAGAATAAAATTGAACAAGATAATAGAGAGTGATTACTTTGGTTAGTGGGGGCGAGGGGAGGCATCAGTTAAAACCATTCTGAAGGGTGACATGTTAGCTGAGATCTCAAAGACAGGAAGGAGTCAATTATAGGAAGCTGGGGACAGAAAGCATTAGAACAAGGCTGAGACAAAAGCCCAACAGGAGGAACAGGCCAGGGGCATGCCAGAAAGGCAGGGAAACCTACGTAGCTGCGGTGTGGCGGGCAAGGGGAGAAACAGCAACAATGAGGTATTACGTCACGAGCCTGGCATGTGGAACGGGTGATATGAAAAGTGCTTTCCTGAAAAAAATACATAACAAAACTGGCCAACACTGTGGCAGTTAAGCTGCCACCTGTGATGGCAGCATCACACATGAGTGATGGTTTGAGTCCCAGATGCTCTGTTTTCTTTTTCTCTTTTTTAAGATTTTATTTTTTTGTTTGTTTTTTTTATTTATTTATTATTTTTACTTCATTAATTACATTGTATTATGTGACACAGTTTCATAGATACTTGGGTTCTCCCACCCCTCCCCAAACCCTCCTACCATGGTGGATTCCTCCACCTTGTTGCATAACCACAGTTCAAGTTCAGTTGAGATTCCCCCATTGCAAGCGTATACCAAACATAGAGTCCAGCATCTTATTGTCCAGTCGAGTTCAACGGCTTCTTAGGTATACCCTCTCTGGTCTGAAGACAGAGCCAGCAGAGTATCATCCCAGTCAAAAATTATGCAACGCTTCACGAATTTGCATGTCATCCTTGCGCAGGGGCCATGCTAATCTTCTCTGTATCGTTCCAATTTTAGTATATGTGCTGCCGAAGCGAGCATGAGATTTTATTTATTTTTATTGGAAAGTCAGATATACAGAGGAGAGACAGAAAGGAAGATCTGTCCACTGATGCACTCCCCAAGTGGCTGCAATGTACAGAGCTAAGCCGATCAGAAGCCAGGAGCCAGGAGTTTCCTCTGGGTCTCCCATGTAGGTGTAGACCCCAAGGCATTGGGCCACCTTCCACTGATTTCCCAGGCCACAGGAAGGGAGCTGGATGAGAAGCAGGGCTGCAGGGACACAAACCAGTGCCCATAGGGGATCTCAGCACATAGAAGGTAAGCACTTCAGCCACTAGGCTACCACACCAGGCCCCCAGCTGCTCTACTTTGAATCCAGCTCCTACTAGTATGCCTGGGAAGACAACAGAAGATGGTCCATATGCTTGGGCCCCCATCACCCATGTGGGAGACTCCAACAGAGGTCCTGGCTCCTGGCTTCAAGCTGGCCTAACCCTATTGTTTGTTTGTTTTGATGTTGTTGTTGTTTTAAAAGATTTGAAAGGCAGATCAGATTTACAAAGAAGAGACAAAGGTCTTTCATCTGCTGTTCACTCCCCAAATGGTCTCAATGGCCACAGCTGAGCCCATTCAGTCAGGAGCCAGGAGCTTCTTCTGGGTCTCTCTTGTGGGTGCAGGGTCCCGAGGCTTCAGGTCATTCTCTACTGCTTTTCTAGGCCACAGGCAGGGAGCTGGATGAAAGCCAGGACACAGATTGACACCCATATGGGATCCTGGTGCTTGCAAGGTAAGGATTTAGCCTTTGAGTTATCACATGGGGCCCTCTTGTTGCTTTTTAAGAGTGTGAACCAGGACCCGGTGCAGTGGCCTAGCAGCTAAACTCCTTGCCTTGAACGTGCCAGGATCCAATAAGGGCACTGGTTCTAATCCCTGCAGCCCCACTTCCCATCCAACTCCCTGTTTGTGGTCTGGGAAAGCAGTCGAGGATAGGCCAAAGCCTTGGGACCCTGCATCCATGTGGGAGACCCGAAAGAAGTTCCTGGCTTCTGGCTTTGGATTGCTGCAGCTCCAGCCATTACAGTCACTTGAGGAGTGAATCATCGGACAGATCTTTCTCTCTGTCTCTCCTCCTCTCTATATATCTGGCTTCACAATTTAAAAAAAAAGAGTGTGAATCATTGGATAGAAGATCTTTCTGTGTGTTTCTCCCTTTGTAATTCTATCTTTCAAATAAATAAATCTTTTAAAAAATAAAAAGTATGTAATAGGAAAGGTAAGTCCAGTTCCTACAGCATTGTCCCTGATTATGTTCAAATTTCTGTTTTCCCCTGTGTGTGTTAAGTATCTCTTATATCAAACCAAAACAAGTAGCATTTGAAAAGAGCAAGGATGTTAAAAATTTATCACCACATTGCTCAATATCTTAGATGTCACACACATTTGGAAACCAAAGTTTGGAGGGTAAAATCAAGTGAATGATTTTTCATAAAGTATTTTATTAAATTTGATAAACTTGCCTCTTTTGGAAGGATGGAGGTCAGATTTTCAAATCTCCAAATATGCCTTCCAGCTGTGTGGTATGTGAGAAGAATGGAGATTTCCAAACAACCTGGCCCTGCCATTTGCAGATTCAGAAATTTGTTGTTCTCACTTTGTTTTGGGGAGAGATGGTTCTGGAGCATGTGCAGTCACATTCATCAGAGTTAGAATGGACAGATTAATAGGATACAATGCCACTTATTCATTACCTGGGAGAATTAGAATTGTAGCGCTAAAACGCATATCTGTTGGTCAGCACATGCTCTCCTTGGTAGGAAAAGCTATTTAGGAAACTATTTAGTTCTTGTTCCCACCCTCTCCCTTTTCTAGATCTGAACTACCATTTCCCAAAGATTACTCATTAAATAAAAATCCCATTTTTCTAGGATGGTCATTGTGGCATTACAGGTAAGTTGCTGCTTGAGAAGCCTACATCCCATACTAGAGTGCCATTGAGTCCAGATGCTCGGCTTTCAGTCGAGTTTCCTGCATCCTGGGCGGCAGTAGATAATGGCTCAAATGCTTGGGTCCCTACCACCTGTGAAGGAAACCCAGATGGAGTCTTAGGCTCCTGGTTTTGGCCTCATCCAACCCTGGCTACTGTAGGCATTAGAGAAGTGAGTCAGTAAACAGATGATTGATTCTGTGTGTGCGCGCGTGCGTGTGCCTGTGTGTGTGTTTCTGCCTCTGTCTCTCATTTTGCTGTTCAAGATGAAAACAAACATTTTTGACATCTATTTTTAAGCTCCATCTGAACCAGACACTTCTGAACCAGAAATTACTTTTTTTGAGAATTGCTGCTTTTTAAAGAGATTCAATTATTATTTAATTGAAAGGCAGTAGCAAATAGAGAGAGGAGGGGGCCAGACTGACCCTCCAGCTCCTGGGTCACTCCGCAAATGGACAGTACAGCTCGGGATAAGCCAGGCTGAAGCCAGGAGCCTGAATCTCCATCCAGATCTTTCATGTGGTTGACAGAGGCTCCTATCCCAGGTATTAACAGAGAGCTGGGTGGGAAGAGGAGCAGCCAGAATTCAACGCCCCTTGAATATGGGATGCTGTACCTCAGCAGACTCTTAAACCCTTGCAACCAAAACCCCTGGCTTGAATCCAAAGTTTCGGTCTTAGGCTGGAAGTATAAATTTTAGCTACTTTTGTAGAGTACTTTAATGCACACTAATGTTAAAAATAAAAACACTGCTTTTTGTTAAGCTGTGTAACTTTGAGCTGTCAGTTCCTGAGCTCTCCAAGCCTCCAATGCCTTGTCTGTAAAGGGATAATAACAGGTTCCATATCGCAGAGTTATGGTAGGCAGCACATGAGCCAAGACATGTAAAGTCCTTAGAACAGCATCTAGCCATAATAAATCCTCAACATGCCTTTGCTACTTTGACACCACTGTCACCATCATCATTTTCACGATCACTCTGCAGCCCACCACATTCCTGTTTGCTCACAGATCTGATTTTTTATTCAAGCACAGTCACATTGATTGGTTCTGTACTGAGGGACCACACCTGGACAGCATCTTGGTACCACCTCTCAGATGGCTTTTGGTTGGTGACATTGCAAAGTTTCCGCTTTTCCATGTAAAAGATGCCATGGCAGTAACAACATTTGACTTAACGCTCACCTTTGTTCTCGGAGTCTGCCACATTTGTGCCCTACCTGTATCCTACTTTGGGACTAAAACTAGATGTGTTCTATCTACTAACAACAGCGGCATGCTGAGTTGTTTAGTTATCTCTGCAAAACATTGTCTGTCACCTCTTATGACTTACCTCCTATTTACACTTTCCTTTCAAAAATGAACAAAATATGGAAACACAGTCTGCTCATTTGGCTGAGTGACAGCCATTCTAATTACGTTGGGAACAACCTTGCAGATGCCTTGCTAGGACATTTGGAAATGGAGCAGCACACACACATACACACCAGGCTTCCTATCGTGCTGGAGTTGGTAAGTAGATCATGGAAGAAACACCCTCCCTATCAACTGTGTATTCATCTGAATTCTTCAAAGTGAGCTGGGATCATTAATTAAGCCTCAAATCAGCCTTGTGACGTGCATAATTATCCTAACCAGACCTACCTCTTACATGAGCACAGCAAAGGATGGAGGAGTTAAGAGACGTTAACTCCCCAACTTGGGCCAATTCAGCAGTAAAACCACTGGGGATGTTTTCACCCTGGCACTCAAAATACTTCTGCACCTGGTGCCCCTAAACATAGTTGATAACATTTAAAAATCCAGTTGCTGGGAAAGGAATCTATTTTTGTAAAAGTAAAAACTAAAACTCTCACCTGGTGAAGAGACATGATTAGCCAGGGTTGGACTCCTCTGAGTTCCTTTATTGTCTGGCCTGCTTCCCAGGGACTCTGTCCCTCCCTCCCATCTCCACTTCCCTCCACCGGGAGCTGACTGAAACAGGCGGAGCTACTGACAACAGGTGTGACCTGAACAACCCCCTGGGACAGCCATCCCTACCAGACCCAAAGCGTCCATGGGTCTGCATCCTACTTCATTCCCTCGTCTGCCTGTTCCGGCTAAACATAGCTCAGCTCCCAGTTGGCAAGTCTTTAAACTATTTTTAGCTGGGTCCAGGGCTCAGGCAATAACAAGTGAGGTAGAGATTCAGGTTTTTAAAAAATATCAACTTCTCTTGTTTCCCTCTCATTAAAACATACATATCTCCATTTCAGACATTTTGGAAAACATACCCAAGGAGAAAGGTGAGAACATTTAGAAATTAAGAAGAAAATTAAAATGTTCTGTACTGCTCTTTATGGAGGTATAATGTACATAATAAAGTGCACTAAGATTAAATGTGCATTTTGACACACTTTTCTGCAAATATGTACATGTTCAACTACCATTTAGATAAAAATACATCTCTCTAGAAAGTTCTCATTTTTTCCTTCTAGGTCAATATCCTTGTGCCCCAGAAGTAAATCGTATTTTGACATTATCATTTTTGATTAGCTCTACCTATTTTTAGATTTCATATAAATGAAGATGCATATCACATACCTTTTATGTTTTTTCCCACTCAATAACATGTATGTAAGACTTAACCAAGAAGTTATGTGTAGTAGAATGTTGTGGAATGTTTTTGCTGTGTAAAATTCTATCATATGAATATCTTACAATTCATCAATTTCTCTACTGAAGAATATGGAGCCTAGTTTTAAAATTTTGGCCAGTTAAGATAAGTTGCCAGGAAGGGGGACACTGTGGCCAGTGTGTTAAGCCACTGCTTGGAATACCCACAACACATAGTGCTGTGCTAGCCAGAATCCCTCACTCTGCTCCTCATCCAGCTCCCTGTTCACATGCTCTGGGAGGCCCCAGATGACGGCCCAAGGAGCTGGGATCCCGCCAGCCATGTGGGGGACAAGGAGGGAGTTCCTGGCTTCTGGCTTCAACCTGGCTCACAGCACTGACTGTTGTGGCCATTTGGGGAGTAAACTAGTGGACAGATCTCTGACTCCCTTTGTCTCTGTCATTCTCTGCCACTCTTTCAAAATATCAAATCTTAACTATTTTGAACATCTTATCCATGTCTTTTATTTAGGTCTTCTTTACTTTTTTCCATTTAGCAATATTATGTATATCCATCACTAAATATTCTTCTATAATGTGAAGTATAATTAGTTCATTGTGTTCCACCACATGTAAGTACAATAAATCCTTTAACATATGCCTAGGCATTAACTTATTTCTAGTTTTTCACTGTTAGAGTAACCCTGTGATGTCATCATCATAGATTATATCGGAGCATAGAAAAGACTTTTGAAGATGCAGCTGTCACCTCTCTTACTAGGCTCACACACCCATCAATACACACGGCCCACTGATATACACCAATATACACCGATACACACATGCAACACACAACCCAATACACCACCTGCTGAGCAGGTGCTAAACAAATGTTTTCTTAAGATTTAAGCAGTTTAAACATTACATTATGGTTTAGTTCGTGGCACAAATTTCATTCCCTACAGGAACAATCAGATTCAAAAATAATAGAAAATATTTTATTTCCCACAGATGCAGGAGAAAATCTGTTTCGAGTAAAAGAGCACATTAAGTCTCTATCTCAGACCCTCAGCTTTTTCATTTATAAAAAGAATAAAGGGGGACTGGTGCGGTAGCCTAGCAGCTAAAAGTCCTCACTTTGTAGGCACCAGGATCCATATGGGCACCAGTTCGTGTACTGGAAGCCCCGCTTCCTATCCACCTCCCTTCTTGTGACCTGGGAAAGCAGTCAAGGATGGCACAAAGTCTTGAGACCCTGAACCCACATGGGAGACTCAGGAGAAGCTCAACTCCTGGCTTTGAATCAGCTCAGCTGTGGCCATTGAGGCCATTTGGGGAGTGAATCATGGGAGGGAAGATCTTCCTCTCAGCCGTTGTCTATACTGGCACTGAAAGCCTAAGGGTTAGCCATCTGAGCTATCACAGCAGGCCCCCTGCTCTATCTCTGATGCAGCTTCCTGCTGATGGATCATGGAAGGCAGCAAATAACAGCTCAAGTTCTTGGGTGGCTTTGAGTCCCAGGCTTCAACCTGACAGCCCTCAGTGTTGTGGGCATTTGGGGAGTGAACCAACGAACGGGAGATTTCTCTCTGTGTCTCTTAAATAGGTGACAATAAACAACAAAAAATATTTTAAAAGAATAAAAATCATGAGGTTAAAGTTCCCCTAAGCTCTAACATTCCACTCTTTCCTTAATGAAGGCTCTTGGAAGAGACAAAATAGATCAATGCAAAGAAACCGTATCAAAAACATGGAAAACACAGAGGAAGAAAATCACATAGGCTAAATATTGCAACAGGAGCATCACATTTAAATATGCTGAAGGAAAATGGTACAAACATACAGACACAAACGTGTTCAGTCAATATGCAACTATATCTCATAAATAATCAAGGAAAATGAATGAGAAACTTGTGCTTCACTATAAATACATTATAATATGAACCACCATTTCAAAAATGGAAAGTTTATTTGAAATGGGAATGAGAATGCTATTAATGTATCACTCCATAACACACTAAATTATCAAAAAATAGAAATGACAAAGAAACAAATGGTGAACCATGGAGAAACATGATATTTATTGGTCACATCTTAATCAGCTACACAAAAATGCCGTGTTTAGTTTCCTACTGCTGAACATTTAAGTTGGTTGGGTAAATTTTAGTGAGGAACAATCTGTGAACTACTTCTGTCATTAACTGATAATTCTGTTTTTATAAATAGCCATTCCTTCCAGGGAAATTTTAAATTAAAATTTAAAAGTTTACAAAAAATGTTAATTAAAATATGAGCTTTTTTATGAACAAGATTGTGAAAATATTACAGTCAAGAACTCAGTGGGTAATGGCAGATGCTTAGCCTGCCAGTTAAGAAACCCACATCCCGGGCCCGGCGGCGTGGCCTAGCGGCTAAAATCCTCGCCTTGAAAGCCCCGGGATCCCATATGGGCGCCGGTTCTAATCCCGGCAGCTCCACTTCCCATCCAGCTCCCCGCTTGTGGCCTGGGAAAGCAGTTGAGGACGGCCCAATGCATTGGGACACTGCACCCGCGTGGGAGACCCGGAAGAGGTTCCAGGTTCCCGGCTTTGAATCGGCGCAGCACAGGCCTGTTGCGGCTCACTTGGGGAGTGAATCATCAGACGGAAGATCTTCCTCTCTGTCTCTCCTCTTCTGTGTATATCTGGCTTTGTAATAAAATGAATAAATCTTTAAAAAAAAAAAAAGAAAGAAACCCACATCCCACATCACAGGGCGTGGGTTTGAATCCCTGCGCTGCCCCCGAATCCAGCATCTAATGCACAGCTGAGAATCAGCTGGGTTGGTTCAAGTAGCAGATTCTCTGCCACTCGGGTGGGAGAATTGGACTGAGTTTCTGGTTCCTGGCTTCAGCCCAGCACCCATCACTGCAGGCCAGTGGAAAGCTCTCTCTCTACCTCTCAGTAAATAAATAAACGGGTTTGGGCCTGGCGGCGTGGCCTAGCAGCTAAAGTCCTCGCCTTGAAAGCCCCAGGATCCCATATGGGCGCCGGTTCTAATCCCGGCAGCTCCACTTCCCATCCAGCTGCCTGCTTGTGGCCTGGGAAAGCAGTCGAGGACGGTCCAATGCATTGGGACGCTGCACCCGCGTGGGAGATCCGGAAGAGGTTCCTGGTTCCTGGCTTCGGATCGGCGCGCACAGGCCCGTTGCGGCTTACTTGGGGAGTGAATCATCAGACGGAAGATCTTCCTCTCTGTCTCTCCTCCTCTCTGTATATCCGGCTTTCCAATAATAATAAAATCTTTAAAAAATAATAAATAAATAAATAAATGGGTTTCAGCTAACAAAGGCATAATAAAATATATCCTTTTAATGAGTTAATAACTCATCCTTTCATATTTTTAATAGGAGTGAATTTTAAAACACAGACTTTTAAAAGATTTACTCATGTCTTTATTAAGAGGAGAGAAGCGGTTTAAGAAAAAATATAATCTCATCCTTCAAGGAAGTGGTACACAGGCAGACAGATGTCATCATTACAGGCAGGATTGCTGGAGGGCTTCCTACGTGGGAAGTGCCATCTAGGTGCTTGCAGTAGTTCTGAACACACAGCCCTGTGATGAAGGAGCTACTATTATCCCCGACACACAAAGATAAAATAACTTGCCAAAAGTCATAGCATTCCAGAATAGGGAACAATCATAGTTTATTTAATTAATGCCTAATTATTAGGCCCTGCTGGCAAAGTGGCAGGGCTGGGATTGCCATGCAGAGTAGAAAGCTCCAGAGCTCGGGTTCTGAACCCTTATATGTAATACCTGGTTCATTCTGTATAAAGGTGATAGGGATTCAAGCATCGGCAAGTCAGAGTACCATAGGGCCACCGGGAGTCACTTTGAGCTTGGCAGGGATGGAGGGGGAGGGCTGGTTCAGGGGTGGGAGGAAGTTCATGACGACTGTGTGCCAAGCTCTGAACAGCAGCTCAGGGAGTGAGGTGTTATCCTGAGGATGATGCCGAGGACCTGAGGTATGCAAGCAGTGAAGTGATGTAGTCACGTGACTGGCTGGAGGGTGAAAAAGAAGGGCATATTTGCACAGAATCTGTCTCAATGAAGAAGGAAAAAAATGACAACAAGGTAGGTTTTGCCAACACACAGAAAGGCATGTACAGGATAAGTGGCTATGGAACGCAAGGTCAAGGAGCGCACTGACACAGGCAACACCGATCGCCAAGCAACACACACACAGAATCCAAGGGGGAGAGAATTAACTCAAACGCCTCTCCCTAGCTTGGTGTTCCGAACCCCAGCACCTTGGCACCACTGTTTTTTCTGGAAGACCACCAGTGCCTAAAAGAGCTGCTCAGAGATGTGACCTGCAGGTTGGAGATGAGCCTGGGCCTGCAGCAGCCCAGGTTTCCTGGTCTTACCTCTCAATCACGGGAAAAGAATATAACACATTCTTTTCTTTTGCAATGTCTGGGTGGTGGCAACCAAGGGAGGATTTCTTACTGGGAAACTCAATGAGGGAAAGATGAGCTAGAACCTTTGCTGTCCTTCACTGTCCTGTTGCTATGGTAAGAACGCGTCCTCCAACTTTCAAGTGCTGTAAATGCCACCCCCTTCACAAACAGCACGGAGAGGTGGGGCCTTGAGGCACTGGTCAGGGCCTGAGGGCTCGGCATTCTCCCATGGAGAAGGATCTGCCCTGACAGCCCTGTGCGGCATTCCTCTTTAGTGCTTCTTATCCTGCTTTATTTTTCTTCATGGCCCTTAGAAGTGGGAAAACACACACACAGAGAATCAACCATCTTTGTTGGCCCAGGAAGATCCTGAGCAGATTTTCAGGTGCTAAGTTGATGCTATTGGTGCTGAAAACAAAAACAGAAACTCCCAGGCAAAACTGGATGGTCTTATCTCCCTAGCTCTCTCTGACCAGAAGAACATCAGCTTGATGAGGGAAAAAACTTTATTTTGTTCTCTGCTCTATCTCCAGTACATGACACAGTATCCAATGCGCAATGGATACCTGATAAATATTTCTTGAATGAATGAATCTGGGAATCATTTCCTGTTTCAAACAGCATCAGGATTAAACTCTCCCACTCCATATTTCAGTTCCTGAGTGTCCCACCTTAATTACTCCACCCTGGTTCCTCCTGCTTCCTCCCATACAGCCTCTGCTCCAGGCATCCCACTCAACCCACTCATTCACACACTTAGCCAGAAACAACCCCTTCACAAGAAAAGCCCGCCCTGTAGTCTTGACGTGTTTTGTTTTATTATTCCTGATCTGTATCAGCAAACAGTGAGAGAGGGATGGCGTGGATCACCATGAGAAGTCCCTGAGGCATTGTTTCAAAATGTATATTCTTCTACCCCCAACGTTCCTGGGGGAGGACAGAATTCGAGCACAGCATTTTGTTCTGTTCTGTTTTCTTTTTGAAAAAGTTTCCTAGGTGATTCTTACAATAAACACACAGCCACTTTCACTGAAAGCCACTAATCTAAATCCCACAATACTCTAAAAAGCAGTCAAATTCCTTGTTGGCATCTGTGTGGTAGGAAAGTCTAGTCTGACCACTTTGTCTTCCCTGTCTTAGGAATTCTGAGACGTTCAAAATCTGAACCATCAGGCACGAATCATGCAGGCCAGAGACAAGACATACAGAACAACAAGGGTTTTCTCTGTGAGTGTCTGTTCACCCGGCCAGAGAGGCCCTTGGGTAGGCAAGGCAGCCACTCTCCACCCTCTTCCTGCAGGGTGGCCAAGGATGATCTCTCACCTTCATCCTCATTTTACACAACTCCACCCCCACCCTGTACTTGCCTGCTAAACACTGACGATCCTTGCAGCAAAACATTTTATATCCCCACTCACTCCATCCCCTACTCACTTCGTCTCATTTCCTCTCACAGCAGAGAACCAAAGATGATGCACCTACTTAAAAATGCCCACCTCCAAGTAATGCTGCCCGGGTATTCTAACCAGGGCTTTGAAACGAGTGGTGGCCTTTATTCCCATACCTACAGAAGATAAATGACTTATTATGTGAAATTTTCAGAGGGATTCAATATAATTATGTCAGTTAAATGCCCAACACAGGCATAGTTAGGAGCCTCCCACCGGGAGCCTTTCTGACAAAGGAGCAACAGCCCGGGCAGGCACAGTGTCACAGCACGTTAAACAAACAGCTGCTTGGGACACTGGCATTCCACATTGGAACACTGGTTTGAGTTTCCACTGCTACACTTTTTTTTGCTTTGTTTTTTATTTTTTAAGATTTAATTATTTTCATAGAAAAAGCAAATTTATAGGGAGGAGAGACAGAGTTTCAAACCACTGGTCCACTCCCCAAATGTCTGCAATGGCTGGAGCTGAACTGATCCAAAGCCAGGAGCCAAGAGCCTCCTCTGGGTCTTCTACAAGGTGCAGGGTCCCAAATCACTCCTGCTCCACTTCTAATCCAACTTCCTGCTAATGCACCTGGGAAAGCAGTGGAAGGTGGCCCCAGTAATTAGGCCCCTGTCACCATGTGGAAGACCTTGATGGAGTCCCAGGCTCATGGCTTTGGCATGGCCTAAGCCATTCGGGGAGTGAAATAGCAGATGGAAGATCTGTCTCTTGGCTGTTCAGCCTTTCAAATAAATTAAAAGTATATAAAAGGAGCAACACATGCCACCTGAGCATTGAGATGCAAGCCCTTCTTCTGGCTGTTCTAACAAGATCACTACTACTAGAAGTAACCCTAATATAACTAAAGTTCTGATTGTTTTGTTCAAACCTTGATGAGAACCGGAATATGATGGGCCACAAAAGCTCCTTTTTAGTAACTAGGAAATCATTCTTTGAGTTGGTGGCACTGTTAAAACACAGGGGACAAGACAGGAAAGTTATGCTAATTATTCACACAGTTGCCCCGAAAGAGAAAAGAATGAAAAGCAGGATTAAGGATGGACAGGGGATTTTGGATTCTGGTGCAGACAGGAGGTGGGGGAAAAGGGACGTTCCTTTCAAAGTGTGGTGTCTTTCAAGTAAAATCCAGGTGATAGGGACAGAGAACTTTAAGTCCTAGTTTGACTTTTTGATAAATACACCTTAACCTGTCTAAATTTCAACATCAACTACAAAGTAAATGAGATTAAAAGTAACTGTATTACTTTTAAAAAGTTTCCAACATGGTCTTTTTCTCTTCTGTCCTCCCATTCCCTGCTGATTCAGAAATCAACTCCTCCCTGGCAACAAGAACCCCAGATCCCAGGCACTGAATCCAGTCCGCCCAGCTTCTACATGGACTCAGAGGGTTCCAAGCACCCCTCATGAAGCTCCCAGGCAAGCCCTCACCCTGTGTTGGGCCCAGGTCTGTCTGTGACTTAGAATTGGGATGTCTTTTCGCCTGTGGCTCAGAGTAGTTATAAAAAAAAAAAAAAAAAAAACCCTAGGAGGTATTTTTTGCCTTGCTGATCAGAATCTCCAATGAGCTTTCCCCTTAAACTTTTCTATAATTGGTGGTTGGAACCCATATTACCATGGATACTTGTGCTCAGTTGCACTAAGGATTAAATTAATTTTGCAGACTGATCTGGGAATTTAACCACCATTTGTACCATGCTCTTTGTGGGAAAATGTACTCTGCATTCCAAACGATTGGCCTTCTGGAGTTGATCCAGTTTCTAAGTTGGGGATGGCTTGTACACTTCATGTTATATTTTGGGCTTCATTTGTGTATTTTCTAACCAAGGTCTTGTGAGAGCTACTTTGGAGACCATTTGTTAATGGACACATTTTGTATGTGATGGATTTGCCTGAAGTTACTTAGCTGCTTTTACTTCCAAGCCAATGACTCCCTCACTATCCAAATCATTTTGTCCTCATTTTCCCAAACAGTCATGAAACTACTCAAAATTTTTGTTGGGAAGTTGTGTTTTCTTTGGTTTAGGTTCAGACATGCTGGTTCATACATGCTTCATTGGTTCCTTATTCATTTTACTCTAGAGCTTTATTCACTTTGAGATTTCCTAAGTAACCAGTGCCACAGGACATCTGAATTCAGAATTTATTTACAGGAGATGAGCACTGTGCTATAGCAAGTTCAGTTGCCACCTTTAGCGCCAACATCCCATACGGGTGCCAGTTTGAGTCCTGGATGGTCCACTTCTGATCTAGCTCCCTGCTGATGTGCCTATGAAAGCAGCAGAGGCTGACTCAAGACCGTGGGTCCTTGCACCCATGTGGCAGATCAGAAAGAAATTCCTGGCTCTTGGCTTCAACCTGTTGCAGCCCCAGCTGCTGTGACCATTTGGGGAGTGAACCAACAGATGGAAGACCTCTTTCTATTCACCTTTCTCACTGTAACTCTGTCTTTCACATAAATAAAATAAGTCTTTAAAAAAAGTGTATTTACAACAGACTGGACTTGGTTTAAATCAAGATTGAAATAACTCATAAACATTGTATTTCACAACATTGTATTTCACCTGTGTTTTCCAGGTAAAATTATTTCCTGGTGTTGGACGTGACTCTGGGGAACTATTGTTACAGTTCAGCACACTTGGCTTGAGTTTTAGGGGATTCAGGCTTTTTGCTGTAATGTGTTCTTACACAGCTGGGTACCTAACTCAAGAAATGCAATGCTTTCTGTTTTATGACACAGAAGCATGAAACCACTCAGAAGTAAACCTTCTCCAACCAAAAGGGTGAGTCACGCATCACTTATATACACCATGTGCAAAAACAACTATCATGAGAAACAAAACATTCACATCTTCCACATTTTGTATACTTTTCTTCATTAATAATAGTTATTTCCTGGATTCTGGTTTGGATAAGCAGAACAGAACAGCTGAAGGATAAATATTGTCACAAATGTGTATGACTTAGTTCTATCGTAATAAACTAGGACTGACCTAAATCGACATCTGGCCCTGTCATGTAATTACAAGGGGTGAAAAGGACACAGACAAACTCTTTAATAATTTGTCAGTCATCATTTGTGAGAGCTCTTTATCCAACTGTACTTTTTAAGATTTTAGTTATTATTTATCTGAAAGAGGGAGAGACAAATCTTCCAAGAGCTGGTTCACCCCACAAATGACTACAACAACCAGCGCTGGTCCATGCCTAAGCCAGGAGTCTACAACTACTCATTTCACACCGTTTTAGTTATTGACCAATTTCGAGAGTCACTGAAGAAAAGCCTCTCTTAGTAAAGTCTTCCTATGTTTCTTACCTGGATTCACGAGGTCTCACTGTACCTTGTCTGACAGCAGTCCACAGCAACATCTCTCTGGTCTCACACAGTGTGATGGCAGCACATGCTGTATGTAAGTGTAGCATCTGTGGTCTCCAGCAGCACCTGTTAGTTAAGCAAACACAAGATCACAACTTTAACCAGACCCCCACATCCTGATACCTCAAGCCCCCTGCAGTGAGGAAGCCCAACAGGAAGTGCAGGGTGCCCTCTCACAGGCATTTCAGGCTCCTGCAAAGGAAGAAGATGACATGAACTCCAGTGTCTCACAAAGCCTGGGGATATGCCGGGAGTTGTTCAGTTACCACTATTCAGAAATTAGATTGCAAAGAGATGGCTGCTGAGATTTTTCACATTTTCTTCATTTTCCAGATTTCCTTGAAAACACCTTCTACTCTGGGGAAAACAAGTGAGTGGGCTACTTTAGTGGCAAATGTGTATCGCACATCTTGTGAACATTTGTCTGATGTTTAGAAGTACAGTGAAGCAGCCCAAAAGCTGCTGAATGTTAAGTAACATATAGATGTACATCTGACTGACTTCAAGGATTCCAAAATCTTCCACACTTCTTTTGGAGAAAGACCCCACCAAAGGAAAATTTAAAAAAAAAAGAAAAAAAAAAAAAAAAAGGTTGGTTGGGACCCAAATGATGAAGCTGTCTTGTTTTAATAGTGGCCAGTGGTTCTTTCCCAGGATCCCTAGCTGGGGAGGTGACTGCAGCAGGCAACACACACAGCCACTCTCCAGTCTCTGCCAACCAGCAGATCACGCCTGACACTGGCCTCTTTCTGCCCTACTCACAGCCAGTTCCTCTAGGAGGCTCACTTCTTTCTGGGTAGACCAGTTCCCTTGGAGTGTCTCTTGTGCTTTAGACATGTCAGCATATACTGGAACCGTAATCACGGACAGGGTTCAAGGTGCTTTTCCATGGAATTCATGGGCCCCGTAAAAACAGGAGGATCTGCTGGCAATGGGGGAATCTCAACTGAACTTGAACTGTGGTTATGCAACAAGGTGGAGGAATCCACCATGGTGGGAGAGTTTGGGGAGGGGTGGGGAGAATCCAAGTACCTATGAAACTGTGTCACCATAATACAATGTAATTAATGAATTTTTTAAAAAAGAAAAACAAAACAAACAAACAAAAAAAACCAGGAGGATCAAGAGACACCTATCTGAGAGCTGGCAAGCACTCTGTTTCCCTCTTAAAGAGAGCTGGGGAAGTGCCTGGTGGCGTGGCCTAGTGGCTAAAGTCCTCACCTTGAATGCGCCCCAGGGTCCCATATGGGCACTGGTTCTAATCCCAGCAGCTCCACTTCCCATCCAGCTGCCTGCTTGTGGCCTGGGAAAGCAGTTGAGGATGGCCCAAGGCTTTGGGACCCTGCACCCGTGTGGGAGACCCGGAAGAAGTTCCTGGTTCCCGGCTTTGGATCAGCGCAGCACCGGCCATTGCGCTCATTTGGGGAGTGAATCATCAGACGGAAGATCTTCCTCTCTGTCTCTCCTCCTCTATATATATCTGACTTTTTAATAAAAATAAATGAATCTTTAAAAAAAGAGAGAGAGAGCTGGGAAAGTGGCACACGACTCCACAGGCTGCTTGCTGGATTCGAACACCAGTCCCAGCTCAGCCAAACATGACTCCGCTTGTAATCAATCTTTTCCTTCATTTCTAGAAAGCTCACTGTCCTATTTGTGGCCTGTTTCTAAAAACACCAACAGGGTAGTGCGTGTATTTTGTGTACACAACTGTTAGTGTTTCCTTTTTTTTTTTTTTGTCCCATTTTTCTCTATAACTGTATTTATTTACTTAAAAGGAAGCGAGAGAAAGAACAAAGTGAGAGCTTCCATTCACTGATTTTTCTTCCCACACCTAGCAACAACAGTCCTGGCCAGAGCCTGGAGTCAGGAACTCACATCCAGGTCTCCCTGTGGGTACGAAGGACTCAACTGCTGAAGCCATACCTGACTGCCTCCCCAGGTCTGCACCAGCAAGAGGCCGGAATCAGAAGCCAGAGACAGAACTGCAAGGAAGGCACTGCAATCCAGGACACACGTCTTCACTGGAGACTTAACCACTAGGCCAGACACATGCCCCACATTTACTTTGAATTTACCTAAGATACATTCAATCATGTCTTCTGCAATCAAGCAGGGTAGTGCAAATGAACACACTTCAACAAAACAGCCAAGAACCATTTCTTCACCCTTGATGCTCTGAGATGAGCTAGCAGCAATCTGTGTAAACTGCAGTCTGTGAAGAGCACTCTGGACAGGACCACGAGTACAGGTCGGGACCTGTTCTATGCTCACCATCAATCCACAGCGAGATCCCGAAGCAGAGTGAAGTAGAGAAAAGACCTGGACATTACACAGTGTCGCTGCACAATGACTTTTCCCCTTCACAAGTTACTTGTCCTCTCCAAGCCTGTGATACAACTGCTTGAAGTGCAGATCCTGGCCCTAGATGTCAGGGTTTGAAACCCAACTTTCTTGCTTATCCGTGTATTCCAGGGCAAGGTATTCAACACCTCCATTAATCTCATCCATAGGGCAGAAATAATAACACCTGCCTCACAAGGCTGTTGCAGACCACATGAGGTAATGGGTGTATGGCATTTATAGGGGTAATCTTACCTGGTGGGAAGACAGTTGGGTTAACCCTCTCTCCCCAGTTCCCTCTCTCCCTGTGTTCTGCATATCTGACACGTGGTGAGGGTTACAGGCACAAAGCTCAGGGTGTTTCTATCCTCCCAGGGCTGTGTGGGAGCTGGATGCAGTTACAAGATTGGATGATTATGCAACATCATGGAGATGTGAACTGAAAAACGCTGTGGAAAAAGAAATCCACAGTGCTTACAGACATTAAACAGAGGGAAGGCACCAGTGCCCAGGTCATTTCATACCTGTTGGCTCTTCCTGGGCCCACCTGAACACTTCTTTCATCCAGGGACACCTGGGGAACTTGCCCTGTCCTGGAATGGCAGGGTATGGAACCCTCCTAGCGCAATGTCAAACTTTAACCTTGCACCCACACACCTGGATTCCCAACAGGGGTCCTTGCAGCTCACGTACCCGGGAACATGCAAACCCAGAACGAAGGCAAGAAAAGAAACTTGAGGCGGGAAGCGCATCAGCACTACGCCAGCCAAGCACGCTCTGCCTCCCTCGGCACAGGCCAAGGGGGAACACACGCTCCGCCTCCCTCGGCACAGGCCAGCGGGGACACGCGCGCTCCGCCTCCCTTGGCACAGGCCAAGGGGGACACACGCGCGCTCCGCCTCCCTCAGCACAGGCCAACGGGGGGAAGGAAGGACACACCACACTCCCCTGCACAGGAGCCTCCTCGACGCGCCAGAGCCCGGACCGCTCCGGGGCGCCTGCGCCGCCACGGGGAGTCTGCGCAGTGGACGCGGGCGGAGCTTCAGCACCAGGCACCTGCGCGAAGGCGGCGGCCAGTGCGCCTGCGCCAGAGCCAGTAGGTCGGGAGGGGGGGACGGGGCGAGGGGACGCCAGGGAGCGCGCGGTGCGCCTGCGCAGCCCTGCGTGGCGCGGCGGCGGGCCGGGGCCGTGCGGAGCGGGCGGCGCTGCGGGTGGGGCGGTCGGCGGCGCTGGTGAGCTGTGCGGAGCTGGGCGGTGCCGAGGAGGAGGAGGAGGAGGAGGTTTCGGCTGGGGTCTGACGCGGCCGGGTTCGTGGGGGGCCTCGCCTGTTTATTTATTTATTTACCGTGGGTCCCTCCGAGTGTGCGCGCGCTCTCGCTGCTCGGCGGGGAGGGGGTGGGGGGAGGGTCCGGGAACTGGGGGAGTTGGAGCCGGGTTTTGGGGGGAGGAGGGTCGAGACGCCGCGTGACTTGTAGGGGAGAGAACGCCGAGCCGCCACCGTCGCCGAGAAGCCCTTGTTCCCGCTGCGGGCTGCGAGAGAGGAGTCTGGAGCCGACAAGATGGCGGACGGGGAGCTGAACGTGGACAGCCTCATCACCCGCCTGCTGGAGGGTGAGTCGGGCCGGGCGGCGGGCGGCGGGCGGCCTGCGTGGCCACGGACTCCCGGGAGCGTGGGGGTGCGGGGGACGGCCTAGCCGGGAGGCCGAGATGCCTGCACCGGCATTGTGTGTGTTAGCGCGTCTCCTCTGCTCTCTTTGTGTTTTGCCCTTGGCTGCCTCCGACTGCTGTTTCGGGAGTGCATTTTATTAAAATAAAAAATAATAACGAAAAAGAAAGCCCTTTCGGTAGGACCGTTTCGTCAGCTCTGCACTTCCACACGGGGGCCCCCAGAAGAAGACTATCCTAAGCCTCTGAGGACAAAATGAGCGGGACTGGGCTGACGACTGATGATCTGGCGTACGGAACGGGAATAAGAACACAGAACCTCGGGCCGGGGTTGCAGATGCCCGGGAGAAAAAAAAAATGGGGGGTGGGGAGAATAATCAGATGGCGCTTGCTCACGGGGTTGGCATTTGGGGTGAAGATTTTAGTAGGCGAGAGCACAGTTTAATGTTTGCACAAACTTCAGACAAGTCTGTTGGAACGTCTTTCGTGTGTGCAAGAGCTGTTAGCAAGGCCTCGCGGTCGTGAAAAGGCTCCAAGCCCCCTTCTCATTTTGAGTGGTTTTGTGCTGGTGGTGGAGACCTGGAGTTGAATGGGTGGATTCATGTACAGGGTATCAGAGCAGCTCTGACGCTGTCCATTTAATGCTAAATCCACGTTATTACCAGTTGTCCCGTGTATTGGGCCTTTTGAAATAGTTTGGGGCTCTCGTCACAGACCGTTCATAGTGTTGCATAGTCTCTGCTACTGTTGCTTTCAAGTGACTTGGAGATCAATGTTTACTACCACGGTGCAGTGTACTGGCTGTGGATGATTGGGGCGGGGGAGGAACCTGTCTTCCTGCTCACGCAGGCGTTGGCCTCCGAAACAGCTGTGGGTGTACCTGTTGGGGCTCGCTGCAGATGTGAAGGCCCCCCCACCCGCAGCAAGCCGTAGCTTAGGTACTGTTGCTACTCAGTCGTTCCTGGCAGGTCCCCTGGTGCCTGCAGTCCGGGTTCAGGCCATGAGGTTTTGTGATCTAACAGACCTGTGAGTGCCTTGGCTGGGCCAGAGAAAAATCACTTTGAAAAAAGAGTATTTTGTAATTTTGAATTTGCTCTGCCAGGAAAATATGGTAGTTATGATAGTTTTCTGTTAACTCTTGGGGGAAGTTTAGGCCTAGCCGTTTTTCTGTATTTTAAGATTGTAAATTTATGCTTTGTACAAATGTGTTGTTCGTGTCACAACTTTGCGCTTTTTCGCCCTTCATGTTGATAGGTGTACTCCAGAACATTGTGGGTGTGTCTCATATTTGGGCTGCAGTCTTCTAAGGCAGATGCAGCTTTGATAATTACTTATACCCAAGAAGCCTACTTGTAGATTAAGTTGGGGAAGGAAGGCGCTGGGGAACGCTGTCTGGTGATTTTTCTTTCTTTCTTTCTTTCTTTTTTTTTTTTTGTAAAGTGTAATTAAGTTTTAGTTGAAGTTTTTGCATGTCTTTTTTCTCCTTTTTTGGTAAGCATTCTAGTCCAGTTCTGTTTTCTTTTAATCGGATAGGTGTTTATTGAGGTCTCTGCCAGTCACCAGGAATGCAGTGATACAGACAGTGGAGGGGCTCTGAGTCGCCTCTGCTCTGCACACTCTCAGCGGGGTTTCATTACTTCTGAGTCCTAAGGAAGTGTATCTAGTTCAGCAGTGCTTTCCCGGGATTCTTAAATATTCCTGGTTCTTACCCCTTCCTCGTAAGTTTAGTCTTGTTTAAAAAAAAAAAAAGAAAAAAAGGTGTCTGCCTTAGAGTTTCAATCCTGTTGATTAAATGTAATTCATATTTAAGTGATGTTATTTTATAAAACTTCCTAAGAATTAGCTATGATTTGTCTTTTTGAGGGTTTTTTTGTTTGGTGTTAAAGTGCAAGTCAGAATTTGCCAGAAAAGGATACACAGTTATAGTCGGGAGGAATGAGTTTCAAATGACCTACTGTACAGCAAAGTAACCATTTGGCCAACAGTGACACAGCTGTATTCTCAAAAAATGTGGAGTAGATATTATGTGCTGTTATTTTAAAAAGTGGTAACTGTGAAATATTGCATTTATTGGATGTGACCATTTCTTCAAAAACATGTTACACGCTATGAAGCATGTAGTGCTAATTGTCAGGAAAATATTTGGCCAGAATTTATCTGCTCTGGGGAGGGGAGATTGAGCAGGACCTGCCTGAGCTTGTTTTGAAATGCTGATCGAGGCTCCACGTGTGCTCCTGATTGCCTGTCAGCTTTTGGTAGCTATGTTCTATGAGCTGTTTTTGTGTTTCTTTTTCAGTTGGGCATTATCATCAGTGTTTTATTTGTATTTTGGGGAGAGCTTTTAGGACATTTTAATTTGTGCTATATTATTTGGGTTTACACATATTCCTTTAGTATATTTGCTTGTGTAAATTTGATGAAAACCTAGGTTTCTGTCACTTCATCCCCTGCTGCCAAACCAGTGCTGTTGGCGATTGTTGCTCTAACTGAAGCTAGCTTGCGTGAGCGTCCTGAAAAGCCCTTGAGTAAACACTTTTTGCTTGAGTCAGTGGTTCTTAATAGTTAGCATGGGAGTGGGAGTGAGGCACAGTCACCTGAGGAACTTTGTTCCAACTATAAATGCTGAGTTTATTTTGGAAGACCTGGACTGAGTTGAATCTGGTGTTTGGGGGGAAGGAGTATTTAAAACTGCTGCGATGCTCAGGGTAGTTTCCCGTCATAGACTTGATCCAGATATTGAAAAACTGGGCTGTACCTGTTGACAATGTATGGCTATTGTGTGTCTGATATTTGCTAATTCATATGAACTGTGTTTGCTTTGTTCTGATTATAAAAGTAAGATATTCTTACTGTGAAAACTTGTGATAAAAATGGAAAAGAAATCCCTAATAACAGTTAAAGTGTCCTTTTTTGAACATTTGTCTCAGAGTTGTAGAATATTAGCATGGTAAACTCCCATAGCAGAGTATGTTTGTGTTTGTTTTGGGACCACTAGTATCTTTATGAAAAATTTTGGAATGTGTTTTTGTTTGGTAAGTCCATTTAATTTTGACTTGTGAGATTTTTTTTTTTTTTTTTTTAAAGATTTATTCATTTTATTACAGCCAGATATACACAGAGGAGGAGAGACAGAGAGGAAGATCTTCCGTCCGATGATTCACTCCCCAAGTGAGCCGCAACGGGCCGATGCGCGCCGATCCGATGCCAGGAACCTGGAACCTCTTCCGGGTCTCCCACGCGGGTGCAGTGTCCCAAAGCATTGGGCCGTCCTCAACTGCTTTCCCAGGCCACAAGCAGGGAGCTGGATGGGAAGTGGAGCTGCCGGGATTAGAACCGGTGCCCATATGGGATCCCGGGGCTTTCAAGGCGAGGACTTTAGCCGCTAGACCACGCCGCCGGGCCCGACTTGTGAGATTTTGAGTTTGTGACTGACATGATACACTTAAGGATTTTCTCTTTTTCATGGGCCGTGTACTCTTCAAAATTTAGTTAGATTGACAGACCAAGGAAATAGAAAGGATTCCTCTTATGTGTCCTTTGAAGGTTAAAAATGAAGGAGTGGACTTAGAAAAGGGGCTGGATTAATAAGGCCAGTAAAGCCAGTACCGCCCTTGAAATGACAGCTTTATTGCTGTGTGATTCACATAGCATCCAGTTTACCTGTTGGAAGTGTACTTGTGATTCAGTGTTTGTTTAGTGTAACAACAGAACTTCCCCATCAACTTTGTCCCTCTTTCTCCTACACATACCTCAAAACAACCTCTTCCAAGTAGCAGGCATGCCCTTTTTCTTTTCCCTGCAGCCCTAGGCAGCCAGTAGTCTACTTGAAGTCTGTAGGTTTGTCCCTGATGGACTTTACACATAAATTAGGTTATGTACTGTTTGATCTTTAGGGCTATTCTTGGTTTTGAGGTTTTACATGTTGTAACATCTGTCTGTACTTCATTTCACTTATGGCTGTGTGATATCCCATGATACGTATTTAAAATATTTTTTAGCCATCCATCCATTGATAGACATTTGAATAATTTTTTTAAGGATTTGTTTATTTTACCTCAAAGGATTATAAAGGAGGAGGGAGATAGCATCCATCTACTGGTTCACTCCTCAAAGTGCTGTAACTGCCAGAGCTGGGCTGGTTTGTAACCAGGAGCCAAGAACTTCTTCCAGGTCTCCCACATGGTCACAGGAGCCCAAGCACTTGAGCCATTCTCTACTGCCTTGTCGGCCCACCAGCAGGGAGGGAGCTGGTTCAGAAGTGGAGCAGCCAGGGCTCAAACTGGCACCCATATGGGATGCTGGCATCGCAGGCTGAAGGTTAACTTGCTATGCCGCTGTGCCAGGCCCCCATTTTTTCTTTTGAGGTCTTGTGAGTAATTCTGGCCTCAATGTTTGTAGGTAAGAATTTGTGAACTTGTATTTTTGATTCCAGAGAGAATAAAAAAAAGAGTAGTTCTTTTTAACGCTTTGATTGCTGATTAAATTGTTTAATTAAAACCCAGCCATCTAAAAGTGAGGCAGTTTGAAGAAGTGAGGGGTGTTCCTGGCAGCTCCAGTTTCCACAGAGACAGTGTGGTAACAGATCCAGGGAGCAGACCTTAGAAAGAGTGGATGGGGCAGGAGGGGGATTAGCAGAGGCTCTTTTGATGGATCTCCCTGAGAGGCTAGAGGAGGCATAAAGGTGATAGTTTTTTTTTTCCTCCTGCTGATGCAAAAACTAGATGGGGGAGGTCTCCTTAATGAGGTTCTTCAGAGGGAGGGCAACTGCTGTTTGAAGAACTAATCCAGAGATGTGGTTGGGTATTTGAGTGCACAGCTGGGGCTGTGTTGGTATATGTCTAAATCCAAGATAATTCATTGGGATTTATGAATTTAGGTCTAAGCATAGGGTTGTTTTAAGATTAGTGAGGAAGATAGTAAATTGCCTTGCGTGTTTTTTTCTCTCATTTTATTCTCAGTGTTTATCATTTAACAGATTGTCCAACCCAGTGGCATGTGTTCCCAAACATTTCCTTTTTGTCATTGTTGTTGTTTGGTTTATTTTTGTTTGGAAGGTAGATTTACAAAGAGAAAGATCTTTGATCTGCCACTTTACTCTCGAAATGGCCTCAAAGCCAGAACTGAGCCAGTCTGAAGCCAGGAGCTGCTTCTGGGTCTCCCATGTGGGTTCAGGATCCAAGGCTTTGGGACATCCTCCACTGCTTTCCCAGGCCATAAGCAGGGAGTTGGATTGGAAGTTGAACAATTGGACATGAGCTGATACCCATGTGGTCCTGGTGTTTGCTGGTGGGGAATTAGCCTGCTGAGCCATTGCACTGGTTTCCCAAACACTTCTAAAAAGAGATAAAATAATATGGTTATATATGAATGTCGGGATAGTTAGAAATATTGACTGAAATTCTGTTTTTGTGTTTCTGAAACAAGATTGCACTGAAAGTCTTGGAGTGTAGGAATGCAAAGGAAATGGTTTATAAATCTCAGTAAATTAATGGTGGTGTATTGGTGGGTAGGGACTCCCAAGGGAGCCTGCTAAATTAATTTTGGTTTGCTACAAATGGATGCCCTCAGGCAGTGAGCATTGCTGTGTTATCACTGTGTGTTTGCTTCCTGAAGAATTATGCACTCAGAGGAAGAAGCTCAGGATCACAGCTCTTTGTCCTGTAGCCTCTTCTCACCTTAGCTTCCAAGACGGTATCAGGCTATGTCTGAAATTTTATTAGTGGGTAAAGTGTACTTTTTCCACATCTTGTTCTCTGGCATATATCCTATAAGAGAGACTTTCTGTTTGATTAGATGAGCGTATTTTAGTGAAGACAGAACCTTTATTTTAGTAGGGTTTAAAACAAACTTCATCCTGAGGTTAAGTATAAATATCCAGTAGCCAGTCTTTCCTGGCTTAATGAAAGGTTTGGTCCTTGATCTAGGAGGACCCCCGCCCCCTTTTGTAGATGAGACGCCCCTTCCACTTGCTCCTGCTCTCTGGATGCCCGCAGTGACCCTAGAGCAGTGGTGGGAACTGGGAGCTCAGTCCATCTTGCCCATGTGGGTGGCAGGAAGCTGGAGTCGGGCACTAAGGATGGGATGTGGGCTTGCTAACCACCAGCCAAACGCCCACCTCTTCTTACTGGGTTTTTGAGAAAGGCATGTCCTTGTGAGTACCTGACAGATACAGTGTCCTCTGCTTCCTGTTTATTGCATATGGCTGTCATTCTCATCATCTATGTCTGTTTGAAAATTTCTTTTCTGTTCCTACTATCCAGACTGTATCATTTGACATATAATGTTGGTACTAAGAGGTGTTTGAAGACAGAATAAGGTGGTTTCAAGGCCTTGGGCATCCTCCCCTGTTGTCCCAGGCCATAAGCAGAGTTGGGTTGTTAAGTGAGGCAGCCAGGACATGAACCGGTGCTCTTACGGGATGCCTGTGTCACAGAACAGATGACTAGCTTGCTGTGCCACTGCACTGGCCCCAGTTCACTGTTTAAAGGCACCAACAGTTCTGCCCACCTTTGCTTTGCAGCATCAGTGAGGTGTAGACACAGTGAACAGTGAGGTCATGCTTAAGGGCCATTGGTTTAGCACACTCTGCTCTTCCTAAAATCTGTCACTTTTCCTTACTCTTATTTGTTACTAGTGTACCTGGAAAGATTTTCTGCTATGGTGAGTCGCGGAGCCCTTTGAGAATTCACAGAAAAATACCTGCATAGATAGAAGTGTTACACTTTGAAGTATGATGCAGAACACTGTGGGCTCTGAAACCACATGCATTGTCCCTATTTGGCAGACTTAAAATGAATTTGAAATCTGACAGCTACTAATCGTTTTATTTACATCCAGAAGCATTCATTTTAGCTAATTTATTTTTTTTTATTATAAAGTCAGATATACAGAGAGAAGGAGAGACAGAGAGGAAGATCTTCCATCCAGTGATTCACTCCGCAAGCGGCTGCAACAGCCGGTGCTGTGCCGATCCAAAGCTGGGAACCAGGAACCTGTTCCAAGTCTCCCACACTGGTGCAGTGTCCCAATGCATTGGGCCATCCTCGACTGCTTTCCCAGGTCACAAGCAGGGAGCTGGATGGTCAGTGGAGCTGCTGCGATTAGAACCGGCGCCCATATGGGATCCTGGGGCGTTCAAGGCGAGGACTTAAGCCGCTAGACCATGCCGCTGGGCCCTATTTTAGCTAATTTAAAAACTTTCCTTTTTCATTTTTGTTCTCTTTGGCAGAATTTGTGTTAAATGTGGAGGAAAAAGGGCCAGGAAATAGTTCAGGAAATCTACTTTAAAGTTAACATTGCCTTTAGTTAGTATATAACCTTGAGTGACTCTTAGGGTGGAGAATGTAGGGAAAAGAGAGTGAGAATATCCGTGGCTAGGCTGGCACCTGGGATCCCAGCACCCACAGTGGGTCTGCTCCGTTTCTGATGCAGCTCCCTGCCAGTGCACCTGGGAAGGCAGCAGAAGAGGGCGGGAGTGCTCGGTCCTTGCCAGCCCCTTGGGAGAGCTGGGCTTTGTGCACTGAAAGTGAACCAGCAGATGGTTTGTCTCTCTCATCCTGCCCTTCAAATAAAAAAATCAAAAATTAATAAGGTGATTAAGATGTCGTGTAACAGACATGCATAATTGGTAGGACAAGTTCTTTCTCTTGTTATCTTTTCTCTGTTAGAGAAAACTGTTAGAAGCAAAATGTGTTGGAAAAAATAGATGACCAGTGAAAGATAAAGTGTTAGATGTATTCAGCACAAGCGTAGACATGCACTGTTAGGAATTTAAAGGACAGACCTACATTGGAAAATATTTTACAGAAATATGAAGTTTGAAATCAGTACAGTTTTTTCTAACCATGAGAAGAATGAGATTCTTTTGGGAAGATCACCTTCTTCCTAATTGAGGTTCAAAGTTATTGTTCTCTGTATCAGATTTAATTGCAGGTGATCATCTGATGCCGTTGCGTAATGAGATTTTATAATTTCATCTTGGAAAGTGTCTTTTTACACACTTAGATACTGCCAGATACTAAGATCAATCCACAGACGTGATTTTAGTTTGTCATATTAAAATGTTTATAAAATCCTCCTGATGTTTACCTTAAGTGTGTCATTGCATTGGAGTGATCACTCTGAGTGGAAGCTGTGTAAGTCCTTCAGTTACAGTTAAAAGGATTCTTTTGTACTTTAGTTGATATCTGAAGAGTGCTACAGTTTGAGCTTGAAAGTTTGTAAGATTTGTGTGGGAATAAGCTCATGAGTGGAAGATCTCTGTCTCCTTCTTTCTCCTTCACTCTGCCTTTGAAATAAATAAATATTAAACCAAAAACAAAAGAAATTATTACTGCTGGGGTCCAGTGCTGCAGCCTAGTGGCTAAAGTCCTTGTCTTGTACACATTGGGATCTCATATGGACACTGGTTCATGTCCTAGCTGCTCTACTTCTGTGCTGCTCCCTGCCTGTAAACTGAGAGAGCAGTTGAGGATGACCCAAAGCCTTGGGACCCTGTACTCAAGTGGAAAGCCCAGAGGAAGCTCCTGTTTCAGATTGGCTCAGCTCCAGCTGTTGCAGCCACTTGGGGAGTGAACCTGCAGATGGAAGATCTTTCTGTATCTCCTTCTCTGTATCTGCCTTTCTGAGAGACAGAGAGAGAGAGAGAGAGAGAGAGAGAGAGAGAGAGAGAGAGAGAGAGAAATATCTTTAAAACACACACACACACACAAAACAGCATCACAGACTTTTAAATATCTTATGCTGGGTTTTTTTTACAAGCTTTGTAAGATTGTGCAACTGATTTTTTTCTGCTCTTATGTATTTACTGTTTACTATCATCAGCCATAAAATGTCTTAATGAATTTCCTGTTAGGTTGAACTCTAAGACTCTTTGAAAATATTCTTGCTTGTAGTTGTTCTTCAGAGACTATTCCTAGATCCTGGCTTTTCAGTAATTTAAGATTTAGGATTGGCTCCTTGCAGAAACATCTTACAAGAATTGATGATATCTGCCAACCTATCAGAAGCCATTTATTTTTGCTGGTGTTGCTCCCAGCATCAGTGAGCCTCGTAGGCTTTTAAAAAGTTTATTGTCAAAGGGTTTGTTTATTTATTTACTGATAGAGTTATATATTTTTACTGGAAAGGCAGGTCAGATCTATGGAGAGAAGGAGAAACAGAGAGGAAGATCTTCATCCACTGGTTCACTCCCCAAATAGCCCAAATGGCTAAATGGAGCTGGGTTATTGCTAAGGCAGGAGCCAGACGCTTCCTCCAAGTCTCCCACACAGATGCAGGGTCCCAAGGACTTAAATCAACCTCCACTGCTTCCCCAGGTGGTGAGCAGGGAGCAGGATGGGAAGAGGAGCAGCCAGGACGTGAATCAGCACCCATATGGAATCCTGGTGCTTGCAAGGTGAAGATTTAGGCATTGATCCATTGTACCAGGCTCCACAAAGTATATTTCTATAGCTTTTCCAATCAAGACACAACACCTACCATTACAGATAAAATGACTTTTCTTGGGTAATCAATGAGCTAGTTGGAAACTTGCTTTGGTTGCAGAATCTGTTTTTGTGAAGGAATTCTATGATGAGATGTACTGTTCTAATTTTCTTCAAAACTGTGTTATTTTTCTGTGAATTGGGAATATTAGGCTAACCATGTAGTTTGATAATATCAACATAAATATTGTTATTTTAGGACAGTTAGGATGTCATTACATAATAAATGTAATGCCAATCTAATTAATTAATTGAAAACTAATCCTTTATCATGTCAATGCATACTTTTGTTGCTTGGACTGGAATATTTCCTAGGGAAACATAAAGGAGTGAAAGCCAAACAAAAAAGTAGCACGCAAACTGGACTAAAGGAAGTTGAACTGGCTACCTAAAGCCATCAAAACTGACCTTCCGGAAAGGAGGCAGCTCCATAGACTATCCGGTAGTCTGCAGCCAGCCCCTCGGCTGACTCACTGCAAAGGCGCAGTGAGACTAAGGAAACAAAAGCTCTGTGACACGACAGCATCCCCCTCGCTCCAGAGGCACAGGTTGCCCTTCACATCCTGCCGAGGTGTGGGTACTGGGTACTTAGACCCTGGGTTTTCTCTTGAGACTCCATCAAGACCATTGCCTAAGACTGAGGGCAATGCTGAAGTGAACTAGCCTTCAAGAGCATGTGAGCAAGTCACTGCTACTCTGCTGCCCAGAGCTAACACCTTTTTGAAGAAGAGGCCATCTGGATCTTTGTCAGCTTTTCATACATAATCTGGTATTTCATTTAGCACAGTGTTACAGAATATATTCTCAGAGCACTGATGTTTCAAATACTAGAGTTGTCACATGGGAACTTTAAAAGATTAATATGCTGGGGCTGGCACAGTGGTGTAACAAGCTGATCTTCAGCCTGTGATACCAGCATCTCATATGGGTAGGCAGGTTGAGTCCAGCTGCTCCACTTTGATCCAGCTCCTTACCAATGTCCAGGGAAGGTAGTGGAGGAAGGCTCAAAGTCTTGGGTCTCCACACCTACGTGGAAGACCTGGAAGAAGCTCCTGGCTCCTGGCTTCTGGCTTCAGACCAGCCCAGGTCTGGCCATTGCGGCCATTTGGGGAGTGAACCAACAGTTGGAAGATCTTTCTGTCTCTCCCTCTCTGTAATTTTTTCAAGTAAAATAAATCTTCTAAAATGTAGATCGAATGTTAAAAATAGAGTGGAACAGATGACTTTTTTTTTTTTCAGAGACCTAGAAATTCTACATCTAAAGAAATAGTATAACTAAAATTAAGAATTTGGTCATTGGGTTTATCAGCTAACTAGAAACGGTAAGGCTGCAACAAAAGAATTCAGTAGATATTATCCAGTTCTCAAAGAGGATAAAAACCAAAGCTGCCAGAGGAAAGCGGTTGTTACTGACAAAGAACAATAGGAATAAAAAGCTTGGTTTGTCTCTTGAGACCACAGAAGCCAGAACCTGTGATGTTCTGAAAGAAAGTGGGAAAACTGGGCCCAGAGTGATGCTCAGCAGCTAAATCCTCACTGCCAGGATCTCATATGGACACTAGGTCGTGTCCCAGATGCTCTGCTTCCCATCCAGCTTCCTTCCTGTGGCTTGGGAAAGCAGTGGAGAAAGGTTTAAGGCCTTGGGACCCTGCACCCATTTAGGAGACTTGGAGGAAGCTCCTGGCTCCCGATTTCAGATCAGCTCAGCTCCAGCCACTGCAACCCCTTGGGGAGTAAACCCGCAGATAGATGATCTCTCTGTGTATCTCCTTCTTCTGTAAATCTGCCTTTCCAATAAAAATATATTTTAAAAATCTTTAATTAAAAAAAGTAGGAACAGTGTGTGTACTTGTACGCACATCTTGCAGTTCTAAACTCAGCATATCCTTCATAAATAAAAGTGTACTAAAGCCTAGAATATTTATTGCAGATAGATGAGCACTAGAAAATACCAAAGGAAGTTATTCATGTTGAAACAAATGATGCCAGATTAAAAGCAAAGAACTACAGAAAGAAACATGGTTATTATCAGTAAATATCCATTCTGACTGCTTAAAATAGAGGTGGTTGTTTGAAATAGCTATTTAAGTTGCTGCTAAGCCAACACTTTACATATTGGAATGCAAGATTCAACAGAGTAAAAGTGAAGAATCATCTGCAAATGAGGAAAGATATTGGCTACATTTTACACTCCTTTGTGATAAGTCCTTAACAGTCTAGCAACAGAAGCTAATTTTCCTCCATGTGTTGAGATGCACAAAAGTGTATCTGTCATACTTAGTGATGAAATATTGGGGCCTTATCAGGCACAAAACAGGGAGAACCAATAGTGCCATAGCTATTCTGCTTCAGCCTGAAGAAGCTCCTCACCAATTCAGTGAGAACGAAAGAAAGAAAGATGAAAATACTGGGAAAGAACTAAGTCTTCATACATGACAAAATTGTATATTTGGGAAATGCAGAAGAATTACAAAATATTTGAGTTGAGTAAAAGTCAGCATATATAAACCAGTTACCTGTATACATGTATGTGTATACTCACATCACACAAGTAGAAATGAAGTGGGAATGCACATGTTTACATTAGCAACTCCCAAAGTCAGTTTGAAAACTGTGTACTATACCCACATTGAAACAAACATATTGCTGAGGGAAATGACAAAAGGAGAGATCACCATAGGTTGGAAGGCTTAAAATTGTTAAAATGTCAGTTCTTTAAAAAAAAAAGAAAAGAAAAGAAAAAAATATCAGTTCTTCCTACAAGGTGGGAAGCATTTTGGTGCGGGTGTTTTATACAACACAGGAGTGTTAGGGTTGTGGTGCTGAGTTCTATTTCTCATTCCAGCTTCTGCATCCAGAATGTGGCACCTGATGACTGAGTACCTGAGTCTCTGCCACCTATATACGAAACCCAAATTGAGTTTCTGGTTTCTGGCCTGGCCCATCCCCAACTGTTAATAGCCATTAGAGGGAGTGAATCAGCTGATAGAAGACGACCTCTCTGCCTTGCCTTGCAAATGCAGTCAAGTAGCTGCTAACGAAAGAGAGAAAAGCTTGATTCAATTTGAGAAAGATTATATTTAAACTCATTAAAGAACTGTTCATCACAAGACAGCATTAAGATATGGAGAAAAAGACAATCCCATGTAAAAGAATAGACAGAAGGCTCAAAATGAACTTGTCTGGAAAAGGATAGCCATATGGTTCACTAAGCAGATGGGAGGACCGCTGTGCAGCCTGGGAGGCAGCAGTGGTGGCACAGCTAGTTTGATTTCCATCACTCCAATGGGAGACCAGCTTCTGCCTGGCCCCACTGGGTATTAATGGGCACCTGGGGGAGTGAGCCAGGGGACAGGTTACTGTCCTCAAGTAAATGTAAAAGCAAACCGGAAAACAAATGTAAAAGTTCATGGAAAATGAACCTATGATTTGGTTACTTGGCAAAGGCTTGGCCTTTGAAAAAAAAATCTGTTAAATTAATTCTTATGATGTGATTGGTTGTGAAATGTGTTTTATGTGCCATCAGTAAGGTAAAAGACCATTTCCAGTTATCATTTGTAAGATTCTGTTGATTACAAAATATTTCATGACTTCAGAGATCTTGGTTAATGTATGTTAGAATCAGGGAAATGGAAGAGATTTTTCTACGATATGATTTTTGGTTTTTCTGAATTCCCATTCCTGATAAGCTAAAGCATTATTATGGCAATGTAAAAATGTTAGAATTACTTAGAAAAGCAAAACTAAACACATAATTTACAGAGAAATAGACAGGAGGTAAACGACTCAGCATTATAATTTTGATACTTTAAATTGACACAAAAAATTAACCTACTTTTGTCTTCAGCTTCATAATAGTTGGATCAAGTTATCTTAATTTTACTGACCCAGAGTTTTAGAACTATTGAATCGTAACATAAATTGTGAAGATTTTTATGAGCGCTGAAAATTGTTTTTGTCCATTGCTATTATTTCTTTCTGTTTTTGTCTTTTTGTTTTGTTCTATTTTGCTTTGTTTTTCTTTTTACTTCATTGCTATTATTTCTACCAACTAAATAAATATTAGGCTGCCAAATATTTGCTGAATGAGTTAATAAATTTTCTAAGTAAAAAATTTTCATTGTGTATTTGTCATCTGGAAGCAACCAGAGATATTTAATCCTATAAATACCTACTTTTTCTCCCCGTAAAGCTTCCTGCATTTAAAACTGATATCAAGGGACAAGCACTGGATGGAGCAGTTGAACTACCTCATCCCATATCCAGGTCCCTAGGTTTGAAACGGCCCCAATCCAAGTTCAGCTTCCTGCTGATGTGTATGTGGGAGGCAGCGGATGATGTCTGTGTTCCTGCCACCCAATACAGGAGACCTGGATGGAGTTCCCAGCTTCTGGCATTGTCCTGACTGCAGTTAGCTTTGCAGGCACATTGGAGAGTGAGCTAGCCATTGGGAAATCTCTCTCCCTGATGCTCTGTGCTTTTAAAAAACAAAAACCCTAATGCCCAAGGGGTGGGTGTTTTGCACATTGATTAGAGACCACTGGCAATGTTCCTATGATACACACGGGTGCCTGAATTCCTCTGCTACTATAAGCTTTGTGCCAATGTACATTCTGGAATACACAGATGATGGCTCAAGTCTTGGGGTCCTTTTGCTCATGTGAGACTCTGATTATGCTCAGGGCTTCAGCCTATCCCAATCCTGACTTGCAGGTGTTGGGAAAGTGATCCAGTAAATGGAAGAGCTGTCCCTCTTCCTTTAAAATGAGAGTTTCAATATTTATTTATTTATTTGTTTGTTTGAAAGGCACCAATTGGCTGTGCACAAAGTGGAGAGGGGAGATCTTGTTTGTTGCTTCTCTGCCTTAAATGGCCACAATAAACGGGGATTGGTCCTGGACTTGACTAGCTGGGAACCCAGATCTCCATCTGGGTCTCCCATTTGGACGGCAAGGGCCCCAGCACATGGGCCATCCTCCACTGCCTTCCTGGATATGTTAGCAGGGAGCTAGATGGGAAGTAGAGCTGCCAGGACATGATTTGATCCTCTGATATGGGGTAGCAGTGTTGGCAGGTGGCTGCTTAGTTCACTGCCTTTCCCTGACTCCCTCAGATGTTAATTTTTAAGTGACTTGATGCTAAGATTGAAAATTGTTCCCTCAATCTCAGCTGGTGTTCAAGATACTTACTGGAACATTCAAGATGATACCCTCTGTGGTATTAGAAAAAAGAACTCTGCACCAGAAGTGGATGATTAGTGTTTGAGAGCTACATTGAACCCATAATAGTTTCGTTGATCATTGTGTTGAAATTTAATGATTGTCTTATTAACTGACATAGTTAGTAACAGATATTTGAATGTTGTTTCTGTTTCCTCTGTTAAGTCCTTGGTGCTTTTATATTATTTGATATACTGTTGAAATATATAGCTTTTATGTGTGGGGACCTAGTTACCTACTTCTTTTGTTTTTCTTTTAGCCCTCTTTAAAGGATTATTCTTTTGTAGTTGAATTGTGTGGAACTGACCAGTGTGTTCATTGTTTGTCAGTACGAGGGTGTCGACCAGGAAAGATTGTGCAGATGACTGAAGCAGAAGTGCGGGGCCTGTGTATCAAGTCTCGGGAGATCTTCCTCAGCCAGCCTATTCTTCTAGAATTGGAAGCACCACTGAAAATTTGTGGTATGTAAATGAGTCATGCTTTTCTCTTCTGTGCATATACTGATTTAGAGGAAACTTTTTAATATGGAAAAGTCGTATAAATTTCATTAAATAAATTATAAAAGTTACTTTCATAAGAATGACATTTTAAAACAAATGTTTGCATATATAACTTAAAGATTGCTGTTCATAATAAATAGTTTTTAGAACAAGTAAGAAAGTGCAGTAGAGCATAACAGAAAAACAGGAAGAAGAAGCTCTTAGGAGAAATTCATATGATTGATAAGCGTAAGATTCTAAGCTTCACTGGTAATAAGTAAAATGCAGTTTAGAGTAAGTCCTCAATTTAGTCATATTACAAAAAAAAAATCAAAGATTAGTATTTAGTGTCATCAAGGATGGGGAGAAACAGACATGGTGAGAAACCATAGATATAAATTGGTATAGCAGTATATGTGTGATCGTCTTTGTTGTCATTGTTGAATTTGTTTTGAATATAATTTTACAAATTGTATTTGGTTTTTTAAGTCTTAAGGTGTTAGCCAGAAGGAAAAACTTGAGTATGGTCAGAAGAGTTGTTACATGGAAAGTAACATTTTTCTGTAGTTCATATGATGATGATATAAATAATGTACCATGCTGGCTTCTGATGTGACTATTCAGGTATTTTTTAGTTATTAGGATTTATACATATTTTTAAGATTACCAGCATTCTTTGCATCATCCTTACTGAACTACATTCACACTGGGCACTCTGCAGATGCTTAGTTTCCATTTTCTTTGTACTGTGGTTTATTAAATAATTCATTTGATACACCTTTGTACAGTGCCTTACAAATAAGAGGTGTTAGCTAAGGCAAATATTTTCTGGATAAATTGATTTGTTTTTTAGAGTGTCACCTTGGTAATATTTAGAATTTTATAGAAGTGATCTTTATGAATTCAAGTGATGTAAATGTAAGTGGATGCTTCTCTATGGCCTGTTACTGTTATAAATACCCATATGGCCCTTGGCAGGAAAAAGGTTCCTTGCCCTTGCTGCAGTGTATCCGTTCATGACCCTTGTGGTTGTGTGGCTGACCAGGAGCTGTGGGTGAGTGCCACTGCCCCACGACTTGGTGCAGTCATCTGAAGGCTCAACTGTGACAGGATTCAGTTCCTCGCTGCCTAAATGGACAGAGGGCCAGTTAGAAAGGAGTGCTGGCCAGATGCTGCCTGCAGTTCATTGCTGTGTGACTTTCTCTAGGAGATGATTGGCTTCATTAGTGAGCCCAGAAGAAGGCAAGAGAGTGCCAACAAGACAGAAGTTAACAATCACTCAAGGCGAGGAGACTGAAAAAGGACATTGGCAGTTCCTCACAGCCGTAACCACTGTTAATAGAAGCTGCTTATAGTAGTAGCCAATTTTTCTAAAACTGACTTTTTCTATTTTTAGGAGATATTCATGGACAGTATACAGATTTACTGAGATTATTTGAATATGGAGGTTTCCCACCAGAAGCCAACTATCTTTTCCTGGGAGATTATGTGGACAGAGGAAAACAGTCTTTGGAAACCATTTGTTTGCTGTTGGCTTACAAAATCAAATATCCAGAGAACTTCTTTCTCTTAAGAGGAAACCATGAGTGTGCTAGCATCAATCGCATTTATGGATTCTATGATGAATGTAAGTGAAAATAAAAAATTAATATTCCCTAGTTGTCTGGTTACAGAATTCCTGTAATTCAGTGTGTGTGTGTGTGTTTAGTATGATCAATGAGCTATGGATCCGGGAAGAGAAACCTGCAACTGGAAAATGTTACTAATTAGATTGGTTCTTTGGGCTCCTGATCATGTTTCTGACTGACTACAGCTTCCAAGTCTGGAGAGGCCCTCTTGTTTTTGTTTAGTTTTTATAAATAGTGGATTCTAGTTTTTCAACATCCACTAAAGTTGTAATCCCTTACATTCTTGTGATCTGTTGGAAGCCCTTAATAATCATGTGTCATGCAGACTATTGAAAAGTTCTGTGAAACGGCTTATAAGCCAGAGTGTATTATTAGAATTTAAATCTGTGTGTACAAATGCAGAAAGACTAAGACCTGCAGTGTTCTGGTTTTCCATATTTTGTCAGTAGGAAAATACAGATTTACTGTTGTATAATAGTGTTTCTGAGCGCTTTTACTAAATTTATATTTAGTCATTCAATTTTGTTAGATTAAGTATGGAAGCAAGTTTGTTAATTGGTTGAAGTTTAGAATCAGTTACAATTTTACATTACAATTACAATTGGAGTCCTTTTCATATTTTCATATATGTATCTCTTTACTTAATACAATGATTTAACAGGTTTTGAGGTATATATTTGTTTATTTGGAAGGTAGATTTAAAGAGATCATTCACTGATTCATGCCCCAAATGGCTGCAATGGCCAGAGCTGCAGCCAGGAGTCAGAAACTTCTTCCAGTTTCCCAAATGGGTATAGATACCCAAGCACTTGGGCAGTCCTCTGCTAATTTCCTATACTGTAAGCAGGGAACTGGATCAGATATGGAGCAGCAGGGACTTGAACCAACACTCATAGGGAGTGCCAACACAATGCAGCCAGCTTTACCCATTGACACCGCAGAGGCAGTACGTACATTTGGTTTTATGTTGTGTTTTTATTTCTGAAATGTAATAAAAGGCAGATTAAATTGCTTAAACTAGATCAGTAGAGAATGAGTGAGCTGGGAAACACTTGTCCTCTGTATCCATAGGGGACTGGTTCTAGAACCTCCAGAGGACATGCCAAAATGTATAGCTGCTCAAGACCTTTGTGTGGCATAATAATTTTCACATGGACTGCACATCATCTCTGGATTACTTATAATTACCTAATACAGTGTAAATGTTCTGTTACCAGTTGTTACACTGTATTGTTTAGGGAATGATGACGGTAACAGGCATGGGTTGTTTTTGTCTCTATTTTGGAACTCTCACGCATGGATACAAATGGCTAACTGGACCTGAGACCAAAAAGGGAGTCAGCACTGTGCTGTAACAGGTAAAGCTCTTGCTGTGAGTGCTGGCATCCCATTTGGACATTGATTGGTGTCCTGGCTATTCTACTTCCAATCTAGCTTCCTGTTACTGTCCTGAGAAAAGTAATGGAAGATGGTACAACTACCCGAGGTCCTGCCACCCGTGTGGAAGACCCAAGGAAGCTTCTGGTTTCTGGCTATGACCTGGCCCAGCTCTGTCTGTTGTGACCACATAAGGAGTGGGCCAGCAGCTGGAAGATCTGTCTTTGCCTCTCCCTGTCTGTGTGACTCTTTGAGATAAATACATCTTAAAAAGAAAAAACTAAGAGTATGAATATCCTTGATTATAGAAATAACATCAAGGTGTTGCTGTGTAGTGAGTAGGGCCTTTGGTAGCAATTGAAGACTCCCCAAGGCCCCCTGTTCAAGTCCCAGCTGCTCCACTTCCCAATCCAGCGACCTGCTGATGCGACCGGGAAAACAGCAGCAGCTGGCCCTTGTGTTTGGGCATATGCAGCCATGTAAGAGAAAAGAAGCTCCTGGCTCCTGGCTCCTGGCTTTGGCCTGGTCCAACTCTGTCAATTGCAGCCATTTAGAAAATCAACAACATCAAGTAAGATAACGTATGGGAGAGTAGTTTGTAAATAATGCCTTAGGTTAAGAGGCAGGCTGTAGCATAAAAGCACATATTTTGTACCCTTTTATCTGTTCCTGGCTTAGTAGTTGCAACTTGGCAAATTCAGTAATAATTCTATAACGATGTACGCACGGTTGAAGTTGTTGGTTGCCTTTGTTACAGTTTTTTATGCTAGGCTACAGAAAAAGTACATCCTTTGTGCCTTTGGGGTTTTGTTTGTTTGTTTAAGATGTATTAATTTTTATTGTAAAGGCAGATCAGATTTACAGAGGGAAGGAGTGACAAAGAGATACAGCTTTCATCTGATGGTTTACTCACCAGATGGCCACAAAGACCAAAGCTGAGCCAGTCAAGCTGGGAGCTAGATCTCCCATGCGGGTGCAGGGACACAAGGCTTTTGGCCATCCACTGTTGCTTTCCCAGGCCACAAGCAGGGAGCTGGATGGGAAATAAAGCAGCTGGGACATGAATGACACCCATATGGGATCCCAGCACTTGAAAGTGAAGATTAGCCATTGAGCCATTGTGCTGGGCCCCAGCCTTTGTGTCTTTATTTACATTTGCTCTAGTGCCAAATTATCATTTGCTCAAAAATGAAAAACATTTAGGCACTTTGAAATTTTCTTTCTTGGCAGTCAGCTGTAGTTACTCAAAGCATTAGAAGTGAAAAAGTCTTAAAGGCATTGCTTTTGCTTCTGTTTAATTGCTTTGCTAGGAATTAAACCTCACATACATGTTGAGAGAAGAAAGTGAGTTGATAGCTTGTTTTACTATCAGTATTGTGCTGATCTTAAAAGACAAAATTGTTCAGTGTATTTGTCTCATAAAATACCTAGCACAGATTTTGAAATTACTTGGAACTTTACTGAAAGCACTGAATGTGTATATTTATTGCTTTTTTAAAAGTAGATAAATAACACTCATTTTTTAAAAAGCATGTTCAGTAAGCATAAAGAAGGTTAAAATCATCCTGAAGAACTAATAAACAATTTTAGATTTTCTAAAGTCTGCATGTTCTTCTTATAGGCAAACGGAGATTTAATATTAAATTATGGAAGACCTTTACTGATTGTTTCAACTGTCTGCCTATAGCTGCCATTGTGGATGAGAAGATCTTCTGTTGTCATGGAGGTAGACATTTAGTTTATGAATTTTTTTTATTTGCTGTTCAGAAAAGAACTGTAATAAGGTGGTATGGGAATACAGCAGTGCTTGTATGAAAACTCAAGTGATTAAAACTTTTACTATTGGTAAAAATACTAAAATGAGGAAACATTAGCTTTCTGCATATAAGAAAACCTTTCATCTGAATCCCAGTATAATTGATACGGATCCTAACATGTATCAGGAGTCGTAAGCTTCATGTAATGTGTCTCGTGCATTCCTAAAAGCAGGTTAAATTGCCCTGTATGATTTGTGGGGAAAAAAAGAAAAGTCAGAAAAAGACTTGTGGGACAAATGTTGATGGAGGCACAGGTTTTAGGGAAAGGTAGACTTGGAGAGGTGAAAAAGCGCAGTCATTGTTGTCAAGCTTTAGGAATGTGCAAGGACGACCTTCTAGAGTGTCACATACCTGTTAAGGTGTTGTGGGCTGATGCTATAGAGATTTGAGTACTGAACAAAGCAATCTGTTGACTGTTTTAATAATTGCATTGAAATACTGGGAAGCATTTTTTGTAATGGAAGTAGTATAAGAAAATGAGGGTTTTTTAAATCAACATACAGGAAGAATTAAAGTGGAAAAACACTGAAAAGATGGATGCAGTTACCTGCATCTACACTGATAAGTGGTTTCTTTTCTGACAACTTAATTATAATGGAAGCATGTTTTTCAGTATATATTAAACAGTAGAGCAGTTAGTTGTTATGTAGTATAGCTAAGAACAGAAATGTAGCATTGTCACAGTAGATTGCCTACCAAAGGCTTATATTTGATGTAAACAGACAAGCTTATATTTTATGTACTATTTTGAAATTGTGAAGTATTTTTATGTGTTTTCTTTTTTATCGTTCTCGTTAGTAATTTGTAATTTCAAGAAGATAGTGAACCAATTGAAGGAAGGTGAGAATATCCTAGGGGTCCAATTGTAGCATTTTGAATTGGAAGTAAAAGCTTTTGGATTAGGTAGTGAGACATGACTTGGTCGGCAGGTTTGTAGCTGAGAATGTTCCTGGGAAGGGAAAGGAGTGGTTGCAAAGAAGCTGTGGCTTCCACCCATGGGAAACCTTTTGAAACAAGAATATTTCATTTTCCTGGTAGGGAAAAGTGTAGAGGATAACATAATCATGATGTAGGGAACTTGATAAAAATTCAATATGTTGACCTCTAAGGTAACTTAAAAGGACAACTTTTAAGCATTTTAACTTCACATAGTGAGTCTGCATTAGCTATAGTGATTTCACATCATATAGATCAGACCTTTATCTTTTCATCCCTAGGACTGTCACCAGATCTACAGTCGATGGAACAGATCCGGAGAATCATGAGACCCACTGATGTCCCAGATACAGGTAGGTCTAGAGAAAAGTTTAATTTTTGTCTGTTACTATATTTGAGCCTAATTATATTTAATGGAAGTGGGATTGATTCATGTAATATAAAACAGTCTAGTACTGAATAAGGTAGCTCTGTTACTTTATTTGCAGTAATGTGTGTCACTTTGCACTAAGTATTTCACATAGAACTTTTAAATGTATGTACAACCATGTTACAGTTCTGTCAAACTTTTTATCATACAGAAACCTCTTGCTGTTTTACCTTCCTGTTTTTAACATTAATTTTAACATTGATTATGCCTTTCAATACTATTGAAGTTTTCCAAAGTTCTTTAATTACGATTATATTTGTTTCGCAGCAAAAAATAGTTACCCTCTATTAAATTAGCTGGTAGTTCTCTATTATTTTCAGCATTTGCCTTTAGAGAGCTCTTAAGATTCTAGAATGTGGCTAATTTTATGAAATTGCACAAAATGTGTGAAAAATATGAAAAATGGCTTTTGTACAGTCAGAACAACTGTATCAGAATAAAAATGAAGACAAACCAGAAGGTAGTAAGTTCTAGTTGAAGGTAAAATGTGAATTTATAAATGAATACTAATGTAACTTTGTAAATAAATAATAAATGCAATTGCTGTTTACCCTGATTTTTGTATGGGATTGAAAATGTTACTGCTTATGGGAGGGAGACATTGGTGTAGCTGTTGGGATGCGCTTTGGGATACCTGCATCTTATATCAGAGTGCTTGGCTTAAGTTCCAGGTCCTTTACTTCTGATCCAGCTTCGCACTAATGTGTACTGTAAGGGCAACAATAGAGATGATTGGAGCGCTTGGGTCCCTGCCACCTGTGTGGGAGCCCCGCATTGCATTCCTGGATCCTCGCTTTAGGCCTGGCTCAGTCCTGGCTGTTAACAGGCATTTATAGGGTGAGATCTGTGTCTGTCTTTCAAACAGAGAAAATAAATTTTTGTAAATGTAGTTCTTCATGTTTCAGTACTAGTGTATATAGTTAGGTATCTAGTCATGACATCCATAACATGAAATGTCAAGATTTATTTAAGTTGCTCTGCTTCTTTTGTTTGTAACATCAGTGCCTGTGTGTTTTGATACCAAATAGTGCAGATTTTCCACACCACAACCAGCTTTTTGACACTAGTGAGGTTCTTCACTGACTCCTAACATTAGCACAGAGTACACAAGACAAAGGACACCATTCCAGAAGACTGCCCAGTACCTATAAGTGAGGAGGTTCCTTCAGTCTTTTGTTGTTGTTATTGTCTCTTAAAAAGATTTATTTTCTCTTTTTGCCTGAATGTACAAAAGCAAAAAGAGTACAGTTTGTGTGTGTGTATAATATATAAGAAACAAGGAACTTGATAATGTACACTTTATGGAAGGGAAAAATCAGGAAGACCGAAATTAAATCCAACAGAGCAACACCAATGGAACAAAAGCTATGAACAACACTGCCCCTCCAGCCCGGGCCTCCAGTTCACCCCATCCTGCTCCCAGTGGGAAGGCTGAGCACCAAGATGAGTGGGTGGGCTGGGGCAGGAGGGACTGAGGACGGTGCCTGGGAGGGGCTTGATCCCAGGGGCCCATAGCAGGGGGTCATTGGAAAGCTTGCTGGGATGCCCTGGTAACAAATTATACAGCCCCAGAATTAGAGTGCCAGCTAACTGCCCAGTTAAATCTTTGGGGGCATCAGATTAGGCATGTGGGTTAATAAGTGACACGGGTGGCCTCAGAGCCCATGTATAAGAATTCTCTAGCCCTTCTGCAGTCTTACCGCCTAACTCCCTAGATAAGTCCTCCCTCCTCCTTACTCTGGAGCCTGGAGAGAAGCGACTGAAGAAATCACGATTGGATTTCACAGGGGCACCTCTTACCCTTCTCTGTGGTTCTTTTGACCTTGAGGTGTATGGAGAGAAGAATGGAGGGACATTTCATACCTATACATTGATATATGCGAGGCAGGAGAAGGGGACAAGAGGGACTGGCACATCTTCAGTGAGGGCCAAGTTGCCATGAATCCGGAAGAGCGCCGATCCAGGCCTTGGCTGTCTCACCTGGGGATGAGGCTACTTTTCCTTAGCCGCTTTTCCATGGGGAACCTGGGGAACAGAAGGTATGGTTTGCAGGGAGGCTGGGTTTGGTGGTCTGCACCCTTAGTACAAATCTGCAGAGCTGGTTCATGGGGCAGGGAGCCCTGGTGAATGCTCCATGACTCTGGTGACTGGGTAGGTCACAGAGAAGGCCTGGGGGGGGGAGTATGACCAATCTCAGAATTTATCTAGGATCCCCAGAGTTGCTCCAGTTCCCAGGAAAGGCAGGGATTAGGGGCTGGAAGGCAGTGCCAACTCTGCTACTATGGCTTCTGCCTACTGTATTGCAAGACTTGGAGATAATCTAAGAGCTAATGGTTTTTAAAGGAAAAAAATAAGATAAAAGCTGTTCCCTTCTGCAGAACCCAAGGCTGCCCTGCTATTCAAGAAGTTCCCTTATGTGTTACAGAATGAAATGGAAAGGGCGGGAAGGTGGGACACTCCTGCCCAATGAGAAAGGCTATTAATTCCCAGCAGATTCTTTATAGTATGTACAGAACACACCTTAGACCAGTGCCACAGATAATACAAAACACACAGCAATATTTAAAAACAAATAGCAACATAGCTGGGCCCTTATCTCCATCCTGGAGCAGCCTGGGAGGGCATTACTAGGCTGAAATTCAGCTACCCTCTTGGCAGGGGGGTGACTCAGGTAAGGTGAAGGTGTCCACACCTGCCACTTCCTTGGGTTAAAGAAAGTCACTGCTCAGAGCAGTGCCCACTGGGGCAGCAGAGGCGCTGGTGGCATGTCGGGGGAGAGGTATAAAACAGTGGGTTGTCTGGGAGGTTTCAGAATAGGACTCAAACAAGAACAGGACACAAGTTAGAGTACAAGTAGGGGCTGTGGGTGAGAGGGGGTTCCCCTTGGGGAAAAAAAGTCCTTAGGCTTGTCTCTGAGTAGGGTTAGGGGTCTTAGGAGCCACCCTCTCCTGGGCATTGGGCTTACTGTTCCCTACCACCCCGTTCTCCAGAGTGGGGGGGAGTTGAGTTCCTTTTCACTTTTGGCTCTCTGTTCATGGACACACCCTTTAGGCTGGGCTGGGGTCTGTAGTCATTCTTGGTCTGTCTGAATCCAGAGGGTAAGGACGATAGGAGGGAGGAGAAGAGGGGCCCCTTAGCATTTTGCTTAGGGACTTTACCTACATTTGCTTGTTTGCTACGAAGGATATAACGTGATAATAGCCATGTGAAAGCTATACACTGAGGAAGGTATTTGGGAAGGGGAGTTCGTAGCCTAGAATTCTGTGCCCTCTCTGAGCATCACTAACCTGGAACTTCTCCAAATAACATTCAGAGGGGTTTTTTTTAATATAAGTCCATTTTTAGCACCACCATCTATACCAGAGGGACAAAAAGGGTCTAATAATCTCAACCCTTCACTCAGATGTTTGGTTTTTGTGGTGACCAGCTCTGTCTTGAATCCGTCTAGGGCCTCATCGTGGGTTACTTCATTGCTATAACGTTCAGTTGTGATAGGAAGGAGCCCAGTATGAATAACAAGGCACTGCTGTCTTTCACTTTCAGGAATTTACTAGAGTTTTGGGAGCTCTGTGCCAGAACAGGGAAGTTACAACAGCCAAATATATTATTATAGGGCACACATTCATATTGTTAAAAACATTAACATAAGCAAAACTACCCCTTCTTTGTTTCTGCCAAACACTTTATTTATTTAAAGAGGGGACAGATTTCTGGATAAATTATTATTACTGGTGTAATCAATTCCCTGCAAACTTAACATATATGAACAATGAAGATTGTCTGGAATAACCTAGTCTAGAAGTCCCATTAATGTAATATGTATGAGGGAAAAGATTGTTAAAGGGAAATGGATTAATTATTCATTAAACAAGTATTGGGCTTGATAAGCGAAATCAGTTCCATTCTTAGGATCCAAAAATTTAGTAGATAGATATTGAAGAATATACATGACCTGAATCAAGATGGCGCAATAGGGTAAGGACACGTTTATACAGACGGAAAAACATTTAACCAGGATGAAGCAGAGAGGACATATTTCAGGAAATAGGAAAGAACAGAACAACAGCAGAGGGGTACCTGGAGACTGACAGACACAGGAAAGCAGCAGACATAACGGTGTAGTGTTGCAGTGACTGATACTCCAGCACGGCGATCTGAACTCCACAGCAGCTGGAACTCCACCAGCAACCAGGTGGGAAGGGGCTTTCACTGGGAGCTCGGGTGGTGAACCCAGACAAAGAACTGTCCATCCTGCTGGTCCGTTTGATTTGACCAGGAGCAGAGACAGAGCAGCAGATCTCAGACGGGCAGTGCAAGAACAGAGTGGATTTCACAGCCCAGTCAGCCCCCTAGAGCTGAATTGGGCGCCATTTTGCGTAAGGAGGAAAGGGCGAGGGAGAGGACTGAGCATGTGCTGAGCTGGGAGTGAGCTCATTTCTGTCTGGGTGAACTGCAACGACGTGGCATTCTACGGGTTCCACTCAGGGCAGGTCTGGGATAGCCCTCAGATCTGACGACCAGCAAATCAAGAACTGTAGTGGTTGTACATCAGGCGCCATTTTGGGCACTGAGGCAATAGCTCTGGGACTGCAGGGGACAACAGTGAACTGTGCATGTGCTAATCTCACAAGAACTGGCTGAGTTCCGAGTTTGCACTGGTCCCACAAGAAAATAATACTGACTGTGTCATCATTCGGGTCAAATTAGGTCCGTGTGGCACCCAGACCTAATGTCCAACAGGTTCCGACAAGATCAGCGGCACCAACAATCTAATTATATAGGACACCTGGTGTCTCTCTAATCCTGGGACCTGCTCCAACCGGAAGTGGGAGAAAGGTTGCAGAGACAACGGTGCAGCCTCACCACGGTATCACAGGAGGTGGAGAGTGGTGAGCCAGGAGCTGGGGCTGTGGAGACCATGGTGGAAATCTGACACAAGAACCCAGACCTGGAACTTGCTGGAGGTTGTGGCACAAGTGGCTGCAAGCATGTACCAACTGCAATAAGTAAAATCGTATTGTAGCCCTGTGGGTGACACAGCTTAGAAACCTACCCCAAGGAGAAGACTCTGCTAACCAGAAGTACAATGATCAAGAGCAAAAGAAGAGACAAAGGGAGCAAAACCCTATGCCAACCTCAGAGTTCACTGAGGAAGACATCGAGAAAATGGGGGACACAGAATCCATAAGACTCATTTTAAAGATTCTGATCAACAATGAGAAGCTTATGCAAGAGTTTGAAGAATTTAAGGAAGCAGTAAAGCAAATCAAGGCTGGTATATCAGAAATTAAGAACACAGTAGAACAAATTAAAAGTACAGTGGAGAGTCTCCAAAATAGAATGAAGCAAGCAGAAGAAAGAATCTCAGAATTGGAAGGTATTTCCTGTCACCAGGGGGAAGCAAACAACAAGCTGGAAGCAGAGCTGGATCAGGCCAAAACAAGTATTCAAGAATTGAAAGACACTATTAAGAGGCCCAATCTAAGAGTTATGGGAGTCCCAGAAGGTGCAGAAAGAGAAGCTGAGTTTGCAAATGTATTTAATGAAATAATAAAGGAAAATTTCCCTAATCTAGAGAAAGAATTGGGAAACAAGTTCCAGGAGGGGCACAGAACTCCCAACAGGCTTGATCAAAAGCGATCTTCACCAAGACACATGATTATCAAGCTCTCTTCAATTGAATGTAAGGAAAAGATCCTTAAATGTGCACGTGAAAAAAATCAGTTGACTTATAAAGGAAAGCCAATTAAGCTTATAGGAGATCTCTAACAGGAAACTCTACAGGCAAGAAGAGAATGGAGTGACATATTCCAGATTCTAAAAGAAAAAAATTTTCGGCCCAGGATAACATATCCAGCAAAGCTTTCTTTTGTCTTTGAAAATGAAATCAAATTCTTCCACAGTAAAGAAAAGCTAAAAGAATTTGCCTCTTCCAAACCTGCCCTACAAATGATACTTCAAGATGTTCTCTTGACAGAGAAGAGGAATAGCACCCACCAAAACCAAAGGCAAATGGGAAGAACAATCCCAGTAAAATGACAACAGAAGACTAAACCAATGAACAACCCATTCCTAAAATGACAGGACCAACGTAACACCCAGGTATATTAAACTCTGAATGTAAATGGTTTAAGCTTAATCAAACATCATAGAGTAGTACACTTGATTAAAAAACAAAACCCATCTGCTTATTGTCTGGAGGAGACACGCTTCAACAAGGATTAGCGGAAACTATATCACATGGGTTTTGTTATTCTCTGTTAGTTTCATCTCTTCAAAACACTTCCTTCTGATTAAATCATTCAATGACTCGTATATCATACAGTGGCATCATTTTCTTCAAGAAGGTTCTTGATTTTCATTTCTTCAGCTACACACTAGTCACTTAATAGCATGTTATTTAACTTCTTGGTGTTGTTAACTTCTTTTTTCTCACAGATGTTGATTTTGTTTTGTGGCTCTTCATTTAAGGGGATGTATAGTAGCCGTGTAATGGAGACTCTCATATCTAGTGACATGTCATTTAACTTCAGGCATTGTAAATTTCTATTTGTTGATTTTGTATCATGACTTTTCATTTAAGGGGATGTACAGTAGTTATGTAATTGAGACTGTCATATCTAGTAACATGTCACTTCATGGCATTTTAAATTTCCTCTTTTCTTTCTATTGCTGATTTTGAAACATGACTTTTCATTTAAGGGGATGTACAGTAGCTGTGAAATGGAGACTAACATTCAGATGTGAGGATGTAGTGTGGTATGCATTTCTGCTTCCAGACAAAGATGGACTTACAATGAAACTGTTTACTATATCTTGACAATAGGATTCTGGACTGTCTGCCATTGTCCATGCCCGCAATGATGGACATATGACTGAGTATGAAGAACTATATGTTAATAATAATGTAGAGGAACTGGGGGGGGAGGATTGGGGAGGGGATAAGGGAATATGAAACTGTATTATAAAATAATAAGAATAATAATAAAATGTATCAAAAATTAATTGATTAATTAAAATTAAAAAAATATATACATGACCCAGTGTCTGATAAGCAAAACATGACCAAACCTCCAAATTGATCTGTTATTATCCCTAGGTTGTTTGCTGTTGCTGCTGCTGCTTTTTTTTTTTTTTTTTTTTTAAGCTTCTTGAGAAAGATCATGCACACAGGTGAAGAAGCACTTTGAACTGCTGATTCAGACCAAAGCCAGGAGCCTGGTACTCTTGACTGGCTTCCCCGTCGGTGGCAGGGGCCAGCCTCCTCCGCTTGCTTTCCCAGGTTCATTAGTAGGGAGCTGGATGGAAGATGAACCAGCCAGAAATAAAAATGACACTCGGAGGATGCTGGCATCACCCCCTATGTCACAGTGCCAGCCTTGGGGCTCTTTTCTTATAGTACATTGAATTGTTTTGCTCATTGTACTGAAAACCTGGTAACAGCACTTTGAAGGATATTCATGACTACATATTAGCTCTTACCAGTAGTTGTGGAGATCCTCTGATGTCAGCAATTCAAACCCTACATTGTAGAGAAAAGTTGTGGCAGCATATAAAAGGAAACAAACATGCACTTTGGCCAGCTTTTTTTACTTAAAAAAAAAAAAAGACATTTTCCACCACTGATTCATTACCCAGATCTCTGCAGCAGCCAGGGCTGGGCCAAGCCAACTAAAGCCAGAGCTAGAATTCAGTACTGATCTTCCTATATGAGTGAGGACCCAAGTACTTGGGCCGTCTGCTGCCCTTCCAGGTGCATTAGCGCGAAGCTGGATTTGAACTGTCACTTCAGTCTGGGTTGCTAACATCCTAAGTAGCAACTTAACCTGCTGCAACAAAACATCCATCCCACCATAACTTTTAATTTTAATTAATGGAATATGTTTGACCAAATGTAATAGAAACTATTACCTCAAACTAACTTATTAAATTTCTTAAGATCAAGTATTTGGGCCTGGTGCGGTAGCCTAGTGGCTAAAGTCCTCGCCCTTGCTTGCGCCAGGATCCCATATGGGTGCTGGTTTGTATCCCAGCTGCTCCACTTCCCTTCCAGCTCCCTGCTTGTGGCCTGGGAAAGCAGTGGAGGACGGCTCAAAGCCTTGGGACCCTGTACCTGCATAAGAGACCCAGAAAGAAACTCCTGGCTTCAGATTGGCTCAGTTGCAGCCACTTGGGGAGTGAACCAAAGGCTGGAAAATATTTCTGTCTCTCCTTCTGTAAACCTGACTTTCCAATAAAAAAAAAAAAAGATTCAAATGTTTGCTCAAAAGGCAGAGTTAGAGGGAGGCAGAGATCCTTCATCTGCTTTTTCACCTCTGTGGCCACAGGGGCCAGAAGTAGCTGGCGAGCCAGGCCACGCCAGAATCCAGGGTCTCCCTCAGCTCCCCACACGGGTGGCGGGGCCCAGACTTCACGCCGTCTTCTGCTGCCAGTGGTTTGGTTTGGTTTGACGATTCCTTCACACTCTTTTCTTCTTTTCCTCATTTCTTTTCCTTGCCTATTAAATTTTTGGATTCTTCGGAGTTTGTTTTGTTTTGTTTTTTAAGGATTATTTGTTTGGAATACTGAGTTAGAGAGAAATCCCAAATAGCTGTGATGGCCTGGGGTTATGCCAGGCTAAAGCTAGAAGCCTAGAGCACTCCTGGCTCTCCCACCTGGGTGCAGCAGCACAAACACTTGGGCCATGCATTCTGCTTTCCCAGGTGCATTACCGGGAACTGGAGCAGAAGTGGAGCCATAGGAGCACAAACTGGCACCCATATGATGCCCTGCCCTGCCCAAATTCAGAGTTCATTTGCAGGTCCTCGTATTTGGTGCTTCCAAGGTGGTTTGAATTCTTCCTAGAGTTTGCATTACTTGCTACGTAAATATTTCTCGCTCTGACCTCTTATTGTCAAAACATTACTAAAGTCAAACAAAAATCAGTCTAGTTTGCTTCCAGCAGACTTTCTGTTTAAATTCTCTGTATGTCTAATTAGAAAAATTTATTTCCTCTGATTTATAATTTAGATGCAATTTCAGTGAAATGAATTGTGTTTTTCATGGACTTAGACAAGTTTGTTCTGGACTTCATGTGGAAAAATAAAGGAGTCACAGTAACTGGGACAACCTGAAAAGAGAACGTTAGAGATGCTGGCTCCCAGGATCTTTTTTATAAGGCTCATCTACTGAACACTTCTGGGGAGGTGTTGGCTCAGGAGTTAATAAGTCTAATGATTGTGGTGCTCCACAACAGCATGATTCTGAAGAAAAGATGAACTAGCCATTAAGGAAATGAGAACGAGTGGGTTGTTTATTCATATGGAGAAATCATGCAAAAGGTTGAACAGCCTTGGGCCCGGCGCAGTAGCCTAGTGTCTTAAGACCTCACCTTGCATGCACCGAGATCCCATGTGAGTGCTGGTTCTAATCCCGGCAGCCCGCTTCCCATCCTGCTTCCTACTTGTGGCCTAGGAAAGCAATAGAGGATGGCCCCAAAGTCTTGGGACCCTGCACCCACATGGAAGACCCAGAGGAAGCTCCTGGCTTCAGATCGGCTCAGTTCCAGCCATTGTGGCCACTTGGGGGGTGAATCATCCAATGGAAGATCCTCTTTATCTCCTCTCTGTATATCTAACTTTCCAATGAAAATAAATAAACTCTTAAAAAATGATGAACAGCCTTTCCATATATTGCTTGTGCTCAAGACTGTGCAGTGTGCACAGTTCCTGTCTATGGAACGGGCTCTGGGTACTTTACTTTCTTAAGAGGCCATGCAGTCTTAGTGGGTAAGTTACCTAGGGTGAGCTACTTGGGATCAAGTAATTATTATTTATAGGGTAAGAGGGCAGAAGACTTGAAATGAGCTCGGGATGACTCAATGGGCTAATCCTCTGCCTGCAAGCATAAGGGTCCCATGTGGGCCTGCATTCATGTCTTGGCTGGTCCACTTCTGATACAGTTCCCTGCTTTTGGCCTGGGGAAGCAGTTGAGGACGGCCCAAAGCCTTGGTACCCTGCACCCATTTGGGAGACCCGGAAGAGACTCCTGGCTACAGATCGACTCAGCTCTGACTGTTGCAGCTATTGGGAGAGTGAACCATCAGAAAGATCTTTCTGTCTCTTACCCTCTGTGAATCTGCCTTTGCAATAAAAATAAATCTTTAAAAAGAAAAACAACATAGTTGAAATGTGATGATTGGGCTGGGCTAGCTATGTGGCGTAGCTGGTAAAGCCGCCACCTACAGTGCTGGCATTCTGTGGGGCAAAAATTCTAGTCCCAGTTGCTCCGCTTCTGATCCTGCTTTCTGGTGATGAGCCTGGGAAAGCAGCTGGGAGTGAACCTATGTATGGACAATTCTCATTCTCTCTGTAATTCTACTTTTCAGATAATGTTTTCTAAAAAAAATGTAAGGTAAATGTGCTTTATGAGGTGCTTTTGTTGTTGGTTGTATATGTGGTTTTTTTGTGTGTTTGTTTGCTTTTCAACTTTTTTCTCATTGCTGTATTTTGTTCTTTTAAGGTTTGCTCTGTGATTTACTGTGGTCTGACCCAGACAAGGATGTGCAAGGCTGGGGAGAAAATGACCGTGGTGTGTCTTTTACTTTTGGAGCTGACGTAGTCAGTAAATTTCTGAATCGTCATGATTTAGACTTGATTTGTCGAGCGCATCAGGTATGAACTGTGAGAATCTTGTATTGTTTAATGTTTGTTAGCATTACACAATCCCTTATTTTGGAGAAATCTAAGCGACTTTTACAAAGAAGGCTTTGGGAGAGGCAAAGCCAGTAATTACAATGTACTATTATGTATGCTTTGTTAACCTTTCTCATGAGAGGACATGTTTCAAAAGAATGCATTTAGTAATATGCAACACTAGCAAAATTTTTAATGCTTTTTTGAAGCCTTCTAGGCTTAGTCAATTTTGTTATGTATGGTGGGTTGCCATCCTATATTATCGGGCATTATTATAAGTGTTGTTTGGAGTTTGATGAACAGAGCCCTCTGAGGGCATTGTTAAGGCCATCAGGGGATTTGACTGTATACTATAGTGAAAACCAGAATATCATGCCATTGTTAATCATTTCAGCTGTGATAAAACCATTATGAATATATATATGAATGCCCACATATTTCCAAAATTTATCTCAGCATAACTGATAGATGTCAATTAATAGAATTGTTAAAATTGATTTGACCATTTTTAACATTGTATGGTGTCTCTTTGTTGTCTTCAGAGCGAAGTTGACTAAATGAAGTGCATGCCGCTGTGCGGTGCTTCTCTTTTCTCCAGGGCGTTGCTCCCTGTGACAGGCACTTGACTAGGAGTGGAAGATCTCCAGTCTCCTTCCCTCTGTAACTCTGACTTATAAATAAAGAAATAACTTTTTAAAGGAGTGTGAAAGAATGAACAGAAACTAGATTTCAGTTTTAAACAAAAAGATTAATACCCAAAAGGTTAATTTCAACAGAGGCATATTCCCAGCAGTGAGGTAGGGTTTTGGGGGGTTTTTTTGTTTGTTTGTTTGTAAAGACTTATAGATAACAGATCCTGAACTGCGTTAGACATTAGCAAACTATAGATACGGTGGGATCCAAGAGCGACATGACAGCCTCTTAACAGGAGGTCATATGCACAGAGCAGAAGGGCTCTCAGAGCGGAGCAGAGGATAAGAGGAGATCTGTATCCTAGTCCCGGAGACCCCAGAAACCTCCCAAGTGCTTTCACCACAGAAGCAGTGGATACTTCATCAAGGATTGTCAGTATGGGCACCAAGGACCATATCCTTGACTACCAGGGAAATCACAGGGAATTTGATTGCCCTCATAGGCTGAGGTCAGCCAGTTCCTGTTGGATCTCCCACATGGGATTGAAGTAGTCCAGAACCCTCCTCATAGAGTCTGATGACATTCGAACAACAGCCAGGAGCCCTGGGTCATCCTCAGAGATAGAAGAATTGTAAATTTCCTTCTGGACTCAGGAGCTTTCTCTGGTCCTTATTTAGTTCCAGCTTTGGCTCCCCATCCTCTCTTGCAATGACCATCAGGGTCACTCAGGAGCCCCAAAATTAGCTCAAATAGAGACTAATACAGAAAGATTTGAACAGACAGGAAAAAGTCAGCTGGCCTATAATTGCTCAGCCTGTACCTTGCTGGTCAGGCCTCCGAGTTGGCTTTTCCTAGAACTCACTAGGTAGGATGCAGAGTTCAGTTATTCCTCACTAGCTAGGTTATTGGAGATTTCTCTGTGCACCTGCCAAAGACTGAAGACTGTTCTACCCTTCAATTGTTAATATATGGCTTGTTATAATTATGTCTGTTTTGATTATCCTAAAATGCACAAAGTTCTGTAAAATCTTGCTTGAATACAAAAACTGCTAAACATAAATATAATAAAAAGAAAAAAATTTTTACATGGTTTTGCGTACCTCTCATAACCCTAAGAGGTAGAAACATAAGCTGAGAGATACTGATGATATAAAATTTCTCAGAAATTAACAATAGTCTAGAAATTGTGAGCATTAAGGAAAATAATTATGTGTACATCTAAAAAATGTAGTCTATAAGGGGAATCATCTGTGTAAATTAAACTCATTGGTAATGTTTTCAGTTTGTTTTTATATACCGTTGGTAAAAAGTTTAAAAGCAAAGCAAGAAAAAAGTTATTGGCAAAATCTTATATTATCTGGTTGTTACTCGTTGAAGGATTTTAAAGTGAGATTATAATGTTGCCATCCTACTCGCATCTCATGTCCCAGATCCCTGTGGTCAATATGCATACTAGTATATTTCATTTTTCTCTCATAGGAAGCCTTAAAAATGCTTTTTGGTAATTACAACTTTATTATTCTGTTTAACCTTAATCTCTGCTGTTTTACAGAAAAGGCATGCCAGTTTTAATGATTTAAGCAAAGTTTAAGAGTAAAAGTCACAATCTCCAAAAGAAGGAAGTGTTAGGTTTCTGCCGTATAATCTGTTTATTATAGTTAGCTGAAAATAGTGCTAATACGTGTTGCGCTGTTTTGACTTCCTTGACAGGTGGTGGAAGACGGATATGAATTTTTTGCTAAGCGGCAGTTGGTAACTCTGTTTTCAGCCCCGAATTACTGTGGCGAGTTTGATAATGCTGGTGGAATGATGAGTGTGGATGAAACTTTGATGTGTTCATTTCAGGTATGATAGAGATCTAAGATTCTAACAATAGAAATTAATTAAAACTAATGTTGGTAGAGTTTTTCTTTCAGGTCTGCTTAAAGTTTAATTGGGAAGTGATTATCACTCAAACTCAAAGATTTTCAGTTTTAGAAAATTTCTAACTTTTTAGTAGATTGGTCAACCTTATCTGAGCTGTTCTAATTGTTCACTTCCTACTGTGACTTGTAGCAGTTTACTTACTAAAAGAATGGGAGTGGAATGAATAATTTCAGGTTTTCTTTTACAACGAATTGGATGGGGCAAGTATTGGGAAGAGAGAAAATTATAAACTCAGATGAAGAAAAAAGTATTCTTACATAAAGGAAAAAATTTTGCAAATAATTTAAAATACTTATAAAGATAAAATCTTAAGTCTGTTTGTTTGTTAAAATTGAGAAACAGGAAGACGCAGGATTCTCATTTGCTGGCTCATTCCCTAACTGCCCACCAGTGAATGGCAATGTGGGGACATGGCTTGGCTGGAGCCTCCATCCAGTCCACGTCTCCCACATGGTGGCAGGAACCCAATTACTGAGCCTTCACTGCTGCTTCCAAGGTCTGCGTTGGCAGGAAGCTGTAGTCAGGAGCTGGGCAGGACAGTCCAACCCGGTAATGCGATGTTGTGACCACAGATCTGTGTAGAATCTTGACATTTTAAAAAGTAATTTTATGTCCTTGATATACGGTGGTCTATGGTAGACATCAGGTGCCCAACTCTATCCCCCTGCAACTATCAAATGTGCAGAGGCTCCAGTAACATATTGAATGGTGTCGTGTTCTTGTATAACCTCCACAAATCTTCAAGTCATCTCTGGATTGTTTGTAATACTTAACATCTGTAAGTATTGTGTAAATAGCTGAAATACCCTCTGTTTTACAAAATAATCACCAGAAAGGTGGTCTGTATATGTTCAGTGTTACTACAGTTTTTTTCTCTCAAATATTTTTGAAGCCAGAAAGAAGCTGAGTGCACAAATAACAGAAGAGGCCAACTGTCTTTTTAAAGTGCCGTGGAAGCTCCCGCTTTCATTAACTGCAACAACTGAGTAGAAAATGCTTGGTTTTTTTTTTTTTACATTTTACAGATAGGAATCAGGACTCAACCTTTTGTAGCTGAGATGCTCTGAATAGCGTTCAAGAAATACTTCTTGAGTCAACGTTATGGCTTAGCAGGAAAGCTACCACCTGTGACTGGCATAGTTGAAGTCCTGACTGCTCCATTTTTCATTTAGTTCCCTGCTAATGTACCTAGGAAGGCCCTTTCACCTTCACAGGAGACCAGGATGGAGTTCCAAACTGCTAGCATCAGCCAGGGTGTGGGCTGTTTGGGGAGTGACCCGGAGGATGGAAGATCTGATTGTCTGTCTCTATCTCAGTCTCTGTCTTTGAAACACAAAGGCATCTTGATTGATAGTGGGAATAAGATGGTGCGACTGCTTGGGGAACAATTTTGCATTTCAAATATTTACATTACCCAGCAGTTTTATTCCTAGGAGTAAAACTTGTACTTGAATGTTCATGGTATAACATAAGAGCTCCCAAAACTAGAAGTGACCCCAGTGCTCATCATCTAAATGTTTAACAAAATGTAGTTTTATAGTTTCTTTTCAATGGAATATTATTTGAAAATAAGAGTAGTAAAATATAACATATATTGTATAATACTAATTGTATGAAATATTTAGAATAGCCAGACATTTAGAGACAAAGTAGAATAGTGGTTGCTTATGGAGTTGGAGCGATTATGAAGGTAGAGGGAAGGAATGGAAGATGTTCAGTAAAAGGAGAAAAGCCTTTGAGAGGTATCAAGAATGTGCTAAAATTATAATAGTGATTGTGGAACTCTGAATATACACATTTGAAACTAATTGCCTTATACATTGTGAATAAGTGAATTTTATCATTTGTAATATCAATATTTTGTACAAAAAAATAAGGTGTGAGGAGTTTGTGACATGTTGAAGGTTAATTGCCCTGCCATGTATGAATACGTCAGAATTATAAGAACCTGCATCTTTTGTCTCTTAAACTGGTGTTATTTCCTCCCCAGCAATAAATTTGAAAAAATGTTACTTAAATCTAAGGATCGAGTAGTTGAGGGGTTAGTGTACTCAAGTATTGTTAGCTAAAACATTAATGGAATGACAGTAGTGTTCAGACATGATAACTGTTTGTGGAATTTTGCTTTGCTACATTCTTATCAGCCTTTTTCTCGGTTTGTATGCCACTTAATGAAAATATGCCCACTCACCATGTCATAGTTCTCTTAAACTTATTACACTTGAAATAACAGTGTTTATTCATAAATTATTTACTTTAAGATATTGAAACCATCTGAAAAGAAAGCTAAATACCAGTATGGTGGACTGAATTCTGGACGTCCTGTCACTCCACCTCGAACAGCGAATCCACCGAAGAAAAGGTGAAGAAGGAATTCTGCAAAGAAACCATCAGATTTGTTTAAGGACATTCTTCATAATATATATATAAGTGTGCACTGTAAAACCATCCAGCCACTTGACACCCTTTATGATGTCACACCTTTAACTTAAGGAGACGGGTAAAGGATCTTCAATTTTTTTCTAATAGAAAGATGTGCTACACTGTATTGTATATTCTGTTATAATATTCAACAAAGTTAAATCCAAATTCAAAATTATCCATTAAAGTTACAGCTTCACGTGTCACAATTTTTAAAGTTGAAAAGCATCCCAGTTAAACTAGATGTGGTAATTAAACCAGATGAAAGCATGATGATCCATCTGTGTAATGTGGTTTTAGTGTTGCTTGGTTGTTTAATTATTTGGGGGTTGTTTTGTTTTGTTTGTTTTTGCTAGAATAATGGCAATTAAAAGATTTTTCCCTAAACATTTTTAAAAAGTGAAATATGGAAGAGCTTTAAAGACATTCACCAGCTGTTACTTTCTTTTGCTTATCTACTTACATACTGTTTGATCTTAAGAGAATTTATTCCTTATTACATTAAAAAGGAATTTTAGAAATTGATAGCTTTTTAAAAGTATGCAGACTGTCCATTTCATTGATTTTAATGAAACAGTTTAGGCAGACTTTACAGCTGATAGTGAATATTTTGCTTTATACAGAAATGGCCACTGATTTGGATTTATGCACTCTAATTTTTAACTTATTGATGCTCTATTGTGCAGTAGCATTTCATTTAACTTTAAGGTAAGGCTCATATAGTATTACCCAACTAGTTGGTAATGTGATTATGTGGTACCTTGGCTTTAGGTTTTAATTCGCACGAAACACATTTTGGCATGCTTAACTTTTTGGTATCACCCTCACCTGCAGTGGTTTTGGTTTTTTGGGGATTTTTGCTTTGTTGTTGTTGCTGGGTTTTGTTTTTAGATCCACAGAACATGAGAATCCTTTTTTGACAAGCCTTGGAAAGCTGACACTGTCTCTTTTTTCCTCCCCTTATCCGAAGGATGTGCTTAGTTGAATGCTGGTCAGTGGGACATTCTGTCAACTATGGGTATTGGGTGCTTAACTGTCTAATATTGCCATGTGAATGTTGTATACGATTGTAAGGCTTATGTCACTAAAGATTTTTATTCTGATTTTTCATAATCAAAGTTCATATGATATTGTATAGATAATGCTTTGTAGTGAACTATAGTAGCAATAATTTCTGTATGTGATCAAGAGTTTATTGCAGCATTTTTTTTCCTGTTCTTTTTTTTTTAAGGGTTAGCGTTAACAAGGCAAGGAGTAGAAAAGTCACCATAAAGATTTTAGAAGGAGAACGTACAGAACACAGATTTGTGATTGTTTGGATGTGATGCTAAAAGCTTTTACTGAGCATTGTCAAATTTGTAAGCTTCATAGGGATGGATATCACATTTATAATGCCCTTCTATATGTGCTACCATAGACGTGAAATTCTTGACCTCAGTATTGTCTTTGAAAATGTTAAATTGAAAATTCTGTTGACTTACAGTTTATGAATTGGCTCATTGTATTACTGCAAGAAATATTTTTCAGCACAGTGCAAAGGTTCCTTAAACTGCATATGTCTTTTTCTTTTCTAATTCCATTTTGTTTTAAAGCACATTTTAAATGTAGTTTTCTCATTTAGTAAAAGTTGTCTAATTGATATGAAGCTTGACTGGTTGTTTTATTCATTTTTTCTTGATAAGGACACATTTAAGCACATGTCTTACTCAAATCAGTACTGTGTTTCTGACATACATTGAATCGATTTCTGAAGATACTAATTGCTTATGGTATGCTAGGTTAGTATCCACAAACCTTTATCAGTTGTGACTTAAGTAACTTACTGTTTTAAATATAAGCTGAGCAGTTACCAACAGAATTGTAGGTAGGTTGTTTTAGAAGTCATCTTGAAGCTCGTTGTGGGGAAAGGATAGTGTGTATTTATCTCAATTTAAACTACAATAATTTGGGACCTGCTGACTTTTTGTAGAAATTCATCCAGATAAAAACTAAATATGAAAATTTCACTGCTTAGGCAAATTAATGTTTATCATTTAAAATGAAAATTTACAATACTTAAAAATTATGCAAGAGCTGTATAAACCATTTTTTTTAAACAACTAGATTTTTTGTTTTTTTCTTATTACAAAGTCAGATATACCGAGAGGAGGGGAGACAGAGAGAAAGATCTTCTGTCCGATGATTCACTCCCCAAGTGAGCACAATGGCCGGTGCTGTGCCGATCCGAAGCCAGGGACCTCTTCCGGGTCTCCCACGCGGGTGCAGTGTCCCAAAGTCTTGCGCCATCCTCGACTGCTTTCCCAGGCCACAAGCAGGGAGCTGGATGGGAAGTGAAGCTGCCGGGATTAGAACCGGCGCCCATATGGGATCCCGGCGCGTTCAAGGCGAGGAATTTAGCTGCTAGCCACACCGCCGGGCCCGTATAAACCATTTTTAAAGCTTCTGTTTATATGCAGATAACGTGCTCATTAACACTATGTATGATGATTATTTATTGTTGCTAACATTCCCTGCTTCTGCTTTCCCCGACAGCAGGTTTTTTGTTTGCTCTTGCTTGGTTTTGTTTTTGTCAGGTTTGAGAAGAGAGACAGCAAGAGCACCATCCTTTAGTTCCCCTGACCTGCAACATCTGGGATTAGTCCAAGGCCAAGGCTGGGAGCCAGAAACACAGTTCAGGTCTGCTGTGTCTTGGTAGGACTCTTACCTCCTAGAGCCTTGATTTGCATTGGCAGGAAGCTAGAGAGCAGAGAACCTGCTAGCATAAACCTGCTCACCCACAAGGACACATTTTAATCATCAGTACAGGACTGGTTTGTGCAAAATGTTGAATCATCAGGAACTTAGAACCTAACCAAATACTCTGTACACATTACAATCAACCTTCACTGTGAAGAGGGCCTAAATATTCTCGAAGTTAGTTATTTACACTGAAAAATGCTATCAAGATACTTTGAATGCAACCCTTTTTTGTACATGAAAATGTTACTACAACTAGAGTAACATAAACTTGTAGGAAACATTAAAAAGGAAAGCCCTAATTTGGTATTGTGAGTCCCATACTGCAGTCAGACAAGTCATGTGACAGAGCAGTGTCAGTATCTTAAGGTCTTTGTCGATTCTGAGATGCTCTGCCAGAGGAGTTGTTCAGTTATAACTGGGCTCAAACTCCCTCCACACTCAGAAGTTATCACTTTATTCAGGTGACTGCCTTACTGTGTTCCACTTAAAATTTCTCAGCTTTGCAATGGTTCCAAAACTGTGTATTCAGTAAACACCATACACCAGATTTTGAATATTACTGCTTTCCCAAGAATGGTTCTGGGTAGCTGGCACACTATGCTGATAGTCAACCAAATGGTCATGAGGGGAAATGACTGAATATCTGCACTGTACCATGTTACGCACCTGGGATAGTCAGTAGCGTAGGTGTATTTGAAGTACATTTTCAGTTTATGCTATTTTCACCTTTTGTGTGGGGTTATTGGGGGCTGTAACCCCATCCCAAGTTGAAGACTATATTCTTGAAACAAGCAGACAGATCTCAGATGGTCATCGCAACCAACCTTTCAACCAGTCACAGGCTGCAATCTGCCAGAACATGTCCGTGTAAGGTAAACAGTGAGCCCATCAGGCCACTGCCATTTGCCAGCTATAAATCCTGCCGGATGACCTTACTAAGAGGAGCTCTCTGAACTTCTGGTTCAGGGTACTGCCTGATTTATGAGCCATTTCCTTGCCTGAATTATCTCAGCTATTAAAAAAAAATGGAGAACTTGAAATAACAATTTATTCAGAGTATGGTACTGTATACTAAACACCTACTTTATACCATTCTTGGATAAACGTGAGCCTTTGCCTCTAGCTCTTGGTAAGGGTTCCTGAGTAGGTGGATGTGGAGTTACCTAAGAAAATTAGTCTGGTTTAACTCTGGGAATCACTCAGTTACCAAATTAAAAATAAGTAACTTGCCTTATTACCTTAGGAAATCTCATTATGACTAGAATGTGAACTCAGTGGGCACCAGTGGTGTGTTTTCCCCCCTCTTATTCACTGATACCTCATTCATGGAGTCTGGCACAAAGTAGGCGTGGAAATGTCTGTTTAACGAATGGCAATCAAGTTTCAAAAATGACTACCTAGATTACTGTTTTGATGACTCAGCCTTCTGAAGACATGCCGCAAATGATACAGTTCCAGTTTGCATTCATCCTTACGTAATGCTGTTGTTTCCTACAAGAGTACTGGCATAATCACCAGAGAAATTCGGTTTGAGTCTCTCCTGACAAAAGTAAATGGTTCATTGTCAAGCTGTGGTCTTTATAAGAAATTAAAATGTAAAAGTTATTTCAAGGAACATTTTGTAACTAATACCTGACAGGCATTCTGAAATTATTCAGAATGTTCCAAGATACTTATTCATGATTATTTGCTTGTTGCTTCCTGCTAGGTTTTATTATTATTATTATTATTATTGAAGTCACCTTTGCAGTGCTAGGTTTATTATTATTATTATTAGTCTTTTTTTAAGATTTATTTATTTTTATTACAAAGTCAGATATACAGAGAGAAGAGATAGAGACAAAGATCTTCTGTCCGATGATTCACTCCCCAAGTGACCGCAACAGCCGGTGCTGTGTCGATCCGAAGCCAGAAGCCAGGAACTTCCTCCAGGTCTCCCACGCGGGTGCAGGGTCCCAAGGCTTTGGGCCGTCCTCGACTGCTTTCCCAGGCCACAAGCAGGGAGCTGGATGGGAAGTGGAACTGCTGGAATTAGAACCGGCACTCATATGGGATTCCCAGCACGTTCAAGGCAAGGACTTCAGTTGCTACTCTCGCACCAGACCGGCACCTGTAATCATCTTTAATGACTACATACTATTCCAGAGTGGATGGGGGACACACTTAAGGCACTTCGATGTATGGATTGTTTCCAGATCCTTCAAATGCAACTACCATTCAAAAATAAACTGGGATGCCTGGCATGATAACTTACTGGCTGGAGTCCTCACCTGGCATGCACCGGGATCCCATATGAGTGCCGGTTCTAATCCAGGCAGTTCCACTTCCCATCCAGCTCCCTGCTTGTGGCCTGGGAAAGCAGTCAAGGACAGCCCAAGGCCTTGGGACCTTGAGAAACCTGGAAAAAGCTCCTGACTCCGGACTGGCTTAGATCCAGCTGTTGCGGTCACTTGGGGACCATCGGACGGAAGATCTTCCTGTTTCTCCTCCTCTCTGTACATCTGCCTTTCCAGTAAAAATAAAAAAAATTTTTAATGATTACAGGGGTCAACATTGTGGCTGGGTCAGTTAAGCCACCTGCCTTCATTACCAGCTTCCTACATGAACAGTTTCATCTCCCAGCTGCGCTGCTCCTAATCCAGCCCCCTGCTACTGCAGCTGGGAAAGCAGCGAAGGAAGGTCCTAGTGCGAGTCCCTGCCAGGCCGGTGGGAGACCTGGACGTTGGGGCTTGGAAGCATTTGAGGAGTGGCCCAGCATAAAAAAGGTCTGTTTTCCCCTTTAACCTTGCCTTTCAGGTATCTTCATGAAAACAAAAAGGTTAAGACTGTAGCCCCAGCTTAACAAAAGGCACACGTCAGGTAGAAGGAATATGAAGAGGAAAGGATATCAAGATAACGAAACCTATACAAAATCCTTGGTAATGCCACCAGCACTGAGGAGGCACCTGGTCAAGAGATAGGATGAAACCACGAAGCAGCCGGCTGCAGGCTGCGTCCCACAGCAGGTATAACCAGATGGAAGGTCCCACAAACGCCAGGTGTTGAGTGTTTGTCCTCGGCGGCTTCACGGAGGTACAACCACTGCCGCCAAGGCCGGTTCCCAGTCCCCTGCCTAGGCCACGGTGCCTGTCCCCGCGCCGGCCGGCGCTGTGCTATGAGCTGCCCGGTTCGCATCCTCACCGGAGGGGAAAAACAGCGACCCCACGAAGGACTGAGGGTGCTTCGTGCCCGAGGGAAACAAGTCAACTCGTGGCGGTTGGGCCGATTCTTCGGCTACAGACTTACGGGAAGGGACATGTGAGACCCCCATAAGGCCGGGGCGGAGCCGGCGGGCCCGGAAGCCCCGCCTCCAGAGGCCGGCTCCATGCGCTGATTGGCCTCGCGGCCTGAGCGCGAGAGCGTCAAGCAGGGGTGTGGCGGGCGAGGCTTCCGCGAGCAACCGTCTGCCGCTAGGAGCGCTGTGGCGGAGGCTGACGGCCGTCGGCCGCTCTCGCGGGCCGGGGCGTTCCAAGGTACCTTCGCCGGCAGCCGGTGTCGAGACTGACCTCATCTCCAGTTAGGCTGGCGCCTGGTCCCTCCGCCCCCGCAGGCTGCCGCACCCGCCGCCCACCAGTGTGAGCAGGTGGTGGCGTCTCTTCCCCGACAGCCTCGGTCCCGCGCGCTTTCCTGGTCCTCCCCAAACCCCTCAGGTGTCTAAGCGGCCCCTGGTGGGCCGGCTGTGGGGTAACGTGGACGAGGTCGTGGCCGCGGCCGGCCAGGACTGTCGGGGAGGGGGCACGGGTCCTGAGAGAGTGCCGGCGTCTTGGACATGCTGCTCAGGAGGCGCGAGTGGCCTCCCCCTGCTGCCGGTCCTCAACCCCCAAGCTTTAGGAACCCCCAGACCCTCCCGGGCCCTGCCCCCCGGGGGGGCAAGTTGGTAGGGGAGCTGGCCGGAGGAGCCGCGGAACCCAGGACGCAGTCCTGTGCTCGTGGTTCTCACGTCGAGTGTCGTCCAGAGGGACGAGGCTGGCTCTCCCGCATCCAGACCCTTCCCTCCCTACGCATATTTGGCCGAGCCTTTAGACCTGTGCTACGGAGTACCCAGGTGGTTTTGTTTTCCTCACTGACCGTTCCAAATACGTGTTCTGATAACAAAGAATAATAAACGGCCTGGTAGGTCGTTTGTATAGGGTACTTACGGGGGCGGGAGAAGCTGATTGCGAAGCAGCCAAGACTATCCATGTGTCAATGGCGTGGGGACAAGCAAGACTCAGCAGCTTTTCCCTCGGGCTCAGTTCTCTACTAATTTAACCGGAATTCTTAGCTTGCTCTGGTCCTTTGGCTTTACGTGAACATCTTTTAAAGCCCCTGGGGGGGGGGGGGCTTTGTTTTGTCTTCCTCTCACTGCGGGGAGGGGAGGTGTGGCCCGTAGGGTCAGATGGCCACACCCCAGTGGGAGTGGGGGGGTGGGCAACAGTGATGGTTCTGTTCCCATCTCCTCCCTATTTTTAGCATATGATTTGTTTGATTATAGTGTACAACCGTACATGTAATCGTGTAAGAACATTGCAGCACCTAGCATCTGGCTGAGGCCAGAAGCGTGATTTACATAGAGGCTGCGCACCTGAGCACCAGTTGGAATCCTGGCTGCTCCACTCCTGATCCAGCTCCCTGCTTACGCACCTGGGAAAGCGCTTGACCCCCTGCCACCCACATGGGAGACCTGGAGCTCCTGGCTCCTAGCTTTCACCTGGCCCAGCTCTGGCTGTTGTAGCCATTTTGATCAGCAGATGGCAAGATCTCTCTTCCTTGCTCTCTAACTCTGCCTTTCAAAAAAAACATAAAAAAAAGGTTTTCAGTCGCCACTAGGTGAAATTAAATATTTGGAAAAGATCCTTAGAACCTCAAAACTGTGGAAATTTGATGATAGCCCAAGCAAAGCTTCTAGCAATTTTGCCAGGATACTTTTCCTAAATTTGCTGTGTTTTTAGCAATTAGGACCTAGAGGTTAGAGGTTAGAAATGCCATAGTCATTTCAAGAAGGATTTGTTCTTTTAATAATTATTTATGTATTTGGGGCCTATTTATGTCTACCATCCATAGAAATAATTAATCACAAAAAATAGTACTAACTGTACTGGTTGTGTGTATGATTCATCACCAAAAGTAATTTTTTGAAAGATTTCTGTATTTTTATTGGTAAGACAAATAAGATTTACAGACAGAAGGACCTTCCATCCTCTGGTTCACTTCCCCAAATGGCCCCAATGGCCAGAGCTGAGCCAATCCAAACCCAGGAGCCAGGGAACTTTTCCTGGGTCTGCCATGTGGTGTAGGTTCCCAAGGCTTTGGGCCGTCCTCAACTGCTTTCTCAGGCCACAAGCAGGGAGCTGGATGGGAAGTGGAGCAACCAGAACATAAACCAGCACCTGTAGGATCCCAGTGCATGCAAGGGGAAGATTTAGCCATTGAGCCATCGTGCCAGGCCCCAAACAAAGTAGTTATTAGGCATGTTAAACACTAATTATTTAACTTTAATTCAGATTATAATACTGTATTACACGCACTTACAGTGAGCCGCTCAAATAGCATAGACATACATTCAAAACTTAAAAATTAGGGATGCTAATTTATAAAAATCCTTCCTTTTGTTCCAATATCTGGTTACTGAAGAAATTAATTTTATAATGTCAAGGAGTTTACTAATGCAAAGGTCTGTGGAGTGTTTGTATAAGAGATGATTTTTATTTCACTTTTTAAAAAAGATTTGTTTTATTTCTTTGAAGTACAGAGTTACAGAGCTATAGGGGTAGCAACAGAGAGGCCTTCCATCTACTGGTGCACTCCCCAAACCATTACAGCAGTCAGGGCTGGGGCAGGCACAAGCCAGGAACGCCTTCCCAGCTTTCCATGTGGGTTCAGGGGCAGAGCACTTGAGCCATCTGCTGCTGCTCTGCCAGGTGCATTAACAGCCAGGAGTCAAACCAGCACCCTTATGGGATGCTGGCACTGCAGGGGGAAGCTTAAGGCACTATGCCACAACACCAGTCCCAAGATTGCTTTTTAATTTAGTACTGACATTGACAGTAATTTAATTCTGGATATAGTTTTCCTTGTCTTATAAAAGTTGTTTAAAAAAAAACCCAGCCATGTTATAAAAGTCGTGTCAAAATAAAATAAAAATTTATCAGGAAAGAATACCATAGATAGATGGTATACTCAGTATAATTTCTGAAATTAACTTTCACATTTAGTTTGGGGTTTCATAATAGCCATGGCACAATAGTATATATTCTCATGATTTGAGATGAGAAAAATGTAAAAGCAGAATAGCTTTTCTTAGCAACACATTCTAAAAGCCATTTCTAATGGAGTCTGTCACAAATAACATCTGTAATAGCAAATTCAGTAACAGTTTATACGACTGGGGGTTTCCACCCGCACGGTTGTTTCTGAGAAGAAATGAATGAATGTGATAAGTAATTGTATGTTTTGTTTTTACAGGACTCTTGGGAAACCAAAATGAGACACAATCAGATGTATTGTGAGACGCCACCTACTGTCACTATTCATGTAAAACCAGGGCCAAATAGAGCACATCAGCCTAAAAAAGGCATTAATCTGAAGCGTCCTATGTTAAAAGATAGTTGGCAAGCTTCTGAAAAAAATGCACATAATAACAACAAATCTAAACGTCCCAAAGGACCTTGCCTAGTGATACAGCGTCAGGAAATGACTGCTTTCTTTAAATTATTTGGTACGTCTAGAGTATTATAAATGTGCAATTATAAAGTACTTAGAAGTTAGAATACATTTGTGTACACATATTTTGGCATTTTCATAAAAATCAAAAAGCATGTTGTTTTCTGTCAGATTTTCTATCTACATTGAATAGTTTTTGTTTTACTTAGATTTTAATTGGGGTTACTTTGTTTTTTTCTTGTTAAAAGTTAACTCATCTAGTGATTAAACAAATATGTATTTCCAGGACTTTCACTGCTAAAGCCAAGATACTGGGAAGTTGGTCATCTGGAGAAGTTTCAGTGTTACATTTTGGAAATGTTTTAAAAATTAACTATGCTTTGTCAGCATGTTCATGTAATGAAATTGAACTTGTTTGTATCATGAAGCATTGATACTTTGTTGATACATTTCTTAATAGTTAAACAAAAAAAACTTCTGCATACTACTTCTACCAAAAAGGGAAGGTATTTTACTTGGAGGAATGGAGTGGGAAGAGAAAAATAGGTTGGTAAAATAGATAAATATCTCTGGGAATGAACCAGGTCAAGTGGGTAATGCAGTTTGGTGACCTAGATCACAGGTGTCCTTGTTTATAGGAAGGCCAGGTGAAAAACGAAAGATGAGGTTTAAACAAAAAAAAGTAAAAGCAAAGTATCCTCCATCATTAAGGTGCAGAGTGTTTAAGTTTCCCCATATTGAATGTAGGACAGAATTACCTTCCACAAAATCTGAGTACTGGTCATGAGAGAACGCCTGATCCTCCCGTTTTAGATAATTGTGAAAATAAAGTTAATAAAAACAAATTGATTGTTCTCAGCAAATTAGTAGTTATTCTCAAGTTTTCATGTATTTTATTACATTTATGGTATTCCTAGCATGTACATATTACCTAAAAGGAAGAAATGAAAAAAAAATATTTTCTTAGATTATATACTCTGACAACTGTCAATGTATCTTGAGATTGTTTAGCCTTGAAAAATCAAGTCAATTCATTTTAGGATTTTTTTAAATTATTTTTTTTTAATTATTTTTATTTGAAAGGGAGATTTTACAGTGAGAGGAGAAACAGAGAGGTCTTCAGTCCACTGGTTCACTCACCAAATGGCCAGAATGGCCAGAGCTGAGCCAGTCCAAAGCCAGGAGCCAGGAGCCAGGAGCCAGTAGCTTCTTCCAGGCCTGCCACATAAGTGCAGGGGCCTGAGAACTCGGGCTGTCCTCTGCTGCTTTGCTAAGCCACAAGCAGGGAGCTGGATCAACTGTAGAACACCTGAGACACGAGATGCCAGTGCTGTAGGCAGAGTTAGCCCGCGTGCCACCGTACCAGCCTCTGGAATTTATTGCTAATATTTTTGCTGGTGTTTTTGTTCTCTTAATACTTATTTTTTTCCAAAATTAAATGTTACTTTAAACAATTTTATATAGATATTCTCATATATATTTTAATTGCAGATAAATAGGACAGAATAATACAAAACAAAAAATACCTTGAAATCTAAGGATAAATAGATAAATGTATTGAGAAACATTTTCAAATATACTAAGAAAACCAAAAGTCATGGTTTCTTAAAAACTATTTTCTCTATTTAGATTGATTTGAAAGGAAGGAAGAACTAAGGTTACCTGACATGTTTCTCAAAGTGTGACTAGATTCTTAATAATGCAAGCACTTCAATCATCCCCCTCCAACACAAGCTATTTTAAGTCAAATAAAATGGAAAGATGAAGGATAAAACTGTGGGTTTTTGTAGTTTTTGCAGTGATAAAGATGTCTAAGAACTGAAAGCTAAATCTTAAGCAGTGTTAATGGTTCAGCCACTTCTGTTTGCTTTCTAAGCATCATTTTTAAGCATCCTGATATAGTAGTTCTTCAAAAGGAAATATTCCATGTTTAAAAGACAAGTCATAGCTTTCTTTTGTTGTAGATGACGATTTAATTCAAGATTTCTTGTGGATGGACTGCTGCTGTAAAATTGCAGACAAGGTAAATGTGGTAACAATAATGTGAACCGGCATTTTTATGTCGCATGATCACTAGAACTTTAATGAGAACCTATAATAATTTTTTGGTTTGTTAATTAAGATTTAGAAAATAGCTAACCTGTAATACTCCTTCGTGAATCCTTATACTTTGAGTTTTGGAATTAGCATATAGCATAAATTCAGAAAATATTGCTGACTAGATTTAAATGACCTTTAGTCCAGATCTGATTGAAGAACCAATAAAGACAAGCCATCTTTTTTTTTTTTTTTTTACTTATCCAAAAATTCTTTTTTTTTTTTTTTTTAGAATCTTACATAGTTGATTAGGGTACAGAGGGTCAAGGGCTACAGGAAAGTGGGTAAGACCATTGCTTCCACACTGATATCATTTTCCCCCTGTGTCTGGGGCCAGGGGAACAATCCATCTTTAATGGCTTTTTAAATATTTATTTAATTTATTTAAAAGGCAGAATGACAGAGAGGGAGAGATGAGTCTTCCGTCTGCTAGTTCATTCCTTTGATGGCAGCTGCAGTCGGCTGTGTCGGGTGAGCCAGGACCTCCAAGTGGGCCTCCTAGCTGGGTGACAGGACCATCTTCCACTGACGCCCCAGGTGCATTAGCAGGGAGTTGGAGCAGAAGCAAAGTACCTGAGTCAGGAACCAACACTCTGATATGGAGTGTCAGCTTAAGCAGCTGTACCACAGCACTAACTCCAACTTAATCCTTTAACCACAACTACTACCTTTCATCAGGCTGTGGAGAAAAAATATTCTAGACTTACTGTACTTAGAAAATCTTATCTGGGGTGCTGGTGCTATGGTGCAACAGCTTAAGGCGCCACCGCAATGCTGTCATTCCGTATTAGCACCAGTTCCAGTCTCGGCTGCTTCACTTCCTATCCCTGCTAACAAGCCTAGGAAAGAAGTAGAAAATAGCCCAAGTACATGGGCACCTGCATCCATGTGGGGGACCCAGAAAAAGGTCCTGGCTCCTGACTTTGTCATGGTCAGTCCCTGCTGTTGTGGCTATTTGGGGAGTGGCAAAACTGATGGATGGATTGATGGAAGATTCTCTACCTTTAAAGTAAATAAATATCTTTTTTTTGAGGATTCATTTATTTTTATTGGAAAGCCAGATATGCAGAGAGGAGGAGAGACAGAGAAGATCTTCCATCCACTGCTGCACTCCCCAAGCAGCTGTAACAGCTGGAGCCGAGCTGATTAGGAGCCAGGAGCCAGGAGCTTCTTCTGCGTCTCCAACATGGGTGCAGGGTCCCAAGGCATTGGGCCATTCTTAACTGCTTTCCCAGGCCACAAGCAGGGACCTGGATGGGAGGTGGGACACGAACCAGTGCCCATATGGGATCCCGGTTCATGCAAGGTGAGGACTTTAGACTCTAACCTTGGCCCAATAAATATTTGAAGTTAATTTTATTTCGTAGTAATTCAGATAAACCCAAATAATCTTATAAAATGAAATTAGTTTAAGCTTTACTTTGGAATCAATGTACAAGACAGAATGTCTAACTACAAACAGTGGTGTTTCTATGCTTTTTATGAATAGTGACCATTTCTGCTTCAGCAATACCAGTTAGAGCCAACAGTCCTAGAGGAAATTCAGCATAGGTTCACATCACACTTGTGAGCCAACAGAAAAGGAGGAAGGTTAGGTTTAAGATTCGACACCCATTCAGCTAATATTGATTTGAACATTTCTTTAAAGTTTTATTTATTGAAAAACAAAATGATGAGAGGCAGAAGGGTGGGATAAGATCCTCTCATGGCTGATTCACTCCCCAAAATTTGGCAGCAGCCAGGACAAGACCAAAACCAGGAGCCAGGAACTCCACCTGAGTCTTCCACATGCATGGCAAGATTCCAAGTACTTGGGCCATTATATGCTGCATACCATGTACATTAGCACAAAGATGAATTAGAAGTGGAGGCAGGACTTGATTTCGGCCACTCTCAATATGGGATGTGGACAACCCAGGCAGCAGCTTGATCCACTGTACCACAACTCCACTCCTGAGGTGATTTAAAAAAAATTATTTATGGACTGGCATTGTGGTATAGTGCGTAAAAGCTGCCACCTGTGACACCAGCATTCCACGTGGGCACCATGTGAAGATCTGGTTACTCAACTGCCAATTTAGCTCACTTCTAACGTGCCTGAGAAAGCAGCAGAAGATGGCCCAAGTGCTTTGATGCCTGCAGCCACGTGGGTGATCAAGAAGAAGCTCTAGCCTCCTGGCTTTGTCCTGGCCCAGCTCCAGCCATGGAGCCATCTGGGGAGTGATCCCATGGAGGGGAGATCTCTCTGTCTCTTCTTTCTCTGTGTAAGTCTGACTTTAAAATAAATAAGTCTTTGTTTTAAAAAAAATCCCATTTGAAAGATTTTAGAAATCAGATTCTGTGTTTTTTTTTTTTTTTTTTTTTTTTTCCAGCTTTAAATGCACTAAATTTGTTGGGCGGAAGAGGGCAGTGTTTGAACAATGACTAACCAGGAGTGTGTTCCAAGGGTCCGTTACTTGGCAGTTACCCTGAAAACTTGAAATTGTTTGAGGGCCATTCTGTGATGATAGGATACGCTGACATTAGAATGCTATGACTTTTATAAGGTTTTTATGGTACAATTCCATAAGTTCTGGGATTTCCCTTATCCCTTCCCCAAATTCCCTCCTGGTATGTGCTCTGATGTCAGCTTAGTCATGTGATTTCCTTTTCTTTCATTTTACTTGAAAGGCAGAGTTTCAGGGGTGTTCCATTCACTGGTTCACTCCCTAAATGGCCAAACCAGGAGCCTAGAACTCCATCCAGTTTACCCTGGTGTACCACAGCTCTGGCCCCTAGAAGTCATTTATAAAGACTGCTTTAAAAAGAATATAGATTCTGCAACAAACTAGTAGGGTTCAGAAACAAAGATTATATACACATACATACAAAGGAGTGTCAAGCAAATGTGGCAAAATATAAGTGGTGAATCTCAGTGAAGAATTATGATTTTTTCAGTGTCTAAACATTCAAAAACTTAAGCTTGAGAAACTGGTATTTTAATTTAAAAATGTTACCTATAATGAAATTTATGAGACTAATAATGGCTGAGAACTATTTAACTTTAAATGGTATTGTTTTAACTTATTCATGAGAAATTTTAAGGCAATTTTATTTATGAAAACAAAGCATTAGTGTTAATTTCTAACTTTTTTCTTACAGTATCTTTTGGCGATGACCTTTGTTTATTTCAAGAGGGCTAAATTTACTATAAATGAACATACCAGGATAAATTTTTTTATTGCTTTGTAAGTATGCTTTCTACTAAGTGATTTTTGCATTAGTTAATTATAATATGTGTGCTTTCTCACTGAAACATAAGCTGCTTAAAACCTTAGTATAGGGTCCGACACTGTAGCTCATACCAGTGGATGGAAGATCTTTCTGTTTCTGTAAATCTGTCTTTCCAATAAAAATAAAAAAGATCTCAGTATAATTTTGAATAGGCCAGCTAAAACTATTCACTTTTTACTTTAATAGGATATGTTTATTATATACCTAAGTTTTATTGTTTCTTTTACATTTTTTTGGAGTGCTGCTACATGAATTATCTCAAGTTCTATTTTTACATCTTATATATTTTTTAATACTGAAATGCTTTCTTAAAAATTTCAGTTAATAAGTGAAAAAATCATCATTGTCCCTTTACATTGGCTACCTTTTGGAAAACATTCTAGTTACAGTTTTTGTGGCGCATGTCTGTGACATAGAAGTTATTTATCGTGGATCCCTTTAGTAGCCACTAGCTGTCGTGCTGAGGCAGTGACAAAGAAGTACTAATTTGCTTTTTAGTTCTTCCACAAAATTCATATCAGCTTTGTGATTTGTTAAATGGTTTCAATGACATTGTTTTCTGATCTGTAAGATTAGTTAAGTTGGAATTAGCAACGTATTTCCTTTTCTATCCTATACCTGGATATAATGCTGTATGGGAATGTAGCTATAAAAATATTTGAATTGAATACCATATAGTAGCTATTGGTCCTTAAAAATAAAATTTTATTCAGTTAACTTAATGCAGAATTGGAAAGTCATTAAAGAAATAGGAGTAGAAGAAGCTGCTTTCCGTGTGTATTAAGGAGTCACTCGCTTGATAATTTCGTGATGGCTACTAAAGTAGAAGAATATATAATAGCATTAACTAATACTTAATATAATGTGAAAGGCACCATGATTTTTATGTGTGTTAGTTCATTTAATATTCTCTGTGAAATACGTGCTTTTATCTACTTTCTCAATGAGGAAACTGCACTTAGGAAGATTAAGTGCTTTCCATGATTACAAATGCTGGTAAGCGGTGGGACTAGTGTGGAAATTCAGCTGTGATTTACCAATGGCAAAATTCATCCATTAAATTCTAAATTGAGCTGCTGTTTACTTCATTTTTGCCTTTCAAATATATTTTAAATTTAAGTAAAAGATCTTATTTTACACACACACACATATATAATTTTAGGCTTATTTATTTTCACTGAAAAGGCAGATTTACAGAGAGAAGGGAAGACAGAAGGATCTTCTATCTGCTGCTTCACTCCCCAAATGGACTCCTTTAGGTCTCCTGTGTGGGTTCAGGGGCCCAAGGACTTGGACCGTCCTCCACTGCTTTCTCAGGCCACAGGCAGGGAGCTGGATCAGAAGTGTAGTATCCACGACAGGAACTAGTGTCCTTATGGGATGCTGGTGCTTGTAAGTGAAGGATAGCCAGTTGAGCCACTGCATGGGTCCTCAGATTTTTTAAATGTAAAATACAACTTCTGTGTATTTCTTAAAAAGATTGTGTCTAAATGAGCCTGAAAAATTAACCTAGAATAGATGCACAGTGTCGCTCTGGTATAGCACCTTAGTACACTGTAGATTTTCCTTTATACATACATACATGCATATATATATGCATATATATGTATAGTTTATAATTTGAAAGAGCTAGTAGTACTCTCTCTGTCATCACCTGTTCGCTTCCCAAATGTCTGTGATGGCCGAGAGTGGGTCACTCCAAAGCCAGGAGCTCAATCCAGGTTCTTCCAGGTGGTTGTCAGGAACCCAATTACTTGAATCATCTCCAGTGCCTTTCAGGATCTGTTTTAGTATGCAGAAAGGTGTAATTGGGAGCCAGAAGTGAATGTCAAACCCACTCCTATATGGGATGTGTGCCTCATAATGGCAATCATGGACCCAGTGCGGTGGCTCAGTAGCTAAATCCCCACCTTGCACATGCCAGGATCCCTTCCCTTATGGGCTCTGGTTCATGTCCTGGCTGCTTGACTTCCAATCCTGCTCCCTGCCTGTGGCCTAGGAAAGCAATGGTGCATGATCCAAAGCCTTGGGACCCTGCACCCATGTGGGAGACCTAGAGGAGGCTCCTAGCTTTGGATCTGCTCAGAACAGAACTTACATTCATGTAGGACTAGAAACAATGGCTATTCCCACCAGCCAGGCTGTGAACATTTGTAATTCATGGAGTACTAAGAAGAGCGCTCAGGGTGCGAGTGCCATGGCATACCAGGCTAATTAATAGCCTGTGGCACAAGCATCCCATATGACACCAGTTCAAGTCCCAGCTGCTCCAGTCCCACCCAGCTACCTGCTTATGGCCCGGGAAAGAGGCAGGGGATGGTTCAAAGCCTAGGGTCCTTGTACTCATGTGGGAGACCTGGAAGAAGCTCCTGGTTCCCAGTTTCAGACCAACCATTTAAGTAGTGAATCAGAGAATGGAAGATCTGTGTGTCTCTCTTTTCTCTTTAACTCTGCCTTTCAAATAAAAAGAAGTCTTTAAAAAGAAGAAGAAGAAGAAGAGCCCTAGGAAAGGCTTTGCCTTAGCAGTAGGGAATAATTAGTCCTGGACTGAACATTGCGCCACATCCACCTGTCGAAGCATGAAAGGGAGGCCTGAAAGACCAGACCATTTTCAAGTAACTTGACTTGGTTTGATTCTAGAACAACATTCAAGATTTATATACCCTTTTATTTGCATTTCTTTAATTGTAAGAATGAACATCTTGAATGTATTTATTGCCTGGTCAGCTCCTGTGCCTGTCCTTTACCGTTCTTGTTTTGGGTTGTTGGTCTTGTTTGTTAGGTACCTGGCTAACACTGTGGAAGAAGATGAGGAGGAGTCCAAGTATGAGATTTTCCCATGGGCTTTAGGGAAAAACTGGAGAAAGCTGTTCCCTAATTTCCTAAAGTTAAGGGACCAGCTCTGGGACAGAATTGAATATAGGGCTATTGTGAGCAGGCGATGCTGTGAGGAGGTAAGGATTTTTAAATATTCATGTATGTAATCTTTACCTTTTTTATCGATTTTTCTTTTTAATGTACATCTAATGTTCTGGAGATTTTCAGGGAGCATATGTAAGGATAGCCCTTTAACCTTGGTCATTATCATGAGTACAATTGTATGTTATTATGTTGTTATTTTAACTCTATACCACAATAATTAAAAATTACCATTTCTGCTTTTCAGAGTGGCTTGCTTCTGTAGTAACTATTTTTATTTTAGTGTGTTTCTTCTCTCTAAACAATAACTAATATATTGGAACATGTTGTGTGAATATATCAGTCTTATTAGTGATGGTAATATTATTGGAGTTGAATAATAATTTTCATTAAAGTGTGTGAAATTTCAAGTTCCTAAAATTGAAATATCAGCAGTACAGGAAGTAATTAAAATATGTCTAACACTACCTCTTTTCACATAGAATGTATTAAGTGAGTTTCCTTGATTGCAAATTTTTTTCAAGATAAATTAGCAGAACACTAATAATTCAGTTTCAGCTATTTTTTTAGGTTTCTTGATTTTTCATAAAGAAAGCTAATGTTTCAAAGTAAAAAAAATTCTACAATAGAAATCAAGTGAAAAGCAGTGTTCACCATAAGCTTTAGTAATAAGTCAGGATTTTTTTTTTGTGGATGTGGGCTAAATAGTGCTCTTATTAAATGAAATTCTGTCTGGTTAAATAACTTGGTCAGATGAGCCAGCTAATGGATTACTGTCAGCCTAAAGAAAGACTTTAGTGGTATGTTACTGAATGCTGCCTGTAACTAACCTTGTTGATTGTATTTGCTACTGAGATGAAAACATAGCAGATATACCTAATTGTTTATTAAGTTGGGAGAATTATTGTCTGTTGGGCTACTACAAGGAATCAACAGTAACTCTGAAGACTATACAGTTGGCCAGTATTGTGCACAATAGCTTAAGCTGCGTCTATGACCCCACATCCCCTGTGGGAGCACCTATTTGAATCCTTGCTATTGCAATCTAACTCCCTGTCAGTGCTCTTGGGAAAGCAGTGGAAGATGGTCCAATGAACCTGGACCCTGCCACCCACCTGGGCAACCTAGAAGATATTCCAGGCCTGGCCCAGACCCAGTAGTTCGCAGCCAGCTGGGGTGTCAGTCAGCAGATGGAAGATCTTTCTCTGTCTCTCCCTCTCTCTGTCATTCTGCCTTTCCAATAAACACATTTTAAACAAAAGTCAAAATACTATTTTTTAAAAAAGGTCTAAATCGTGGCTCAACAAGCTAATGTTCTACCTTCAAGCACCAGCATCCATATGGGTGCTTGTTCTTGTCTGGTGACTGCACTTCCCATCCAGCTCCCTGCTCGTGGTCTGGAAAAGCAGAGGAGGATGGCCTGAAGCGTTGGGCGCCTGTTTCCACGTGGGAGAACTGACAGAAGCTCCTGGCTTTGGATTGGCTCACCTCCAGCTGTTACAGCCATTTGGGGAGTAAAACAACAAATGTAAGATTGTTGTCTCCTTCTCTCTGTAAGTTTGCCTAATAAAAATAAATAAATCTTAAAAAAAAAAAGATACACAATCAGCCAAGATTAAATTCAACAGAAAATTATATAAAATTGATCGTATAAGCCCACCCCCAAATTCATGGACCTAAACTATTCAAACCAGAGTCATTACAATTACAGGGCATTGAATTGAAGGAATCCTGTAATGAAGATATTTTTGATTATCATTTCCTCAAGTAAGGAGTGTTTAATTTGCACACTTGCTGAAGTAATGATGGGCCATATTTAAGCGCTCTATTTTTTTTTTTCAAGTAAAGGCCTCAGACTCCACAGGACAATCAGCTAAGAGCATAGATGACACATCAGAAGCAAGAGGGCAGAGGACTGACAGTGGCTTTTCTAATGGCAGACAGCCCATCCATTTTCAAGATGCTTTGGCTAGCATTTTAAATGCAACAACATTAACTTACACTATTGGACCTGGACTTACTTGACTGCCACTAGTAGATTACGAAAGAGCCAGAGAAATTGATGTGACTTGATAGCAATGTGACTAGAAGACTAAAAAGTTTTAGCAACTATAAACTCAGTTGTGTAATGGGGACCTACAGAAAAGTCCAGACCTAGACTGCAGAGACAAGGTAGCCATCACATGGCACCTAAAGTGCCGAGCTTACTGCATTCCACTTCAGCAAGCAACTGCACAGCCAGAGCACGGGAACTCAAATAGAGGAACATCTCAAGACAGAAATGTTATGTAGAATAATGGGAAGGATCAGAGATTTTAGTAAGATGAAGAAAGATGCAGAAAAATTGCTAGTTGTCTTCAAGTAAATATTTTAAAAATCAGAGAATATTTCATTTGTCTTATGACAGAAAACTAAGAGCTGTGAGCAAAAAAACAAAAGCAATAGTATCTCAACATAAAAGCTGTTATTCTACCAACTCTCTGAAAATGAGGTCGATTCTGCTAGAGGCAGTAATCTGTCAGTGGTGATTTAAAAAAAAAAACAACGAGCTGTAAGTTAAGTAGCTGGTTAAGTGCTGCTTGTAATGCTGGAATTCCATGTTAGATTACTGGTTTGAGTCCTGAAAACTCCACTTGTGATCTGACTCCCAGCTGCAGCAGCCAGGAAGGCAGCAGAAGATGCCCCTTTTACCTGGTCCCCTGGGAGTCAGGTTGAAGTTTCCAACTTCTGGCTTCAACCTGGTCCCTAGCCATTATAACCATTTGCCAAATAAGTCAACACATGGAAAATCAATCTCTCTCTGCCACTCAAATGAATTTAAGAATTTTTTTTTCGTAATTTTATTTTACTTGAAAGTTAGAGCTACAGAGAAGGAAATTCACTGGTTTACTCCCTAACAAAGGCCAGAGCTGAGCTGATCTGAACCTAGGAGCTTGTGCTAGTTCTCCCACATGGTCCCAGAGGCCCAAGGACTTGGTCCATCCTCTAACGCTTTCCTAGGCTATTAGCAGGGAGCTAGATAGGAAGTGGAGCAGGCAGGACTGAAATTGGCCCCTAAAAGGGATGCTTGCGCCACAGGTGGAGGATTAGTGTGCTACACTACTTGCCGCCTCAGGTAAATTTTTTTTTTAAGATGTATTTATTTTATTACAAAGTCAGTTATACAGAAAGGAGGAGAGACAGAGAGAAAGATCTTCCATCCGATGGTTTACTCCCCAAGTGAACACAATGGCCGGTGCTGTGCCGATCCGAAGCTGGGAACCAGGAACCTTTCCGGGTCTCCCCCATGGGTGCAGAGTCCCAAGGCTTTGGGCCATCCTCGACTGCTTTCCCAGACCACAAGCAGGGAGCTGGATGGGAAGTGGAGCTGCCGGGATTAGAACCGGCACCCATATGGGATCCCGGGGCATTCAAGGTGAGGGCTTAAGCTGCTAGGCCACGCCGCCGGGCCCTCTCATTAACAGCTTTATTGAAATAAATTCAAATACCTTATATTTCTCCCAGAACCCAAAACAATTAATGATTTCAACGAACTGAATTATATAATCAAATCACAATCAATTTCATTTTAATTACGCCCCCATAAAAGGATCATAAACCCATCATTTGGCTATTTAAGTGTCTCCTAATATTGTAGGTAAGGACAATGGCAGTTCAGCATCCCATTGTCAAGATATATCTAACAGTTTCTTTGGGAGTCCATCTTTGATTTGGAAGTAGGAATGCATACTGTATTGTATCCTCATATCTGGATATGATAGTGTCCATTACACTATTATACAACTCCTTAAATGAAAAGCCATAAAATAAAATCAACAGCAGGAAGAAAAATTGAAAATTTATAAACCACAAAGTTAAATAACATGCTACCAAATGACCAATGTGTTGCTGAAGAAATTAAAACATCAAAAACCTTTTTGAAGAAAATGATGCTATTGTATGACCTATGAGTCAGTGCGGAAATCAGTAAAAAAAATTTTTTTTGAAGAAATTAAAAACAAAAGTATCAAATCCATGAGATATAGCAAAAACAGTGTTGAAAGGGCTATTGGTCTTGTATTTTGCATGAAGGTTGTTTTACATCAGAAAGAGCATATGATATTTGTCCTTTTGGGATTGACTTATTTCTCTGAGCAAAATGGTCTCTAGTTCGGACCATTTGGTTGCAAGTGGTAGCATTTCATTTGTTTAATGGCCAAATAGTATTAGTATTCCATGAAGTAGATGCGCCACGGTTTCTTTATCCACTCTTTTGACAGGCATCTGGGTTGTTTTCACATCTTTGCTATTGTAAATTGTGCTGCTTTAGATATAGGATTACAGATGCTTTTCATGCAGATTTCATTTCCTTTGGATATATTCCCAGAAGTGGGAGAACTGGGTCATATGGCAGTACAATTTTCAGTTCTCTTAGCACTCTCCATACTGACTTCCACAGTGGTTGTAATAGCCTACAATCCCACCAGCAGCGAAGGGGGGTACCTTTCTCCCCACATCCACGCCAGCAGGTGGTATTAGTAGAGTTCTTAATGTAGACCAATCTCACTGGAGTTAGGTGGAACCCCAGCGTGGTTTTCATTTTAATTTCTCTGACAGCTAGGGGCTTAAGCGTTTTTTCATATGTCTGTTAGCCATTTGAATTTGTTCATTTGAAAAATGTCTGTTCATTTCCTTCACCTATTTCTTCACAGAGTTGTTTGTTTTGCTGTTGTTGAGTTTCTGAAGCTATTTGTAAATCCTGGATATTAATCCCTTATCTGTTGTGTAGTGTGCAAAGATTTTCTCTCATTCTGTTAGTTGTTTCTTCACTTTGTTGATCATTTCCTTTGCTGTGCAGAAGCTTTTTGTGTAGTCCCATTTGTTTATTTTGGTTTTGACTGCCTGTGCTTTTGGTGACTTTTATAAATCTTTCCCTATTCCTATATCTTAGAGAATGCTTCCCATGTTTTCCTCTAGTCGTTTGATGGTTTCAGGGTGCAGATTTAGGTCCTTGATCCATTTAGAACTGAATTTTATATGAATTGACAGGTGGGGGGTCTGGCTTCTTACCTCCACAGGCTACTATCCAATTGCCTTGACAGCATTTTTTTTTAAGAAACCAGACTTTTTCCCTGGATTATTTTCAGTTTTCTGTTTTTCAAAGATTTATTTATTTTTATTACAAAGTCAGATATACACAGAGGAGGAGAGACAGAGAGGAAGCTCTTCCGTCCGATGATTCACTCCCCAAGTGAGTGCAACGGCTGGTGCTGCGCCGATCTGAAGCCGGGAACCAGGAACCTCTTCCGGGTCTCCCCCATGGATGCATGATCCCAAGGCATTGAGCCGTCCTCAGCTGCTTTCCCAGGCCACAAACAGGAAGCGGGATGGGAAGCAGGGCTGCTGGAATTAGAACTAGTGCTCATATGGGATCCCGGCGCATTCAAGGCGAGGACCTCCGCCACTAGGCCACGCCGCCGGGCCCTATTATCAGTTTTCTTGTTAAGATTACTTGGCTGTATATGTGTGGGCTCCTTTCTGGGGTTTCTATTCTGTTCCATTGATCTTATTCTCTGTTTCATACCAATACCAGACTGTTTTGATGACCACTGCTCTGTAGTATGGCTTGAGGTCTGGACCTTGATTCCTCCAGCTTAGATTTTTATTCTTCAGAATAGCTTTGGCTATTTGTGGTCTCGTGTGTTTCCTGATGAACTTTTGTATCATCTTTTCTATTTTCTGAGAAGAATGTTGTTGGGATTTTAATTGGAATTCTGTTAAATCTGAATGTTATTTTCGGTAATGTGGACATTTTGATGATGTTGATCCTGCCAATCCAGGAACATGGTAATGTCTTCCTCTTTTTCTAACGTTTTGTAATTTTCATTATAGAGGTCTTTCACATCTTAGGTTAATGCCAAGATATTTAAGATTCCTCTCACTATTTTGAAGGGAACTATCTTTATAATTTCTTTCTTAGCTATGGGGTTATTAGTGTATCCTAGTGCCATCAATTTATTTAAAAAAATGATGGACCTGACATATTCCAAAGTTTTTGAAGAAAAAAATGTGTATTCATTGGGGCCAGCGTGTTGGCTCAACTGCTCCTCCATCTGCAAGCACAGGCATCCCCTATGGATGCTGGCATGTGTCCTGGTTGCTCTACTTCCTATATAGCTCCCTGCTTGTGGCCTAGAAGAACAGAGCAGGATGGCCCAAAGCCTTGGGACCCTGAACCTGCGTGGGAGACCCGGAAGTAACTCCTGGCTTCAGATAAGCTCAGTTCCAGCCATTGCTGTCATTTGGGGAGTGAACCAGAGGAGGGAGACCTTTGACTCTCCTCTGTGTAAAGCTGCCTTTCCAATGGAAATAAATAAATTGTTTTTTTTAAAAAAAGAATTTTGTGTTGATTTTTATTAACTGTACTGTTTCATCCAAACTTACAATATTCAGAATTAATAAATGCTCTGGAAATCTGGAAGATTGCTTCAGTCCTGTTTACAATTTGAAATAATTTAAGTTCTTTGTCAATTAGTACCTTATTGGTCTAAGCAAGCAATCATTTTATCCTAAGACTGCCTTATTAAGAGACAATTTGTTGCTATCTTAAATTGGTTAATTTGGGGGTGGACATTTGACCTAGGAGTTAAAACACTGGGTAGAATGTCTAAGTCCAGGCTCTGGTACCTAACCACAGCTGCCTGCCAGTGCAGGCCCTGGGACTAGCAGTGATGGGCTGCTGTGGGAAAGCTGAATTGTGTTTGGCTCCCAGTGTGGTCCACATCCAGTCTTGGCCTTTACAGGCAGTTGACTGATGTAGCAGATGGGAACTCATTCTCTCTGATTAATAAACAAGTTGTATCTCAATTTCAGCAACAGCTTTTCCTGAGTTATAATCTTATGCTTATTTTGTTTAAAAATATTAATAAAATTCTACAAATAAGCTTTCCTGTGTAGGTTATGGCCATTGCACCAACCCATTATATCTGGCAACGAGAACGTTCTGTGCATCACAGTGGAGCTGTCAGAAGCTACAACCGACATGAAGTTCAACTGCCCCGAGGACCTACTGCCACGCCAGCAGATTGTTCACTCTGTGGTAGAAGAGGGAGATATGTTAGACTAGGATTGTCTTCAGCATCATCTTCACCCAGTGATACAGCAGAGGTGGAGCCACACAACTCATTTTCAATGGATATAACAGCTAATCCTTTTCAAGCTTATAACTATTCTCAAGGTATGATTTAGTGACCTGTCAGAATTCAATGTAGTCATGTTATTTATTAAGCTCTAGTCCTTACAAACAAGGAAGCATATTTATATACTACAGAAATTAATTATATAATATTAAATGTTTTCCCATATTCCTGGTGTGGCCACATTTCATCTTGTATCCCTGTCTTTGTTAGCCTAATTCAACAAAGAATTTCTAACATGATTCATGTGAAAACGAAGCCTAATGTACCATGAACTTCAAGTTTTAGAACCTAAACCACCATTTCTTTGAATATTTATTCTGTTCAAAAAAGGTTTCAAGAAGAAAATGAATTTACTTATAATCTCATCACCCAATTATATGTTTTCTTCTATTTCTATTAAGATTAGAACCATACCAATGCAGGCCTGCCTTTTTTGTTTATTATAAAGTATTTTCATATTTGTGATTCCCTTTGAAACCTGATTTTTAATCTTAATCTAGTTTAAATATCAGTTTGCTTGAATATTTTATTTTTGTAGGGATTTAAGTGACTGAACAATGCATCTCATTAATTAGAAAATTATCTTACTAATTGGAAGTAACAACCACAATACAATTCTCACTCATGTAATTTTTAAGAACTTACTAACAATTGTATGTTTTTATGAATGAGGTGAAATGTCAAAACATGTATATAATGTGTACTGATCACAATGAGGTAATAAACATTTCAACTTCTTTGGCTTTATGATTGGAGGCGTGGAGCTGCTGCTTCTGTTAGTTCAAACAATATATACTAGGTTATTGTAATCTGTGTTCTCCACATTATGCTATATAATACTAGGAACTTATTCTTCTGATCTAAGTCTGTTTTGGTCCCCGTTATCCAAACTCTCTCTGTTCCTCTTCCCACCCCTTCCAGCCTCCAGAAATCACCATTCTGTGTTCAAATTGCAGATTTTTTTTTTTTTAGCTTATACAAATGAGGGAGAGCATGTGGTATGTGTCTTCCTGTGTCTGCCTCCATTTGCTTAACATGATGTTCTCTAGTTTCACTCATTTTTACTACAAATGACAGCATCTCATTTCTTTTTTACAGATAAATAATATTCTGTGTGTGTGTGTGTGTGTGTGTGTGTGTGTGTGTGTGCATGTACGTTAGATTATTTTTATCCATTCATCCAATGATGGACATCTTGATTGATTCCATATCTTCACTATTGTGAGTATTGGTGCAATAAACAGGGAAGTCCAAATCTTTCTTCGACAGGAACATTTCCTTTTCTTCTGGATATATACTCAGTAGTGGCAGCTCTACATCTAACTTTGTTTTTCAACCATCCCGATACTGTTTCCATACTGGATGTACTAATTTACATTCTTACCAATAGTATATAATAATCCCTGTTTCTCCATATCCCTGCCAGTAAATTTTACTTTCTGCCTTTTTTATAATAGCTGTTCTAATAGAGCTGAGGTATTACCTCATTGTGGTTTTGACTTATATCTTCTTCATGGCCAGTGATAGAATTTTAATGTATTTATTCATCACTTATATTTTTATTTGAAAATATATTCAGGTTTTTATGTTCATTTCTTACTTGGATTGGGTTTCTTTTTTTGCTTTATGAATTCTTGCTATTGTCTGGATATTATCTGAGTTAATCCTCTGTCAGATAAGTGGCTTATAAATATTTTCTTCTATTCTGTCAGATGCCTCTTCACTCTGTTGGTTGGTTGTTTCTGTCCAAACATTTCTAAGTTCAATATAATCCCATTTAATTTTGCTTTGTTGCTTGTGCTTTTAGAGTCTTCAAAAAAGCATCACCTACATCAAATGTCCTGAAGTTCTTCCTCTCTGTTTCCTTCCAGCAGTTTCATAGTGCTATGTCTTACATTTAGGTCCTTGAACCATTTTGATAATGTATAAGTGATGGGAATGAATCTAATTTCATTCTTGTACATATGTATATACTGTTTTCCCAGCATTATTTATTGAAAAAGATTATTCTTCCTCCCATGCATGTCCTTGGTGTCTGTCGAGAAATCAGTTCACTTCCTGTCCTTGGTTATAGTCTTTGCCACTGATCATTGTGTCAATTTTTATGCCAGTATGATGCTACTTTAATTACAACACACTTGTAGCATGTTTTGAAGCCAAGTATCATGATGCCTCTAGATCTACTTTTTCATTTAGGTTCACTTTGGCTATTCTTTTTCATGGTTATATAGAAATTTTTAGATTTTTTTTTCCTATTTCTGTGAGGAATGTCATTGGTATTCCTGTGGAGATTGCATTGTATCTATAGATGGTTTTAGGTGTTATGGATATTTAACAGTCTTAATTCTTCCAATCCATGAACAAGAAATGTATTTCCATGTTTTGTGTATACTTGATGATTCTTTCATTAGTGTTTTATGATTTTCATTGTAGACCTACTTTGATTCTTCAGTTAAATTTATTTCTGTTGTGAATGCAGTTTTTTTTTTCTTGGTTTCCTGTTCAGCAAGACTATTATTCTGGTATAAAACTCCTAGTATTTACATGCATGTTGGTTTTGTGTCCTGTGACTTTAGCAAGTTGATTTATCAATTCCAATAGCTTTTGATACAGTGTTTAAGTTTTTCAATGTACAAATTAATATGATCTCCAAACATGGATATTTTGAGCTCCTCCTTTCCAGTTTTAATACCCTTTATTTTTCCAAATCTAACTTTTCTTGCTAATACTTCCAGGACTAGGGGGGAAAATGCTGAAAATGGACATCCTAGTCTTGTCCCAGATCTGAGAGTTAATTCTTTCAGCTTGGTCGTGGCCTAGTGGCCTAGCAGCTAAAGTCCTTGCCTTGAACGTGCTGGGATCCCAAATGGGCACCGGTTCTAACCCCAGCAGCACTGCTTCCCATCCTGCTCCCTGATTGAGCCTGGGAAAGCAGTCGAGGAAGGCCCAATGCCTTGGGATCATGCACCCATGGGGGAGACCCGGAAGAGCTCCTGGCTTCTGGCTCCTGGCTTCGGATCAGCACAGCTCCAGCTGTTGCAGTCACTTGAAGAATGAATCATCGGATGGAAGATCTTCCTGTCTGTCTCTCTTCCTCTTTGTATATATGACTTTGCAATAAGAATAAATAAATTTTGGGCCTGGCATGGTGGCCTAGCAGCTGAAGTCCTCGCCTTGAATGCGCTGGGATTCCATATGGGCACTGGTTCTAATCACAGTGGTACCGCTTCCCATCCAATTCCTGCTTGTGACCTGGGAGAGCAGTTGAGGATGGCCCAAAGCCTTGGGACCCTGCACCCATGTGGGAGACCCAGAAGAAGTTCCTGGATCCTGGGTTCAGATCAGCATAGCTCCATCTGTTGTGGTCACTTGGGGAGTGAATTATCAGAGTGAATTATCAGAGTGAATTATCTCTGTCTCTCCTCCTCTCTCTATATATCTGACTTTCCAAAAAAATAAATAAATCTTTTTTGAAAGAATAAATAAATCTTTAAATAAAAAAACCTAGGAAAGGTGGGCTCAGTGCTGTAGCCTAATAGCTGAAGTCCTTGTCTTGCACACGCCAGGATCCCATATGGACGCTGGTTCATGTCTCGACTGCTCCAATTCCCCCCAGCTCCCTGCTTGTGCCCTGGGAAAGCAGTCGAGGATGGCCCAAAGCCTTGGGACCCTGTGCCTGCTTTAGAGACCTGGAGGAGGCTCCCGGCTGCTGGCTTTGGATCGGCTCAGCTCAGCTCTGGTGTGGTGGTGGGAGGATCTTTCTGTCTCTCCTCTCTGTGGATCTGCCTTTTCAATAAAAATACATAATTTTTTAAAAAAAAAAGAAAACTTGAAAACCTTTCAACTATTATTTCATCAGACAAATTCTCAATGCATTTTCCTTCTCTTAGTTAGCCTCATAATATGGATATTTCTTCCTTTAATGACATTCCATATATCTCAAAGGTCTTATTCATTCTTTTGTCTTTGTTCTACTAGGTTATTTCAAGTATGATCCTCAAGATCAGAAATTTTGTCTTCTGCTCAGTCCATTCAAGTGTTATATCTCAACTGTATTTTTTGTTTGATTCACTAGAGTGTTCAGCCACAAAATCTCTAACTGGTTCTTTTTAATAATTTCTAAATCTTCAATTTCTCATTCATACCATGCATTTTTTTCTTTTCTTTGAATTGTGTATTCTTTATTCTCTTTCTAATGTTGAGTTTCCTTAGGTTGAATGTTTTGAATTATTTTTCATGAAGTTCAATTATTTCTTTCACATTAGATAATACTGTGTTTTTTAAGAAGTTTCTTCCTTCCTCGTTTCTTCATGTTTCCTGTGTTCTTATATTGCCATCTGCACAACTAGTATAATAATTCCTTCTTTATGGTTCTTTCATTGGAAAACAATTGTGTTTAGATGGAATATGGGCCGTCAAGTGGGCAGCTGCCTTGGTTTGGATCCAGGTGAGCTCACGAGTGTCATGTGCGTCGTTCCTTCCGACGGCAGCCGTGCCAGTAGTGTGTGCACGCCTCCGCTGTCAGGCTGCAGCAGTGCATGGAGGCAGCGGTGTGACCCTGAGGGAATGTGAGCTTCCACAGGTGTGTGGCTTCAGGCCAAAGGAAATGCAAAGCGATTTATATATATGTTTTCCACATTTATATTTTAGATTTGAAACAATACTAGAACATTCTATAGTGACTATTTTTATTTCTTTTAAAACCTTTAAAAAATGTTTGTTTTATTTAATTGAAAGGCAGAATTACAGAAACAGAGAGAGGTCTTCCATCTGCTGTTTCTCACCCCAAATGGCCAAAGCAGCCAGGGATGAGCCAGGCTGAAACCAGATGCCACGAGCCTCTCCCAGGTCGCCCAGTGGGTGCAGTGACGCTGGCAGCTGGGCCATCTGCTGCTGCTTTACCAAGCACAGTAGCAGGGACTTGAAACTGTGCCTATATGGAATACTGGCATCACAGGCAGGAGTTTTACTCACTATGCCACAACACTGGCTTCTGTTCTAAAACCTTTGTTTCACATTTTTACCCATCCGAAGACAGAACACTACTATTGTTTCTTTTTAACTTCTCCTGTCTTAGGTCCAAGTGAAACATGAGTGTGTTTGTATTATCTGAAGAAGCTGAGATTTTAGAGTTAAACCAAAGGAAAAATACACCAGGTGTTTATAGTTTTATTATTATTATTTTCACTGCTCTGTGTTATCCAGGTCAAAAATTATTTTTTAAAAGATTTATCTATTTATTTGTTTTAAAAAAATTTTTTTTAATTTATTTTTTTTAAAGATTTATTTATTTTTATTACAAAGTCAGATATACAGAAAGGAGGAGAGACAGAGAGGAAGATCTTCTGTCCGATGATTCACTCCCCAAGTGAGCCGCAATGGCCGGTGCGCGCCGATCCAAAGCCAGGAACCAGGAACCTCCTCCAGGTCTCCCACGTGGGAGCAGGGTCCCAAGACTTTGGGCCGTCCTCGACTGCTTTCCCAGGGCACAAGCAGGGAGCTGGAAGGGAAGTGGAGCTGCCGGGATTAGACCCAGAGCCAATATGAGATCCCGGCACATTCAAGGTGAGGACTTTAGCCACTAGGCTGCTGTGTCAGGCCCAAGGTCAAAAATTCTTAACAACTAATACTGAATAAGCATAATCAGCATATAAACTGATAATGTGATAAGGACTATGCTAATTATGTGATCAACATTTAGGCGCACAAAAGATTTCAAAATTAACTCTGGAGGATGAGAGATTTAGTGAGGCCTTTTTAGAACAAGTAAAATAAGCAGCACATTGAGTGGATTCTGTTTGCTCAGAAATATAAGAGAAAGGGTTTCTGAATAACAAAGTGAAAACTGAATCCTGCCCCACATCCGGTAAACCATGAGTTTGGTCCTTCTTTCACAGTATTTTTTATATGCCATTGCTAATCACCTCACATATCTATTACTGTAGAATTTCTGATTTAATATTTTTCTCCACTTATATACTCATAGACATCTCTAAGATGTCTTTCTTTTTTTAAAGTTTTTTTTATTTTTATTGTAAAGTCAGATATACATAGAGGAGAGGAAGAGAGGAAGATTCACTCCCCAAGTGACTGCAATGGCCAGTGCTGCGCCAATCCGAAGCCAGGAGCCAGGAACTTCTTTCTGGGTCTGCCATGCTGGTGCAGGGTCCCAAGGCTTTGGGCCGTCCTCGACTGCTTTCTCAGGCCACAAGCAGGGAGCTGGATGGGAAGTGGAGCTGCCGGGATTAGAACCGGCACCCATATGGGATCCTGGAGCATTCAAGGTGAGGACTTCAGCCGCTAGGCCATGCCACTGGGCCCCTAAGAGTAACTTTCTTAAACTATCTCTTTCCTTGGAAGTTCCCAATCTCTCTAAAAAGTTCAAAATCAAATCCTTCCATGGCTCTAGAGCTGTACCTGAATCACCCCGTATAATACCACATCAGCAAATGAGACAGTGCATGCTCCAGTGTAGGCTTAGAGCCAGCAGCAATCACTGACCTCTTAGTGCAGAGGTGTGGGGCATTGGCCATGCCAAGGCAACCACAGGCAAGACCTGAACTTCAGTAAATCTTTAGCAGGCTCATGTTTCAGATGATAATTTTGTATGGCATGTGAATGATGTTATAAATACCCAAATATCCCGTTAAAGAAAAAGGTTCTCTATTTGAGTTATTGGGTGTCAAAGATGGGTCAGGGTCTCTGGATGGCATTGGTATGAAAGTACATGGTCAGGCCCAGCATGGTAACCTAGTGGCTAAAGTCCTTGCTTTGAACACACCAGGATCTCATGTGGGCACTAGTTCTAATCCCAGCAGCCCTGCTTCCCATGCAGCCTCCTGTTTGTGGCCTGGGAAAGCAGTTGAGGACGGCCCAAGGCCTTGAGACCCTACACATATGTGTGAGAGACCTGGAAGAGGCTCCTGGTTCCTGGCTTTGGATCAGCTCAGCTCCAGCTGTTGCAGCCACCTGGGGAGATCAGCAGATAAAAGATCTTCCTCTGTCTCTCTTCTTCTCTGTATACCCGACTTTCAAATAAAAATAAATCTTTAAAAAGCTATATTTGACTAAGCTTAGAATGGATGCTCTAGACAATTCAATATTGAGCACAAGGTACTAACAGAACAGAACTTTGTATTTTACATGGAAAAGATATTTCCTTTGTTTTTAAGCCAGTTCCTTCTAAAAGCAAAGAATTAAGGACATGACCTGTAATGGACATTAAAAATTATACTTATCAGGCCAGCACAGTAACCTACTGGCTAAAGTCCCTGCCTTGTATCTGCTCCGATCCCAAATGTGTGTCGGTTTGTGTCCCGACTGCTCCACCTCCCATCCAGCTCCCTGCTTGTGGCCTGGGAAAGCAGTCGAGGATGGCCCAATGCATTAGGACACTGCACCCAGGTGGGAGACCTGGAAGAAACTCTTGGTTCCTGGGTTTGGACTGGCTCAGCTCTGGCCATTGTGGCCACTTGGAAGTGAACCAGCGGATAGAAATCTTTCTCTCTGTATCTCCTTCTCTCCCACTCAACCTGTGTACTATAAATTATAAGTTCACAATTTAAGCTTACAAAACTTTTAAAATATAAACTTAGTTGAGCCATCCCTTGCTTCCAGGGTGTGCATTAGCTGGAAGGTAGATTGGAAGCAGAGTTCAAAATGAAGGCACTGCAATATGAATGCAGTCCCTCCAAGTAGCGTCTTAACCACTGGCCAAATACCTGCCCAAGCTAAGATTATTTTTATAACTTTTTGTAGAAGAATGTGGATAATTTTATCCTAAAATTTCTGCTTTTGCAACCAGTACGCATCTGGTCCTGGTTTGGGCCTGGCTCAGTGCTGGCTCTTGCGGCCATTTGGGGAGTGAATCAGTAGATGGAAAAGCTTTCTCTCTGTGTCTCTTGCTTGCTCTCTCACTCTCTCTCTGTAACTCTGCCTTTCAAATACATAAATCTCTTAATTAAAAGAAAGAAGTTCTGAGAGGGTATTGTGACACACCTGCTTAAGCCATTCCTCGGGAGTGTCAGAGTCCCTAGGAGTCCACCTCCATTTCCAGCCCAGCTTCTCTGCACCCTGGGAAGCAACAGATGATGGCTTGAGGACTTGGGGCCCTGCCGCCCCATGGGAGACCTCAACAGAGGCCCTGCTTGCAGGCTCCAGCTGGCCTAGTCCTGGCTGTTTGCTGGCGTTTGGAGAGTAAGCCTGAATGTAGATGGTGCTGTCTCATTTTCTCCAATACGTAAAAATAAATACACTTAAAAATATCTGGAGGGGGATAAAAGATTCAGGAATTATTACATATTTTGTTGTAATGTTTTAAGGTAATTATGCATTCCTACCAGTTTTTATCTACTAGTTGCTATAACCCAGATTTATTTTTTAAGATCTACTACAAGCCATTAAAATATATATATTTAAAATATACGGATATGTAAAAGTTATCTTAAGATGCATATTTTATTTCCATAGCCAATGATCATCCATCAAACAAAGAAAATGAAATTAATTTGATGAAAGAAGACAAAACTATGCAGTGGTTTACAGGAAGTGAAGAATGAAGTGGCTCAGCTTAGGCAATTTGGAATCACCAGTACAAAACGTCAGACTGACTGCGAGACGAGTGTCCAAATGCGACCTTTAGAGCAGTTTTGCAGTATTACACATATTTAGCTTTTGTTATTTTTTGAAAATTATTCATAAAAGTTAAACCATAGTAATAGCTAAAAATAATCTATGAAAGTAGTTTTCATCTATGAAAATTTTATTTCATTATGTCTCCATGTTAAAATTAGCTGCTGTCTTCTGGTGCACTCAAGCAAGGTGTGGTTGGAACTTCCTCAACTTGACAAGAAAAGCTAATTCAATGAAGAGAAGAACTTAGAGTATTCTATTGATTAGAAAACACCATTTGAAATGGCTTAAAAACTGTTCACCTCTGTGACCAGTCTGCCAGTGTGGAAGTCTAGCAAAATAAGGAAATGATCCATATGGAAAGTCACAATAGGATTCTTCTGTGTAGAACAAAATATGTGCTGTAAATTATAAGTTCACAAAATGTTAAAATATAAAATTTCTATAAATACTAAATACAAACTACTATTCCTTTGCTGTAGGGTTTTTTTTTCTCTTTTTTAATTAGCACTTGTTTTCAAGCTATCCTGCCAGTTATGTATTGAAACAATTTGTGAATGATTATGTGATAACATACTTACGGTTGTAGAAACAAATGAATAAATTCATTATTATTTGATAATATTTGATAATAAATTCATTATTATTTGATACTGGAAAGCTTGTTGATGGTCTGAATATGTACGTTTCACAAGACCTAAACTATTTCTTTGCGAAATTCCAACAACATCCCAGAAGTTACTTTTGGAGATACGTGCACATTAGGTCATATTAATTTCATTCCCTGCAATAATAATCACTGATCTAACTTTAACAAAAAGCAAAACCAAAACACAATAAAGGGAGGGGTGAGTAGCCTAGTGGTTAACACATCTGCCTGCCGGGCCCTGGATCCTGCCTGGGCTGCTTGTGATTGCCGACCTTGAAAGGCAGCCCATAACGGCTCAAATATTTGGGTTCCTGCGGTTCACAATAGCGACTTGGATTGAGTTCCTGGGTCCCAGCCCTACCTGCTTCAGGCATTTGGGGAGTGAACCAGTGGATGAGTACTCCCTATGATTCTCTCCCTTTCCAATAAAAAAGTACACAAACCAAACTCCCCAGGATAAGCAAATATGAATATGATAAGAGGCCAAATTCTTCAAAGATACCAGAGTTTTATCTAAAAGATATGAAAAGTCATTATTCTGTGCCATAGATTTTTTAATAGAATAGGAGAGGACCCAGTGCAGTAGTCTAGTGGCTAAAAGTCCTTGCCTTGAATGCACCGGGATCCCATATGGGTGCCAGTTCAATCCCAGTGGCCCCACTTCCTATCCAGCTCCCTGCTGTGGCCTGGGAAAGCAGTTGAGGACGGCCTAAGGCCTTGGGACCCTGCATCCACGTGGAAGATCCAGAAGAGGTTCCAGGCTCCTGGCTTCAGATCTGTTCAGCCCCGGCCATTGCAGCCACTTGGGGAGTGAATCTTTGGACAAAAGATCTTCCTCTCTGTCTGACTTTCTAATAAAAATAAATAAATCTTAAAAAAAGAATAGGAGGGCCCGGAGGCATGGCCTAGCGGCTGAAGTCCTCGCCTTGAAAGCCCCGGGATCCCATATGGGCGCCAGTTCTAATCCCGGCAGCTCCACTTCCCATCCAGCTCCCTGCTTGTGGCCTGGGAAGGCAGTTGAGGACGGCCCAATGCATTGGGACCCTGCACCCGCGTGGGAGACCCGGAAGAGGTTCCAGGTTCCCGGCTTCGGATCGGCGCTCATCGGCCCGTTGCAGCTCACTTGGGGAGTGAATCATCGGACGGAAGATCTTCCTCTCTGTCTCTCCTCCTCTCTGTATATCTGGCTGTAATAAAATGAATAAATCTTTAAGAAAAAAAAAAAAAGAATAGGAGCTGAAACTGAAATGCAACAGGTTGAGTCGTTACCTGTAACACTGGCATCCTCCGGCAGAGCGCTGGTTCCAGTCCTGGCTGCATTCCCAATCCAGCTCCCTGCTAATCCATCTGGGAAGTAGCATTATGGGCCTAAGTACTTGGACCCCTGCAACCCACATGGGAGACTCCAAATGGAGTTCTGGGATCCTGGCCACAGCCTGCACTAACCCTGGCTGTTGCAGCTATTTGGGAAATGAATAGCAGATGGAAAATCTTTCTCTTACACTCTGCTTTTCAAATAAATAAAAGGAATCTTAAAAAAAAATGCGGGGTGGGCCCAGCACAGTGGCTCAATCTTGTAAGTGTTGGGATCCCATTTAGGCACCAGTTTACGTCCCAGCTACTCCACTTCTCATCCAGCTCCCTGCTTGTTGCCTGGAAAGCAGTTGGTGGCCCAATGCCTTGGATCTCTGCCCCCGCATGGGAGACCTAAAAGAAGCTCCTGGTTCCTGGCTTTGGATCGACTCAGCTCCAGCCAATGAGGCCATTTGGGTAGTGATTTAAGTGGATAGAAGATATTTCTCTTTGTATCTGCTTGTCCTTTTCAATGAAAATTAATAAATCTATGAAAATAATCATCTGGGCTGGCCAGCTCCTGGCTTCTAGCTTCAGATAGGCCCAGCTCCAGCCATTGCCAGATCACATCAGTGCCAAGAGACAGAGACGATCCTCTGGTTTTGTCCTAATGGGGAGAAGAATGTCCTTAGGGTGTTACATGTGGCATTGGCTTTGTTGCATTGTGCCATGTGTAAGATACCACTTCCCATATTTGCTTGTTGTCTGTGTTTTACTATGTCCATAGCCTTAGATGCTTGGTCAAGAATTTGGCCTATATTGTTATTCAACCTGCTCTTCCTTCCACCTTTTGCTGAGGCACTCAAATTCATCTGTTGAATCAGAGAGGCCGGCTGTACTATCTTTTGGGTGCATTCCAGTGTGTTGTGTCTCTTTACAGGGAGTCAGCAATGGAGGCAGACCAGTCCCACAACATGTGCTTCGAGGTCAGGTTAGATGTGTATGTGGTATACCCTGAGGTTGGGAATTGGGTGGAGTGGCCCATCAGGCCAGCTACTAAGAACCCCTATTGAGTTGGTCCCCAGAGCCAGTTCTCGTGTACACCTGTAGGCACTGAAGCCCAGCCCAGCCCATCCTCTGACCCAGCCTCTTGTGTGCCTGCTGGTGCTATGGTCTAGTCAGGGTGATCTCCAATGACTCCAAACAGGCCCTTGCCCAGACCTAGCACCCGTGTATGCCAGCAGGTGCTGTGGCCTAGCCTAGGCTGGCCTGCCCCAAACCTGACCCTTACTGGTATTGGCAGGTACCATGGCTAGTTGGGAAATCTCCAAGGCTCCCTTCCAGGCTTGCTCCCTGACCTGGCTCTCACTTTGACTGACAGGTTGCAGCCTAGCCTAGCCCAGCCCAACCTACCCCCAGCTCTACCTCATGCATGTTGCTGGTTGCTGTTACCTATTCTAGCCTGGTCTCCTGCCACACCAGGCTCTTGTACCAATGGGTGCTGTGGCCTAGTCAGGAAGATCTCTGAGGACCCCTATGAAGCCTGTCTCCTTGGAAGAGCCTATCTTCCTTCTAATGCACCTGAGAAGGCAGCAGGCAACAGGTCCTTGAACCCTGTTGGAGGCAAAAATAGAGTTCTGGCTCCTGGCTCCAACCTGACCCAGACCTGACTGTTGTGGCAATTTAGGGAGTGACCCAGCAGATGGAAGACCTGTTTCTCTCTCTAACTCTGCCTTTCAAATAAACAGGCCTTAACAAACAAACAAACAAACAAACAAAGAGGGACTGGTATTGTGGGATAGCAAATTAAGCCACCGCCTACAACATCATCATAATACATGGCTGCCAGTTTGAGTGCTGGCTGTTCTGCTTCTGCTCAAGCTGCCTGCTGAATGCACTTGGAAAAGCAGTGGAATATGGCCCAACCCCTGGATCCCTGCCACCCACATGGGAGACCTGGATTATGCTCCTGGCTCTAGCCACTGGGGAGTGAACCATTCTGTCCTTCAAATAAATCTTCTTAGAAGAAAATAACTTATGCTAATTTATGCTTAATACAAATCTTTTGGCTTTTGATCAGGTACCTACCTGTAACCCTAACTTTTACCAAGTGACAATTTTTTCAACACTTTCCTGTAGAAAACAAAACTCGTCATGATCTTTCACTTGATAGTTCTGTATCATGAATTACTTATGAATGTCAACAACAGTTCTTTGGCCCTAACAATGTATACTTCTTCCCTAGTGGCTAACATCCCTCTACCTTCTATATTCTCCTATACTGACTTCCCATTTGCCGCTGTTATTCAAGAGAGATTCAACTGCATTATCCTAGTCAGTGGATTTCTTTTTAGATCAGAACAGTTCAGCAGGTTTCCACAAAGCTGCAACAACACTGTTAAAATCCTTTTGTTCTATGTTCACCAAGCAAAATTCCGCTGACAAACTAATTTCCCAGGTATTTTGGACATTCCTACAGATGGCATAAGTAGATCCATCCCTGCTTATGAGCAAAAAGATGCAAGCCTAACAAGGACAAGGAAAAAGAACTGTGGTCTTGTGTCCAATAGACTACACCACTGAAACTATAGGCTTTAGTTACATTACAAATAAGAATCAGTGCTGATAAAAATCATTTCCTGGGCTCGGTGCAGTAGCCTAGTGGCTCAAGTCCTCGCACATGCCGGGATCCAATATGGGTACTGGTTCTAATCCCAGCTGCTACACTTCCCATCCACCTGCCTGCTTGTGGCCTGGAAAAGCAGTAGAGGATGGCCCAAAGACTTAGGACCCTGCACCCATGTGGGAGACCTAGAAGAAGCTCCTGGCTTTTGGCTTTGGATCAATTCAGCTCTGGTCACTGTGGCCATCTGGGAAGTGAACCAGCAGATGGAAGATCTGTCTCCTCTCTGTAAATCTGATCTGCCTTTCCCATAAAAACTAAATAATTGTGTTTAAAAAGATAAAAATAACCTACACCTTTAGCAATACATCTTATTACTAGGATGATTAAAAAAAATGGTTTTACATAATTGTTTCCCCCCCCCCAAATAAAACAACACTTTTTGAATACTGAGCTTGCAAACTTAAGAATAACAATGAACAAATAAAGGTTCTTATTATGTGCCTAGTAGGTCCCCACCACTCACAGTAAACAGATAAAGGGCCCAGCATAGTGGGTCAGTGGCTAAATCCTTACCTTGCATGTGCTGGGATCCCACATACATGTAGGTTCATGTCCCAGCTGTTCCACTTTCCTTCCAGCTCCCTGCTTGTGGCCTGGGAAAGCACTAAAGGATGGCCCAAAGCCCTGGGACCCTGCACCCGCATAGGAGACTGGGAAAATGCCCTTCGCTCTTGGTTTTGGATCAACTCAACTTTGGTCATTGTGGCCACTTGGGGAGTGAACCAGCAGATGGAAGATTTTTTTTGTCTCTTTTTCTTTCTGTAAATTTGACTTTCCAATAAACACAATAAATCTTTAAAAAAAATACAGTTTTCATTTAATCCAAATGGGACTGGCAATTCCTAAGTTAAAATAAAAATCTGGATTTCCCTCCTAAAATTAAGCAAAAAGTTCCTCTTCCAGTGGCCACAATGGCCAGAGATACGCCGATCTAAAGCTAGGAGCCAGAAGCCTCTTCCAGGTCTCCCACGCAGGTGCAGGGACCCAAAGCTTTTGGTCATCCTCAACTGCTTTCCCAGGCCACAAGCAGGGAGCAGGATGGGCAGTGTAGCAGCCCAGATTAGAACCAGCGCCCATATATGATCCTGGCATGTGCAAGGCTAGGACTTTAGCTATTAGGCTACCACACCGGGCCCTAAGTTTTAAATTTTATTTATTTTATTTAAGTCTAGCAAACATCTAACTCTAGGTGAGATTTCATGCAAACTCATGACTGCTCTTTTATAGCAAAAATCTCTGTGATAGCTGTCTATACATCTCTATTTTCTCATCTTTTCAAAAAATCTTTTCTCTCTCCATTGCTCTTCTAATAATGCCTTGGAAGAGCATCTGTGACCTCGATCTTAACAAGCCCACTGCTTAGTTCTTCATCTTGCAATTTGGCATCACTTCATTGTGTCTCCTTTCTGAAATTCTTACATAAACCTTTCTGGTTTTACGGCACCTCATTCTCCTAAGCTTTCATCCTGACTATTACTGTGGTTTTTGTTTTGTTTCATTTTGTTTTAATATCTGTTCCTGGTTCCTCTTCCTCACCTCTGAAGATTGGCCTGGCTCAGGGCTAAGCCATCTTCATCTGTACCCACATCCAACATGAACATGCCAGTTCCCCTGTTTCCAACAGTATCTGCCTGCTAGTGCTTCTATCTCTGCCTGTGATCTTTTCTCCAAGTCCTAACTCAGGTGTCCAGCTTCCTAGCAAACAACCTTATTTAACATAACAGGTATGTAAAACTTAAGTGTCCAAAACAACACCTAATTTCCACTCCACCCAAACCTGTTTCTTCAGCTTACCCTTGGTGTATCACCATCTGTTAATCGCTGAAGCAGCACCATCATTCTGCATTCTTCTCTTTCCCTCTCCCTTCGCCACCAACCCATTCAGCAAGTTCTTTTGACCCTCCTTTCTGATTGCACCTGGAGTCGGAACCCTTTTCACCACTTCCACTGCTTTCATCAGCGTTCTAACCATCACTGTCCTCCGTTCCAAACACTAAGCAGCAGCCTCCGACCTCATTCTCCCTGGCGCTTCTATAGATTCTACCTGGCAGGCATGACATTTTACCAAGAGAGCTCAGAATGATCCAGTGGCTTATTTATATACTTAGAATAAAATCTAAACAGTTTACTATGATGGATAAGGCTCAGCCTGAACTCACCTCGCACTTTTGATTCTTCCGTTTCTCACCGTTTAGCCTCGGCCCTTTCTTTCAGCCTGTCAAAGCCTTTATTGCCTCAGAGTCCCTGCCCTTGCTCTGCTTGAGCTGCTCTTCTGTCTGAACTTGCATGGCTTGAGGAAAGCTTTCCTGAGAAAAACCCATGCCCTTCAACGATAAGGTCTTTCCTCTGATTTATGACTCCTTTTTTTTTTTTTTAAAACAGAGCTTAAACTACCTGAAATGGGGATTTACCTTCTTATCTGATTCTTATCTGCCCTCCTGTCCACAACCCAAGCTCTATGGGAGCAGGAATCCCTTCCCTGAAATGGATGTGATGCTGGTGCCTAGGACCGTACTGGGCACACAGCAGACATTCAACTTGTTCCAGTGAGTGAATGAATCCCTTCCCAGACTAAAAGTGATATCACCTTTCACAACCAGCTGTTCCTCTAGGATTTGCTATCCTGTGTGAAATTGGATCCCACCCAGCAAACTCTTGGCGTAAAAGCCCAAGGAGTTATCCTAGGCCTTTCTTTTTCTTTTCGTTCCTCTTGAAATTCCATCTATTGTGTTTAATAAACATATTTTCTGGAGCTGGCGCTTTGGGTCAATAGGCTAACCCTCCACCTCCAAGCATCAAGCTTCCCATCCGGACAGCCAGTTCACGTCCCTGCTATTCCTCTCTCCATCAAGCTCCCTGCTTGTAGCTTGGGAAAGCAGCAGACGATAGCTCAAAGCCTTGGGACCCTGTATCCGAGTGGGAGACCAGGAAGAAGTTCCAGGCTCCTGCTTTGGATTGGCTCAGCTCTGGCTGTTGCAGTCATTTAGGGAGTGAATCAGCAGATGGGGGATCTCGCTAGCTCCTTCTCTCTCTGTAAATCTGCCTTTCCAAGAAAAACAAACAAATTAACAAAAAAAAGTATCTTCCAAAAAAGATTTATAGGGAGAGCGAGAATCTTCCACATACTGGTTCATTCACTCACTGGCTGACAACGTCAGCAGAAACTCCATCTGTGTCTCTCCCGTGGGAGGCTGTAGCCCAATTCCTTTAGCCATTATCTGCTGCTGGCCCAGGTGCATTAGTAGGGAGTGGGGGCAGAGGCAGAACAGCCAGGATGCTCACATACAAAATGGCAGTCTAGGGCCTGGCACAATAGCGTAGTGGTTAAAGTCCTCGCCTTGAGTGCGCCGGGATCCCACATGGGTGCTGGTTCTAAACCTGGCAGCCCTGCTTCCCATCCAGCTCCCTGCCTGTGGCCTGGGAAAGCAGTCGAGGATGGCCCAAAGCCTTGGGATCCTGCACCCGCGTGGGAGACCTGGAGGAAGTTCTTGACTCCTGGCTTTGGATCGGCGCAGCACCGGCAGTTGCAGCCGCTTGGGAGTGAACCATTGGACGGAAGATTTTCCTCTCTGTCTCTCCTCCTCTCTGTATATCCGCCTTTCCAATAAAAAGAAATAAATCCTTTTAAAAAAATGGCAGTCTAATCCACTGCACCACAGTACCAGGGCCCTGATAAACATCTCTTGGCAATGTCTGTCTCCACTGCCACCTCCTCCAGTGCATTGCAGCTATATTCGCACTCCCTTCCAAAACCGTCATCGCGCGGCCACCAGGTGTCTTTTTTGTTGTTGTTGGAAAAGCCTGATTCAGAGAGGAGAGCCAGAGAGAAAGATCTTCTGTTCACTGCTTCACTTCCCAAGTGGCCCACTTGCTGCAGCTGAGCTGATCCAAAACCAGGTGCTAGGAGCCAGGAGCTTCTTCCGGTGCTCCCACATGGGTACAGGGTCCCAAGGACTTAAACCATTCTCCACTGCTTTCCCAGGCCACAAGCAGGAAGCTGGATGGGCAGTGGAGCAGCCCTGACTGGAACCGGTGCCCATACGGGATCCTGGCGGGTGAAAGCCGAGGATTTAGCCACTAGGTTACCTCGCCAAATATCCTTTGAAAACGCAGGCCCCACTGTGCCATTCTGCAGCTGTGCAAAAGTCCCAGTCTTCTCCCACTGTGGTGGAAGGCAACAAGCCTGGCTTGGGCTGAATAGTACCTAGAATTTGAATGCCTCGGCTTGGAGAGATGTTAAGGAGATCCCAAAAAGTCTGTTTGAGGTACAACACGGGATACAAATTGTAATTTTAAAGAAATGAGTAGCTGCTTTCACCGTTCCTTTTACAGTAGTATGACGGAAAGAATTACAGGATGACAGCTCGGAAGCGGATGGGAGAAGATGGGAACAGTTGTTACAGTCAGCGGTAAGTGAAGATTTATTTGTTTATTTGAAACCTACAGACACAGGGAGAGAGCCCAGGGCTGGTTCAGCCCCTAACGCTGCAGCAGCCAGTTAGACCAGGGCGAAGACAGAGTCTCCCAGGTGGACATACGGACCTCACACTGGAGCGCTGGGACTCGAACCCACTGCCAAATGGAACGCAGGCACGCAACGCTCGCTGCACGAATATTTCTTTCTTGTGCATCTCGTCTAACCTTGTCATACAGCTTTTCCCTCCCCGCCCTTACGGGACGGGCCGTGCCCTCCCCTCTCCCGTCACGTTCCCCGACACGATCTCCTCACACCGAGTCAGCGACCGGCCCCAGCGGGCCACCGTCCAGGGCCAGCCCCGCCCGACGCTCCGCGGCGCCGCCGGCAGCCACGCCCCCGCCCTACTTCCTGCTCGAGGCCCCGCCCCCCGCCGATGCGCCTGCGCACGGACGAACACGTGGCTCCCGCGGAGCCAGAGCAGCAATGGCGGCGGGCGGCGGCGGTAGCGGCGACCCCTTGGCCCCGGCGGGGGTACCCTGCGCCTTTTCCCCTCACGGGCAGGCCTACTTCGCCTTGGCTTCCACCGATGGACACCTGCGAGTGTGGGAGACCGCCAACAACCGGCTGCACCAGGAGTACGTGCCTTCCGCGCACCTCAGCGGTACCTGCACCTGCTTGGCCTGGGCGCCGGCGAGGCTGCAGGCCAAGGTAATGCCAGCGGGTCGGCAGGGGACGGGCTCCCTCCCCGCTCCGGCCCCGGCGCCCGGGAGCTGGGCGGCGCGGGGTCCGGCCTCGCGCCGGGCCGTCGGCGCCCCCGGGTGAGGAGGCGCAGCGCGCGGCGGCGCGCCCAGGGCCCACGCCGCCTTCCAGGCGGGTGCGCGGCCTGTCCAGAGGGCAGTGCGTGAGGGCGCGGCACGATCGCGTGGACCGTGGACCCGAGCTCCGGCCGGCGGGCTCCCCGCTCCGCACGGGGTGCGGGCCGCCATGTTCGCCCAGGCTCCCGGTCCCCCTGGGGCGGCTCCGCGGTGCTGGGCCGCGCTCCTCCGCCGGGTACCCATGGGAGAGCCCCCTGGTGGGACCGTGTTGCCGTTCTGCATCCCTGACCCCAGCTCGTGGGCTCAGCCCTGGGCAGTGGGGATGGGCAGGTCTGTCTGCTTGCTTCCGGGACACCCCCACCCCCACGCCTGTTCCTTGGGTTCAGGCTCAACACGTGTTCCCCGCGTGGTCCACGCCGGAGGAGGACTCTGACTCCTGAAACTTTGAGACATTCCCACGCTCATTTTCATTCACCTTTCTAGTCGGTCCCCTTGCGTTTTAGGCATCTGCCTCCCACCCCCCGCCACTCCCCTAGTCCTTCAGCCTTCTAGTCTCGTAGTAGGAGAGGTGAGGGTGGAGTGCGGCCTGACTTGAAGTCAGGGCAGGTCAGCTTTCCGCAGATAGGGAAGGTGTTTCGCTGACAGGTAAATGCCACGCGCTGGGGATCCCGACTCGGTAGACACTAGAGGCACATGGTTCCCGCAGTTAGAACCGGACCTGGAATCACTCCAGCCCGACAGGACAGCGTCAGGTTTCCCGGTGTTTAATCTGTGGTTCTGATTATGTGTCAAACTATCGGACGTGTGGAGGTTTGTAGGAGGCCTGAGGGTACCTCTGCTAACTTTTAGGTAGGACGTAGAGTTCTAAGATGAATTCCTTTGGCCAAGTATGTTTCTGTATAGCTCAGATTTTAGGCAGCCTTTTTGCAGTTTCTGCAATCAGGGCTTATAAGTGAATCACAGAACTTGAAGTTTAGAATATTAATAAATGTGTAATATTCTGCGTATGTTTTCTTTTCAGCAGTAGTTTTTCTTGGCAGTTTTATGAAGTGGTGATACCACAGATCATGCTAATGCTGAGGAAGATAGGGCCGGTGGGTTGGTAGGGTCTGGCCCTCACTGACTGCCTGTTAACTTGGGCACTCCATTGCGGTAACTGAGCCCGAGTCCCCGCGTAGGGAATAGAATTACCTACCTAGTCAGTGGTTCTGAAGATCGCGCATGTGGCACAGAGCACTTCATGATTCTTGGCATGTGAGTGCCGTGTTGTTATTGATGTTATTAAGGCAGCTGGCGGGCACCCGGACGGGAGCACAGAGCCTCTGAGCTCGCTCAGGTTTTGGTTATCAGCACAAAATAATGAGTTACTTGTTGGAAAAAACTATTTTTCTAGTTTGCTTTTTGTTGACTTCTAATCACATTGTATGTCCAGGAATGAAACTTGCCTAGTCTGGGTCACTGCGATATAGATGGAAATACTGGGATTTGATGTCTTAACCTGGACTTGTTTTTGTCTTACTGAGTGATTAACCTCAATGTGGAGAATTTTTGAAAAATTGGATTATATTTTTAAAAAGTTCTTACAGATTTTACTGTCTTTTTCGTTTACTTGCACTGTCTTATTTTAACCATATAGCTGTGACATGCCCTGAAGTTGACAGGTTGGGGACAACTGATTGAGAGTCAGAGCTACTGAGGATAAGCCATTTGACTGGAGACTTAACCCCAAGAGTAATTGTGGCCTCTGAAGGCAGGATCTCTGTCCTGCCCCACAGCCGCACCCTTCGTCACAGCATTGAGGGACTTGGGGTCTGTAGTGACAGTGGGGCCCTGGAAGATCGACAGTGTATCCTCTCGGACCCCCAGTGTTACTGGAGAGTGAGAGGGAGGGGGACAAGAGTGTTATTAACACACTTCACAAATGGATTAGGTATAGAATATATAAATCACATGATTTTTTTTATAAGATTTATTTACTTTTGTTGGAAAGGCAGATTTATAGAGTGTAGAGAGTAAGATCTTCCATCTGCTGGTTTATTCCATAAATGGCTGCAACATCTGGATCTGAGCTGGGCAGGAGCCAGGAGCTTCTTTTGGACCTCCCATACAGGTGCAGGGCCCCAAGGACTTGGCCATCCTCCACTGCTTTCCCAGGTCATAAGCAGGGAGCTGGATAGGAAGTGGAGAATTTGGGACATGACCTGGCACCTGTGTGGATTGCCAGCGCTTGGAAGTGCAAGATTAACAAGTGGAGCTATCACCCCAGCTCCTGAGTCAGATAATTCTTAAAGATGGAAAAGGAAGTCATTGGTAACAACTGCTTCCTTCCCTGGGTTATGTCCTTGCTATTAAAGGAGCTCTTGCTAAACTCGATATTTTTCATGTTGGAAGCTAAACAGGATCTGGCTTGAAAAGGAGGTTTTTCAAAAACCATGTCTCCACATTTGGTGGAGATCCTGGTTAAAAGATGTTTGGACTTGAAACAGGGACACTGCATCTTTTGGGGTTCTCACAGGGTTAAAAGGGGCAGTGTATAAGAGACACTTAAGTGCCTAGTGAATGAATCAGCTGTGGGGTGCTTTCTTTCCCTTCATCTCATGCCACGTGGCCTGGTGTAAGTTAGTCTGTCACAGTATCTTGCGTTTGGTTTAATTGGCAGTTTGCTACCAAGGACTGACCAAGTATGGTGACAATACTATTGTCAGTGGAGAAAGATGAGTTCATGGTGGGTGTTTTGGGTAACAGGTTAGGGTTAATAAAACCTAGATGCTTAGAAAAATTAGGTTGGCACTTGTTCTTAGTCACAGACTGGTTATAGTACTTTACTGTATTAAGCCACAATGCCGTATTTAGAGGATTTTCACACTTTTTGTACAGCTGATTTTTCTGTTTGGTTGCTGGAGCCTGTTGGAAGAACGTTCGTGACAGGAAGTACTATGGGAAAGTGCAAGGGACGGACGAATGAACTCTTTCTGATGTTGCTTGGGTTTCTGTGTGTAAACTGAGGTTGAGATGTTAAAGACAGACAGTGGCTGAGCTCTGTGGGACCTGCAGTTCTGTTACCTCTGTTACATTTCTGAAACTTAAAAGAAAAAACAAACCAAAAAACCCAAGCTTCCTTCCTCCCTGCTGGCAGAGACCCTGTGCTGCTGTAGCTGCCTCCATGACTGTTAGGTGGTTTTGCCATCGCTGCAGTGAGGATGGGCCCACCAGGTGCAGGGTCTGTTGTGGGGAGCCCTTGGCCTGTCGGACACCAGACAGGCTCAGTGTGGCCACGTGGAGGATGCTTCCAGGGAGAACCTGGGCTGAGTATTCGCATGGACCATCCGTGGATGTGGCACAGGTCAGGTGTTCTCCTTACAGAGCATGTGCTATCCTGTGGTCCCTACAGTATTTAAACTAGGTACCAGGATGCTGTCTGGATCCACTGGGACAGAAATAGAAGTTTTGGTGCAGTACAATTTAGTGTTTCAACCTAAACAATTGGTAATTTTAGGTAAAATATACACATTTTGTTCACAATGGGCTAAGAAATGGGAATTATTTACAGGATGGAATTTAAAATTTGGGCATAATTTTCAGTGTCTAAAAATCAGTAATTTTCAGAAGTAGTTTTGGTTCATCACTTGATTGTAAAGTAGAGCCAAGTGGGTTGTGACGGTGTTAATGCTGTTCCCTGTGGGACGGTTCTGCTATGGCTTCATCTCCTTAGGAGTGTCTTCTGGCTGTCCACGCGCAGGTCAGCTCTTCACTCTAGGGTCAGTCAGGAAAGGTGCTGCCTCATTGCTGATCAAACCCAGACTTCTCATCTCCTGGCCAGACTCTTTGCTCTTGCCCCTCATCATCCCGGCGGCCCTGCTTCCCATCCAGCTCCCTGCCCGTGGCCTGGGAAAGCAGTCGAGGACAGCCCAAAGCCTTGGGACCCTGCACCCAGGTGGGAGACCCGGAGGAGTTCCTGGCTCCTTTCTTCGGATCGGTGCAGCACTGGCCGTTGCGGTCACTTGGGGAGTGAATCATCGGACGGAAGATCTTCCTCTCTGTTTCTCCTCTTTTCTCTATATATCTGATTTTGGAATAGAAATAAATCTTTTAAAAAAAAAGTCCCACAGGTGTGCCTTTCTGACTTCCTCCGGGTTCTGGTGACTGCTGGATCCAGTGCTGATGGGCTTTCATCAGACAGGTGTGTCTTGGCTCAGGGCTGCCCTGCCTGTTGGAGAAATCTCTCATGTAAGAAGTCACACACTTTAGGTCTTTACTCTTTCTGCCTTCAGAAACTGAGATTTATTTTTATTGGAAAGACAGATTTATGGAGAGAACCAGAGGCAGAAAGATCTTGCATCTGCTGTTTCACTCCCCAAATGGCCCTCGTGGCTGGGGCTGAGTTGCTCCAAAGCCAGAAGCCTGGGATTTCTTCTGAGTCTCTCACGGGGGTGCAGTGTCCCAAAGCTTTGGGCTAACTCCACCGCTTTCCCAAGCGACAAGCAGGGAGCTTGAAGGGAAATGGAGCAGCCGGGAGACCTGGCGCCCGTATGGGATCCCAGCACTTGCAGGTAGAGGGTTGAGCAATTGAGCCATCATGCTGACCCCAAGAATTTTTTTCAATTCTAAATATATGTGCTGAGTTCTTAGCCTGCCTTTTATTTTGCTTTGTGCTTACATGTTTGAAAATAATTAGTGTGCATGTGACCTTGTGCTGGGCCCTTACATGGAAGCAACTAAGTGACTAAGATGTACCAGAAGAGATATTGACAATTCTGATTTACTGTGTTTGTAATGAGTATCTTAAGAGAAAGAAGGGGTTTCAGTAGAGATATTTAAGGTGGATCTTGAAATGTGGATAAGATTATTAAGCAGTGAAAATAGAGGTGAGTACGAAAGAACCCCTACAGGTGGTGGGAAAAGCAGAGGCAAGATGGAAACATACCTGCATGTTGAGGATGTGTCGTGTCCACATGGAATCCAAGATAAGGCTGGAGAACGGGGTTAAGGCCAGTTTGGATGCTCTTGCATACCACAGAGCTGTTTGTGTGGAGTTTACCCTGGGGAGTTGGTGTTTTTGATCACAAGAGTGGTGTGGTTCAGCCTGCCAACAAGTGGCTGTCATAGAGTGTAATCATCATAGCTCACACGTGTTGGGTTCAGAAGCACTTAGGAAGGGCTGTGTCTTCAAGTGTTTCACAAGAACGTCCACTGTACCAACTCCAGATATGGTGACAGTGTTCCCTTTTTGGACATGCTCATCCTGCTAAGTTATTTTGAAAAACTTTCTGACCCTGAGGAATGTGGTTGTTTGAGATTAGACTAAGTGGTTGAATTATTTAGGCTTAGATTGGTGATCCTCAAAGTTGGATATAAGTCCTGTGGATACTGCTTCTGCTTGACTTCCACAAAAATAGTTAGGAATCCGTAGATAGGAAAATTTGGGAGTTGGGGAAAGATTTTCTGTCTGCTGGTTCAATCCCCAGTGGCCTCAATGGATCCAAAGCCAGGAACCAGGAGCTTCTTCTGGATGTCCCACGTGGATGCAGGGTTCCAAGGCTTTGGACCATCCTCTGCTGCTTTCCCAGGCCACAGTCAGGGAGCTGGATGGGAAGCGGTGCAGCCGGGATACGAACTGGCACCAGCACCCATATGGGATTCTGGAGTATGCAAGGCAAGGACTTTCGCCACTAGGCTATGGTGCTGGGCCCTCTTTCTGCTTTTTAATGGAAGTTAAGATCTTTGGTAAAGCATACATTTTGGACCAGCCTTTTTTCACGTTTTGAGAAGCCTCAGTGTGTGGTTAGTTTGGTTTTGGGAGCCAGGAACGGAGGAACTATCTGCTGGAATCTTTCTGAGCAGAGTTAGGAGGTGAATGTACTTCAGCACCCCACCCTATCCTTGGCTTGGACAGAAACCTCTCGCAAAATCTGAAGATGGGACCAGGATACTCCTCAGCCAAAGGTTTCAATGTTCGCAGCAAATTAAATATTACTAATGAGATCATGGCCTTTAGATGTAGCTTCTTTGAGCTTATTATGTAGGTACATTTGTAAGGATTTGCACAGTGCTTTCTTTCCTTCAAATGAAGTTACATCCTTTGGGTGAATCTTTCTATTCTGGCTGTCCGTGAATCCGGTTGCTCAAATGGATCTGATGAAAAGGCACTGACATGCACGGGAGTATTTATGTGCTTATTGGTGGGGCCTGGATTGGTTCGATTTTTTTATGGAGAGTTTTCCTTTTTCTGTGTGGTAGAGTAGTGATCTTGGCGCGCTTAGTTAGAAGTGTTTCCTTTTCCGTGGTGTTGGTTACTTTGTACAGGTTGAGCATTGTGTGTATCCCTGTGTCCCAGATGCTCTAAAATCTGCAAGTTTTGAGTCTGGACAAGAGGGACAAGTGAAAAGCTACAAGTGACTCTGGGATGAGTTGTGGTCAAAACGCAGCCACTAAAAATATTGTATAAAGTCATACACATAACATTATGCTAAGCATAAATGAATTTTGTGTTTAGACATGGATTCTGGCCCTACGATGTCTCGTTGTTTTTATATACACACAATTCATAAATCTGAAAAAGTCAGAATACTACTGATCCCAGGGTTTTTGGATAAAGAATGTTTCTCCTGTACTGAAAGGATTTCTCTGAGCTTGTTCATGCTAAAATCTACAGGCTGATGATGAGCTCTAATTAAAAAAGATGTGTAAGTGAAGATCTGTAATGTAACTTTCCAGCTTTCTGAACTTAACGTACTTTCAAGTTGTGACCATTGATTGTCTTTTTGCTGAGCAGATGCAAATTGTTCACTTTTGAAATAATTCGTTGAAGTTCAGTAGCATTTACTGTGAGATTGAAACTTCACCTCTGAAGCTGTTGGAATCGCCCCTGCAGCACAGAGCTGCCGGCCCAGCCCATGGTCGGTCCCAGAGCTGCCGGCCCAGCCCGTGGTCGGTCCCAGAGCTGCCGGCCCAGCCCATGGTCGGTCCCAGAGCTGCCGGCCCAGCCCATGGTCCCAGAGCAGCCTTGGTGTGTCCTCTGCTGCTCTCCTAGTCGTAGCTGTTTGACTTGAATTTAACGTGTGAAGTTAATGCATGTTTATGATAGTGATTCTGTGAATGGAAAATTGTTAAAGTCCCTTTTCCTGGACACTTTGGGATTTGGAACTTGTGGGAGCCGCCAGCAAGGGGGAGAGGATGCCTGGGCACGGATCTCTCAGGGGAGTCGAGATTTCCCTGGATTGGTCAGGGTCAGGAGGACTGTTTGGCCCTGTGACAGGGCCATCAGGTCCACAAAGCTGTGCTGGTTGTCACCTTCCTTCCAGAGGGCAGCAGGTGTGGGAGCTGGCCAGAGCGTTACCAGCCTCTCTTGCCATTGTAGTCATTTGCTTTTCTAACAACATCATCTTAGAACGTGCCCCTTTTGAAAGGTGGATGTTGCGAGGCAGTAGGCATTTGTATCTATGCATTGATGATGTATTTGTGTTTGAAATGCTAAATAAAAACATCGTGTTTTCTTTTTTCAGGAAAGTCCTCAGAGGAAAAAGAGGAAATCCGAAGCTTTAGGAACCGGTGATCAGGTGGACTTGTTGGCTCTTGGCACAGCAGTTGGAAGTATCTTATTATACAGTACAGTAAAAGGAGAATTGCAAAGTAAATTAACAGTAAGTAAATATGTGTCCATCTCATATAAAAGGTACAAAAGGGAGACACAGGACTATAAGAGGTTATTAAAAAAGAAAATCTAGACAGTGTGTGCTCGAGTCCATGCAGGAGGTATAGTCTTGTGGGCCAGAGCCTGAGGGAGTATTGAGTTGGTGTCAAGTTGAAAAGGTCCAATAGCACAGAGAGCAGCCCACCAGGGCAGTCCTTCTGAGGTCACTGGCTGCTGCTGTGCTGCCCCCAGTGTCGAGAGGTGGAGCTGCTCTGTGGGCCTGGGATCCTATCTCCACGGATAGGAAAAATGCATGTTGGATACAGCTGCTGCAGGAATATTAATGGAATGGCAATCATTGGAGTGCGGAGCGCCAGGAGGCAGGTGATAAGAAGTCCTTGTTTCCTCTGCAACCAGGACTCCCTCTAGCATGCCTTACTGACTGAGCCTGCAGAGCCCAGCACCAGCAGCGGAGTGTGGAAGAGCAGCTTTGACTTGGGAGAGAATATGGGAACAGTTTTTTTTTTTTTTAAGGATTTATTTTGAAAATGTTACGCAGAGAGAGAGCGCTTCTGTCCTTGGTTCACTCCCCAGATGGCCTCCATGGGCACCAGATGGCACCAGAGCCAAGAGCTTCAGCTGGGTTTCCCACACAGGTGCAGTGACCCAAGCACTTGGGCCATTTTCTGCTGCTGTTCCCAGTTAACTGGCATAATTTATTTCAGAGACTATTAGTTAACACTGTTTTTGTTCTTGAACTCCTGTGTATAGCACTGCTTTCTGAATATGTGAATTGAACATGTTTCTGTTACAAAGAATATCTCAGAAATGTGGAACTATGTACTGTTGGGGGGGATAGCCTAATCCGCCAAGACATGTGTTAACAATCTCTGCTCTGTGTGTGTATTGGAGAAAAACAGTTGGCTCTGTTTATGATGTATCCTGTTGATGTTTTCCTCAGTGTATTTCACATATTTGTCAAGACTAATGGCAACCATTTTAATGACTGCCTAAAATCCCACCGGTTTGGGTAGTCCATTTATACTTATTATTGACCTTTTAGAGTTTCAGGTTTTTGCGAAGCAGTAAAAAAATTTCTTAAGGATTTCCAGAATAACTAACTTGTAATTAGTAAGGATTTTCATTGTTGGGTTTTTTTTTTTTAATACATGAGAGATAGTTCCCAAAAAGTTTCCCTAATTTGTGCTTGGGTCAGCAGTGGACGGATTATAGTTAGATTTCAGCAGCATTATTGCTACCGCTGAGTATCCTGAACCAGCAGTGACAGTGGTGACAGAAAGCAGCTGATGTGGTGGATGGGAAATTGATTTTGAAATTTGTATGTAGATATATAGTCCTTGTTTTCATAGTAAAATTTTGCAAATAATAACTGCCAACTGTATGAAACACTTGGAATGGCTAGAAGAGTCCATTTTTTAAAATAATTTCATTCACTTTTTTTTTTAAGATTTATTAATTTTTATTGCAAAGTCAGATATACAGAGGGAGGAGAGACAGAAAGATCTTCCGTCTGATGATTCATGTCCCAAGCGACTGCAACGGCGGCGATTCGAAGCCAGGAAGCCAGAAGCTCCTCTGGGCCTCCCCCATAGGTGCAGGGTCCCAAGGCTTTGGGCCATCCTCAACTGCCCTCCCAGGCCACAAACAGGGAGCTGCATGGGAGTGGGGCCGCCGGGATTAGAACCGGCGCCCATATGGGATCCTGCTGCATTCAAGGCGAGGACTTTAGCCATTAGGCCAACGCGCCAGGCCCTGTGTGTCTAATGCGTTCTTCAGCTGAGCTCTGCATTTGAGTGGTCCTCTGCACTTGTGCCACCTGTGCCACGTGGTGGTGTGCTGAGGAGCCCAGAACCCCCTTCTAGAGTGCTGTAGTACTTCACAGGATTGTACCTGCTTCAAGAGGCATGCATTTATCAAAAAGGAACCTAGAGAGGGTGAGGGGTGTTGGTGTGAAAGAGTGGAATAGAAGGGGCCCCAGCTTTGAAACTAGTGTGTCCTGAGGTTGAATCCTGCTGGTTATGTGATCCTTTAAGGGGTGTTCTACAGCATATTTTGCATGACTTTATTGAGACTTAGATATGATACTGAAACTGTCTGGTATATATTTGCTATTTAGTAAATGTTTGTTGAAGGGATGAGTGAGTGAATGGACACTTTGCCATATTGCTATCTGAAAGGATAGGGTTACACTCACAGCTCTGGCAGTGCTGGATAGTATGCAGTTTACAATCTTACTGTGTCCTCACCAGCATGAACAGTCCGTGTGTAAACAGATGAACAGATTAAAAAGTGCTACTTTGTTTTGGTTTGTGTTTCTTTGCTGAATACCAAGGTTTAATTTTTTCTAAAGATTCATTTATTTATTTGAGAGTTATACGGAGATCTTTCCGCCATGGATTTGTTCGCTGGATGGCTGCAGTGACTGGGCCAGGCCTAAACCAGGAACCAGAGCCTCAGTCAGCTTTTCCATTTGAGTGACAGGGCCACCAGTCCTCAGACCATCTGCTGCTGCTTTCCAGGGCATTAGCAGGAAGCTGAGAGGAGGTGGCACGGCCAGGATATGAACCATTGCCCATATAGGATACTGTTGCTGCAATCAACAGTTCTTACCTGTAATGCCACATTGCTAGCTCCAAGATTGAATTTTTTTGAATGTTTTTTCTTTCTGTGAAGTTCATCTGTACTTGTGTATGTGTAACATGGGACCTAGTTCTTTAATTTTTTACTAATTTGTTTTTCTTTTCTATCGGAAAGACAGAAAGACAGATCTGCAGGTTCATATCCCAGATACCCACAGTCAGAGCTGGGCCAGGCCAAAGACCAGGTTGTCCCGTGTAGGTTGGAGGGGCCCGAGCATTTTGGGCTTCTGCTGGTTTCCCAGGTGCATTACCAGGAAACTGAATTAGAAGCAGAGCAGCTGGGACTCGAATTGGAAATCAAGAAATGCTAGTGTCACATGTGGTGGCTTAACTTGTTGCTCCACTGTGCATGCTCCATGTGTGTGTGTGTACCTCAGGAGAGCCAGTATCACTGTGACATATATGAAGTGTTGTCCATGAGGCATGATCCATGACCAAGGAAGCACTTAGCATTCTCAAAAAACACAGTGGTTTCTTTTTTGAAAGCATTTTAAAATTGCTATTTATTCACTCAGTGTTTGTTTGAGGGAGGGCGAACTTCTCTGTTGGCTCATTCCTGAAATTGCTGCAATGGCAGGCTCTACGCTGGGCTGCAGTTAGAAGCCAAGGGTTTGACCCAGGTCTCCCACATAGGTGGTGGAGAACCCAGTGTCTGACCCGTTAACCTGTTGCTTCCCAGGGTGTGCATTAGCAGGAAGCTGGAGTGTGGAGTGGAGTCAGAACTCAGGTGAGGTACTTTGGTTATGAGATGGAGACATCTCAGGGTAGGCATGCCACCTAAAACAAAGGCTGTCTGTGGTTTCATTTTTGAGAGTTTGGTGTTGTGAAACAAGTTTATTGGGCCTGGTATTGCATAGCCTTCTGTCCTATTGGCATCCCATCTGGGCACCAGTTTAAGCCCCGACTGCCCCATTTTGGATCCAACTCACTGTTGATTGCCTGGGAAAAGCAGTGGAAGGTGGCTCAAGTGTTTGGAGTGCTGCTCCCTGTGAGAGAAACCTGAAAAAGCTTTTGGCCCTTGGCTGCAGCCACTTGGGTAGTGAACCATGTGGAGAGTTCTCTCTGACTCTCCCTTTTCATAATTCTAATGCATAAATACACACACACATGTTTTAAACACCTGTTCAAGAAATAATTCTAATGCATAAATACACACACACGTTTTAAAAATCTGTTCAAGAAATAATTCTAATGCATAAATACACACACACATGTTTTAAAAACCTGTTCAAGAAATAATTCTAATGCATAAATACACATACACGTTTTAAAAATCTGTTCAAGAAGAGAAAAAATCTATCTCCCGTGAACTGGTTCACTCCCCAGATACATGCAGCATCTGGGGTTGGGCCAGGCTAAAGCTTGGAGTCGGTAGCTCAGTCTTAGTCTTCTCTGTGAGTGGCATGTTTCTTGAGCTATTACAGATAGACTTTCAGGGGCCCAGCTCAGTGGCCTAGTGGCTAAAGTCCTCTCCTTGCATGTGTTGGGATTCTCATATGGGCGTTGGTTCTAATCCTGGCAGCCCTGCTTCCCATCCAGCTCCCTGCTTGTGGCCTGGGAAAGCAGTTGAGGACAGGGAAACCTGGAAGAGGCTCTAGGCTCTTGGCTTTGGATTGACTCAGCTCCGGCCTTTGCGGCTGCCTGGGAAGTGAATCATCAGACGGAAGATCTTCCTCTCTGTCTCTCCTCCTCTCTGTATATCTGACTTTCCAATAAAAATAAATACATCTTTAAAAAAAAAACAAAACAAGCAAAAAAAACCCAAACTGACTTTCAGGATGAGCCTTATCCAGAAGCTCGAATTTGTAATGGTGCTAGAATTCAAAACCAGGCACTCTTGATATGGGGTCCAGGTGTCCCAAAGGGAGTCTCACCTGATAGGCCAGTCACCTGTCCTCTGGCACTTCTTTTCAAAGAGATTTCCAAGGATAGATTTGCTAGACTTGATTTCTACCTTAAGCATTGATTTTTTAGTCTCTGTTATTTGAAATCAGTAGTTCACTCAAGTGTCAAACTTGTCATTTTTGTAGAGTATTTTGTCACACTTGCAGCTGGCATTTAGAGCTAGCATTTTTAGGGTGTAGAAGTAGATTTTTACCATAGAGAATAGAAAATTAATAGTGGATATAATAGAAAATAGCTAGCTGATTTATTTCAGTTTTGACATTGCAAAACTAAAATGGAGGGATGTAGGTGTGGGTACTTTTAAAGCTTAGTTGAGGCCTGAGAATATGGTTGACTTATTGTTGCTTTGTTTTAATCTGCAGAGTGGTGGTCATGACAACAGAGTTAATTGCATACAGTGGCATCAAGACAATGGCTGTTTGTATAGTTGTTCAGACGATAAACACATTGTAGAATGGAACGTACAGACATGCAAAGTAAAATGGTGAGTAGCATTGGCAGCTGCCTGGTAGTGGGGATGTTACTGTTGGGAAGTGTGTTAGAGGTTGGTTAATTGTGCTGGAAACAGTTGAGAGTGTTGAATAACCCAGTGGGATGCACAAGGTTTTGATACATAAAAGCTAGATGATGGTATAAGAGTAAAAATGCTGCAAGGGTGCCCTGAGGTAGTATGTGATTACTTCTCACATGGGTAGGGTAGTGTTGGAAAGGTCTGGAAAAAGCGAAGGTGCAGGGGAAGGTGGGGAGATGGCAGGGAAGCTGAGGAGGAGCATCCTAGGAGGTAATTTGTGGCAGAGGATAGATGGTGTATCCTCCAGTTACTACAGTGGTGGAAGAGGGGCAGGGCTTTGAGGCTTTTAGATGAGCTTAATTGGCATTGACCAGTGAAAGGCAAGACCCCTGCAGGCAGCCCTGTGAGAAATGCTTGGAATGAAAGGGACGGATGGGGCTGGAGGTACCTGCCTGGGTGGGGGGTAAGGGGATGGGGGGGAGCGCGGTTTGTAGCTTTGCACCACTTACCTGAAGTAAGTTTGTGCACAGATATCTGATCTGCTAGTAGCACTCATTTTTGATCCAGTCTGTTTTGGGTGGGACTCATGTTTCTCCATTCTGAATAAGAGATTGTGCAGTTGTGTAGGTCCTGGTGGAGGAACTGGCAGTGATGGAGACACTGTTGAGCATGTTAGACATGTAGCCTTGTCAGGTGGCCTCTCCATGTTTTACAGTTGAAAAACAAGTCAGTTTCTCATCACTACACTGTGCTGTCTCTTAATGTGTTTCAAGGGTCGTCTTTAGCATTTCTTTCTCCTTGTTGTCTTAATATTATTATATTGTACAGTTTGAGTAAGAATTGTCATTTTGAGTAGTTCAATATCCTCACAGACTATTCTAAGACTAGAAAATTTTTATTTTCTTTTCAGTGCAAGTTATGTTTTTGTTTTTGGTAGGGGTTTTAATTGCCCTGCTTTATATTTGCCTGGGTTTATATATGTTTACCATTAATTATTGGTAGTGTAAATCTTCAGATATTCTTAGACACAGGTGCTCAGATCTTTTCTATTTTCTAGCAAGCTTCTCTAGTTCAAAGTCGGCTGAACTGTGATTGCCCTGGAGGTTTTTCACCATCATCCTGAAGGGATGTGCTGGCAGGTGGAGCTGCCTTTCCCAGTATCCCCTTTGGTGATTTACTCCGTCCTTTTTGCTGGGTGGGGCATGGTACTTGGTGACTACCTTCCTGAAAAAGGATGTGTGAGTGGCGAGTTTGAGTTTTTTGTTCACAAGTAATCCTGTTCTCATAGTCTGCTGTTCTCATGTTCTGCTGGGCTAACATAGTAGATTGCAGGTTTGAGGATGTCGTTTTTAATTTTTGAAATTAGTTTTGCCTTAAGAATTTTGAAGGTTTTTTTCTTTATAGTGTAAATTATTTTTAGTATTCTGCATTTTTTTCTAAATCTTTTTATTTAAAAGGCAAATTTTTAAAGAGGAAGAAGGAGCAACAGAGAGACGGGTCCTCATCTGTTGGTTCATTCCCTAAATGGCCACAATGGCGGGAGCTTAGCTAATTCGAAGTCAGGAGCTCTAGCTGCTTTCTGGTTCTCCCATGTGGGTGCAGGGGTCCAAGGACTTGCACCATCCTTCACTGCTTTCCCAAGCATAAACAGGGAACTGGAGCAGCAGCAGCTTGAGCCAACACCCATGCGGGATATCGCTGCAGCAGGTGGAGAATCAGCCTGTTGGCTATTGCACTGACCCTGCCAATATTCTGCGCTTTCTCAGACATCTCTTTTTCTTCAAGATTTATTTATTTTGTTTAAAAGGCAGATTTTTACACAGAGAAAAGGAGAGACAGGGAGATCATCCATTTGCTGGTTCATTCTGCACATGGCTGCCACAGCCAGACCTGAGCCGATCTGAAGCGAAAGCTAGGAGCTTCTTCCAGGTCTCTCACATGGGTGCAGTGTCCCAAGACTTTGGGCCATCCTCGACTGCTTTCCCAGGCCACAAGCAAGGAGCTGGGACTGGAACTGGCATGGGAGTTCCAGCCGAGGTGATCTTTGCCTGAGTGTTGACTGCATCCATTTGTGGGTTGGAGGATGCATGACTTAAGCAGGTGGCTTCCTGTGACTCTTCTGTTTCTTGATCCTTCCTGAGAATCTTGATCCTGTCCTGCTGTGCCATGTTGAGAGCACCCTGTTGGGGAGGCTTCACTTCACTGCTAGCTCCGGGGTCAGTTCCCAGGCACCAACTCTGTAGGGAGTGCAGTTAACATAGGAATTTTTCTGCTGTTTATTTTCCCTGTTTGTTGAGTTGCTTTGCTTGTGTTCACATTACAGCAAGTGGAAAGGTGATAACAGCAGCGTCAGCTCCCTGCGAATCAGCCCAGATGGAAAGATGTTGCTTTCTGCTGGTCGAACAATCAAACTATGGGTGTTAGAGACCAAAGAAATATACAGAGTGAGTGAATCGAAGTATTTGCAAGCCTACCAATTGTATAGAGGAAGCTTGGAGAAAAAGAAACGTTTGTGTCATGC